>NC_087449.1:65914582-66608934 GCF_036321535.1 Camelus dromedarius | reverse complement strand
GCTTACGGAGTGTGCTGAGTGTTTGCGTCCTATCTGCTGTCTTTATCCTGTGTTCCTCTCCCCTGGGACGGGTCGTTGAAATGTGAATTCCAGAAAGAAACCCAGAGTGTGTGTTGGAAAACCTGTGTTCCTGGAAACCCTTCCTAGCTTCATGTTCTTAGGAAATATACCTGCTTTCAGAAAGAGCTAGTTTTTAGGCCCTGTGTTTCCCCCTCAGCCAGGTCCCCCCCATTCCCCCCATCCACGTTCCAGCTGTGCTGGCTGCTTTCCGGTTCCCGAGGCACTGATGCTGTTCCGGCCTCAGGTGCCCACTCCCCCTCTTCCTCTCCTTCCTCATTTGCTAACTTTCACTAAGTCTCAGCTTAAATCTCAACCCCCACCAAACCTACCAGGCACCCGTGTCATAATCTGCCATCACACTATGTGCTTTTCCTTCAAAATACTATCACATCATGTCTTTATGCATTTATTTTAGTGTTTTGTTTTATTTCATATTTACCTTCTCTACAAAGCTCCATAGAACCAGGTTCCATTAAATAATTTGTTCACTGCTCTAGCCCAGTGCCTGGCATATGGTAGGCACTCAATAAATGGATCTATTGAATGGATGGATAGATGGATGGATGGATGGATGGCTAGATGGATAGATGGATGGATGACTGGGTAAATGAAATGGAAGGATAGACCAATAGAATGGACGGATGGGAGGGTGGGTGTATGGGTAGATGGATGGATGTATGGATAGGAGAGTGGATGGATGGGTAGATGGATGGATGTGTGGAAGGGTGGGTGTATGTATGGATAGGAAAGTGGATGGATAGATGGATGGATGGATAGTTGGATGGATGGATGGATGGATGGGTGGGTGGATGGGTGGATGGGTGGATGGGTGGATGGTTGGATTAGTGGATGAGTGGATAGTTGGATGGATAGACAGATGGCAATACCAAGTACTTTTGGGGCATTCCATGAAAATTAAGCTAAGCATCTCAAAATGTCTCTAAACCCATCCTACATTAACCAACTATATTCTAACTCTTTTAGTCACACATTACAGAAAAAAAACTTAAGTCAGCTTGAGAAAAAATGGAACTTATTGTGAGGGTATAGGAATATCTCACGAGGAGAAGTAGGCTGAGGTAGAAACTGGAACAGGGGATTGGAAGGCCATCCAGACTCGCCCTCTCCATCTCGGGTCTCTCTGCACGTTGCTTTGTTTTGTCTCTCAGGAGACAGGCTTGGTTCTGCCCTCAGTTCCATGGAAGGATGTGGATGCTCTCAGTCCTGTGTTTATACATTATCAGGTCAGCCACACAAGGGGGCAAATGGCAGGCCCTCAAATCTAACCCCAGATTCCTGGGGAAGAGAGGCTGGAGTCATCTGCTGCTGGGGGTGGGGCGAGTCAAACATCTGGACTGCAGGGGTCACTTCCCAGAGAAAGGGATCAGAGGCTGTCCTGTGGCTCTGATTTCCAGTTTTGGCTGAAGTTCTTACATCCCATTTGATGCCTGTGGGGTCCCAGGCCTGGAAGCCTGCACTAATTGTGAGGCTCTCCCCTTTGGAGCTGGGAGCACAAGGGAAGTGGGGCTGACCTGCAGAGCTGAGAAGGTCGGCCCAGCCAGGCCCAGCCTGGATTTGGGAAGAGCACTGGGCTGAGGCTACAGTGCCCCCCAACCCACCCAGTAAGGTCTTCACGGCTTTGCCACGGGATGCGTCAAACACCCACTGTGAAACAGGACCGGGACGAGCCGGTGTCTGGGTTCTTCACTCCAGCCCCGCCCTCCTCCCCAGCCTAGTTTTGCATCAGGCAATGTGCTGCCATCTCAGAACAGAAATGTTCTCCATGAAAAGAAAGAAACCTCCTTCTGCGCTTTTACAATGCAGAAGCTAATTTAGGTTCCAATAAGGGAAGGGACCATTGTATCACCCTACTTCAGTGCTTCTTGTCATTACGTTGTATTTTTAAAAATACTTTCATCGGGGGCCCGATATACACTTACAATCTCTCTGCATTTATTTTCTTTTAAGAACACATATAATAAAACTCCAAGTTAATAGCATGAAAATAATTTCTACAATAACAGTTGTAGCCAATCTTCGGATTGCCAGGGTGAAGGCGGCTAGACAGAGTGAGGCAATTACATCTATTATTAGCAGCGCCCAGGAAGGATTGATGTAGTGGGCTGCCTGTAAGCAGAAGCCTTCAGACGTGAACGACATTCTAATAGTGAAATTCTCCCAGATTATAACTCCCTTCATTAACATTTTCACACATCGCTGGCTAACAAATGAGGAGAGAGGCCCCTGGACTCTTGGATTTATCGTGCTCCAGGTCCTCTCCGCACCTCTGTGTGGGCAAGAGCTCCATCTTCTAACCTCTGACTATGGGAGGATTAACTCTTCCTGGGCTGACCCGTTTCCTTCAGGGATGGGAGAACATTCTGGAAACGCAGGCTTCTGAACTCTTAGACGTGTGAGGGGTCGCTCCTGGGTCCAGCCGTCCTGGGACTTTCTCTGCATTTCCCTGTTGGTACCCGCGGGTGGCTATCCGAGGATGGAGGGTCTGAGGGAGCAGGTCAGGACAGGCCTGGGCTCTGCTGCCACTCGCCACCCCACAGGGTGTGCTCCCCCCGAGACAGTCCCTGTGCAGGTGCTTGGGTTGCCAGGTTGAGGTGGGGGTCCTCTCAGGATCAGGGGACGATCTTTTGATGGAAAGTTCTAGATCTCCTCTTAGCAAGAGGAAAGCAGCCTTCTATCCCCAGCCGAGGCGGGGAGCACAGCCCAGAGGTGACATAGGGCGTTTTGAAGAGGGCTTGCTGGGCAGAGCACGTGGCAGAGAGTGGACTCTGGTCAGGGTCAGGATGGACTGACTGCCCATGTGGACATTCTTGTCTTGGGAAGGGCTCTTCTACAAAGGACTTAGACACCACAGAGATACATACCACAGTGCCTGCCCCAGAGGGACTTACAGTCTCGAGAATGTGGAGGAAGGGACAGTGTTCCTAGGTCATCTGCCAACAATCAGTCATCAGTGGGTACATACAAACCGCAAGAGGGAGTGCTGGGGCACATCGACATATGGCGTCTATGGTCACTCTGTTAATCAGGGGAGGCTTCCCGGAGGAGTCTGTAAGTGCTGAGTCTCCGGGGAGGTGGTTCCTGGTGTACTGCCTGTACCTGGCACCAAGTGGAATAGAAAAACGCTGAGGATGAGAGTTAATGCAGGGAGAACCCCGTGAGCCTTTGGAGCAGTGGATGTGAGGGTTCGGCCCAAACTTCCTGCTGAAGTACCCTTGCCAGTTTCTTTTGGGACATGAACCCTTGCTGACTTGGGGATCAATATTTTATAAACTGGCTCTTGGGCAGATACTGTGATTTGGTTGGGCCTCAAATGGCATATGAGACCCGGGGTCAGTTCACTCCAGCATTCCTTTGTGTGTCTCTGACTTCAGCTGAGTATTTTGACAAACTTTTCAAAGATGATCTGAGCCAGGCCTTCTCAGCACTGTCTGCACATTCTCATCACTTAGGGGCACTAGTTTCAAAAAAAAAAAAAAAACTAGTGCCAGGGAACCTCAGGGACTTTGTTTAAAATGGTCTGGGTGGGGCTCAGAGGCTCCAAAGATTCTGATGTTCAGCCCAGGTTGAGGACCCCTCCTGACTATTAAGGCAGGTGAGCTGGTGCGTTCGCTGGAAGAATACAGGTCTGAGTAGAGCAAACAGTCCAGCTGTGGACAAGCAGGGATGTTTTTAGAGCCCCTCGGTCTTCCTTTCTCTCCTTTGACCACCTACAGATACTCGTTGCCATCAGATGCGATGTCGGATGCTCGGGACCAAATCCTGTCAGTGGGTGTGGAAAGGACCCCCTTGCCTGTGGTCCCAGGAATCCAGGTTTCTCTTCCTCCTCATGGCTCCTTCCTTCCCTCCTCCATTCCTGGCCCAGGCCACGTGGTCCCCACCCCAGCCTCGTGGTCCCTGGGCGAGCATCATCTGCAGCGAGAGCTGGCTTCTGGAATCTTTGATCTCCTCCTGTAACTCTGTGGGGCTCAGCTGGCTCTGTTTGACTCCGGTGCTGAACCATAGGCAGGGGCTGCTCTGCCTCCCATCCCCCCTCCCTGGGAACATTATCCCTTAACTAAAATCAATAGACCCAGGACATGCTTGGAATCTAGAAGCTACTCTTTCACAAGTTCTGTTTTCCTGTCACTGGGCTATGCACGGCTGGGGGAGTGAGTGCAGAGGCGGGGGCTCAGAGAGGGTCCCTCTGTGGTGGAGGGGTGGCGTGGGGGTGTTGTGCGGGATGGCCCTGCTGGGAAAGGGCCCGGCATGCTCCAAAAGCTGGTGCTGGGCTTCCTTCCTTGCACAGCATCCCTACATCCCGGCACCCCACCCAGCATTCAGGAGCACAGGAGCCAAAGCTAATGAAAACCCAGTCTCGTTTTGCATAATCAGGCGCTATTGAAATGATCCTTCCAGTGCTGCCTGCTGCAAATTAACAATCTGACTTATATACAATAAAAACCCGAGTATTGTACCAAGTGATACTTCTTAGGTGGTGGATACACAGATGGAAATTCATTTAATGAACTACAAGTCCCTGAATGGATCCTAAACTTCTTGTAATTACCCTGGAAAAAACCCCAGTAGAAACCAAAAAAAGCTTTTTGTATTACCCCACCCTGCTTCACGGCAGCCGGTTTTCTCCATCTTTAAGATTGCCTTGTCGGAAATGAGCATCTTTATATGAAGAGTTCTTCGGGGCCTGGCCAGCGGGTTGGGTCGGGCCACATGCAAATTAGGCAGCTCCCTCCCCTGCCCCAGAGTCTGAGAATAGAGTGATTTGCAAAGACTTTGGTGCTGAACAGAATGTGACTTAAGTGGTATTGTGAAGAGTTTTACCCATAACCCCAGTGTCAGCCTGCAGATTATCTGGCTGGCTGCCCGGGGGATCAGGGAGACGTGGTTTTTGAAGCGCGGGGCAGACAGAGTCTAGACTGAGCTCATCCTCTGCTGGTGACTCAAGCCTCCTTCTGGTAGTTTTCCTTGAAAGATGATGTTCCAGTGTGGGAGGCCACCAGGCCAGGAGTGGCCTTCCCCCCTGATGAGGCAGGAGGAGGGACAGGAAGGATGGAGGTCCCTTGGGCAGAGCTGAGCCAAGGACCACCCCTGGGGTGAGCCACCTCCCGCCTCTTACCATCAGGGGCCTAATGCCTGGGGAGCTGTACGGGGCGGACCTCTTCCCCAGGGACAGTTCCATGGGACGAATGTGGCATCCGCCACGATAGCCACACTCGATAAGTATCACAACCTGTTCCATATTTATTATGGGCAACAATTTGACTAACGGAGAACTTAGATTAATAACATTCAGGCCGGAGAAGTAATTTCCTTTGAGAAAGCGATTTACATGCACTCTGCCAGAAAGAGCTGTCACTGCTCTCCTGTCGTGCCGGCTCAAGTAATGAAGTTGAAAATAGCACGGAAGGTTAATAGGTCCGGCTTATCTCCTTAGAACTGAAAAGGAAGATTTACAGTGTGGAGGCTGTTTTGCATATTTCCACTGGGAATGGAAAGGGTTTTTTTTTTCCTTCCCGCAAACAAGATTTATGAGAACCTGTGGTTCAAGGTATCTGCTCTGTTATTGCTCATAAGTGAGGCAGCAAACCTCTTCATTTGGGTGGCGTCCTCAGGTTTCAGAGTCATCGCCCTGGCCAGGCCTGGGTTGGGATGCTGGAGCTCCCATGGGGAGAGTCCTGGGTTGGGATGCTGCTGTTTCCATGGGAAGAGTTTACTCAGAGAGGAGAGCCTTTTGACTCTGGAAGGTCACATCATTTGTTTGCTAACGACTAAAAGAGGTTTAAATAGTTCCACCACCTGTATGGGTTTTTAAAAAAAATTCAAATTTATTTTGTCATCATCGTTTACTGACGCTAGAGTTGGTGGGTTGGCCCTGGGCTTGAGGAATACAGGGAAAGAGCTGGACGAGAGCAGAGGAGGGTGCAGGACCAGAGTGGCCACCGGACTTCTGGATTCCAGGCAGGTAGTGAACAGAAGAGAGTCCATCTACTCTCTGTTGACCTCTTAAGGAGCTTTCCTGGAAGTCCCAGCCACTGCTGGTAACATCTCATTGGCCAACTCCATCTGTGAAGGGAGCTGGGATGGGTCGTCTTTTACTCAGTACCCTCCGCCAGTGATGAGATCGGGATGTATTGTTTGGGAAGAAGGGGAAAATGCAGATTGGCAGGCCACCAGTGGTCTATAGCACACATGCTTAGTACATTTATTTTTGATCTTTCTTGTTTTTTGTTAAGTGCATTTAAATAGTAAAATTCCCCTAAATACTGCTTAAGTTGTGTTCCACAATTTTTTTTTGGTTTTCCCCCCAATGTTCTATTATGAAAAATTTCAAACATAAAGAAAAGATGAAAGAATTGTAGCCAACGTCCTTATAGCCATCTCTTTAACCTTTTGCTCTATTTGCTTGGTCACATATCCATTCATGTATCTGTTCATCCATCCATCTCAGCTGTGGATGCATTTCATAGTGAACTGCAGATGACGGTACATGTCACTCCTAAATATTTCAGAATGCATTTTATGAATTGTTTATTTACTTTTTAAAGCTAAAATTTAAATATTGTGAAATACACAATCTTAAGTGTGCCTTTTGATGAGCTTTGACAAATGCATACACTCACATAACATGTCTACAGACATTTCTGGCATTCAAAAAATTCCCTTTTGCCTCTCCCCAGTCAGCATGCCCCTCCCATGGGCAACCACTGTTCTGATTGTTTTTTCACCATAGGTTGTTTTTGCCTGTTCTAGAACTCCATATAAATGAATTCATATGATAGGTACTTTTTGGGATAAGTCTTCCTTCACTCAGCATGTTTTTGTGATTCATCTATACTGTTGCAAGTATCAGTCGCTTTTTTTTCCCTTTTTAATTGATGAGTAGTAATCTGTTGTATGAATGTACCAGAGTTTGTTTATCCATTTGTTAATGGGCATCTGGTGTGTTTCCAGTTTTTGGCTATTATGAACAAAACTACTGCGAATATTTTGTACAGATCTCTTTTTTGGATTTGTGTTTTTATGTCTCTGGAATGAATGCCCAGGAGAGAATTGTTGGGTGCTATTTTTTCTTTTAAAAGATACTAGCAGACTTTTCCCCTAACGTGATTGGACCATCTCACATTTCCACCAACAGTGTATGACGGTTCCAGTTGCTCCACTTGCTTGCCAACATTTAATGTTGTCAGTCTTTTTAATTTTAGCCATTCTGGTGGGTGTATGGTGGATCTCATTATAGTTTCAATTTCCAGCTCCCTGATGACTAACAATATTTTTGATGTTCTTATTGGCCATTCACATATTTTCCTTTATGAAGTGTCTGTTCCAATCCTTTGCCCATTAAATTTTTTGGATTTTCTTTTTATCATTGGCTGGTAGCAGTTCTTTATCTAGTCTGGATACAAGTCCTTAGTAAGCTGTATGTTTTGCAAATATTTCCCCCTAGGATGTGGACTGCTTGTTTATTTTTATAATGATGTCTTTTCAGGAGCAGTTTTAAATTTTGCTGAAGTTTAATTTATTATTCTTTTCCCTTTTATGGTTATTGCTTTTCATATCCTCTTGAAGAAATCTTTGCTTGCCTCCTCATTGTGAAGATATTCTCCTATGTTTTCTTCTGGAAACTTTATAGTTTTAGCTTTTACATATAGGCCTATTATCCATCTCAAATTAATTTTTGTGTATGGTGTAAGGTCAGAGACATTTGTTAATTTTTGTACTGATATCTAGTTGTGTCACCATAATTTGTTGAAAAGACTTTTCTTTCCCCATTGTATTGCTCTGGCACCTAAAATTAGTTGACCACATAAGAGCGGGTCTGTTCTGAGCTCTCTTGTGTTCCACTAATCTATTTGTCTCTCCTGTGTCAGTACCTTACTATCCTGATGGCTGTACCTTTATAGTAAGTCTTGAAGGCAGGCCTCCAACTCTGGTCTTTATAAAAATAGCTTTGGCTGTTCTACTTCCTTTGCATTTTCCTTTTAAATTTTGGAATTACTTTGTCAATATATAAAAAAAAAAAAATCCTGCAGGTATTTTCAAGGGGGTGGTGTTACATATATAGATCAATTTGGAGACAATTGTCATCTTTAAAATACTGAATTTTCCAATTGATAAATATGGTATATCTCACCATTTATTTAGGTCTCCTTTAAATGTCCTCAGTCATGTTTTGTAGTTTTCAGTGTAGAGGTTTTGCACATCATTTGTTAATTTATTTCTAGGCACTTAATGTGTTTTGGGCAGTATTGTTAAAAATCTCCAATTAAGACAATGGATTTATCTATTTCTTTCTTTATATCTGTCAATTTTTGCTTCTTGTCTCAAGCCTTATTATCGGGCACATCCAAATTTATGATAGAAATGTCCCCCTGATTAATTACCCCGTTTATCATTATGGAATATCTCTATTTCTGGTAATACTCTTTATCCTGAAGATTATGTAGCCACTCCAGCCTTCTTATGCTTACGGTTTGCATGGTTTATCTGTTTTCATGTATTACTTTCTTTGTCTTTAAAGTATTTTTCTTGTAGACTGTGTATGGTTGGGTCTTGTTTTTTCATCTGACAATCTCTGCTTTTTAATTGGACTGTTTAGTCTATTTACATATAATGTAATCATTGATATGGTTGGATTTAAGTCTACAATGCTGATAAGAATTTTTTGTTTGTCTCATCTGTTCTTTATTTCTCTTTGGGTTACTTGAATATTTAAAAAGATTCATTTTAATTTCTCTTTTTAGCTATGTTCTTTGCATGTTTTGCATTTTTAGGTGGTTGCACTAGGTAATAGAGTATATATTCTTAACTTTTCATAGTCTACTTACAGTTAGCATTCATCCCACTTCATTGTAAGAATATTTCATTGTAAGAATCTTGCAAAAATATAGTTTAATGTTTCTCTACTCCTTCATACTTGTTATATGTATTACATCAATAGTTGCTATAAACCTTGTAATGCACTTTTTTTTTGCTATAAATAGTCATATATATTTTAGCAAAATAAGAGAGCAAAACGATGTCTTTTATAATTGCTCACATTTCTGAGGATTTTTGTTCCTTCCTGAAATCGTAATTCCCATCTGTGTCACTTCTCTTCAGCCTAAGGAATTTCATTTAACTTTTTTCATAGGGAAGGTTTTATGGTGGTAAATTTTCTTGTATTTTATTTTTCTGAATATGATATTTTCGTTGTGTATGGAGTTCTTGTTGACAGTTTTTCCTTTTAACACATTAAAGATGATGTTCTCCTCTCTTCTGTCCTCTTTTTCTTGATAAGAAGTTACTCAGCATTTATTTATTCTTCTGCTTTATGTGATATGTTGTCCCTGGGTGCCCTCCGGATTTTCTCTTTGTCTTTGATGTTACTAACTTTAACCATGATGTGCTGAAGTATTTTCTGCTTTGATTTGCTCATTTTGTTTGGGGTTTGCTGAGCTTCTTGCACCTCAAAATCTATGTCTTTCAACACATTTGGGACATTTGGTTCATTATTTTCTCAAATTTTTTTTCTGCCCTATTCTCAGTCACTTCTTCTGGGACTTCAATTATATGTATTTTTGACCTTGCATTATTTTTTCACAAATCACTGAGGCTCGTTCACTTTTTAAAAACATTTTTGCTTTCCAGATAGATTAGGATTTATCAACCCCAGGACGATTTGACATCTTGGGCCAGATCGTTAGCTGCTGTGTGTGGGAAGGGTTTTCCGTGTACTGTGAGGTGTTAGCAGTGTTCCTGGCCTCTCCACTAGATGCTGGTAGCATAGCCTCCCACTTGTGACAAACAGAAATGTCTCCAGACTTTTCCAAATATCGCTTGGGGGACAAAATCACCTCCAGTTGAAAATCACTGAAATAATCAACAGACATTGTCCAGTCTTCAAGTTCATTAACTCTTCCTCTGTTATTTCCAATCCAGTGAATGTATATTAGATATTTTCTCTTTTAGCTATAGAATTTTCATTTGGTTCTTTTTTGTAGTCTCTCCTTCTCTAAAGAGATGACTTATCTGTACATTCATTACAAACATATTTTCTTTTACTCACTTGAGCATAGTTGTAATAGTTCCTTTAAAAATCTTTGCCTTCTAATTTTAACATTGTTTTAAAATGTAAGTCTCACTATTATTCAGAAATGGTGAGGCCAGCTGATCAGGAGATGATTGCCATTGAAAATACAATTTGTTATTCACAGTTCCCAGGAGGAAGGGGCACAGAATGTCAAACTGTTCATACAGTTGTTCGTCCAGTTCAGACTGGTGGGTTTGCATATGAAATGTGCTCTCCTGGGTAAGTTATTTACTATCTAGGAATTAGCTATCCTTCTGAGGGACAGTCCCTTCCAGTGTCAGCAAGTTCCCAAGATGTCAATGCAGCAGAATAAAAAGACTAGCTTAATACAGACATTTGTGTCATCTCAGAGTCAGTCTTTAGTGGTTGCTTTTTCTCTTGAGTGTGGGTCACATTTTCTTGCTTGTATATAGTGTAATTTGGGATTGTATTCTGGACCCTGTGAATGCTAATGTGCAAGGACTTGGGATTCTGTTCTGTTATTCTGAATAGTATTGAGTTTCTATTTTAGCAGACATTTAACTTTGCCAAATTCAAACTCTAATCTATCCCTCTTGAGTTGGGCAGCTGTAGAAATCCCTGCTCAGGTCTGTAGCCTTAGCTGGGGTGCTGAGAGCCTGCTCCATGCCTGTGTAATTCAGGGATCAGCCAGAGATTTGGGCAGACTTTACCCACAGAATTTGGAACTCTGGCTCTGTGGCTGTCTCCTTTTGGGGAATTCCTCTTTCATTTTCTGGCTGTTGTGGTCACCCACACGTGTCCTCTGACTGCAACCAGTGAACTGCAGGTTTCTATCTGAGTATTTGTTGCTCCCTGATACTGACTGGGGTCTGCCTCAGGAAAAAGCTATAAAGAAAAAAAAACTCAGAAACTCACCCAGTACTATCACCTTCTTCTAAGTGTCCAAATCTCTTCAGTTTCTGCCTGCTTTTGGTCTCTAGGTATCTTCAGATTAAAAAATACACATTTTAAACTTGGAAGGTTGGTCTAATATTAGCTACTCCTCCATTATTGGAAGAGGAATTTTTGTGTGTCCTATAAATTTTGACATATAGTGATTTTACTAGATAT
The DNA here is from genome assembly GCF_036321535.1 of Camelus dromedarius. Lineage (NCBI taxonomy): Eukaryota > Metazoa > Chordata > Mammalia > Artiodactyla > Camelidae > Camelus > Camelus dromedarius. The sequence continues at coordinate 66,597,716 of NC_087449.1, read as the reverse complement.
TCTAAACATATAAAAATTTCCCTTATGATTTTTCCTTTAACAGGGATCAATAGAATGTTTCTTAGTTCCCAGATACATTGGATTTACAAGCAATGCTTTCATAATATTTTTAAAATTTATTATGTTATGGTCTCAAACATGGTTTGTGTGAAGTTGATTCTCTGGCATTTACTCAATCTTCCTTTATGGCCTAGTGCACATTTAATTTTTGTGAATGCTCTGTATGCACTCAAAAAGGATGTGTAGTCTCTATTAGGTGAAGTCTCCATATATTTAGTACTTTAAACTTAATAAATCTCTTTATCTTTGTTTTTTGCTTTTTGTGTTTTTAAGCCACCAATTTCCAAGAGGGGTGTGTTAGAGTCTCCAGCCAAATCTCTTGATTTATTTCCTTCTTTTTGTATCTCTGTCAGTTGTTACTCTGATTTTTTTTTAGAGGCCCAATCCTTAGGTCTCATTTCTTTGCACGATCATTATATCTTCTTGAGTTATTGCTCCTTTCAGAAGCATCTAATGTCTGTCTCTCTCTCTTCTCCATCCTCTGGCACTCTGTACATCCTTTCAGTGTGAGGTTTTCATATCTCTCTCTCTCTTTTTTTTGGGGGGTGTGTGTGTGTGTGTGTCTGTGTCTGTGTATACACATGTACACATATATATATATATAAATTTTTTTTTTACTGAAGTATAGTCAGTTTGCAATGTTGTGTCAATTTCTGATGTACAGCACAATACTTTAGTTATATAGGAACATACATATATTCATTTTCATATTCTTTTCCACCATAAGCTACTATAAGATACTGCATATAGTTCCCTATGCTATACAGTATGAACTTGGTTTTTAAATCTATTTTATATATATTAGTATCTGCAAATCTTGAACTCCCAATTTATCCCTTCCTGCCCCCTTCCCCCTCTGGTAACCATAAATTTGTTTTCTGTGTCTGTGAGTCTGTTTCTGTTTTGTAAATAAGTTTGTCTTTTTTTTTTTTTTTTTTTAGATTCCACATACAAGTGATATCATGCGGTATTTTTCTTTCTCTTTCTGGCTTACTTCACTTAGAATGACAATCTCCAGGTCCATCCATGTTGCTGCAAATGGCATTATTTTATTATTTTTCATGGCTGAGTAGTACTCCATTATATAAATATACCACAGCTTTTTTATCCAGTCACCTGTCTATGAATATTTAGGTTGTTTCCATGTCTTGGCTATTGTAAATAGTGCTGCTGTGAACGTTGGGGTGCATGTATCTTGAATTAAGTTTCCCTCTGGATATATGCCCAGGAGTGGGATTGCTGGATCATATGGTAAGTCCATACATCTCTCTTTAATTCTGGGAAATTTCTGATTATTCATTCTTCATTTATTTCCTTTTCCATTTACGCCTCTGTCCTTCTGGGCATCCTACAATATGGATATTGACAGGTCAACGTCTATTCTCCAAATTGCCTTTTACTTACTTATTTAAGAAACATTTTCCATCTCTTTACCTTTTCCTGATGCTTTCTGGGAAGGTTCCCCGATGTGATCTTCTAGCTCACTAAATTATTCTTTGGCTGTTATTGGGTGCTTTATTTAGGAATAGAATAGACGTCTACACCTCTGGCAGCCTTCATCCCCCTCATGTGAGTCCAGAGGGATGCCTGGGACTCTGTAAGCTCTTGGCACTGTCCCCACCCCTCCCATGCCTCCTGTGTCCCCTCACTACCACCTGCCCCTCATCATCAGTCACCATAAGGAGCTGGACTCCAAGGACTCCTCCCTAGGGAGACAGTTCCTCTCTGTTCCCTTGGGAACCCACTGCCATCCTCCTTACTTCTCCATCACACCTGTCACCATCCAGTATAGACTGCATTATTTCTTTGTCTTGTTTGATTTCTCCTGCCCAAGTTTAAGGGCCAGGAAGGCAGCATTGCTTGTCTATTTCATTCTCGAATCTTTCCCCAACATCAGGAAATATTTGCTGAGTGAATCAGTGCCTGTACTATATTCTTTACTTGTTTCACCTATTATTATTATTTATTTATTCAGTTTTTAGAGCTGCCTTTTCTTGGATAGCTTCTTTGTGGCAGAAACAGTGCTAGGCTATTTATATTCATGGTATTATTTAAATATTAATTAATTAGTTTCTATATATTCTCATTGTGCAAAAATACGCGTAATGTAGAAGTCACTGTTTCAACCCTTTTTTGGCGGACATTTCACTGGCATTGAGCATGTTGTCAAGCAGCTGTCACTACCATCCCCCTTCAGACTTTTCATCTCCTCAGACTGGAACTCCGTCCCCATGAAACAAAGCTCTTTCGTATTTCATACCCAGTGTTTCCAGCTGGTTCTTTATAACTACCTTCTATCTGCAATGATTTTCCTTATCTCTTGGAGGACATTTATTTGCTTAGCTTGGGTCCTCGTTGTGTCTTGTCTGTTTACCCTGCTTCGTGGACGGACAGAGGTACCTCCTGTTTTTCTCTTAGGGTGGCTGCTCTCCATAGAGCTTGCTTTTCCCTGGGAGCCCCAGCCACCTGGGATGGCCATGAGGACGGGGAGAGGTAGTGCCAGCCCCACACTTGGGCTTTGCCTGGTGAATTTTAGAGAATGGGCGGCAGCAGGGGGAGCCCTCAGGGTGGAGAACTGGATGGTAAAGCTGGGCCTGCTCGTTCCCTGATTTCAGGTGCCCTCTGCCTGTACCTGGCCAACCTGGCCCTTTTCTAAAAGCTGCCAGCCTTTGTGACCATCCCCTCGCCTGTGGGGCGGGGCGCTCAGAGGCCCCCCGCTGCCGTTGCCCCTGGTCACAGGCTCCCCACCTTCACCGCCCCACCTCCACCCCCACAGCTGGTCCCGGGTGAGGGGCTGGTGCCTGTTGGCCGCGCCAGCCTAGTGGTGCGATGGGAATGGCCGTCAGGGCAAGATGGAGTCCAGACCTGGGTCTCTGGAAAGCTTGCTTGCAGCCCTCCTCAGCCTGGAGCTGGCTCCTCTCCCACCTCCCAGTCTAGCTAACGCCTGCATGGGACCAAGTGATCCTTCTTTCCCCCAAGAAGCACCCACAGTTCTACGTCTTGCTCAGGGGTACCTCCAAAGCACGGGAAGCCGCCACCTGCCTCGCTTCTGGTGAGCTGCCTCTGTCTCTGAGGCTGCTTTGTTCTGAAGACGGTTGGGGCAGGGAGTGGGTCCCAAACGGCTGAGCTTGGTGGGAGTGGCAGGGGAGAGACAGTGAGGACCTGAGGAGAGCAAGCAGAGGAACCGGCTGGAAGGCCCCCCAGATCCCATGGAGCAGGCCTGGCCTAGGGGCCACAGTCCTGCCAGGGAGCGGAGGGAGCGGAGGGGCTGCGGGCCTTTTCCTGGGTCTCTTCCCCTTGCCGCCTGGGGGTCTGGGTCACGTGGCTTCTCTCGGCTGTGACCTTGGTGCTTTTGACCCGATTACTTGCAAACTTGATTTTTCCACTTTCCCACCCTTTTTTGTTAACCTCCCCCAATTCCTGCTCCTCTTTTGCCTAATAGGCTGTCTGCGAGTCCCAGTTCTCAGCTCACTGTTGTAAATTGGTCAGTGGTCAGGCTTGTTTCAGGAAGAGGCTTTGTGGGAAGCCACAGACATGTTTTTATAGAATCCCAGCGTCTTTGGGCAGGAAGGGACTTTGGAGGTGACAGGTCTTGTTGATCTCAGATTATCTGGTATTTGACTCACTAATGACTCATTTTAGGACCCCGGATCCCCTGCTGATGGGAAAACCCTCACACTGTTTTCTAGCTGCACACTTGAATGTTTGCAGTGATTTGTCGTTTCATTTCTGGTTTCTTTAAGTTTTAAGGACCCGAGTATTGGAGGAGTAGTGCTGGGTGATAATGTGGTGGGAAGTTCTTAGTTGTCACAAAAGCCCTGCGTGTTCACAGCACTGCTCTCCCCCTCATAATTGCCGCCCCTCTGACCTATGGGAGAAGAGGATTTCATCTTCTGTTCACTGCTGTCCCCTCCAGCTCCTGAGGCCATGCTTTCAACGCGTTACTTGCTGAACGAACCAGTGACGTAGTTTGTAACCTGTCCTCTAAGCCTTTCTCTTTGCTCCATCCTGAGCTTGAACATTTTCAAGGCTGGGAGCCCACCACATGGCACGCTGACCTGCCTGCCATTTCTGAGTGGTACAAATGGTCAGGAAGTCCTTCCATCTATTGTGCTTAAATTATTCCCCCTGAACATACATTTGTCCTGCGTCTGTCAAGAGAGTACCTTGAATCCATCTTGTCCATGACAGCACCTCTGCCTTTGACGACAGCCACCGTGGGCCCCCTAGGGCGTCTCTAATGAACAGTGTCGCTCTTTCTGTCTTCATCCTGGGTCTTGGTGTTGGTTGGTGCTCTCCTTGCTCTTAACCAGCCTCCTCTGAGCAAGCTCTTGTGTTCATTTCTGCTTTGAAACGTGGTGACCAAACCAATACCAAACCACAAATGTGGCTTCAGAGCAGAGGAGTGGCGTTGCCACCTTCTTTTCCTTGACTTCATCCTCCCATTAACCCAGCAAAGCTAACGCCTTTCAAGTTGATGCTCAACTAAAACCCTTTTCCAAAGGACTCTTTCCCGGTCCTGGACTCCAACCAGGAGAGGTACAGGCTCTTGGCCTCTCAGCCAGGTGGGGTACAGGATGGACTCTGGGCTGGGGGTCAAGAGACCCACCCCCATTATGGACTGGTGATGATGATCAAATGAAATAGCCTGGTGAGAAAGTGCTTTGAAAGCCATAAAGACATCCAAGGCTGCCTATTACTGCTGTGGAGCTGGTTTATTCTAGCATAGATCCATTGAGTTCTGTTTGAATTGTGTCCCAGCCTATCAGGATGTCAGCGTCCTTCCCAATGTTATTCTCGGTGTTCATGGGGTTTCATCAGAATCCTTTCTCTATGATCACATTGAAGAGTAGATAGAAATGTCCCACGTGGTAGAGTTGAGGGCAAAGGCCTTCTTCTGGGGTGACTGGGATCCATTACTCCATACTTTGCAAGTCTGGTCATTCAATCAGTGATGCATCTGCCCGCCTGTACCACCATCTAATTTACAAGGATAACGTGAGGGACCTTGCTGGCTGCCTTGCTGAAGTCTGGAGGCACTGAGATGTACAGAACGGGAGCCCTCATTGGGGGCTGAGGTGGTCTGTCAGGACTCACTCTGATGATGCTGATCTTCTCCCTGGGGTCACAGCGTCTAAGTGCTCCCCAGACCTGTGATCCCCAGCATTCCATCACAGTGGATGCAACACACAAGCCTCAGCAACTCCCTGAAGGCACATGGTAAAGACCATGGTATGTTGCTGGCGATCTAGCTCGAGGTCTCTCACCCCGGCACTACCAACATTTTGGGCTGGGTAACTCTTTGCTGGGGCGGGGGGTTGTCCTGTGCATCATAGGATGTTTAGCAGTGTCCCTGGCCTCTACCCACTAGACACGAGGGGCGCTCACCTCCAGCTGTGTCAACACAAAACGCCTCCCAGCATTGTCAGGTGTCCTTTGGGGAAGGGGGCGGAGAACTGCCCCTGTTGAGAACCATGGGTCTAACTAAAGGAGAGAGAACAGAAGTATTTAGAACAGTGATATCAAGCATGACCACCATGTTTCCTGGACTTTCTTTCAGAACCACACAGGTTTGCTGTCCTAATTGTCTTTGGCAAAGGTCAGTACTGAGAGATTTTGAACGCTTTGATTTTGCTCTGTCTACATCGAGTAATGTGGTCCAGAAGCCTGCTTGGTGACTGGGGTCAGGGGAATGAGACTGAGATGAATTTCCGGGGCCTTGATGATGGGCTAAGTGGGTGATCCACGTGCCAACAACCAGTCAGACGTGAGTCCTGGAGGAGCTGCTGATGGGACCCCAGATCTCACCAGGGCGTGCCGGAGGCACAGGAGCACCGGGACTTCATTTCTGTGGTCTGAGGCAGCAAAACCCAATAAGGGGGGATCTCTTAAGTTTCTCTGGTTTTAAGCAATCACTCATGCAGGTAGGTTGGTGGTCAGGGGAGGCCACACGGGTACTTTGTTCCGAAGTTATTGTTTCCGTTAGAAAGAGTAATGATTTTCATATACCAGCAAGAATAAACCCATGTGATCACGGGCTGAAATCCCCAACTTTACAGAAGTGTCTGGTTTATGCCCCGGGAGGTAACAGCAGCTATGAGAGGCGAGGCAAAGTCTGCCGCTGCCTGCCAGACAAGAGGTTATTCATCGTTATTATTTTTATTTTGAAAATTTACTCCCCAAAGGGGCCAGGCTGTGCTTGGCCTCTCGAAGGGGGACTTCCACTTTAAAATGTAAGCTGTTTTGAGGCGATCTGAGCAGAGGAATGCGTCCGGTTACAGGAAATGATTTCCCTAGCTTTTCTTGAAATAAAAAATGGCCCAGCATGCTTAAGAAATGGGAATTATGGTGGACACTACATTATTTTCTAGATGGATCACCTTACCAACTAAAGTTCCATTGTCCAGTTTAATGGTGAAAAATTGTCTCTTTGAAGAGAGTAATTGCCAAGAAGCAGAGAGGCCAAGTCTGTTTGTTTTTTTTTCTCTCCCCAAATGGGGGTTTGACATCAATTGCTTTTGGACTTTTGTAGGAGGCAGCTGAAACTTCAGCTGGAGAACTTGGGTAGGAACCCAAAACTGGGCCTGGAAGGGGAGGCAGCTGCCCGGGACCGGCTTCTGGAATCCGACCTGGGGCTTGGTCAGTCAGCTGGGCAGAGCTCAGGCGGTCCCACCCCCTGCCAGAAGGTTCTCATGATCCCACGGAGCCTTCAGAAATATGTGTGTTTCATTTACTTTTTTAAAAAATCGTTAATCTTTTTTATTGTGACATTAAGCATGTACACAAAAAAGTGTGGTAAGCAGAACTATGCAGATCACTGAAAGTATGAAAAGCGTTTATCTCAAGAGTATAACGTGCCAACAACTCAGAAGCCTGCTCCCCAGTCAGCCCCTCCTTAAAAGACAACCGCTACCCTGATTTCTAACACTATAATTTAGTTTTGTCTGTTTTCTCAATGTTTTGAGCTTGAATAGTTTTACACTTGCAGAGATGTTGTGGGAGGAATATAATGAAGACCTGCCCACCCTGCACCTCGATGGACGGATTATGACCATTTTGCTTTTTCTCATCTGAGAAATTCTTAGATGCCAATCTTGGAGCCAGGCTTCTGGGTCATCCGATTACACTTGGGCCGGTTTCCCAGACATCTGCTGAAGTCTGACCAGTGCTGAGTGTCCATTTGCAGGCTCCTGGTGAAACGGGGAGGTCGGGGTCCCTTTGAAGCCCCCAGGAGTCCAGGTTCAGTTATCTGGGAAAAATGACCAATCAGGCCAGCAAGGAATTAATTCATTAAATTCTCTCCTCTCACTCTCTTTCTTCTTCCTTGTTCTCTCCTTTCTTGTTCCTTCCAGCAGGTACTTCCTGCACACAGTTAGGTGTTCAGGTGCTAAGGTCCAAGATAGGCAAGATGGTTCTGGTCTTCGCCTTCATGGGTCTTATCTGCTGGGTGTGCGAGGGGAAGCCTTGTCAATATACAGATAACGGCACCAAGTGGAATACAGTGAGTGCAGGTGAGATAGGAAGGGGACCAGCCAGTCCAGGAGGGCCTCGGAGACTCCCTGCAGCCAGGAACCTCGAAACAGAAGGGTGAGGCTGTGCTTTGGAATGAATTGTGTTCCCACAGATTCATACTTTGAAGCCCTAACTGCAGGTGTATTTGGAGGTGAGACCTTTGGGGGGTAATTCAGGTGAGATGAGGTTGTGAGGGTGGGGCCTTTATGATAGGATTAGTGCCTTTATAAGAAGAGGAAGAGTCCAGAGTTCCCTGTCTCTCCGCCAGGTGAGGACCCAGTGAGAAGGCAGCGTCTGTAGGATGGGAGCTTCACCAGACACTGAACCCTGCCACACCTTGATCTTGAACTTTCCAGTCTCCAGAACTGTGATAAAATTAATTTCTGTTGTTTAAGCCACTTGGTCTATGTTTTTCCAGCAGCTGGAGCCATCTAAGACTGATGGCATCATGCAGGCTGGAAAGGGGAGAAGGTGTTCCCAGCCAGGGCTACTATGAGCCCGATGTACTCAGAGCACTGCAAGCCATTCTGACAGGTGCACCGAGCACTCAGATGCACAGAGCCATTCGCAGAGTCCACACAACCGGACACAGGGTCTGGAGAAGGCCTCACCCCTGGTGAAGCGGGGGCTGTAAGGGCTGGCTGAGCGGGAGACGGTGCGGAGCAGACAAGGGTAGGGAGTGTGAGGCAGGAAGCGCACAGGAAGGAGCACCTTCCCGGAAGGCCAGTGCACATTAGAGGAGCAGTGACTGAGGCTGGCCTGAAGCACCTGGAAGGATGGAGAAGTGGGTCGGGGTGGGGACATGCCGGCGCTGGGTTCTGGGCTTAGCTAGACTTGGAGGAAAACTGAGATCTGCTTCTTGGACCCACTCACAGTGTTTGGGTTTGGAAACTTCGCAAATTTAAATCTAGTCTTTCCTTGGGCAGTAGGATGCCCTCTGATTCTCCTAACTCTGTTCTTAAAACCCTGGATAGTAAGATCTGGTGAGCAAAGAGATTTTTAAGAATCAAGTTGACTTCTACCCATCCTAAACTAATATATTCTTATTATAGAGAATTCAGAAAGTACAGAAAAGTAGAAAGAAAAAAATAAGTGGCTATATTTTACTGGAGTGTGATATTAGTTCTGGAAATTGAGTGGAAGATGGCAGGCTTTATTCCTTTATTGCTTATTTGATGGAAAACAAAACCAAAACCAAAAGCCAAACTCTGTACTCCTTTCAGAATTACGCTGAGGCCTAGGCATAGAAAATTAGCTTCATAATTATAAGGACAATCATACAGCTGAGAAGAAGCTCCCCCAGTCCTAAGGCAAGTTCAAGAACACAGCTGTGGGGGGACGAGATGTGACGACCTTCTACAAAGCCCGGAGCTGGCGAGCCCCCGGCGGGCTGCCGCTAGCACCAGGCACTCGCTGCAACTGAGCTCAGATCACGGGTCACGGAGGACAGTCTGCCCCTGGTGTGTCTGAGCTCACCTCTGGCGCGGTGAGCAGGGGCCTGTCTCCACCTGAGCAGGAAGATTTCTCTTTCCTTCCCCTCCTACACTCACGTTCTACGATTTCTCCTTCAACCTCTTTATGAAATCAAACATTGGAAACGTTGTATAATTTTTAGGTCTTTTTTTTCCCTCTTCCAGTTGGAGGACTTACTTATTTCCTTCAGTTTACATCCCATTTGCTTCCAGAAAGATTTGGGATGGCTTGTAATAAAATTCACTTTTCAACAAGGCTGCAGGATAGAAGTAAAAACCCCAAGGGGAAAAGCCCAGTATCCCTAACTGTTGTGATTGGCTTTATGTTTACCTACGAGTGCCCCGGTAGTGGGGGGCAGGAGGGAAAGACGATGGGGTGCGTGATTATTTGTTCGGAAGGAAACAGGCCCATCTGAGCAGAGGGCCAGTCTGTCACTAAGTCCTCCAAGGAGGTGACTGCCCAGGATCTCACCTGATGGACATGAACCAGGAGGAAGGTCCACGCTGGGCCTTACGTGGCTTAAGAGTATGTGCGTTTCCTGTAACCACCTCTTGATGAGCAGAGGCCTAACAGAACAGGACTTGGGATGTAAGGGGTCTGAAAACAGGGACCCCCGCAAGGGACACCAGTGTGCTGAGTGTCCACGGCGAGTAGCCATGAGCAGGAACACTTGGCTGTGCTGATGAAGCTTCCAGTCCAGTGGGGGAGACGGAGCATCACTCTAAGTTCCTTCCTTTGTTCAAGACCCCTGGGGGTGTTTCCCTTCCCACCAGGGGAACTAGTTCAAGTTCCTCAGGACGCCTTTCATAGTCCTGATGGTCGGGACTCAGTTTACCTTCCTGCCTTTAGCTCTAACCTGCCTCCTTCTCACCCCACCCTTCACTCCTGGGGCCAAATAGCCTTGGCAGCTGCTTGAGACTGTCCTGCAAATCGCTGTCCCAGGGTCAGCTAGCCATGAGCAGCTGACAGGTGTCCTCGGGTCCCAGTGATCATCCAGCTGCGGGAAGCCCCTGGAGAGAGACCAGAGGAGACTTTTGGGTGACAGTCTCCTGGCTGGCTTGCCAAAATTTGTTACCAGCCAGAGCTGGAACCTAATTCAGGACAACCGGGGGACTAGCATCCCCAAAACCATCTCTCCTTGCCAGCTTCCTGAATAAAACATCTTTCTTTTTCCATCAACCCTTGCCTCTGAATGTTGACCTTTGGGCAACGAGCAGCTGAACCTGAGTTTGGTTCCGGCTCTGGCTGGTAACTCTTCAGGCCACCTGCTGCTTCAGTGCTGCTGCCCTGGGATGCCCGGCTCTGCATCCTTCCCAAAGGCCCCTTGCTGGGCCCCCATCCTGCTTCTGCCCTTACAGCACAAATGCCTGCAGTGCCTCTGTGCTTGTCCGCTGGACCCTCTTACCAGGTTGTAAACTCCACGGGAGAGAGGCCGTGGCTCTTTCCAATTGCTTTCCTTCCCCCAGGCCTTTGCACTTAATAGGCACTTAATGACTGTTAACTGAATTGACCCACAAAGCGCCTAGAGTTGGTAAGACGTGAAAAACAGCATCCCACGTGACTGCGTACACAAAGTCCTGAGTGCGCATGGACACTCAGTGGACAAGAGGGAGGCCTGGGTGGGCGCCCCTTCCTCACTCGGGAGGAGGAAAGAAGGGCTTTGAAAGGGAAGACGTGGAACCTTGTCTCCATCTGTGCATTTTTCTGATAGTGGGATTTGGAAAGCAGGGAGGCGATGGAGGGTCGCCCCATGCTCAGTGCTGTCTGCGACCCTCAGGGAGTAGGAGGGAGCTGCAGAGTGAGCCACCCTCTTAAGGAACCTTTAATTCCTATCTGGGGCTTCATATTTACTCCAGTGAGATTCTCCTAGAGCCAACCGTGGGGATCCGAGATAAGCACTGGGTGAGTGATGCAGAGAGTCAGGGTGCACAGAAGTGAGTGGAGGCAGAAGGAACTCTGAGCTGGAGCTGTCAGCAGAGGTTTGAGGGGGCCTGAATGGTGACCGGAGGGTCGTGGGGACAGGCACACACTGCCCTTTGCACAGAGTATGCGCTGAATAAAGCTTCAGTGGCTTGTTGGTTTCTTGTTTTGACATGAACAAGACACCAGTTGGGAGAATCCAGATAGGTCAGGGGTGAGCTTGGCTCTGTGTGAGGCAGGAGACCTGCCTGTCTCAGCTGGAAGTTCCCTGGAGAAGGACCAGGAGGTGGCTCTGAGGACCAGAGGCCACGGTCTAACCCCATACCTATACCAAACCCATAGAATTTGTACAAGTTGATGGCTTTGTCTTGATGGTTTCAACTTCCTAAGGCATTGGGACCCCTTACAAGGGGCTCTGAAAGGGTTTGGGTTGCTAATAAGTGCAAACTGTAAAATATTCCTTTAAGATGGTTATTTCATATTATTGAGTAAGTGCAGAAAGAATTAACTTTCTGCTCATTTATGTAGAACCCATAACTATCCGAGCTATTTAGTGAATGAAATATTTAACCTAATTTACATGCTTTAAGTGACCTAAAGATAAATGTTATGGCTTAATGCTGGAGATGAGACCAAGGGAAATAAACAGATGCTTCAGGCCTCCTGCCAGCTCTCCTGAGTGAGGAGCCCTTGGGAGGCTCGGCACCTTTCTGCGCCTCACTGGGTCAGCAGGGCCGCTCATCCACTGACCCTTGGCAAGGGAGCCCAGGTCCCGCCCCCTTCACCGTGGTTCTGCCTGCTCTCCAGTGGTGGCTGTTCACGGTGGGAGGGAGCAAGGAGGCTGGCAGGTCACTTTTGGCAATGTGACCTTGGTCAAGGTCAAGGTCACATCCCTCACTGAGTTTCAGACTCCCCATCTTCAACCTGGTGTGACAATCCTTATTCCTTGGGACTGTGCAGAGATGCGACTGCATAACCTGGACACAGCCCTTGGCTCGCTGACCGCCGTACGGGGGTGCCACCCTCCGAGTTCCCTGCCTGGGTCCTCTGCTCTCAAGGCCGAGTAGGGACAGGGCGATTCTGGGGGAATTCAGAGCTGGGGGAATTTCTGCCGCATCTTTCCTGGCTGGCTTTGCTCCTTTTCCTCTTATTCCCTATACTTCCTGCTTTTTCCTCCCCCAGTTCAGCACTGGTCCTGCTGGTGGAGGGAGGCGGGGCTTGGCCAGGACGGGGGAGGAGAACTTCCTGTTTCCCTACTTGTCTGGGAGCCACTCTGTTGCCTAGGCAGCCCTGGGGTTGGGCCAGGACTGTGTCCCCAGGACCCAGTGGGGTGGCAGGTGTTGGGGTTGGAGGGGGCTGGGGCAGGAGGGCGCATGGGAGCTCTGGTGGCCTCTTGAGGGCAGGCTGGTCTGTCTGCAGGGACAGGCCAGAGCTTGCAAGTGTGTGTGTGTGTGTGTGTGTGTGTGTGTGTGTGAGAGAGAGAGAGAGAAGCAAGCAGGTGACAAATGGATCAACTGAAGCTGCCCTCCCTTTCCCTGGGGCCCATGAGCCCCGCCCCTTAGCCGTGGTACCAGCTGGTTGCAGCAGAGTTACCTGGATGGCCTGAAGAAGTTGCAGATCTGGGGGCCTCACCAGCCCTGTGTGTAGGGCCTGGAGTTAGCAGTGACCTCAGCCCTCAACCCTCGGAGAGCTCGGAGTTGGGAGCACCTCCTGCCCCTCCCCAGGCCTCCGATGGCCCCTCAGTACAGAGCAGCCTGTCCCCAGGCTCCTGGGGCTCCTTGAGCCTCAGTGTGGGGGACTGGGGGTCCACTCTGGCTCTGAGGGGCCAGCGTGAGGCTACTGCTTTCCTCACCCTCCTTCTTCCGCTGCCCATCAGCGCCTGGAGAGAGGGGCCAGAGGTCAGTCAGGGAACAGGCTCCCTGGTGGCAAGGCATCGTGAACGGGCAGGCGGCGAACCAGGGGTCCTACTCGGGGCTGTTTGGTTCCGGGAGCAGGGTACAGCTCAGTGGCCCAAGGGAAAGCCCTGCCTGCCCCCTGTGCTGTGGCATCCTGGTGACGTTGCCCAGAGGCTCCCTAGGGTCCCTTGTCTGTGCCTCCTCCTGTGCTCCAGGCCAACTCTTAGACACCCACTCCCTCTCCTCCAGCCCCAACACTCCTCCTGCCCTCTCTTGGCTGACTACCTTGCTAATCAGAGATCATAACAAAAAACTTCCTCAGATTCCTGCCAAAACTGCCAGCTCCTGCACCTGCACCCGCCAGCGGCCTTCCCCGCGGGTACGGGCGGCCCTGGCCCTGTCCTCACTGCTCTTCTCCATCCTTGTCCTGGTCCTCCCAAGCATCTATTTTTCTCTCTTTCCTGGATCTTCCCATCAGCATACAAACATGCCATGATTCCTCCCATCTTAAAAATATCCCTCTCGATGTGGAGAAATTGGAACCCTTGTGCACGGCTGGCGGGGATGTAAAATGGTGCAGCTGCTACGGAAAACAGTATGACTGTTCCTCGAACAATTAAAAATAGAATTACCATATGATCCTGTAATTCCACTTCTGGGTACAGACCCAAAAGAACTGAAAGCAGAGTCTCAAAGAGATATTTGCACACCCATGTTCCCAGCAGCGTTATTCACAATAGCCAAGAGGTGGAAACAGCACAGATGTCCATCAAGGGATGAACAGAGAACAAAATGTGGTAGATCCACACAGTGGAATAGTATTCAGTCTTGAAAAGGGATGAAATTCCAACACCTGCTACAACGTGAATGAGCCTGGAGGACATTGTGCTCAGTGAAATAACCTGGTCACAGAAGGACCAATCCTGTTTGATTCCTCCGGAGTTACTGAGACCAGTCAAAAGTCACAGAGACCCAAAGTAGAATGGTGGCTGCCAGGGGCTGGGGGTAGGAGAATGGGAGTTATTGTTTAATGGGGACAGTTTTGTAAGGCGGAAGGAGCCTTGAGGATGGATGGCGGTGATGGCTGCACTACAATAGGCACGGACTTGACGCCACTGAATTCTATACTTGAAGTGGCTAAGGTGGTAAAGAGCATGTTACGTGTGCTTGTGGCAATTAAGAATTTAAAAAAGTAATATTAAGGCTTGGAAAGTTTAGAGCGTTGTGAAGAAGGAAATAAAAATACACACGCCCCCTCTTGACCCCGCCCCCTCTGGCGACTGCCCATCACTCTCCTTGTGTTTGCAGGTGAGACTCGGGGAGCGGGTTCCCGCACCTGCAGCGCCGGCTCGGCCTGTCCTCCCCGGAACCCTCCGCCCTCGCCTCCCACCCTGGCGCGTGGTTGGCCCGCAGCCTGTTCTCTGTCGCCTCCTTCCCACTGCATCGCCGCATCGCTGGGCTCTGGGCTCATCTGGCGCTCCCTTCCCCGCCGCCCAGGCCGCCACAGGGACTTGCTTAGTTTCCGCCCACCTCTTGGGCTCCTCCCCTTTGTTTCCTTTGCCAGCTCCTCCTCGTCTCCCCTCTTGTAAATGTTGTAGCCCCAGGCTCTGCCCTTGGAGTCCCTGAATTTACCACTCTCACCCCGGCTCCTGCTTCTACACCTGACCCCACAGGGGTCTGTGCCCCGGGTCCCTCCTGAACTCCAGCCTCGCCGGTCCAGCCGCTTTTCCTGATGCCTACACTTGTCAGCATTCCAAAACCCAACTCCCTGATTTCTCCCCAGATCTGCTCTTCTGACTCTCACCTCCCAGCTAATGCCAGCTTCATCCTTCTGGTGTCTCAAGCCAGATGCCTCGGGGACGTCTCTCCGTTTCCATCCTACCGGCTCTACCTTCTCCCGCGCCCTGTCTCACTGCCCTTTGACACGCCCACGTCCCCAGCATCTCTCATGTGGATGGTTGCAGCCGCCTCCTCCCTGCTCCCTTCCGCCTTTGTCCCCCTTCAGTCCCTGCCCCACCCTACACCCCCGAGCCAGAGCAGCTGTGCTAAGGTGAAGATCACTCCGTGCTCAGAACCCCCAGTGGTTCCCATCTCAGCAAGAGTCAGGGACCGAGCCCTTCTACTGACCCCCAGGGCCCTGGGCCCCTTGCTCCCCCACCCGCCTGGCTTACCTTCCCCTCCCGCCCTCTGTTCCAGCTCACTCTTCCTGCATCAGGGTGGCCAAGCCCACCTAAATTTGCATTTGCCATTCTTTTCCTTCTGGAAGGATGTGCCCTTCCCTCCTCTTGCATTGCCAGCTTCCACTTCATTTTAGTTGCTTAACACAAGACCCTGTGTCATTACCTGCAAAATGGAGAAAATGTGACCCAAGAGCCCACGAGACAGTGCGTGGAAGGCTCCTAGGATGGACCTCACTCTGAATAGATGCTCTTTCCATGCGAGCTATTACATGTCCTCCCCCAAAGTGTCACCTCTCCAGGGAGCCCTTTCCTGGCCACGGTGACAGTTTTCACCCCTCCTCTCAGACACCTGCCATCTCTCCCCGATACTTTTCTCCATCACACGATCGCCGTCTGATGACCCGCCCGTGGTGCTTGTGTTCTTGCCTTGTTTGTTCTCTTTCTCCCCGTCAGGATGGGGGCTGTGCCAGCGCAGGGACTGTGTCCTTTTTTCCGTCACAGGGTCCCCAGCACCTCGATCACTGGCTTACACGTGTCAGGTGTTTGATAAATATTTTAATGAATTTGTTGAACTGATGCGTTTTGGAAGTCCTTCCTCCCCCACCCTGCCCCCGAACCCGGCAGAGTCAGCATCTGAGCAAAGGCACAGAAATAGATAAAAAAAAAAATACACAGTGTGACGTCTAGCAGACATTTTGGTGGTTCCTGGAGAGCCCAGTTTTGAGGTGAGACTGGAAATAACAGCCTTGAAAAAGGTTGTCTTTTTAAAAAAAATTGTGGTAAAACATACATAACATGAAATCTACCATTTTAACCATTTTTAAGTGTGCTGTTCGGTGGCCTTAAGTACATTCATACTGTCGTGCAAATATCACCACCGAAAGTTTTACCTTCCCAAACTGAAGCTCTGTCCCATTAAACACCAGCTCCCCATTCTCCCCTCCCCCCGCCCCTGGCCCCCACCTTCTCCTTGCAGTCTCTATGAATTTGTCTATTCAAGGGGCCTCATACATGTGGAATTACACAATATTTGTCCCATTTTGTCTGGCCTGTTTCACACTGTCAAAATGTCTTCAAGGTTCAGCCACATTGTGGCATAAATCACAATTTCATTGCTTTTTAAGGCCGAATACTGTGTTGTTGTGTGTATAGACCACCTTTTGTGTATCCATTCATCCGTCAGTGGACGACAGTTTGGGTCTGGGCTGTCCATTCCACCTTTTGGCTTTGTGAATGATGCCACTCTGAACTTTGCTGTGACGGGTATCTGGTTGAGTCCCCGCTTTCAGTCCTTTTGTGTATATACCCAGGAGTGGGGCTGCTCAATCATACAGGAATTCTGTTTAGTATTTTTGAGGAACAGCCAGACTGCTTTCCACAGCCAGCATTTTACATCCCAACAGCACTTCACAAGGGTTCCAACTTCTCCGTGTCTTCGCCAGCACTTGTTATTATTATTTTTTTATTTTATCGTAGCCCCCTTAATGTGTGTGGAGTGGTATCTCGTGGTGGCTTTGACTGGCATTTTCCTAACAGCTAGTGATGCCGGGCACCTTTTCCTGTGCCTGTTGGCCATTTGTGTGTCTGCTTTGGAGAAAAGTCTGTTCAAGTCCTTGGCTCGCTTTTGAGTTGGGTTGTTTGTTTTGTTGTTGTTGTTGTTGTTGTTAAGTTGGATGAGCTTTTGAATGAGCCCAGTTGCCTACGAGGCCTAAAGACGTTGCATTTTATCCCAGGGAGCATGGGAGAAACAGAAGGTTTCTGGGCAGAGGAGGGACACACTCACCCAGCTGGCATGGTGCGGGATGGACCAGCCCTTGTAGAGGTGTGAGGCAGGGATGAGTGTCAGGTGATGGGCAGGGATAGCCCCACTGAAGGTGTGGAGATGCTGAAGGGAGGACCACAGCTAGGGCCGCACCCTGGACAGCATCACCAGGCCTGCTGGCATGAAGGAGAAAGCCAAGAGGATGTCTTCCTGGAGGCCCCAAGCTCCTCCCACAGTGAAGTGAGCCCAAGGGCATCACAGCGGAAGACCCATTTCTATGGTAAGTCATCGGGACTCAAGCTTGGCTGCCTCCTCTCCCTCGTTCACAGTGACCCCCCCACCCCGGGTGGGCCTGGCTGGTCTCACCTCAGGGCTCAGGGGAGCAAGTGTGGCTCAGCAGTGCTCTGCTCCTGGCTGCAGGTGACAGAGGTAGTCTGGTGGAACCAGGAGCTGAACTTTGGGTGCCTGACTTGCCACCTCCCGGGTGTGGATGGGGCCCTCCACAGCCTGTTGGTTTCCGGTATGTTCTTGGCGGTGAGAGCAAGGATGCCTTTGCCCTTCTCAGCTTCCAGGGGCTGGTGGAATTTTCCATCCCATGTTGTCTCTACTCTTCCAGGCCAGAACCACCCCAGAACGCCTCCCTTCTCGAGAATCCTCTCCTTAAGCCCAGACCACAGATGGCCAGCTGAAAGCATCCTCCAAAGTCAAAGACAAGGCCTGGCAGTGCAGCTGCCGCCAGAGGCGAGGCCGTGGTCTTGGAATATAGGAACATGGCGCATTTGCTTGTCCTAAAAATACAGCTCTTAAAATAGACCCGTCCGCATGGGAGGGGGGAGCCTGCCCAGCCTGTAGGCTCTGTGGGGCCTCTGCACCTAGGGGACGGAGCCTGCTGGGTGGCCTGTGAGCTGGGCAGCTGTGCCCTGGGAAGGCGCCTGTGGCCGGCTTGGTGAGGGCGAGGCCCAGGTACTGTTCCAGGGGCTCACTTTCTGGGGTGGCCTCGTCCTTGTTCTTGGAACCCCATCAGGAGGCAGTCCCCATTACCTGCTGGATGTGTATACATATGGAAATCTGAACTGAAGTGGATTTCCTTGGGCTAGACCTTGGAAAAGCTGCAAACAACAGTTTGTGTTTTGGGTGTGAGGCTATATATAGCCCAGGAGGCCTGAGGGGGCTGGAGATGCAGTCAACTGTGAACAAGCTGGAGACAGGCTCCTTTCCTGGGAATCCCAATGCCCTCTAGAAATGTGAGTTCATCTTGGCTCCCTGTGCCAGCCCCCTGCCCCCGCCACCGCGGGGACAGAGCCCATGGCGGTGGGGACTGGTTCTTCTGTAACTGACGCCCAAGCCAACTGTAGGTAGAAATATCCCAGCTCCTGTTTTCATGCAGCAGGACGGTGTGGGAGCACCGTCCCTTGCCTCCCTGCCTCAATTTACTTCTCGTAACTCAACATCTGACTCAATTCCGAAAGGAACCATCTTCCCTCTGGTGCCATGTCCAGGTTCCATGTCGTCGGTGGGACCGGGCTGGCTCAGGTGAGCTGGAGATTCCACACTCGGTGTGAGATGTGGGATCCGGGGAAGCGTAGGCCTTTTGGGGTCGTGTCTGGGAATCTTAATCTGGGACTTGTAGACAGCCAGCCCCTCCTCGTGTACCCAGAGGCAAGCGTCAGGGAGTTTAGGGCTGTCTGAAAATCCAGACTCCATTTCTGCGGGTCCTTTTCTGGAGAAAGAGTGTGGAGTTTTTCTTCCTGATTTTTTGAGGCTCCCTGACTCAACAGACACGGATGAAATGAGCTGTAAATTTTCTTCCAGCTCTGAGAGCCGCTGGTCCTATTATTCCAAGTCAGGAGATTTTGAAAGTTATACAAGAGAATTCCCTCTCAGAGCAGATGCTAGGCAGTGGGAAGTTTCCACTCCTAGTGCCTCATGGGGTTTTGCTGGACGGACCTGCCCCTTGGGGTTTTTAAGATTTCTGATCTTCAAAGAGGCTCTCATCTCCTGCTTCGGCGAGCTGCATTGCCCTCCTGGCGCAGTAACCAGAACTGTTTTGTTGGACTGAGTGGAGACAGTTGAATGCCAGCCACCCCCGGTTTCTCCCGCCCTGGCCTGACAGCCCTGCCCCCGCAGTGTGTCTGCCACGCGGCCCACCCAGCGCCTCCTCTTGGCTTGTCCTCTGGGCCTGGAGTGTTCTGCTCCCCGGATCCCAGTCCTGCCAAATTTCAGGGTCTGATCAGATGTCTCCGAGTGTGGCCGCAGCTAGACGTGGTCTGCCTCTCCTCTGAGTGCCTATCGTGTTATGATTTTTCCATTTTTAAAATTGTATTTTAAAATCCTCATCATGTAAAATTGAGTTTTTGGGGGGAAGGGTGTGGTTCTATGAACTTTAACTCCTGTCACTACCACTGCAATCAGTGTGCAGAACAGCCCTGTCACCTCAAACACCCCCTGGTGCCGCTGGATCCTTGGTACCCTGTCCTGCCCCCGTCCAACCCCACAGTCACCGAGCTGTCCTCCACCCCGTTGTCTGATCTCTTTGAGAATGTCACGTGGAGGCTGCCTTCGTCCTCCACCCAGTGCCTCTGACGTTCACCCCAGTTGTGTGTCTCAGGCGTTGCTGTCTTGGTTGCCGGGTACGAATCCATTCCCACCGTGCACCTGCACCTTCTCTAGGTGACTCTACCTTCTTTTGTGTATGTCCTGTGTCGCCAGAGCCGGGAGGCAGAGTCGGTGTCTCATTCATTTTGACAACCTTCCAAGCGCTGTGCACATAGTAGGGACTTGGCTGTTGAATGGATCAATGAATGAGGCCCAGCAAGTGACATGAATGTGAAATTCATTTTACAGAACTTTGGTATTTCCTCTGCCTAAAAAAATCCTCTAATAAACATAACCTTCGATTTCCTGAATTAAAAACAATTACTTTTCCCCTATGTTCTGTTAGCGGGAGAGACAGGAGAAAAGAAATCAAGCTGGCCTGATAACAGGGATGCCTTTCTGCCTGCTTATGCGCCCTTCCATCTCCTTCGTGGGGCGAGCTTCTTCCCGACGGTGTCGCGGGATCTGTAATCTTAGGCCCCAATGTCCATAGTCTTCAGCAACTGAAATATAGAAGGTTGAACTCCTGGAAGGGCCTGAACAGGCCGCAGTCTGAGTCACTTCACTCCTTTGAACCTCCCAGGGAGGTGGCCCAGCAGCAGGACGAGGGGGGCTCAGCCTGCAAGTCGAGACCCCTGGCTGCGGTCTGGCCCCGCTGTGTGACCTTGCTTAGGTTCTTCCTCACTCTGGTCTCCATCTTCCTTTTCCTTATTTTATACACATCTGTTAAATGATGAAACCGAAACAGATGATTTCTGTGGTCTCCCAAGCTCTGAAAGGATGTAATTTGGGGACGAGATGACTTCCGTGCACACCCTCACGCAGACAGCCCAGCAGCAACAAACAGGATTCTCTAACCAAGCGGCTTCGTTCTTTGTGGCGTGTACATTCCTTGCTTGTGGGTGCACACACTCACTCAGCAAGTGTTTATTAGGTCCCTACTATGTGCCGGTTTGAACTTGAGAGTTTAATTTAATTTAATTTTTATTTTCTTAACTTGAGATTTTTAGTGTCTGTAGGATTTGGAAAAACCGTTGTATGTCTTTAGGTTTCTTCAAATGAAGAGAGGACAGGAAAATGGTAGGTCTGTGCTGTCGTGGCCCCATCTAATTTTTATGGACCATTCTCTTTCCTCCTGCCTCCTTTCCTGGGATGACCTGATTCAGGTTGGTGTCCTTCAGATGACCCTCCCAGGGACTGAATGTCCAAGTGCGCCAGAAACGTGGGTTACGGGGGTTCGTGCCTGAGCCCGGCCCGGCTGCTCCCTGGTTATCCTTCACTTCCCCCAGTGAGAGAGCAGGGTGAAGGGCCCCTGGCAGTTGCTTTTTCTCCAACAGGGATTCGGTGTAGAAGTGGCTGCATTGGGGTCCTTCATGGGTGTGTCAGGGCTGGCTCCTCCTGGCCTTGATTGCTTAGAGTCCCGGGGGCCTCCTTGGTTGAGGATTCCTACAATGGCATCCTTCCTCTGCTCGCCCTCGGCGGTCTCTTGTCTCTGCACTGACTGCCGCCTGGGCTCGTCCAGGCGATGCTGGCGGTGGGTGGATCTGTGGTTTAGGACCCATCTCTTGACTCCGACATCAGAAAGTTGCTCCACTGAGCACATTTTTTTAATGGTCTCAAGTGGGTTTACCAAGATGTGGAGGCTGAAGGCGACAGCAGGAGCGTGTTGGATCTGCCTGTGGTTAGTCCTGCTCGTGCGGAGGGAGTGCAGCTGTTTTCCATCCCCTGTGGGCTTGCCCTGAGTGGGGACGACATTTTACTATAATCTTTATCCCAGAAAGAACAGGTAGGGGTGGGATTCACGGAGGACTCTTTTCCCCATCTGGAGAACTCTGCGGTAATTTTACAAACATTCCCTCTCTTTCCAACCCTCCTCCCAACTCCCCACCCAAATTTATACTGCCAATTACACTAGACTCGCAAAAGGAAGCTCTCCGAGGGGAAAAAGGCCACTTTTCTAGGTGTCTTTTCAATAGCTAACAATATGGTTTCAGTATCACGTGCTAGACTCCACCCCTCTTCCAGCCGCGTACTGTGGTGATCGTGGAGGGTGTAGGTGCGAGGGAACATTTCCTGTCGTTGAGATCGAAGCCATTTTTGGAGTCATTTCGTGGTTTTCCAGCCCATGCTATCCCCTCCCAACCATTAAATCTTCTCATCTCCTCCTGCATCATTTCACCCGGAGAGAAGTGGGCTTGACCCCAGTACCCTGGCTCTGCTTTCTCTGCTCAGCATCAGGGAAGCAGCTGGGGACCCAGCAGAGAGGGAACTGGGGCACAGACACTCCTGGTGTCCGGGTGTCTGTTCCAGCTCTGGCTCCACGACTGCCATCCTGGCCAGAGGGCCGTGGTGGGCAGAGCGGATGCTGCACCACTTTTGTGCCTGGCAGAGGTGGACTGGCCTGGGAGCAGGTGGAGGCCCAGTTCCAGGCCCGCTCCTTGGAACTGCTGATGTTTCTTGGGGTCACGGCTCAGTGCTCCCCTGAACCGTGGAATTGGGCGGGTTCTCTTGCTGGAATGTTGAGGAGCTGGCTGGCCCCACGTGGGCTGGGCAACCTCCCCAGTGGTCTCTTTATGGTCTAAGCCTCTGTTGTTGGTTTGAACAATTTTTGGGAAGGTGTGTTGGGGACATTTGGAAACAGTTCCGTCTGAACAACAGCCTGCTTGTTGGCTCGCCAGACCTTCCAAAGGAGTTAGCTACGGCTGGGAATGGGCATCTAGGCTGGGCGTGTAACCTCAACAGGACTCTCGCTGCGAGGAGACACATGGGTTGGGGCAGCTCCGGGCAGCGTGGGACTGCAGTGACAAAGCCTGAAGTGAGGAGTGAAGTGGTGCAGGGCAGCCCCTCTTAGGAACCCCTTGGGTATGGCATCGGATGCCCTCCTGGCTTCCCAGAGGGGACAGTTTCACCATTAGAAATGCCGTAGATCTGTCCGAGTACAAGAAATCAGCAACAGAAGTGATGAGACCACAAGCTGGAGTCTGTTTGTTCTGCTATTGTGTAAACAAGGTGAAAATTTTCATCAGCGTAGAAAACAAGGGTGCAGAACACTGTGAGCCCTCTGCCTTCCACCCTGAAACCCAAGTATTTCCTGGAGAAACCCAGGCACCTGTGGCCGGCTCTCCCCTCCCCTGGACCCACCCCACTCCAGCTCCTGTGGAAACACAGTCTCAAAGGTGAATGGCTTCTTTCCTCCCCTTTCCCAATTATGGGCTTTGTGATTCCAGAAACGATTTAGGCTCAAACTCCAGAGTAACAGGCGTTGATGGTTCCTCATCCAGGGACTCCCTGGGGTTTGATGGAAGCCGACGTGGGCATGACTGGCTGCCTGCTGTTCTGGAAACGCCAGGGTGGCACGTGCGTGTCACTGTCACCTGCTGGAAGATATCCTGTGTTTTCCAACAGGCAGTTCTGTTCTGAGCCCTGGAGTTTGTGCTGTAATCAGGAGGGTGAATCGGAGTCAATTAGGGCGAAGAGTGTATTCCACAACATGTACAAGCAACAAATAAAGAAGGAGCTAAAGAAATAATTTCCTACCACCTGATGCCCAAGGCTTAGGGTCAGGACCCTCCGAGGACTCGTGTGGGATGTGCTCCCTGCTTCTGTCTCAGCGGTGGGGGGCTAAGAGCTTGGGCTGCAAACTGTGTGCCTGGCCTTGAACCGTCACACAGGCAGCAGGAGGGTCAGGGCAGAGGTGGGGGCTGGGACAGGGGTGGGGGCTGACCCAAGGCTGTAGGAAGCAGCCGGGCTGTCCTCCTTTGCTGGGACCTGAGCTCCAGGCTCACTCTCACAGGCTGCTGCATGGAGCTGGGGTGATCTCCTGCTCTGGTCCCCCGCGGCCCTCACCAGCCCTGGATCAGCCTCTCGGATTCCAGGCTCAGGCTACAGTTGTTGCATCCCCTGCAGGGGTGCGGACCACCCTGGGGAGCTGCTCATCCCCTGCTATTAACCCTTCTCTGTGCTCGGGCTCAGAAGCAAGTCCATGGACCCGCCCAGATGCCAGGGGCTGTCATGGCAGATGCAGACCAGACAAGGGTGTCGGAGATGCTTGGAGAAACCCCCTTTAGGGCAACCAAGCCCTTGCCAGGTGGAATCACTCCGCATTTACATGGGTAGTTTCCGAACGCGGAGGTGATGAATTGTGTGCTAGCATGGCCTTGACAGTGAAAAATGGGGCCGTGCGATGGGGTATGACGGCGCGGGGTCCCTGCGGAGGGGGTGCCTCGAGCCTCTGGAAGCCGTGGGTGCCTCCTCTGGCCCTGGAGGGGACGCGGACAGATGTACACGCCTGTCCTCAGCTTCTCTCTTCGCTCTCAGTTCCCTGCACGTACATCGTCTTTCTGTGTCTTCCTCTATCTCCCCCCCATCATGGGGCCGTCAACACGTTCTCCCGCTTGCTCGCGCCCCCTCATCTCCCTTCCCACCTTCTTCTTTCCTTCTTTCTTACTAGACTTTTCTATTATACTCAAACCCCGCCTGCTGGACGGAGTGAGCAGGGGCAGGAGGGAGGGGTGACAAGGACACAAGGGAAATTTGGGGAAGACAATTAGGTTCACTGTCCTGACTTGGTGATGGTTTCACAGGTGTGGACACCTGTCAGATCTCATCACTCGGAGCCCTCAAATATATGCAGCTTATTGTATGTCAGTTTTACTTCAGTTCTGTTTTTTAAAATCCTCACCCATTTGGAGTAGGAGAGGCTTTAAAAAATATTTATTTAAATGGAGGTACTGGGGATTGAACCCAGGACCTTTTGCATGCCAACCATGTGCTCTACCACTGAGCTATACCCTCCCCTCTGGAGTAGAAGAGCCTTGAAGAAATGTTTTTGAATACTTGACTATTCGAAAAGCCTGTATTCTGCTTCCCTGTGAATCAGAGGGAGAATGGGACCCAGCCTGGGCTGGGTGCTCTGCCATCAGTATTCACGGCGCCCACAACTCCTGCATGTGGGTAGAGGTCGCGTCTGCACGACAAGTCTGTTGTCAGAGATTCAAGAGGGGAAGTGAAGTGACCTGCCCTGAGTCACACAGCAGGTCCATTGCAAAATTCCGTGTCACGCCCAGGTCTCCAGAGTGTGACCTCTCCTCCACCACCAGTCATGGGATGAGACAAAAATGCCACTCAGAACCATCAGCAGGGAGAGCATTGGAAATTGCCTTCCTCTGGCCTTGAGATTAGGCGTGAGTCTGCAGAGAAGATGGTCTCTGCTTCTCTTGCTCATGGGCGTTGCCCTTTGCCTCTCTCTGCGGCGTCCCCGTCCCCAGCGGTGGGCCGTGGTACTCGGGGAGGGGCTCCTTTCATCCCTTTGACCTGGCGTTGTCTGGCTGGCTGTGGAGAGAGGCTCCTGGAAAGGGCACAGGATGGCCCTGACGTGAGCTCTGAGTGGAGCCGGTGTTGTGTGGCTGGCTGTGCAGCACGCGAGGAGAGAGGTTTTTATCTTGGTCTGGCCTCCCTGATGAGTCTAGGATGACATGAAACAGCCTCTTTTAAAAAAAGTCAAATTTGGTCAGATCTTGGTTTCCAAGTTTTGGAATATCCAGGCAGAATTGCCATGGCAACTTCTGAAATCCTAGAGAGGTATGGGGGCCTGAAGTGTTGGGTGGAAGTTTTTTGTTTTTTTTGCCATTATCTTTTCTTTGTTGAATTGGATGACATTTATTGGCTACGTGCCTGAGGTATTTGAAGGAGGGCTAGCTATGTCTATGGTTTAGTATGTTCTTGGTGAATGTGAGGCAAGAGCATAATTCCTCAGGGTGGAGGGATTATAGAAGAACTTCCAATCAAGACACAGACCATGCGCATGTGGGAATTTCTCCTCTAACTCAAAACCCATGGAAATGTTGGGTTGGATATAATAGCAGCAAAGACATAATTGAATTGAAAGGCGAGAGTGGGAGATTTCCAGGTGTCAGAAACTGAAGATGAAATTCAGAATTGAAGTTGAGTCGTCCTGCTGGGGTTTTCACAGTAAATCCCTTAAGGGCTGGATTTTCACAGGTCCTGGGAGGTGGAACTAGCTCTCCTAATGAAACTGGGAGCAAGAGGGGGCCTTTCTTCCTGTCAGTAAAAACTAGAAAGGTTCTGCCTGTTGACCCAGGGGCATGGTATGCCCCCGCCCCAACCTGTAGCTGTAAAGAGTATCCTACAAGAAAGGGAAAGCAAGCTTACAGCGTATGCAGATAGGAGACCAAATCAATGCACTGTCCCTGCAGGGCAGAAACCCTCAGCTGAGGACTGAACACACAGTTTGGTCCAGTACTAGTGGGGCCCTAGGGCTTTGTCAGCCATAAGTGTAAAACTGCCCTGTGGAGATGCTTCCTCAACATGGGGAGTCCCATGGGACTCCCGTGGGAAAATGGGAGATTCCCAATGTAGATGAGCTCTTAGACAAAAATTATAAAGCAAACAAAAAAATCTACCAGCATAAGAGATAGTCAGCAGATGCTGAGGAAGGAGGATTATGAGTCAGGATCTGTAGAGAACACAGCATTCCCAGAAGAATATTAGACCTCAGAGGTCTACAATGTTTGCGATGAAACAAGAAATAAAATCTGTGAGACTCGAATAGGAGATAATGGAGCAGGTTTTTTTTTAAAGAATCAATTAATTATTCTAGAAATAAAAAATATATATTTGAAATGAAAAAGAAAACCACGCCTAATGGGTGGGGTAAACAGAAGAACAGCCGCCCATGTAGAGGGAGAGCTGGCAAACGGTGAGACAGCCCGGAGGAGGCCGTCCAGGCCGCAGCTCAGGGAAGTGTAGACGGGAAGCATGAGTGCGAGTGTCCGGCACCTATCTAGTGGGAGTCTCAGAAGGAGAAGACAGAGCGAGGGAGAAGACAGAAGGCACCAGTGGACAGAATCTTTCTAGTTTCTATCGACAGAAAGGATGGGCCCTGCTTGCTCCCAGTTTCGTGCAGGAGATGTGGCCCCACCTCCCCAGGACCTCTATTTGAAAGAAATAGAGCTGAAGGAATAAAAAAGGCACAAGTCCTCTGACTGAAGTTGGACATGGGTTGATTTTTGTTTTTTGAGCAAAAATCCTTGTGTGGATACATCCTTGGGGAAGGAGTGAACGCCAAAGATAAGGCGATAGCTTAAACCCCCCTGGAAAACAACTGCAGGAAGACCATATTAACTTGGACAAATCCAAAGTGGGGAAAACGCAGAATAGGGGCTGCATCCTATATTTTAATATGTCTTGTCAGGAAAATCATAGGAAAATGTATACTTTTGGTTCTTCAGTTGGTCTGCGCTGGCCATGTAATGCTGGCCTTTAAAAACAAAAGCATCACGTGCATCTGTCCTTGGTGCTTTGTGAAGCACGGTTCACCTGGCGTGTTGCTGGTGCCGCGTCTGCTCTGTGAAGACCTTTTGGGGATAAACCTTCAAATATGGGCTGTGGGCCTGGGACCCCCCTTGACAGGTGCTGCCAAGAATGAAAATGTGATCTTTCCAGGGTGCTTACCTCCTATTAATAAAAGAAAAAAGCAAACTAAATTAATCTTGGGAAGTAAAGTGCCCTATGAATCAGCTTTCCTCACTCTGAAAATAACTTGCTAAGAATTTATAGATCCCCTAAGTTCTGCTGATTTTTTATATTGTTTACTTTCCTCTCCAAAATATCAAATAATTCACAGGTGGTAGGTAGGGTGGCTATGTGGATAATTTGAAGTGAGAAATGGACAGCAAGAGAAATTTCCTTCTAGGGGGTCAGTGCTAGGGTGACTCCCTAAGACTAATGGTGCTGGATTAATAACCCGGGGCTGCTTCAATATTCATAGCCTGTTCCCTCTGAAGGCTGGGATATTTCCCGCTTTTATGTCCTGCACAAAACTGTAAAGCAAAGATGGTTTCATTGCAGCTATGTGCGTAATGAGATGCGCAGGAGCCGCTCCTGCCCATTAATCAGCGTTTGGGGGAGGCTTCTGGAAGTCTGACCTATTGCCGCGGCAGCTGAGCTGAATGCAATGACTTTCCGCTGTGGGAGTTGATGCCACAGGACGGGAGGGCTGGCTCTGGAGGCCCGGGGGCCCCGGCCACGCATGTCTGCGTGTTCACACCTCCAGGGGGCATGGGCGAATAGCTGGGGTCTCTTAAATTAAAGGCCTGCAGGATGTTGGAGGGATGGAGGTGGGGTGTAGGGTTTGCCAGCTGTTTCTGGGTCCTTCTGGTCAGTCCCTGTGGCCTCAGCCAGGTGGGGGTGGTCGAGGAGGGTGGGCATGACTGCATTCATCAGGAATTTGCGTGCCCTCTGTGCCAGCCTCCGGGCCAGGTGCTGGGGAGACACCTACATAACTAAGACATGGCCTCTGCCTCCAGGAGGCTCCCAGGGGGGCCAGAAAGGCAGAGACCCAAACAGATGATTTCAGTGAACCACACGGGTGAAGTGGTGGGGGTCAGATCATTGCACAGATGACTACTGCTCACCCCCTTTGGAGGTGGAAGAGGGGGCCTGGATTTGGGGAGGCTTCTTGGAGAGGTGGTGTCTGAGTGAGATCTAATTCAGATTTGACCAAGGGCAGGAGAGGAGGGGACAGGTGGGCAAAGGCCCGGAAGGGAGAGCTGCCATTGCGGCTGTGAGGACGCGGTTGGCGGTGGCGAGAGCCTGAGGCGTATGGAGGTGGGACCAGCAAAGAACTGGGAGCCGGGCTGCTGCTCAGACCTCGGGATTCCTGGGCTTGATCACACTCTTCCTCGGTTTATGTGTAGGCAGGCATGCGTTCACGGGTTCAGGGGAACGAGTTTTGGAAGGTGGGAGTCAGGAGGACAAAGGACAGGTACTCAGCATAGCAGTTCCACGTCTTCTTTGCCTTGCGGCACCTCTTGCCAGAAACTGGGTGTAAGCTAAAAACCATACAGTTGGTTTCAAAAGATTTTAATGACCTTTAATGGGTGGTTTCCTATAACAGGAAAATCGAGGCTGAGTGGGAGGCATTTCTCGGAACTTTGACCCAGAATTTAAGGGCTAGGCATGTCCACAGCTGTCCATCTCCCTTCCCTGGAGTGCACTGTCCCCTGGTCTTACCTCCTCCAGAGGACTTCCTCTGAGGGGTGGCAGAGCCAGGTTTGGGGTGGATCCCTGGTCCTGGGATTCTTTTGAGCTGCGGTTGGCGTCTTCAGGAAGCTTGCGCCTCTGGTGGCTGGAGAAGGGGGTGGAAAACAGCTGAAGCACAGCATTCTCTTCTCACCTTTGGGGGATAAAGTCAAAAGCAAACAAAAACCCCACCTGTCCAGCCTGTATTTGGATACACATGCCTGCGCAGACACACACACAGACACAGACGCACATCACTCAGCAGCTGCTGAGAGTCACGACAACATCACGGATATCAGCATTAAAAGGCTGCTTTGAGGATCAATAGCAACACACGCGCTGCATTTAAATATCAGCAATTAAGGTCGAAGCCTGAAAGCGCGACTCCTGGGAGGCCCACTGGACCTGGGGGAGGCGATGACTTGAACCTTAGTTATATATTTCAATGACCTAGAGATCAATATGTGCCAGGTTGCATTTTCTTATCTGTTCTTTAAATCTTGATCCTCCCTTGGGCCCATATTTTTAGTGTCCTAAGTCAGCTTGGTGTTTTTGGTGGCAGATGCGGTGACTCTGTGACTTTTTATTGGTTCCCTTCTGTGGTAAGGCCTGGATGGGCATTTGCTGTCAACCAGAAATATTCTTTAGCATTTTTCTTTCTGACACTTTTCCGCACCCAAGTTTATGGCAGGAGCAAAACTGAAGAGGAAAAGTGTGTAATGTGGACCAGCAAGCAGTGAGAAGGCCGTCAGCCATTGCACTGTCTTCTAGAGCACAGGAATTTCTGGTTGGTAGAGCTGCTGGTCAGAGTGGACCTATAGCCAGAGATCACAGGATGAGCCAATGAGAACTGCCAAACACATTCAGCTGCCTGGATCCTCCAACTTAAGTCTGTTTTAGGCACAGCTATCCTCTCTAGGCAGGTCCCCGATCGGTCTTTGAAACTACAGTTTGATTTCCTACATCTCTTCCTTCTTGCTCCTGCCCATGAATCTAAGTCCTGCTCTCAGGGTTTTCCTTTCTCCTGACTTTTGCTGATCATCCTGACCCTTGGCCACCATGCTTGGCTCTGGACTCCCTGCAGAACTTGTCCATCAGCACGCCCATGGGCTTAGAGAGGCCTCTGGTATTGTCATTCATTGTCGCATGTGCGTGTGTGTTCATGTCTGTGTGCCTTGTCCCCGCAACCGGCTTTGAGGTCCATCTTCTCTGTTTGCTCACCCAGAGCATCACATGGTACTCTGCACATGCTCAGTAAGTGTTCGGACTGTCGGAGGTGAATAAACGTGCACTCTTGTTCTTTCTGACCTGGCTGGCCCTCACAGTATCCTGAAGTTAGGATTTTTTAATTACTTTAAATAACCAAAAACAGATTAAAGACTGAATGCCTAGTTCCTATCCTAAGATCCAGGGACTGAACACTAATCTGAAGCCAGGGAGTTTCTCCTAAAGCCTGCAGGACCTGGAGCAAACAAGCATCTGGAGCTTGAGTTCTCTTCCCATAAAACACGAAATTGATCCTTGCCCTTATCCATTGTATGAATACGTGGTCTGCGTAAAGGAAGGCGTATAGAATTTTTTCATTTAAAAAATTGATGAGGACTAAAACAAATGTCAATGCCACTAGAGCTCTAAGCCCCACAGATGACAGAGTTGTCTGTTACCATGAGGATTCACTCGTTCACGCATTCAGCAAATATTTACTGGCCAGCTGCTCTGATGCCCCTGGTACTGCTGTAGACCTTGGAATGTCGGAGAGCAGACAAAAATCTCTGCTGACCTCATTGAGTTACGTTCTAACGGGGCGGAGAGACAATACACAGATGCTGTGTGACATGTCAGGCAGGTGCTAAGAAGGAAAACACAGCTGAGAAAAAAGAGTGTCATGGTGCAGTTTCAGAGAAGTTTCAGCGAGGAAGGTGTCATTGGTTTGGAATCAGACGGAAATGGACTCAGATCCTGCCCCTCATCCTCTAGGGCAACTAATTTAACCTCTCTGAACCTCAGTCTACTTATCCACAGTTTGTGAATAATACTCATTTTCCAGGGTTGTTGAGGATGACAAGGATTTCAGTTTGAGGGGCACACAGTAACAGTTTAATACATGGGACCACCACTGTTACTGTTAGTCTAAAGTCAAGGGCCGGCTGTGTTAGCTACCCCATTGAACTGCCTGCGGCTTAGCTGGGAATCTCCCAGTGATTTTGCAGGTATCAAGAAACACCTCCTTTTTTGCATGGCCTGTGACTGAGCAAAACTCAACCTCTTTGGAGCAACAGTTCCCCAGCTTTCTGGTTTCAGTACCTACACCCTTAAAACCGATTGGGAACCCAACGATCTTTATGGGAGACAGCTGTAATATTTACTGCATTAGAAATTAAAACCGAGAAAGTATTAAAATCTGTATTAATTCATTAGAACTTAATGGCAGTAAACTCATTTCATGTTCACATAAATAGCATACTATTTAATGAAAAGTAACTGCATTTTCCAAAACAAAATAAAATTTAGTGAGAATAGTAACATGGTCTTACATTTTTATAAATCTCCTTAATGTCTCACTTAATAAAAGACAATTGAATTTTTATATCTGCTTCTGTCTTTAATCTGTTGCAATATTTGAAATAGATGAAGAAATCGAGCCTTACACATACATGTATGCACTTAGAAAAGGAAGTAATATTGTAATTGCTTTCTCAGAGAATTGTGAATATTCTTCTTTGATACCACACCAAACCTTGACAAGTGGTACTTTCTTAGATGTTAGTTGCAACGTGCAATCTGAAATTATATCAATGAATGTTTTGGTACCCCATTATGTTAAAACCCATTGGCCTATCTCTTTTTTTTTTTAATTGGGGGAGGTATCTTTTAATACGACTCTTTGAAACAATATTCTACCCAGGCATGGTTTTGTAAAATCATATTGGTCATTTTGAGAATATTGATTTATTCAGTTATGCAGACCTGCCAAATGTTGACATATTTCATTATACAATACCAAAAAATTATCTCTGTTAGAGAACTGAAATTCTCTTTTTGTCATTACCAACAGATGTCATCAGAAAAGTTTTTAAGTTTTGCACGCTGTCAAGTTCATGGTGGTGAATACAAGTTTTCCCCAATTCTAATTTTTACTTGAAAACCCAGATCTTGTCTTTTGCAGAAAATATGCTCAGCTGAAGTGATAGTCTTACTGTTTATTAAAAAAAATGTCTCCCAAATAGTTGTGTGCTATTATTTTCTGATTTTATTCTATTGTGGTCAGAGAACATACTTTGTATGACTTGAGTTCTTTAAATTCTTTTAAATTTATCAAGACTTATTTCATGGCTCAGAATATGATATATCTTGGTAAATATCATATGCACTTGAAAAGAATGTGTATTCTTCTGTTGTTAGTTGGAATGTTCTGTAAGTATCAACTAGGTCAATTTGGTCGATAGTGTTGTTCATGTGTTCTACATCTGTACTGTTTTTGTGTCTGCTTCTTTTGTCAATTATTAAGGGAGGAGTGTGGAAATCTCTGACTAGAATTGTGAATTTGTCTATTTCTCCTTGTATTTCTGTCAGTTTTTGCTTCATATATGTTGAAGCTCTCTTGTTTGGTGCCTAAACATTTATGACTGTTAGGTATTTTTAATTATATGACTCCTTTATCATTATGAATGATCTTTTTTATCCTTGGTAGTATTTTTTTTTGTTATTCTGAAATCTATTTTGTGTCGTATTAATAAAGCCACTCCAGATTTTTTTGATTAGCATTGGTATGCTGTAGTTTCTTCCATTCCCTTACTTTCAACCTACTTTCTATCTTTATATTTAAAGTGGGCTTGAAGACATATGTGGTTGAATCTTGCTTTGTAAGCCAGTTTTATAATCTCTGTCTTTTATTTGAAGTAGTTAGATATGATTTACATTTAATGTGATTATCAATGTGGCTGACTTTCCATCTGATTTCTATTTTTTCCATTTGCTGTTTTCCCCCTTTTCTTTTTTTCTACCTTCTTTTGGATTAACTGAGAGTTTTTATGATTCCATTTCATCTCCTTTGATGGCTTGTTAGCTATAACTCTGTTATTTTAGTGGTTATTTTAGAGTTTTTAGTAACACCTTTAAGTTATCACAGTCTACTTTCAGGTGATACTATACCACTTCACATATAGTGCAGGTAAGAACCTTACAGTATTATTGTTCCATTTCTCCCTTCCATCCTTTTTCTGTTCTTTTCACATGTTTTATTTCTAGATATGTTATAAATCCCACAATTCACTTTTACTATTTTTGCTTTAAATAGTTGATTATGTTTTAAAGAGATTTAAATAATGGAAAAGACTTTATGTTTGCCCACTTATTTACCATTTTCGACGCTCTTCATTTCCTTTTGTGGACCCAGATTTCCATCTGGTATCCTTTTCCTTCTACCTGAACGACTTCCCCTAACATTTCATGTCCTGCACGTCTGCTGGTCATGGACTCTTTCAGCTTGGGTGTCTCTGAGAAAAAACCTTTTATATTTAAAAGGCATTTTCAGTGGGGAAGAATTATAAGTTGGTAGCTTTTCCTTTCAGAACTTTAAAAAAGTTGATCTATGTCTTCTGGCTTGCTTGCATTATTTCTGATGAGAAATCTGAAGTTTTTCATATTTTTGTTTCTCTGGATATGATGTATCCTTTTTTCTGTGGCTGCTTTGAA
Organism: Camelus dromedarius; assembly: GCF_036321535.1. Classification (NCBI taxonomy): domain Eukaryota; kingdom Metazoa; phylum Chordata; class Mammalia; order Artiodactyla; family Camelidae; genus Camelus; species Camelus dromedarius. Next base: position 66,564,582 of record NC_087449.1, on the reverse strand, counting down.
GATTTTCTCTTTATCACTGGTTGTAAGTAAATTGATTATGATGTGCCTTGGTGTAGATTGCCTGCCTGCCTGCCTTCCCTCTTTTCTTTTCTTTTCCTTTCTTTTTCTTTCTTCTTTCTTTCTTTCTTTCTTTCTTTCTTTCTTTCTTTCTTTCTTTCTTTCTTTCTTTCTTTCTTTCTTTCTTCTTTCTTTCTTTCTTTCTTTCGTTCTTTCTTTCTTTCTTTCTTTCTTTCTTTCTTTCTTTCTTTCTTTCTTCCTTCCTTCCTTCCTTCCTTCCTTCCTTCCTTCCTTCCTTCCTTCCTTCCTTCCTTTCCTCCTTTCTTCCTTTCTTTCTTTCTTCTTTTCTTCCTTTCCTTTCCTTTCCTTTCCTTTCCTTTCTTGTGCTTGGGGCTTATTGAACTTCTTGGATCTGTGACTTTATAGCTATTATCACCTTTGGAAAGTTTTGGCCATTATTTTTTCCAAAAATTTTTCTGTCTTCTCTTCTTCTTTGGGAACTTTATGTATATATCAGACTGCTTGAAGTTGTCACTGTTCTTTTTTCCCTCTGTGTTTCATTTTGGATAGTTTCTATTGCTATGTGTTTACGTTCACTGATATTTTCCTTTTGCAATGTCTGATTTTCTATTAGTCCTACTTAGTGTGTTTTTCATCTCAGATTGCATCTCAGGTTCTCACAGCAGTTTTCTTCTTTAGAATTTTTACTTGTGTCTGTTCAAAGTTCCATGTCTCTTCTTAACGTGTTCAATCTTCTTCTCTACTAATATTAGTGTCAAATAATTTTTGGTTTGGTTGTGATTGATTTTTCTTCTCATTGTGATTCATACTTCTTTGCATGCCTGGAGCGTTTCTGTTTGATCCCAGATGTTATGAATTTCACCATGTTGGGTACTGTATACATTTTCTCTTCCTATAAATGTTCTTGAGCTTTGTCCTGGATTGCAGTTACATTATTTGGAATCAGTTTGATCTGCTCAGGTCTTGCTTTTACACTTGTTTAGTGGGTCCACAGCAGCATTAGATCTAGAGCTAATTTTACCCCAAAACTGATGTAATATTCTGTTGAACACTCTACCCTGAGCCCTATATGTTATGACATTTTGATAGGAACAGACACTTTACAGGCCCAAATGTGAATGATGGTGATTGTACTCTCTAATTCTTTCGGTTGATTCATTTCACAGCTTCAGATAGTGTCTTCATTACACACATGCACTGATCCATATTTATTTGAATACTTGAGGGAGACCCTCTGTAGCACTCTGGAGTTCTCTGTGCTGCTTTCTCTGGTACTCTGCCCTGCGACCACCAGCTAATTGCCTTGACCTCCTGGGACTTCTAGTTCCTTCTCAACTAAGGGAGATTGCTGGGCTCTGCCTGGGTCCCTTTCCTGTGCCACAGCCTGGAAACTTTCTCTAGCAAGAAGCTGGGGCAGTCATAAGTCTCGCTTAGTTTATTTCCTGTCTCTCCAGAATCACTGTCCTTCATTGTCCTTCACTGCCTGATGTCCAATTTCTAGAAAACCAATGTTTCCTAAATGTTGTACAGCTTTTAAGTTGTTCCAAGCAGGAGGTTACATACAGCCCCTAGTTATTACTCTGTCTTGGCCAGAAGAAGAAGTCCTGCCAAACAACCAAGTCTGAATAACCCGTTTGGCAGTCACTCTTGGAAAAAGTGGCCAGTGAGCTTGCAGCTCAGTCACACAGCACTCCTCCTCAAGGTGGTTGTCATACTTCCGTTTGCAGCAGGAGTGCTTTGTGGATACTTCTACCTTGTCACACTGAATGTGGAAAGGACATCTAATCAGAGGTTGAGATTTAATAAAGTCAATAATTTGTACTGCTTTATTAAGGAATCTTTGAATAAGACTGGTTTGTGTTTCTATAAGTACATGGTGATGAAGATACATGGCTCCCAGTACAGTCTGTTGCTGCTGCCTTAATTTGTGCTGAGGCCTCGCAGTTTCACCCACTGTTACTTTTGCCCCAGGAGTGCAAACATCAACACAGCAAAAAAGGCAAATGACTTCTTAGTATTTTACAAAAATTGTTTTGACCTCATGGTGCTCTAACAGGGTCTTGGAGATGCTCCAAGGGTCCAAAGACCAAACTGTGAGAGTTGCTACCTTCCAGACACTCTTGTATCTGTGCATAGAGATATATACAAGATGTTCTTTGTGGCATTATTTATACAATAATACAAATTTGGAAACCACTAAATGGTCATCAGTTGTAGAATGGATAGATAAATTGTACTATATTCATATGAAGAACAGTATGTAGCAGTTAGAACGGATAAGCTAATGATATCACTTATATGTGGAATCTAAAAAAAATACGAATAATGATACAATTTATTTACAAAAAAGAAAGAGACTTGCAGACAAAGAAAACAAACTCATGATTTCCGAAGGGGAAAGGGGGAAGGAGGGACAAATTAGGAGTCTGGGATTAGCAGATACAAACTACTATATATAAAAGAACTAAACAACAAAGTCCAACAATAGCAGATACAAACTACTGTCTATAAAATAGATAAACAACAAATAGACAAATAACCTATAATGAAAAAGAATATATGCATAAATATATATGTGTAACTGAATCACTGTGCTGTACACCAGAAACTAACACAACATTGTAAATCAGCTATACTTTAACAAAAAAGAATTGATAGGCTAAAGCGATATCTATCTTTATGTATAGAGATCAAAACAGCTGAGTGGAAAAAAGACAAGTTGCAGCAAGAGATATATTGTCTGGTACCACTTACATAAGCCTAAATGTAAAAAAATGTTGTTTTTGGATACTTACATATGTAGTAAATAAAACTAAGTGAAAAATAGTGCCTACCTCTAGGAGGAAAGAGAATGAGATGGAATCGGTAACAGGTTATATCTGTAATTCTTATTTTTTATTTCTAAAAAATAAATCTGTGGAAATCTAGCAAAACAGTAAGACTCGAAAATATGGTTGGCTGGCAGGTGGGGTTTTATCATATTAGTCTCTATTGTTTTTGGAAAGTTTGAAATCCTTCACATTCCTCCTCTCCCTCCTCAGTTAATATACCAAAAAGAGAAAAATGGGTTGACACAAGATAGATCCCCAGTTCTGTGTGAAAAGTGCTCGGCGAGTTCTTGTTGGCAAGTTTACCGTGTGTTATCCTGGTGCCAGCAGCTGCCATGTGTGGAGACGCCGTGATCCGGCAGGGACTCCATCTAGCTTCACACTCGGCTTTGTGATCATCTGTGAAGTGGGAATTATTGACCTAGTTCTGCAGCTGAGACCCTTGCGTTCTCAAGAGCGAAGTACATAACTTGCCTAAGGTCCCGAAGTGAGTCATTGTGAAGTCATTACTGGAACCCAAGCCTTGGGTAGTTTGTTACGTTTCTAAGTGAGCCAGCGGTATCCATGATGTTGTGTCTGTTCCTACAGCAACAATGAAGTGGCGGTATTATTAGGTATTATGACTGTTTCATTGTGTTGCACCATTCAGCTAGGCTGAAGCCCTGCTATCTGCAGAGGGCTCTTTCCACGGGCTGTAGCATCCTTGTCTTTGAAGCTGATTGCATCCACGCTGTGTTTTGGTGGGATCTTGGAAGTTGGGGGCTGGTACTATCACCTGCTATGGGAAGACTTCTTAATCAGATTCATAATGGGATCATTTATAATGTTTTAGGTAATAAAACAAAAGAACCTTTTGAGGTTGTTGATAGTAATGTCCCATTGGCACATCAAGCATCATCTAAAGATTTATTTGAATTAATTGAGTAGATGATGGTAAAAGAGGTGATACACATACTCATGCAGTCCTTTCTGCTTGCAGCTGACCGATAAAGCAAAATGGAGGCAGAATACTTGAGATCACATTAATTCATCTAGGAAGATGGATTGGGGATTTATACAGTTTAAAAATAGAAGTTTGAGAGTTTCGTAGGTATGCTTACCTGCCAGTGTTACTGCTGAACCCGGAGAGCCTACATACTGCAGAGAGGCGGTGAGGTGAGCACAGAGAGAACCCCACATGGAGGCAGAACCGTGGTACCCACTCCCCTGTGCCCTTGCTCTGATTAACAAGGCATCCATCCCTGGCTTATGCAGTCTGTGCTTTCTCTGTGTGTTGTGGTCTTCTCATCTGTCTTCATGGTCTCTGGAAATATGGACAGTGTTTTCTACATGTTTTAGATAAATTTGAAAACAGTACAACCCGGGGAAGCAGTGACTCCCCAGCACTGTTGGTGGGAATGTGTACATTGGTTTAATCTTTTTGACCATCATTTGTAGGCGTGATGGAGACGAGCAGCAGCTCTGAAGTCACACGGCCACTTTCTGGCTGTGAGACCCGGGGCGGGTCATTTGATTTCTTTGTGCCTCAGTTTCCTCCACTATAAAATGAGACCAGAGGGCACCTACTTATCTGGGTTATTGTGAAGAGCGTCAAGCGACAGCCTGTGAGAAGTTCTTAACCTGCCCTGGCACAGAGTCAGTAGCCGTTAGCTCTTGTTATTGTGATCTAGCAAAAGTAAGAACAATTATATTCTCTTTGAGTCAGCAATTCCACATTTAGGAATGTATCTCATGGAAAAGCCATCCAAAGTATTCAAAGACATATTTACATGGCATTATCATTGTAAAGTAACCTGAGCGTCCATCAGTGAGGGCTTGGTTACGCCTTCGTGGTGCATTCCTGAAATGAAATAGAATCTTGTGCAGTCATTTAAAAGAATAAAGAGATTTGTATGTATTGACATGGAAAGAGATCAATGCCATATTATTAAGCTAAAAATTAGGGGGTTTTGCCATTTCAGTTTGAAAATTTAAAATATACAGTAAAGTTGAAATAATTTTGCAGTGGAACCTGGATGCCCACCAACTCACTTCCACCATTAACATTTTATTCTACATTCTTTACCACATACCTATCTGTCCATCCATCCACCCATCCGTGTAAGATTCTGATTCATTTCAGAGAAAGTTGCAGACATCAATACACTTTCCCCCCAAATACTTCAGCACACATATATTCATTAGAATTCATCACTTGTTTATGGTTCTTCTGAAAAATTAGTTTTATAGCAATACAGGTATTATATGAACCCATTTATGTAAAAAACATGTTTGTATATGTGGGCCTACATGGATCATAGTAAATAAATGGCTTTGGATGGTCATCTGTTAGGAGCAGGGTTATGAGCAATGTGATTTCGCTTGGTAAGTAGATAAAGTGTGAGTTGTACCATTTTGGAGCCTGGCACTGTGGCTTCTCCTCCTCCTCCTCCTCCTCCTTCCTCCGTCATCATCACAAGCACAGTTACAGAAAGCTTTGCTTCTGTTGTAAAGATACAAAACACACAGGCATCCCCTGCATTTCATATGAAAAAAGGAACAAAAATGGGGGCACCATTCTGACCGGAGGCACTTGTTTTGTCTTTAATTGAGCCGATACCTTTGTATGAGGACCCTGAATTAGAACGAATCTCACTCTGCAAACACCTGCATCATCATGTCAAAACCTGATTTTAACGCAACACTGAAAGAAACCAGCGGCGCTAGGTGGAAACCGTGTAGGTATGTGGGGTGATTTATCTCAAGGGGCGTTTTATTCTGTGAAATGCATGAAGCTAATTGGCATGTGTCAGCTTGGCTAATGGGACTCACTTTAAAGTCTGAAACTGAAGTTCTAGAAGGCGGAAGGATGGGGCTCTGAGATGGGTTGCAATTAGGTATCCAGGTGCTTAAACCCACTTGATAATTTTCTCTTCGTTTCTGTGGGCCGTGGAGTGTGGGAGGAAAAGGGGGGAAACTATAGGGGCGTGGGGGGTGTGAATACAGACCTATATATAATTTACTTTCCTGGAAAGATATAGAGTCAAGTCGTTTCAATTGCTTTTCTTCTGGGGGCGTGTATCCCACAGATCCCGCCTGGAGTTGGGTGGAGTCCATTAGAAGTGGCAAAAATACATCTTTTTGGAGGAATTCAGGAACTTTTAGAGCTTTGCAGTGCATATTTTTTAATATGTTAAGCGCTATCAGAGGGTTTGGATTTCTCAATCTGCTTAAAATAAGTGGATTTTACACTTGCAGGGTGGGGGCTTACTCTTTTTTTGAGTTGCAACTCACAATAGCTCCACCTTTCAAGTGAAATTTTAGGTCCAGTGGGTTCCAAAGCCCTAACTGGGAATTGGTTGGCTTTCAGCATTTTGGAATAGAGCTGAAAGTTTCAGAAGCCGCCAGCAGATTTCAATTTAATCTGCTGCCGCTGTGTTGTCTCTCGTTGGTAGCAGAATGCCAGGGCCACAGAGATGTTTTCACGATGTAAATATTTTGCGTATTATAAGTTGTCCAAACGCGGCACGCGTGTGATAGGCTACAATAAAATTGCCTGGATGTGATTTGACATGACGGCCTGTAATAGTTGCTTCAGTCATTAGGGCGCAGTATATAAATAATCTGCATTTTAAAATTGTCTTGAATGTGCTGAGGCAATGGATGTGAGCGCCTTCCCCAGATTCATGAATTCCTCATGGAATTTTGCAGTTTGCAGCCCCTGAAGGCTTGGGCTGCTTCCTCTCAAACAGCTTCCGGGACTGTCCATTCTCCCATCTCGCAGGTGTATTTGGGAGCAGGGCTGGGTTCATCATGCAGGGTCACGGACACAGCCAGGGGAGTGCAGGTGGAAATCGGCACCAGGACTTTCTGCCTCTCCTTGTGGTACCTCTCTCTGTGTTTTCTAAAGACGGGGCCAAGTGGGAGCAGAGACACCGAGGGCCTTTGTGTGGTGCCCTGGTGCTCGGAGGAGGAGCTCACTTTCCACTCGTGGCCCTGGCGGGCCTGCGCGCTGGCACCCTGCCCACAGGCTGGCCTGTCTGCCCTCCTCCCTGCATGACGGGTCGGATTAGCCCCGCGAAGGCCTGGCGGTGGCGTGGCTCCGATTTCACGTGCATCTATTGTTTAAGAGGGCCGGTTAAGCTCTCCCTTTGAAACACACACACACACACACACAACATAACATAAATCAGAGCCAGAATCTTTTAACATTTACAGTTTTAAATGAAATTCCTGTTGAGAGTCTCTTAAGCGAGATTTATATCTGATTTTGCATTGAACTGTGTCGTTATGTAGGGCTGAGAAACTCTTACAAAATTAAGCATAATGCGAAAACATGCTGAAAAGACAGTTCTGTAGAAATGTGAAACATTATTATGTTATAGAATATTGGAGTGAAGAAATATGCATAGAGCCACAATTACCATGGACATTTTCCTTTTAATGATCCTTGTACAATCCTTGGCAGAAAGGTTTGCTGACGTCTCCTCGCAGATAAAAGGAAATTGAGACAATATTGATATTCTACATCCGTTCTGAGGCTCACAGAATACCAGCAGAGTGACCCAGCCTGTTTTCAAATTCCAAACACCAAGGCCTGGCCTGCCCAAACCGATGCTCGCCGGGGCCTTGGGAGAGCCTGCCCCTTGTGTTGGGGATTTGGCCGAAGCCTGCACACCATGGGTGGACCAGAAACATTGCCTTCTGGGTGCTCTGGCCTGGAAGATTCTGAATTGAATGACTGAGTTGTCAGATCCTTTTTTCTGAAGAGTTTTTAGGATTTACAAGTATCTGTCTGGGATGGTTTGGGGTGGCCTTAGGGACAGGGTGATACACTTAGCTTGGACTAAGCTTTATTGATTTCTGGGGGGCAGGGCTGTGTTTTATATGCCCATTGCTCTCTACCCCACAGGAGACCCTACTCAGCCTTGTTTCCCATTGAAGACCTCACCCCTAGACTCCCACTGACCTGGCTTAGGTCTACAAGGTTATTTGTCACACCCCTGGGGTTTGTCCTTCCTTCCTCCTGCCTGCAAGTCTGCAGCTCCAGTCTCCGAAATGACTCCTAGAGCAAATGCTTCTTTTCTTACCCCCTCACCCCTCGCCTGGGCCCCCCTGGCCCCTGGGCACCCGTGGGCTCTGGGTTGAAGCCCTGTTCCCCGTCTTGTTCCTGCAGACCTTCCTTTGGCTGGGGTTGTGATTCTGGGGTGGAGGGGAGAGCTGTTTCCCTGCCTCCCCGATTCATTTCCGGCCTCTGCCTGCCGGCAAGAGGTCCAGGGAGTCTGGAGCAGAGCTGGCTGGCAGCAGCGAGATCACAAGCCTTCTAGAAAACTGCGCTCCCCCCAGCCTCCACCCTAACCTCCTAGCAGGCTCTGGCAGGGTTGAAGCTTTTCCAAAACCCTCCTGGAGCCAGTGCCCTCTGAGCCTGGCACTGAGACGCCACCAGCTGTGGGGGGAGGGGCACAGAGGCTGATCCTGCACCCTGGGTTGGAGCTCAGAGGACATTGGCGTTGGTGCGGGGAGCATCATTTGAGAAGCCCCGGGCTGGTCACACTCAGGGTCAGGTGGCAGCCAGCTCACGTCTTAAACGGGGCAGGCGGTAGCATCCATCTCTCACTCCCTTTTCTCCTACTTTTCCTGGAAGCTTTTAAAGGACCTCAGGGCCTTTTGTTACTTAGAGTTGCTTGAAATTAAGCAATTTAAGTAATTCTAATTTGGCCCTGCAATGTCTGGCTCTTGACCACCAGAGGTCACTGTAATAAGGTAGAAAGCAGGTGTTTCAGAGAGACTTAAGTTGGTAGTTAGCTCAAAAAAAAAAAAAAAAAAAAAAAAAAAAAAAGAAACCAACAAACCCCCTAAATTTCCTGACTGGCCTGGGTGTGCTGCAGTGTATTCTGGGGTGTGGACCTGCAGCCTCTCTTTCTTCTCCTCTGTGGAAGATCTCCTGAGCGGCAAAGCCTGTGGGACCCGGGTGAGTGGCCGCTTAGGGAACATCTGACTCCCAAGGCCCTGCGCAGGCCTGTGCAGCCCCGCTCTCTGGGGCACCAGAGGCCCGCATCCGGCGGGAGGGGCTCTCCTCCTTCCCCACCAAGCACACACCCTGAGCTTCGTCCTCACAACCCATTTCTTGCAGCAATCCTGGGGGCCAGGCTCTCTCAGGAGTGTGTATGTGCATGCGTGCGTGTGCGCGCTCCCCTCTCTGGAACATGGGCTCGGTGATGGCACTGTCCACCTAGAGCTGTTCGGTGTTGAAAAGAGATGATGTATGATGTAAGGGCTGAAGAGCAGGCTCGGCCCCTAGCGGGTGCCTGATGTGTGTTAGTCATGATAATGCTCTCCTAAGGGGAGGAGCGATGGAAGTGTTCCCCCCACCCCCCAGTAGTGGCTTGGACTCTTTCTCAGAGTCACGAGGCCACCCTCCCTGCCCTCCTTGGTGATCTTCCTTAAAGGTTGATGCCGTTGGTCAAAGTAAGAAATGCCACCCTTTACTGGCAGCAGTTCCTAAATGTTTGTTCCAGGGAAGGCGTCATCATCCTTGGCGGGTGGCTGGCAGGAGGACTTGAGGGCTCTGAGGAGGAGGTCAGGGGGCCTGCACTGGGGTCCCCATGGCTGGAGCCTTTGTGAGGCTTCACATGCCCACATTTCTCCTCCAGTTCTAAATGCCCGAGTTGCCTGCATGCAGTGGGATTAGAGACGTGTGCGAATCTCTGCGAGGAGCCAGGCAGCGTGTGGAGAGGGCGGTTTTGGATGCAGGTGCTCACGTCCCTCACCGGGAACATTTGGAGGATATATGGGTCTTAGGGAAGGAGGATGCATTACCTGGGGCCTCTGGAGGGCCGTTTGGGCTGCCAGTGGAGGAGGCCAGGAGCAGTGATCTACAGAACATGCTGCTGCCATCTGCCTTCAGTGGTAATTTCCCCTGGATGTCTCTGCGGAGGTGCCCCCCCCCCCACGTACAGAAAATCACCAGGGCTGCTGCAGAGCAGGCACCCGGCACCACTGACCGTGGGGCTGCAGCTGCTGGCCTGTGAACTGAAGCCTGCGGACTGGCCACGGGGTCGTACCCTGACTGGCAGGCGGGGCAGGAGACCAGAGAGACAGAGTGGCCCTCCTGGGGACCCTGGTGCTTGCAACATGCCTTCTGGTGTGATGGGCATGAACTTTGGGGCTTCGGCAGGGTCCAGAAGTCTCCGGCTGGAAAGACACTGGCATGATCAGCAAATGATGTTGGGCCTCGAGCGTGCAGATGCTGTAGAGGGGCTGAGGGAGGAGACCTGCCCTCTGACCTTGAAGACTCGGCATTTAGAGCCTGAAGGAGCCCGAGGCAGGAAGTTCTCGGCCCTCCCCTCTCCGGGTGACCTTCTGAAGCATCCGCCCTTCGCCCTTCGCTTGCTCTGGAGAGGGAGCTTCTCCCTGCATGGCGTCCCCTTTGCATCCTGCCTGGTGTGTCTTTCCTCCTTATCTCCACCCGCCTGCTCCCTCCTCCTCCCTCCTGCGTTTCTCTTTTCTATTCCTGTCTGCCAGCCGTATCTCCTCTCTCTGTCTCATCCCATCATTTTGACTTAAAACAAAACCCTAAGCCCATATATGTGAGGGGCTTCTATATAAAGTCTGGAGCTTTGGGGAAGCAGCCCTCTTTATAAACCTGATGAATCAATCTCTTCCGTTGGCGATAACTTCCACACAAAGAGACCTGGCAGAGTAGAACCTATCCCCCCAAACTGCACAGATGAGTCCAGCCTGTTTGTAACCAGACACCAAGCAAATGTTTTAGATGCTTATCTTTTTAATCCTCCTAGAATCCCCAAGAAGCCGGTGCTAGGGCTGTCCTCATTTTTTAGATACAGAACAGAAGTTCAGGGCATTTAAAAGATAACTTTTCTGAGGTCACCCAGCTGAAAGGTGGCAGAAGCCTGGAGACTGTCCTCTCCACCTCTGACACCTTGCCTTCGGGGCCATGGTCAACCTCTCCCGGGAAGGTCCTGGCTGTTGCTAGCCACACCTGCCTGTCTGCCTTCCTTCTGCTGCAGTCGAAAGCATCTTTCCTGTCCTCAGCTGAAATAGAAACCAGCTGATCTCCATCCTGCACAAAATCTCCCTTCGTGTATGTCTGACTAGTCATTAAGTTGCCCCCAGGCCAACCTCAAACTCTTTAAACTTTTAAATATATCTACATTTGAAAGATTATTTTTATTCCACTGGAACCATTATGTGCTTACTGTAGATGCCCTTGAGGAAAGAGGGTTTCTGCAAGGGGGGAACCTAGAAAGTGAGTGACGTTACTGCATCCTGGTCCTTTCAATTCAGGACACGGGATTCCGAGTGCATGGTGCTGATGCAGCCAGAGGAAAGCGGCATGAGTGGGTTTCAGGACTTTCCTCTCTGAAGATGTCCTCCGACGTCTGCTCTTGGATCGTGTGGCTGATAAGAGCTTGGCGTTAACACACCTTTACCTGATACCGGTTCTCCCTTTCCATTAAAAAATGTAAATTCAGAGGCCTTGAATGTGCCTGGTTTAGATTTTTCGATCCTGAAAGGCAGTGCTAATCAGGGCGTTCGGCAGCGATGCGGAACTTAAACCCGAGGAAAGGGAAAGAGAAGATTAAGTTAATGGCTTAGGTGCTGCGGTTCCTGCCCAAACTGCTTTTCCAGGTGCCCAGAGCCCAGCTCCTCTGAAAGCGCCTTGGACGCCTCCCGACCGGGCGCCTTGATGCGGAGGAGACTCCTTCGTGGAATCTCTCACTTCCGACCTCTCTTGGCAGAGGTGCACAGAAAGCCCAGTTTCAGAATCACTTCTGCATATTAATAGAAATATTACTTTTAGATGGAAATTTTCATTTTTTCCTGCCTGGTGTGCAAGCAAATAATTGAAACCTAATTTTCTTTATTTAATAAGCTGGCAGCCAATGTGGTTGAGCCCACACTGCATGGGGGAGGGGTGCTGTTTATCACCCCGCAGATTTTTCTGGCTGGTCTGGATGGGTCTGAGCGTGGTCGGCAGCAGCAGGAGGCCAGGACAGCAGAAATTCAGAACTCCCGCATGGCCTGTCTCCAGGTGCCTGCCCCGCGGGAGCTGTCCAGGGTTCCCGGCCCGAGTGCGGGGCAGGGCCACAGCATCCCGCACAGCGGTAGGGCGGAGAGAGCGATGTTCAGTCTAGGAGAGAGAGCGGGGTGGGGCAGGACTGTGCCTGTTTGGCTCGCACAGGACAGCCTTTGGTGCTGCTCTTTTCTTATTAGACAGCCCAACTAGTAAAGATATTTAACGTCTTTCAGGCTTGGTTTCTTCATCCGTAAAAAATGCACATAGTCTTGCTTTTCTTTCAGGCTTGTTAAAAGGATGAACTGTAAAAGCCAATGTGTAACAGCTGTCATGGGGCAGTGGCCATCACGGCCATGGGCCCGGGGCAGACGTGGGCGGTGGCCTCGTGCTGGTCATCAGTATTTCTGCATTTCCTCCTGGGGGCGCATGGTGGGACTGCACCTCCCTATTCCCTCTCCTCTGTGCGGTTATGGGTGGGTGCTTGACCAGCTTTGGCCGATGCAGCGTGAGCAGTGATGTGGGTCTCTTCTGGGCAGAAGCTTTAAAAGCCAGTATGTTGTTTGCTACATGCCCTTCCCTGGACTTAGCGCCTCCATCAGCCTGGATCCCTGGGTGACCACGAGGGGCAGAGTCCCCTCCCTCACATCGTGCATTGGATCTGTGCTCTGAGGAAGAAACACTGTTTTTGTTTTCAGCCACTGAAATTTCTGGGTTGATTATTACTGCAGCCTAACTTGCATATACTGACTATGCTTTCAAGAGGATACGTTTTCTTGCTTCGGTGAGAGGGCGGTGCTCCACAGAGAAGGGTAACTTTGAGCATAGTCTGAAATCGGGATGCAGCATTTTGCAGGTGCAAAAGGAGCAAAGTGCACTCCAGGTGGAGGGGCGAGCACTGAGGCCTGGCTGGGTTGTGTGTGGGGCGTCTCGGGCTCCCTCGCAAAGGTCTCTGTTTCTTTTTTGTCTGCCTCTCCCTCCTCTCTTCCATCTACCTTTCTCTTTCTCTCCTCCCAACTCCTGTCTCCTCCCTCTGCTCTCTTCTCTTGCCAGGTGTCCTGAGGCTTGGGTGATCCTGGAAGTTGTCATCTAACTGGCCTGATCCCCAGAGAGTTTATCTCAAAGCTCTTGGCAGCATCATTGTCTCCCGTTCCCTGGGTTTCTTGTTGCTGTCCCGTTTTCCCGAGGTTACGAGGATTAAATAGTGAAGCTGATAGGTGCAAATTCTCTACTGGCTGAAGTGTCAGTCATGCTAGAGATGTGTTTGAAGGGCATCTACCTAAATTTAATGACTCCCCAGGTAAATGGCTCTTGTGACTTGGGTAGATTCTGTATAAACCTGGGAATTTCTATTGCCAGGTGACTTTCTAGTTTTCATTGACAAAGAAGAGATTTTAGGACTTCACCCACCTCTACCCTCCAGTTAATTCCACTTAGACACTTAGTGAATTCCAAGCCAAGCCATCCTGAGATCAGGGAAGTCTGCTGGTCATCATTGTGCAGCCTTCCTGGGGGCCTGGGACGCAGAGAAGTTTTTTTGTTTGGGGGAAGGTGGAGTCTATCTGGCCTCGTGAGGATAAGACTTTCACTGGATGGCACTCAGAACTGTGCTTTATTAAGATAACCTGAATATAATCACTGTAGGAACAGAACCTATTAATTATTGTGACAAGGAGAAATTTTTGCGTGTGGCAAAAAGGAAGAGAGAGTCACTCCAAGGTAAAATAAACCACTGCAATTGGAAAGTCCAGGTGATTAACGGAGTGAGACAAGCACGAGCTGGAGAGGCACAGTGGGGGTAGTCTGAAAAACAAAATACAATTTAAAGTGTAGCACTTGGTGGAACTAGTAAATCAAGAGTTGCAGGAATGGGTCTTCCTGAGAGAAGGGAGAGCCTGGGGTTTGCTTTGAAATTGCTGTGCGGCGTCCCATTAAGCTCTGCAAGAAACCCAGTGTTCCTCCCAAGAGTCTTGAGGGGTTCCCTTACCAAACCCTTGCCTTCCTTTCATTCTGAGGTCAGAAGGGGGGCTTCATCTGTCACCGGGGTAGTGGCTCGCGTCTGTGCAAGTGGCTCCGCGGGCGTGTGCTGACGCGATGCCCCAAACCGTCTTTAACCCGTCTCTGTGTCTTCCCTGGCGGGGACCACTGCTGGAGGCTGAGCTGTGCGACGCGGCCTTCCCCAGATGCACTTGAAACTGTTCACAGGACTTTCGAGACTTTAAGATGAGCCATAACCTGTGTTGCAAATCTCCTCCAGTTTTAGGCATTAGTTTAAAATGTAAGTTACAGACAGGCCAAATCTCCCTAGTCCCTATTCGACTGGGGCAAGTACGGTGTGTGGCTTCAGTAACTAGTAGCTCCCCGATATTGTACACAAGGGAAATGGGCTTGTCATGCTCTTTGCCAAGGACAGTTTTCTCTGGTGACCTTGACCCTGTGCCCTTTGTCTATTCTGCCATTCCCCTTTCTCCCTCCGGCGTTGGCAATTTCCTCGACTGCCCTTCTCCGCCCCTTTCCTTCCTTCCTGCCTCTTTCCCACCAGTATCCAGAGAGGCTTCCTTCACGAGAGGTTCCCTCTCCACTCCTTTCCCCTCCAGCTCTGACTCCATTTCCGTTTTCCCCTTTATAACTGACCTCAAAGGAGAAGTTGTGTACTCTCTCTCTCCAGCTTCTCCACCACCTCGAGTTTAGATACACCAGCCTCCTGTCCACTTTCCTGCAGTACATCTCCCTCCTTCTCCCCTGCTGTCCTGTGGTCCATTCTCAGCACAGCTGCCCAAGAGGTCTTGTTAAAACATACACCAGATCATGTCACTTCTTTGCTCAGAGCCTTCCTGTGTCCATTCTCACTTGAAGTAGAAGCCAGAGCCCTTGGCACAACCAACAAACCCTGATAGGACCTGCCCACGTGCATCCCTCTGAGCTCACCCTCAACTGTCTCCTTGCTCACTCTGCTCCAGGAACGTGGGCCCCTTTGCCATTTCTCACCCCAGGGCCTTTGCACTGGCTAATCTTGCCTCAAGTGCCAGTCCCTCTCACTCCTGCAGACAGAGACTTTGATCGTTTTGCTGTGTCCTCAACACCTACAACAAGGCCTGGCAAGTGTTTGATGCGCCATATACATTTGTGGAATGAATGAATGAATGAATGCTCCCTCCAGGAACACCGAGTCTTCCTGATGAGAGATGGCTCTTAGCGATGCAATGTCCCAGCAGTCTCCTCCCCTGTCGGCCACCCTGGCTTGGCCTCAGGTTTTGATCTTGCTGCTGCTCTCTGGTCCCTTGGTCCCTCTGAGCCTCTGTTCTCACTCATCTTGGGGACCTGTTCCCTGCTGGTTGTGTGCTCCCACTGCCTTGGCTGCAGTGAGTCCCTGGGGGGTACCGGGGTTTGTTCAGCTCCTCTGGGTGGTCACTGCTGGCACGGGGGCCCCACAGGCAGGGGCCTTCCGGGGCAGCTCACTTCTTTTCCTGCAGTTCTCACCGCAAGTTTAACACCACAAGCTGTGGGGTGGGGACCAGAGGCTTCCCGCTGGCTCACGGACAGCTCCCCCTTCCCCCAGGAGGAAGGGTGGGAGGAGAGGCCAGCTGTCCCGTATCTCTTGGTTCCTACGGCAGAGAGCATGCCTCCTGGGTTTTTTCCTGAGTTGGAGGACGGCTGGCAAAACTGATGGACCATTTGGGGGTCTTCTTCCTGCCAGAGCACATTATATACAACTTCATCTTCTAATTCTTTGTTTCCCTTTCACGTTTGTGTGGTTTGTCAGAAGCAACGAATGAGGCCAAGTGGCGACTCCCCTCCTCTTGAGGAGGGGCCGGGCGGGGCCAGCGGTGGCAGGAGGCAGGGTCAGCCCCCTGTTTTTCCAGGTCTTTCTGAACTGGCCCAGCCAAGTGTAGGTGGTCTGTGCTGATAGTGAGGGAGTTTGCAGGGGGACCCATCCCCACTGGGAGGCCGCCAGGCAGAGCAGATCGCGGTGTGGCCTTCGGGGTCAGGCCAGCCTAAACCTGACTTACAGCCTGGCACTGCCTACTTCTGAGCACTCGGGAAAGGCAGCCCCTGTGGCCTGCGTTGTCCTCTGCAGGATGGGACTGTGACAGCACCTCGCTCGTTGGGGGGTTATGAAATTAAGTGAGAATGTGGGACTAGGGCACAGTAAGCCTTAGCTGTTAGCCCTTCTTATTTTAAGCCTTAAATTGAGAAGCAGGGACTTCCCTTTGCGACAGTGTTAAGTATCTGCGTGCAGCTCCTCAAAGCCCTGGGTTGGTTCAGCTCTGCCTCTCGGTGGCTCCCGTGGGACGTAGGGTCCCTGAACCCCCTCCTCTCGCATGAAGAGGGACACAGATGGGAGAGCTCACGGGAAGGGACTCTCAACCCTACTGCACAGTTCACCTTTTAGGGACTGTGATCTGTTCATCTTTACTTACACAGCAAACTGTCATTGTCCCTTTCCGTGTCCGATGCTGTGGGAGGTGGTGGCCCCGAGTACAGAGCCTGTGCAGTGGCTGAAGGACCCCTGGCTCCTTTGCCTGTATGGCCTCGTCCTCACCTGCGGGCTGCGGCCGCTTCCCAGTGGGAGGCCCCAGGCCATTTGCTCAGTCTCTCCCACGAGGGGGCTTACCTGCTGGGGCACGCGGGCTCTCAGAGGCCGTGTTTTTCTCCCTCCACTGCGAGTCCTGACTGGAAGGATTTTGGGGCTAAGCAACCCAGTGGAGAACAACTTCCGGTCTGAGGTGCCTTCCCAGGGAGCCCTCCAAATTAGGTCACGGCCCCACTCCTCACGCTGCATGAAGAGGGCTGTGTTAGTTCTCACCCCCGGTTTCTGTCCCTGCTGCTCCTGTCTGCACGATCCCATGGGAGTCCTGCGGCCCCTCCATCGCTTCAGTCAGGGTGGAGGCCGAGTATCAGCACCTAACGACGCCGAGCTGTCCCCACACCTCCTTAGGCTGGCCCCTCACCTGGAGCCAGCCAGGAAAACGGCACGTCTCAGATGTGCGCTGTTGGTGACCCCTTTGGATGTTACCCTGGTGCTTTTGAATATTTAAATTTATGGTTTCGATAATTTTTAACTACTTAAAGAGCTGAACCTGCAATTAGAACCCGCCGCCGCCAGGTGGGAAACGGGACCATGGTCTGACCTATTTGCTTGTGTGTGATTATCTGCAAGGTGTTTTGGAGTAATTTTTTTTCTAGTCCTTTTTATTTTAGAAAATTATAAATGTTCCCTGTTAAAACAGAGCCACTGAAAACACTGCTCCAGAAGACCAGACACAGGCACCTGGGGAGGGTGGACGGAGCCGGTGCTTCCTGAATGCCTTTTAAATCTGAGCCCTGTCTCTGGTGCCGGGGATGCAGACAGGAGTGTGACTGGACCCCCTGAGGGAGGAGCTCAGAGTCTGCAGGTCCCTGAGCAACACCTGGCAGGTGCTGCCAAGGAGGTGTGAGTGGGAGGATGGTGGGGGGAGTGGAGAAGCCTGGGGAGGCATCTCAGGGGAGTGGCCCAGGGCGGAAGTGCGTCCTTCCACGGGGAGCCATGAGGTTCTGCAGGGAGCCCCGCCCAAGGGCTGTTTGTTACGCTCCCAGAGCCAGTACACTGGCTCACACTGTTCTCTTTTCTGTCCATGTTTTCCTTTCTGGGCCTTGCTTTCCCCTCCTTGGCATCCTCCTGGCCCTGGGCTGGCCCCTTCCTGGGGCGGCAGAGACCCCAGGGCTGGGGGAGGGGTGAAAGCGGGGAGAGACTGGGCCCGGGCTGCGGCTCTGGGCTCTTCTTCCGGTCTCTCTGCCATCCGAGGTCCTTCTGGGAGTTCACTTGTTTGAAAGATGAACACAAGCTCCATTCTTGCTTTTGGGTTTCTCAGCTGGAGATGGAACTGCGCTGGGGGCCCCCAGCCCAGCTCCCGGGTCCTTGCGGTGTGTGTTAACTACCCCACGTGCTGGCTGCTGTGGCCGGAGTGGCCTGGGTATCCATCTCTGGAAGAGCTTGTACCCCTGCCAGGACAGCGTATTTAAAAAGGCCAACATTGCAGGTATTTCAACGTAGCTTTAAAGTGGGTTTTACGACAGGTCTATGCAGCGGGCTTGGCAGATTCTCAGTTGGCCGGATGGCACTGGCTGTACTCAGGTCACGCTCTGCTCAGGCCGTGTCTCCCTTCCTCCCACCCAGAGGAGGGCCACAATTTCTGGGGCCTCCTTAGGAGCCCGCAAAGGTGTCCGGCTGCCCCTGGACTAGTGGGACCTGTGAGGGTGAAATCCATCAGGTTGACTCGTACGTGGGGCCTTTCTTGAAACCACTGGTGCTGGTTGGTCCCGACAGCATCCTGACTGACGTGCAGAGGAGATTTTCGTGTGCAGGTCCCTGGCCCCAGGGGAGTCACGGTTTGTCATCCATCCTGCAGGTGGGGCCTCTGAGCCGGAAGCAACTCAATGACTTCTCAGAGGCAGGGCTAGGATGGAGTTTTCCCGCCTGAGGACACTCCTTCACTGGGCCCCAGATCCTGGAGGCTGAGCCAGGCCAGGCGATTTGGTCACAGATAATCAGGGGGACTAAAGGCGCCTTTCTACTCCAGAGGTAGGGAGGGGACACTTCCCGCAAGACCAGGTTTCCCCGTGGGCGACCCCTGTCGTGCAGGTCAGCATTACCCAGCGTCTGATTCCTTGACCTTGGCTGATGTCATTCCCAGGAGGCGCCCCCAGGCAGGAGTGTGGGGGAGCAGCCCCCCTCCTTCCCCCTCACACCGGATGGAAATAGCCCTGCGGACATCCAGCTTTGCCTGCTTGGGGCTCTTTGGCCGGGTTCTCCAGCACGACACCTTGATTGCTTCCAGGACTGGATTCCCCTGCACTCCAGTATCTGGTGTCTCCACCTTCTTTCCTCTGGGCCTGGAAGAGAAAGTCCCTGGCTTTGCTGATTTGTTTCATGCTCAGCGTGCGTTCCTTAACCAGGAGTGGCTTGGGTTTTCTCATTTCTGTCCTAGGCCTGATCTCTTTGCGGGGAAAAGTCGAGAAGGATATTTAGGCACCTCGTTCATGGGCCACTGACCTGTCTGGGGAACCCTCACATGGATTCTCGTGTCTGGGCTGGCAGAAATGACATAAAGTTCTTTGCTGTAGAGGTGGTACCGCTTGAAAGGCTGGGGCCGGCATTAACGTAGTTCCTCTGTGAGGGTGATGCCCGGCAGGTGTTTCCCGCAGTGAATGAACAAGGAAGGGTGATGAGTGGAGCTCAGCCAACAGAGAGGTGATCGCACCTCCGAGGGGCCTCGGAGCTCTGGGTGCCACCGAGTCCAAGAAGTTGGCATCTGGACTGATAGACTGGTCCAGGTTCTGGGGTCTGAATACGGCCAGGGCTTAGGAAAATCCCCTCCTCTCCCTAAACTAGCATATTCTAGGTGTCATCCTGGCCCGTGGAAGGATGAAAAACTTTTCTGATAAATCAGACCACTTCCAATGGCTAAAACGCACACACACCCCGCCTCTTTCTTTCCAGTTGTGTGCTCCCAGACCACTTCTGTAAGCTCTGTAGGGTGAATTCTTCTAGGCTCGGGGAAGTGAATTTCCGGGCGGGAGAGTCACACGTGTGGGTCTTCCCTGGGCCTCTGGCAGGTTCCGCATCCAGCATCACTGCCTGGTGCCCGGGCTGTCCTTTCCCCCTGCCCCCTGGGCCTCCCCAGGTTATCCCGCCATCCCTTCCATCTCAGGTCGCCACCCCCGTCCCATCCCTAGAGATTTCTGTCTCTCTAGAAAGGCTTGGGAGGAGAACCCCACTGAACTCCCTACCCCTTCACGGACTCCAGAGTCTCACTCTGGCTCAGTTTAAGAATGTTGTCGAATAGAGGGTGGGTTGGACAGGGTGATGGTGGCAGATCTGGAGAAGTTAGGAGAGTTTAAAAAATCTTATGATCTGATGACCATCCCGGTCCCCTTGTGTTCTCCCTTGTTCCAACGACACCCTCTTTTCCTCCTGTTTTATTCTCAAGGGAACGTCCTCCCCGTCCTCACACCGAGGCGATCAGAGTGGAGTCGTGTGTGTTGAGGAGCGATGGGGCACAGAGCATCATGAGTGGGATTCACTGAACTTGCCATTCTGCTGGGTACTTATGTGCAGTACTTTAAAGACATGATTGGAGCTCAATCTCACAAAAACACTAAGGAGTAGCTACCGATACCTGGAGCCGAGTCCCGAACTCCGGTCCGTGCAGCAGCTGCGGCCGCCCCCGGCCGGGCCCCGGGACCGCCGGGCTTGCGGCTGTGCCTTTATGCGCACCAGCTCCGGTGCCCGCACGTCTGCTGTGGCCGATCTGTGAGTTGAGAACCTTGAGATGGGTCAGTTCCCCTTCTCAGGGGCTGTATGTGTCTGCTCAGGCCACCACGACGAAATACTGCCGACGGGAGGCTTCAACCACAGACATTTATTCCCTCACAGTCCTGGAGTGGAGTCCAAGATCAAGGTGCTGGCAGGTCCAGCGTCTCCCGAGGCCTCTCTCCTTGGCTTGCGGGTGGTCTCCTTCTCGCTGTGTCCTTACATGGCCTTTCCTCTGTGCATGCACCCCTGGCGTCCCTCTGCGTGTCCGAATGTCTTCTCGGGGCATCAGTCACACTGGGTTAGGGCCCAGTGACTGTATTTTAACTTAATCACATCATTCAAGGCCCTGACTCCAAATACAGTCACACACTGAGGTCCTGCAGCGTAAGACTTAAGCATATGACTCTGAGGAGGGGGCACAGGTCAGGCTATAACAAGGACTTTGGCTTTACATTGGAGAGGTCTCCTTGGTGTGTGTTGGGATCCTCTTTCTACCTGTGCACATGTCTTCAGGCCACCAGGGGCCCGAGTGAGCCCGGAGCTGCAGGTTGAGGGTGGGTGGGAGGTGGTCACGGCCACTGTCCCCTCGGCCTCTGACTTTATTTTCCATCCAGAGCAGTGTCCTTTTTCTTCAGACTGTGGACAGTTCTGTGGCGTCTTCTACAACACGTGAGAAGCCTTCCGCACTGAAATTGCTCACAAGTCAGGTTCCAGTTTCCCAGGAGCACGTAAAGTGTTGCCAGGAAAGCAGAATTGTTGGAGATTTATGTCGGTTTTTCTGACAGAACGAAGCTCTCCCTTTGTTTCTTGGAACTGACTGGAGTGCGCCCGCCAAAAGGGCGGCCTCAGAAGGAGCGGATTGCTTTCTCTTATTCTTCCTCCTTCTTTTTTTATTCCCTCTCAATTTATTTTCAGGTCAGGGCTTCAGGAGGTCGCTGAAGCTGTGAAATCTGACAGACTCACCATCTGAGCAAACAGACTGTCCAGGAACAGGTTTTATTTGGCTCCCCGAGTCGATGTGACAGTCCGGGAAAATCCCCAGCCTTTCCAGCTTGTCTTTGCCTGAAAGAGTTCGGTTCAGTTGGACAAATATTAATTGAGTGCCTCCCTCGTGCCAGGTACCATGTCAGGTGCCAGAGCTCCAAGGCTGGGGACAGCCCAGCCCCGTACGGAGCGAGGCAGACGTGCAGAGACGCAGACACACACTTATCCGGGCCCCAGAATGCGTACCTGGAGGGGCTGCTCACCACCTGGGCTCCCAGGCTGTGGACCCATCGAAAAAATGTCAGAACTGCTGATAAGAAGGTGCCTCCCTGAGCTCCTCGAGTGCCCCGGCTGCTCTGGCCCCTGTCCATCCGGAGTCATGCTGTCTGAGCCAGACCAGTTGTTAAATCTTCTGAATGTTACCAATGTGGAGGGCACATGGATGAGCAGGGTTGGATTGAGTGTCAAGGGTTGGGAAAGACCTTTTGGAGGAGGTCAAGGCAAGGCCAAATTCTGAGTGAGAGTTCAGCAGACCAGACCAGGGAAGAGCAGGGGGAAGGCCATTCTAAGGAGAGGATCTGGACTGTGCAAAGGCACTGAGGCAGGAAACAGCATGGTGATTTTGGTAAAGTGGTGACAGAGTGGGGTGGTGGGGAGATGAGAGGAGAGAACACCAGGCTGGACGGTGGGGATGGAGTGGGTGGGCTGAGCCTGGGTGCACAGTGGTAGCAATCTTAGAAGGAGGAACTGGAAAAAGGACAGGACTCAGAGGACACAGGGGTCGGAATGCCAAGGGCCAGGAGGAGGGGCGAGTGAAGGGCTTATTTTGATGACCAGTCCCACAGTATTTTAAAAATGTATATACATTTATTTATATACTCCCTGGTTCCAGCAAGGATTTAGGTTCCTGATACACAGCTGAGGCTCAGTAAATAGCTGGGCACTCAGTGGTACATTTACAGTGAATTGTAAAGAGACCTGTAATACAGTCAGTTAAACATTTTTTGGTGCAAAAAATGAGGAGAAGAAATTGAAGATAAGACAAGATTGCAACACAGAATGTGGGACCTGTCACTGTCCATCAGATGTGGTTGCCTGTTTTGATCATCTTGTGCAGGGAAGAAATCATGGTCGAGGATCAAGGGAGGTTGTTGAGAAAGGGGAGAGGCTCTTCACCGAGTGGACTCACGGCCTTGGGGCCACAGCCAGTTGAGGGTGCGGTGGCAAGTGTGCAGGCGCTGGGGGGGAAGGGGGCTATGGAGCCCGGGCGTCTTTGCTCTAAGGCTGGCAGGTGTATTAGTTTCCTGTAGCCGCTGTAACAAAACACCACAAACCGGGCAGCTTCATACAATAGAAATTGATTCTCTCCCGGTGCCCGAGGCTAGAAGTCGGCAGTCGAGGTGCTGGCAGGGCCATCTGAGCCTCTGAGACTGTGAGGAGGACCTTTCCTTGCCTCTTCCTCACATTGGGTGGTGGATGTCCATCCTTGGGGCTCCTGGCGTGCAGCCGCGTCCCCCCAGCCTCTGCCTCCAGGGCCTTCTCCCTGTGCATCTGTCCTCACCTGCCAGACACCAGTCACGTGGATGAGGGCCCACCCAGGGACCACCCACGTGGGCCCACCCACCCCTGGGCAACCTCACCTTGATTACATCTGCGATGGCCCTATTTCCAAACGAGGTCACATTCACAGGTACTGGGGTTAGGACTTCAAAGTACTGGTTCTGGGGAACAGAGTGGAACCCATCACAGCAGGTCACATCGGGTCCAGAAGTGCCAATGGAAAGAAATGAAAACGCAGCGCCTGGCAGACACGTCGATGTGCGGATCCGCAGCTTCCCCAGAGGGACGCCTCCTGGGCTATCATCCCGCCGACTTGTTGACCCTGGGCACTTTCCGCCCCTCGCCTCCCACCCCTTTATTTTGGGAGAGCTTCTGCGGGGAGCAGCCCTGGGGCCCACGCACCGCGGGGAGTGCTAGCTTAGCTGCACGGCAGGTTGGTGGCAGGGACAGACAGACCTTCCAACTCTTGAAATGAAAGATTTCTTCTTAAGAAATACTGCTGCGTGTCCATGCCTGCCTCCAATGCCCCGCCCTGCCTGGTTTTCTTTTCTTTTCTTTTCTTTTTTTTTTTTTGATTTTAAATCTATTTTGGATCTGAATGATCTTCCCTGGTTCTAATTTGTATTTGCATTCAGATCTCGAGCATTAGACAGTTTTTCTTCTTACAAAACCCAGCAAGTTGTAGAGACGAAGCGGGAACAAGGTTGGGCATCACACTTTTGGGGGGCACGTGTCTGAGCATCCTGCCAGATTGGGGGGCACGTGGTGAGCAAGTCCAAGATGCTCTCTGCCTCTTGCGGTTTATCTTCTGGGGCAGGAGAGGGAGAAAGTAGCTGCCAGGAGAGTGGCAATTGCGAAGGATGAAGGATGGAAGGAGCTCTGTGTGTTCCGGGTCTGAGGTCACAGAGGGGTTAGGGGGCACCCAGGGCTGGTGGGAACCACGGAGGCCCAGGGAGTGATGGGGTGGATTACAGGTTCTTCCTCGAGGACAGCGTCCCGAGCGTGGTCGGGGGGCGGCCGGGCGACTGTGCTAGTTGTCCAGGTGGGACGGGAGGGGGCCCGGCCCTAAAGGTGGAGCCAAGAGGACAGCTCTAAGATTTCCCTTAGAGTCAGAACCCTGGGTTTTGTAGGTTTTCAACTTGAGCAGCCAGGTGGTCAGCAGAGCAGTATGTGGAGAAGGTAAAGCCCGAACCAGAGGAGAAAGAGGTTTACAGAGGCCAAAAAACCCCCCAAATCTATCTTGGACATATTTTTTTTCTTTAGAAATTCATTTATTCATTCATTCAACAGACATTTTCTGAGCACCTATACAATGTAAGACTTCCCAGGTGCTGCGAAGACCAGTGACCGAACCCAACCCTTGCTCTTTTTTTTTTTTAATGTTCTACATGTTTTTATTTCTTCTATATATTTACTCTTTTTTTTAAATTGAAGTATAGTCAGTTACAATGTTGCATCAATTTCTGGTGCACAGCATAATGCTTCAGTCACATATATACATATTTTCCTTTCATATTCTTTTTCATTATAGGTTACTTCAAGATATTGAATATAGTTCCCTGTGCTCTACAGAAGAAACTTGTTGTTTATCTATCTTATATATAGCAGTGTGTATCTGCAAATCTCGAACTCTCAGTTTATCCCTTCCCACCCCAGAAAACAAACTTATGATCACCAGGTGGGGAAGGGGGTGAGAAGGGACAAGCTGGGAGCTGTAGTCTATCTTGGACATGTTTAATGTGAGATGTCTGTCATTTGTCCCCATGGAGAGCCAGGTCGGCAGCTGGATGCTGGAGCCAGGAGCTCAGAGGAGTAAGTGTGTTGTGTCATCAACAAGGAGTCGGTGTGTAAAGTCATGACCCAGGAGAGGACCCCACCACGGGAGAAAGGGCAGAGGGAAGAGCGAGGGGGCCCGGGTGGGGTCCTGCAGTGCTCAGACGGGGGAGGGGGAGGAGATGGTGCTGGAGATGGGGAGGCTCCCAGTGCTGCCCAGAGAAGCAGGTCTGGATGGTTTCACAGAAGCCCAGTGGGGAGGGGGAGGGGTAAGGGGCTGCCGGCTCTGTGGGAGGCCACTGAGATGAGAGAAAAGGGCACTGGATTTGGTGTCTAGAGGTGGCGCGTGGCCATGGAGAAGTTTCGTAGTGAGTGTGGAGGGGACCAACGGAGGGAGGGTTGGAGGGAGGACAGGGGAGAAATGAATTCTGATCAATGGACGATGCAGAGGAAAGGAAACCTTAGGAGTGAGGTCCTTGGGAAAGTGAGAGAAGACGGGATATAGCGCAAACTTGACGGATTTGACTTGCACGGGCAGGGCTGCTTCGCTGCAGCAGGAGGGAAAGTGGAGGAGATGGGGCATCTTCCTGTGGGATTCCATGTCAGCTGATGGGAGGGATCCAGAAAAGGAAGATGGGCTGCTGGTTAGGTGGGAGCCCTAAGTTGCAACGTCTGATTGTAGGAAAGACCAATGAGGGAAATAATCTTTCTTCCAACCTGGTGAAGGATTTTCCTTGTTTCACAGAGCAGGTGGCCCCAGGCATGTTTATCAGTGTCCACCCCCTGCTGCATTTGAAAGCGCTGTAGTGTTTAGATTGAGGAAGAGGAAGTAGCAAAGAGCACAGCCCTTGTTTCACCCCGACTGGGGCATCCGCACTCACTGGGGTGGCTCTGCGTCGCGCACCCTGCACCGTGCACAGTGCTCACCCCAGCACCGAGTGGCTTTCGTGGGAGGGATGGAGCTGAGCTGTGGATCTGCAGTTACCTGACCTTGACTTCACACTGCTCCTGTCCTATCAGCTTCCTGTCCAGCCCACCTCCTCTGGGCCCCACCCTTGCCCAGAGGTCTTCTCTTTCTTGCCTTTTGGCTGCTCCACAGTCATCTTCCCAGTGGTCCCCTCCTCTCCCAGCGCGGGTGGCAGCCTTACCAGCCGCATCCTTAGCCCCTTAGTCCCTGTGGCTTCAGCTGGTTGCCCTGCCCGATGCTTAGGGCCCTTCCACCCCCAGAGTCTCATATTAGGTGGGCTGTCTGTGAGCTACCCTGGCCCTGTGGAGTGTGAAAGGCACATCTGTCTGTGTGTGTGTAATAAACAGTTCGTGTCATTTTTAAAAATCGAGGTAGATTTTTCTGGTCTCTGAACAAACTTTGTCTTAGTTACCTGTAGATCCAACTGTACTGCTTTCAAGGTAAACCTGCTTACTTTTGGTACGCATCACCAGTAGCCTCTAAAAATGGTATAATTTACTGGCTTCCCATGATCTGATGGATTTGGTAGAACTTGCATCAGAGGATGTGTGTAGGAAGTTGAAGCTGAAGTCTTGGTCAGAGGAAGAGCCAGTGGGCTAAGGTCATTTGTCTGCTTGAATAAATGGTTGCCTCCTTTGTTGATGCCGACAACAAAGGACATGTGACAGGCAGCTTCCCAAATGGCTGTGTTAGCCCTGCCATGTCTCAGGGGAGCGTCTGGGCTGGAGAGTACCCGGGTAACAAGAGAAATCAAGAGAAGGAAAGTTTCGCTTCCTTGCTGGACTACTTTTCCTCCGTAAAGTACCATGGGCTCCCAGTTTAGAGGTCGGCATCCTTCCCCTACATTATCTTCTTTGCTCTTTTGACTCCCTGGGACCTGGGATTTGAGGTTTGGATGCTCTCTGTCTCTTGGCTTAATGCCAGCTTTCTTTCTCTCTCTCTCTCTCTCTTCTTTTCCTTCTCCCTCCCTCCCTTCCTCCCTCCCTTCCTCCCTGCCTTCCTCCCTTCCTTCCTTGCTTCCTTCCTTCCTTCCTTCCTTCCTCCCTCCTTCTTCCTTTCACTCAGTAAGTATTTGCATGTCTACTGTAAGCTGGGCACTGGGCTACTTGCACAGGGTACAACAAAGAACAAAACAGACCAGTTCTCTGCCTTTTTTGTTTGTACATTTTACTAGTTTAACACAAAACCTCTTTGGAGAGTATGTTTCCCCAGGCAGGGCAACTTTTGATTGTTTGCCCAACAGCAAGCCCCCTTCTTTCCTGCCCACAGGTCTCAGGGGCCAGATTCTTCAGGCACGGCCAGGCCCCTCTGCAGTCCCGGGGAGTAAATCCGGATCAGTCTCAGCCCCTTGTGGCACTAGTTAGTTTAGGGGCCGCCTGTGACTCAGTTATTGCCACTGAGCTGTGTAGGAGCTCCTGGAGAAATGCACTGCCTCTTAAAAAGGAGTATGAGAGTTGTGTCTTCTGGGCTTTGGAAAATGTGATGGTTGGGAGGGCGCTGTTGTGGTCGCCCTGCAGCCGTAGAGGTCCCGGCCACAGTCAGAGGACCACTGAGCTGCAGGAAGAGCCCTGGTTCCCAGTGACATCACTGATGCCAGCCCTGCCTCCAGGCCTCCTGGGACGCGAGATGCTCGCTTGCCTTCTTGTTTAAGGTTTAGGTTGGATTTCTGTAAAGTTTTTTTGCAGTCGGAAGTCTCCGCTGTCACCACAGCCCCCGTTTTAATCCTAATCGAGGCTTCTTGTGTTGAGCCCAGTTTTTGCACAAGCGTATTTTTTCCTAAACTGTCAGGTGCTTAAGGTCATCTTGGCTCCCCTCTTCCATTCCCTCTCCCGGCACAGCGCCTGGCCAGCCTCAAGTCCTGCACGTCGTAGAATATCGATAAACGCTTACTGAGTTGAATGTGAGTTTTTAGGACAGGAGTTTAAATTTAGTGACCACCCATGGGCTTCTGAGAAATTACTGAAAGCCAGTCAGTGGCCTGAAGGGAGGACGGGCTGACCCAGGCCGGTACCACTGGGCCGGGCTGACGGCTGTTGGGGTGAATGGGCCCCCCCGAGGTGCCAGGGAAAATCCATCACGGTGTCCTGAGCTCTGTGTTTTATTGAAAAATCCATTTATAAATAATCTGGACAAATGAAGGAAAAGGCACTTTATTGGGATTGAGAAAAATTCATGGCTGCCGAACATCGGCCCGATCAAGCTCCCCAGCTCCTGGTCAGCTGCCCGCGCCTCTCTCCGTCCCGAGGGGCCCTCCTGGCTGCTCCGGGGCTGCCTCGAGCCTGAGTCCTCTCTTGTTTTCTAGCGTGCTGGGCACGGACATCTCCTTTCTCTCTCTTTTTGCGCACTGGCATTTCGGGGCTGTTTGGCCGAGCAGAGTTATTGATGTGTTTTCGTGCAGATGCACAGAGTCTTCTCCATTTTCCTGCGGGAGAACCCCCGGGGCAGCGGGAGGACTGGCCGGAGCTGGACGCAGGTCTGGGCTCTGCAGGGCTGTAAAGCAGGAAAGGTGGGTCTGGACACCCGCCGCCCTCACGGGCCCTCTTTCACCCGTTGACCCCGCTAGGCCCCTGGCGTCTTAGAGATGTTTTCCTGTTTCACGTAACATCTTTATTTTATGGTTGTTCCCGTGACCCACAGGCGACTGGGAACGACTGTCATTAGCCATGAAGGAGCAGCTATTACATCGCGAGCTCCTGCTTCATGCCGTGCTCTTTGCCAGGCTTTCCCTGCTTTGTCTCCAGAGATGCTCGGAGGACAAGAAGGAGACTCAGAGGTTGAGCGTCTTGCCCAGGGTCACACAGCTTGGAAGCAGTGGAACAGGGATTAGAATCTGCAAGTTCTTTTTTTGGAGCCTCGTCTCCTTCCACTGACACCACAGGATCACATTTTCCAAACCAATGATGGGATGCAGACTTCCCTGCGCAGAGTAAGGCAGCCATAAATAGTTACTGAAGGAATAGACAAATGAATGGGGCACGGCATAGACAGGATAGATCTTGCGTCAATGGACTGTTCTGGGCCATCTGGTCTCAGAGGCCACCAGGTCTGTCTCCCCTGTTTGGAGGGTGGGCTGGGGGGGAGCAGCAGAGGAGAGCCGAGAGTTCTGCTGTTGCTGTGGGACTTGACTGTGGCTCGGGGAGACGGGTGGGCAGTGGGGCGGCCACGGGCACACACACTTACCGAGGGTGATCTTGGCCAAGCCAGCCAGGTCTGGAGCTGAGACTCAAGACTCACTCTAGGCCCAGCCTGGGAAGATATTACACGGTACAAAATAAAATTAAACAGTATTAACCACAGGCCCAAATTGCATCTATATTTTAAAAAGCATTGTGCAGTTGAGACTTATAAAGCCTGGCCCCAGCATGAGGCTGTCTTGGTTAATGAGAAGCTCGCCGCTTCCTGCTCGTTTCCTTGGCCTCCCCCTGGTCCTGCTTGCCCATCCTCTTCTGATGCTCTTGGTCCTTCGGGTCCAAGCGCGGCTCCTTGGAAGGGTGTGTCCTGTGCTCTCTGGAGGAAGGAGGGCTCTGCTGAGAGGCAGGGCCTGGAAGTGCCTGGAGCTGCTGGCCCCCTGGGTGTGGAGTATTCGGGGTGCAGGCATCTCTCAGAGCGAAATCAGGGCAGCTCAGTGGAGAGGGGCCATCTCAGGGAGGCTCCCAAGCCTCCTGACGTCACAGCCAGGAAGGGGCCAGAAAGGGGATGTGTGTGCTGTGCTGGACGTGCTAGGCTTTCAAGAAAGAGCATGGGTATGGACAGCCACTTCTGGCTTTATTTCAGCTTCATCACTGATTCCTGTTGGGTTCTGAAGTAATCTTTCATTCCGTAGCTTGTTTTCTCTCCCTTGGAAAATAGGCTTGGAATCGGTGCCCCTGGTAGTCACTGCTGGCTTCTGGTTATTGTAGAGTGAGGCTCTGGGGTCATTCATTTCCCTTTCCATATTCTGAAGAACCTTGGGCTTTGCAAAACAGAGGCCTTTTGAGAACCCAGCTTTCTCCCTGACATGCCGGTTACGCCTAGTGACCCCTAGAGGTGGCGACCAGGGAGGGGTCAATTCAGACCCAAGCCTGGACTTCATGCTGGCTCTGGTGCCTCCCTGGGCAGTGCCATTCTCTGTTGGTGGCAGGGAGGGGACAGGAAGAGACTCCTGCCCAGTTGTCTCCACCATCTATTCCTCCATCTCATCAAACTGTCAGTAGCAGGCAATTTTTTCTAAGCATAGAAATCATCTCTGTGTATGTGTGTTTTAATTCTGGAAAAATCACTTGGGCAGGGTAAAGGCCTGGTGAGTAACTTGCTTTAGTGGGAGGTACTGGATCCAGATGTGCTTGTTCTGGTTCTGAACACCTGGGCGAGGGACACTGCAGAAGGCAGGACCGATCTCGTGCGTGTTTCTAGGCGAGAGGACGTTTAAAGAGGGACCGTGTGTGCGCCGGGTTATCAGCGGGGCTCCCGCAGGCTGCTGCAGGGAGGGGCTCATGCCGGCTGCGCAGGAGCGGGGAGGGTGCGTCAGAGCCCACGGGCCCAGGGCTTGCCCCACTCCCCTCCTCCTCCTCAAACAAGGTCCTAAATGACAGGTGAACAGGAGATGGCGAAGGTGGACTGGGTAGGATTTGGACGTGTTTCTCCTGACCTTGGTGGGGCCCTGTCCCTTCTCTTTGTAATCTTGAGCTGGAACAGCTGACAAAGGGCCTGATAGGAAACAAAAGCAAACAATAGACTCACTTGAAAGATACAGTGAATAGAATTTAATTGAATTTTTTTTTTCGGTGCAGACATTGATTTGACCCTGTAAGATGTATACAGTAAATCATGAGGCGAATTAGTACACAATAAAATGTAGTTTATTATCATGGAACTTTGATGGTGCTTGTAGTTGTGTTTTTAATTATTGCTTTAATGACTTTCTGTATTTCAAATTGTGATAAATCTATTTTATTTTTCTTAAATAAACGAACTGTAGTTTTACAAGGTGAGACGTGGAGCAGAGCTGGTGATGAGGATGGCTCCTGCAGTGATGAGGAGGAGCAGATTACAAAGACTGAAGATGGGCCAATTTACGCACTTTTAAAGAAGCCAATTAATATCTAACCATTAAACACAAATGCTGTAGATCAGTCTCACGATTTTATCTAGTCTCTGGGTCCCTGTTGGACTAAGCGGAGACTGACTCTTTAAACCAAATAAGTGAAGGAAGAGCTAAACGTGGAAATGCCTGGGACCAATTAAAACAAAGGATTTGGGCCACAATGTGCTGAAAATACGCTGTGGCATCCTGCCTGGAGGATGGTTATTGAGATAAGTGGAGAGGCTGGAGGGGACTGTCCGCACTGTCTTTGAAGGATGACGCGGAGACTAGTGGCTCTGTCGGTGGGATCCGGTAGGGTCAGGCTTTGGGGCTATTTCTGTGGTGGTAAAGATGGACTGTGCTGGCCGATCTGCACTGTGGTCTTCTGCGCCTTCCTGAGGTCAAGGGCAAATCCTTGTTACATGCTTGTTGGGGCTTTGTGTGCAGCCTGGTCTACATGGAGACTGGATCCCTGACCACTCTGTCAACACTGGACTCCTCTGAGCTGCACTGCATGATACGTGCTATTGGTGTCATAACCATATATCCTAAATGTCCCAGTATAAACCTCTTATTTCAATTACTTGGGCCCATTAACCACGTGGGGGATCACCCCAGCTTCCCCCCTGGCTGCACGCTGGTTGGATATTTCTGACTTTGTAAGACTGTCAGGCAACACGTCTTGGCAACCAGAGTCAGGAGGGTGTAGATGGGAGGTGTGTGGGCTCTGGAGACACAAGGTCGAGGCTGAAACCTACCACCGGAATTTGTTAGCCATGGCCTTGAACAGGCGTACTTGTTTATTTATTCATTCAATAAATATTTATTGAATCTGGGTCAAGCATTGTTCTAGAAGCTGTGATCAAATGGACAAAACCTCTGCCTTCCAGTGGGGCTGGTGGTAAGGAACAGAGAGGGACAATAAAAGAATAGGGTAGTGATGTGTGGAGTATATTGCAGGATATCAGGTGGGGTGTATGCTATGGAGAAAAAGTCACGTGGGTGTGGGGGACAGGGAGCGTGTAAGAGGTTGTTGCTATTTTCTGCAGTGATTAGGGAAGACCTTACTCCTAAGGGGACATTTGGGCTGAGACCCAAAGCAAGTGAGGATGTGAGCCAAGTGGGAATCCGAGAAAAGAGGCTCTTCTAGACACCGGGAGATGCAAATGCAAAGGTCCGAGGGCAGGAATATGTTGATCTGTTTGGGGTCCAACAAGGGACTGTGTGGCTGGAGCAAAGTGGTAGGGAATAGATCAGAGGAGTGTGGGGCCCGAGCAGGCAGGGCTGGAGGGCTGCCCAGAGGACCCTGGCTTCTTTGACTTGGAGTGAGGTGGGAGCTACCTTAAAGGATGCCCCTCACTGGTGTGTGCGGAGCAGGAGCATAAATAGGGAAACCAGATAGGAGGTCATTGTAGTCCTCCAGGTGGGAGGTGCTGGTGGCTTGAACGAAGGGAGCAGCAAGGAAGGTGGCAGAAGTGTTAGATTTTGCACATATTGAAGGTGGAACAAACAGAATTTGCTCATGAATTCTTGAGAAGTAGAGGGGACAAGAATGGCTCTCAGACGTCCGACCTGAGCCACTGGGGCAGAGGTACTATTGGCTGAGATGGGGAAACTAGAGGAAGAGGGGTATGTGTGTGCATGTGTGTGTGCGTGTGTGTGCGAGAGTTCACAGGTCACACATGTGAAGTTTAAGATGCCTAGCAGGTATCCAGGTGGAATTACTTCCTGGCCATTCAGGGTAGAAGTTCAGGCTGAAAATACACATTTTGAGCTAGTCAAAAGTGTAGAGAGGATGTTTAGAGTTGTGTGTCTCGAGAGGAAGTGCGTGGGGGTGGAGAGGTGGTTCAGGGACCGAGCTTTGGGGTGGTCCAATGTTTAGAGGGAAGAAAGGAGTGTGAGGAGGAGCAGGCCACCACTGAGAGTAACAGCCAGGGAAGCAGCAGACCAAGAGAGAGCAGGGAGTCTTGGGGGCTGAGGGAAGGTAGTATTTCAACAAAGTGGGGACCAATGTCAAAAGATGCTGATGGGGCAGGTGGGAGGGAGACTGAGAATTTACCACTGGCTTTGGCCACGTGGATACCATTGGTGACCATGACAAGAGTTGTCCTGATGGAACAGTGGGACTGAAAACCTGATAAGAGTGGGCTTAAGAGAGGATGAGAGGGGAGAAGCTGGAGGCAGCAGTGGGGATGCTCTTTAAAGGACACGTGCTCTGAAGGGGAGCATCCAGGTGGAATGGTCAAGATATTTACCTTTTTAAATTCTCAGTTTCCTGATCTGTGAAACCGGACAGTGGCAATACCTACATCGTAGAGTTATGGTCAAGGACCAAATGAGGTGTTGTTGGAAACTCAGTGTTTGGCAAGTAGTGGGGGCTTACACATGCTCCCCAGTACTATCCTTTGTGGTTGAGATGTTAGCAGGAGGACCCAAGCTGGTGTGTCTGGATCCTGGGTTGTTTAAGGTAAATTCCCCTTTTCCAGGAGTCGTGAAATGCCGAAGAAAGATCAGAAAGTCAGAAGCGGCACATTCCTGCTATGTGGATGGCTTATCTGCTTCCTCCTCCTTCCTACATTCAGTTTTATTGCCTGCTTTGCAAAGTGGCACATTTCAAGATGAAAGCCATTTGGGCTTCGAGTTAGAGTCTTTGAAGTCTAGGTTTTTCTTTTCTGATTATAAAACCACATACTAATTGTATAGAAAAAAATTGGAAAGTTGAAGAAAAGGTACAAAAGAGAAACTTATCTAGGGCCTCACGCCCAAATCCAGCTGCTGTTAACATTTCAGTAAATTTTCTCCCAGCATTTTTTATGAACTCTTTGAAAACATATTTGAGATTGTTATACTGTTTATATGTTTAAAACATATTTGAAATTGCATACTGTTACATCGCTTTGCTTCTTGGTTTTTTTCCTCCTCAACACAGTATTATAAGCATTAAATTCTTATGAATGTTTTGAATGACTGTGTAATATGGACTGTGAGTTTGCCACCTAAATTTATATCAAAGTAAAATGATAATAATAGTTAACCCTTATGTAGTATTTACTGAGTTCCAGGCCATGTTTTAAGTACTTTCCATAAATTAACTCATTTAATTCTCATTACCACCTTCTGACACAGGTGCAATCATTATTCCCAGTTTACAGAAAAGCCTTTAATGATGAGTTAAAGCCCTTCTTTGAATGTGAAGACCAAAGGTTGAGGGGAACTGACCCTCCCTTAACAGCCAGTGTAGCCTGGATTTGCTACTCAGCCACTTTCCTCCTGAAACCCCTGTAGTGTTGGGAGCAGAGGTTGGAGATATGCTTCCTACTTCAAATTTTCAGAAAAGAGTCCCAACCATTTTGGTAACTGTGTTGTAAAAATAAAAATCTCCCCTCATCTCTCCCTTTATAATCTCTTAATATTTGTGGAGAGTAAAATATTTGTTTCTCTTGATTTTCACCCTGTTCTTTCCTGCCACTGCCTCCTAGCTGGAACTTTAGTCAGAATTCCTGGCGACAGGAGTCTTCAGTGTTCAGGGATGGTGGGCCGCTGGGAGGACTTTGTACCTGTACCCTGGAGCAGTGATTTTCCAGCCCTTTGTCCTTGCCATCCAGAAATGCATTTCATGTCATGACCCAGAACACATATATATATATTTATCTGTGGTGAAATATCTGAACAGAAGTTTCAAGAAACAATACTACCTGTAGTGCAGTCTGGCATCTTCCACTCCACTCCATCCCACCCCATCCTTTCCCATCCCATCCCATCCTATTCTTTAAAGAAAAAAACAATTACAACACTGGATTGATTTCAGGACTCATTAATAGGTTAATGGGTTACAACAGGCAGTAAGAAATTGCTGCCCTTGAACACAAGTTGCTTCAGGACCAAGGACAGCCACCCTTCTCCTTCCCCTGAGGTCACGTTTTGATTTCTTACTCTGACTCCTTCAGCCTGTGTTGACCTATCTCTTCCTGGACTTCCCATGGCCCACTCTGGATCTTAATGGGCTTAGGATCTCGTGTCACTCCTTAATTTTGGTGCCTAGATTTCAAAGATCATAAGCTTCCTGAAGAGAAAGCTAACTAGATCTTCTCCTTGACTTATATCCCCCATAATGCCTAACCCAGATCCTCAAACAATTAATGGAGCTCAACAGGTGAGGATAAGAGGATTGCATCTAGGCTGCTCTCCTGGGGGTGCAGCTGACTGCAGACTGGGGTTTACTTTGTAGATGGTCATCACATTGGGCAAGGAGGGCCTCCTTTAATCGCAATCTCCTTTTTCACATGACCAGAAAAAAAAAAAAAAAAAAAAAGGACCAGTTCAGCCCTCCTACTATTGATTTGCCCTATTGTGACCCTTTGAAAAGCAAAGTCCCTTTTTATAAAAGTTTTGACGTTACCTGCATCATCGTCTCACAGGGTTCTCAGGAAAATAGATTTCGTTGACTGCGTTTTCCACCCTGCAGCACCTGGTGCTCTGCAGATAACACAACGTGATGCTTTTGGGCTCTTCATCTTTCGTATTACCACTTGACGTCATCGAGGAGCAAGGAAAGAGGGAGATCTCTTTTTTCCCTTTTAATGGAATTGTAAATTCTGAGGACAGGGCCCACCCGGTCAAAGGAAAACCTGATATAGATTTGGTCAGTTTTTTGATGCACCTACTCTTCATTGTTTTAATTAAGGCCTCACATGGTCCTCGGCTTGTGTCTTTGGGAAAAGGGCGTCTTTGATCAATTGATCAATAATACCTGAGGATTGGAGTGTGGTCCTATCCAGCTTTCTCAATGGGATTCCTGCTGAAGCAGCATAGCAGTGGGCCTTTGAGCTGTGTGTCAGCTAGAAAGCCTGTGTTCATGCATATGTTAGGGTCTTCTGAGACCAAACTCAACTGCTCTTCAAAGCAGGATAGAACAATTACCTCTAGAAAATTCATGAATTCTCCTCCTGTTTACTCTTCAAGTCTAAAAGCTCAAAGCTGGGGTGCTTGCTTGCCATGTGGGATTCATGATCACAGGTGTTGCAGATGGGGCTGGTGACTAAGCTTAACTTCTCCTGTGAAGGCGGGTTATGAAATCCAAACACCATTGAAATCCAAACACCTTTCATCTATTAACGGCCCCCAGTGGCTTATAATCAAGTCACACTCTGTTAGTTACACAATTAACTTGTGTTTTTGAAGTGTGAATTAAGGGTTTGAGGCATTTGCCAATGAATCTTACTCCTGACTTCAGCTGGAATCCCTGTATTTTCTGAATTCAGGCAGTTCTAGAATTTAAGAAGAGATATTTGTTGATTCTCTTTTCTTCCGACATGAAATCAGCCTGTTTTGCTTTTGCACAGATGGGAAGAAGTGGGCTCTCCAGCTTTCCTTCCCCACTGGACTCTTCCTTAATTTCATTCTCAGTTTCGTAACTTGCGGGAAGTGCCTCTTCATTGCTGCTGTTCTAATGGCTCTCTCAGCTTGAGGGTGGCACCCCTTCTGCGGGAGCAGAGGCGAGCTTCGGAGCCTCCCCCTCTGCCCACCGCCTTTGGTTCTCTCTTTGTTTGTGGCTCTCCTCTGGAGCAAGTTTCTTTTGTAGATAATAGGATTCCATCATGGGGTGTTAGGGCTGCTCTGGAGCTGTCGGCTGTGAAGGAAGCTAGGAGGTTTTGATCAATGGTTTCTGCTTGTATCTTGGATGTGTTAATTTTAAGATGGCTTGCTCTGCTATTATTAGTTTCATTGGGTTTGGGGTTGGGAGGGTTTAGGATTAATGTTGGTGTTTGTTTGGCAAGGAAATTTAGTTGCTCAGACTTAGGTGGCTCTGCTGCGCTCGGAGGCAGGAAGGGCCTGGAGCAAGGCAAGATGCCCACCTCCACTCTGTCCCCATGGGCACCAGAGCCACCGCCTGCTACCTTCACAGCCTTTTCTGATCTCTTTGAATGATTTAAGACCCATTTCCAAAGGGCTCCACTGGTTAATATGTTAGATCAGAGGTAGAGCCTTTGGGCATTGTGGGTGGGGTTATCTATTGACAGGAAGAGACACACAACCCCTGATATAAATTCCTGATTTATTTAGCCAGGATTCAGGATTTGTCTCAAAGGGAGGTATCTATACAAAAACCAAGTGGATGTGGGCTATTTTTACATAGCTTGTCCCTTGTCCCTAGTTCTTAATCGGAGTTGGCAGCGTGTGGCTGTCAGTGACACTTTCTGTGCAGATAGAATCCTGCCAAGGTTGAAAAAGAAGCCAAATTCTTGCAACACTACTTCTGTTTTATATTCAGGCTTATATCGCTCTTCTGGAAGGACTTACAACAACAATCTGTGCTCTTTTAGGCTCCTCTGATTCTTGAACTGAATCTGTCAGATCAGCAAGTCTACGTCTTCATCCAGGGATAGAGGTGAAGGGTGGGTGTTGTTAAAGCAGTATTCTCTCATCCCTGGACACCACCTCTCCTTCCCACTTTTGTGTTTGAGAAAGCCTGGATCTGCATGGGCTTCATGGAAGCCTCTCTCTGAGGCAACAAAGACACCCTCAGAGTTTTAACCCTTTTGCCTCAGGCTGGCAGTGTCTTTCATGCACAGATAGCTGAGTTCTCAAGGGATAAAATGAAAATCTAAAGAATCACGGTTAGGCTTTTGCTGCTGTCCACGGTGGGGTAGCTGGGACCAGATTTGTCCTCTTGCCATCAACAATGATAAAACTGGACAGAATAGGTGAGGTATATGTTTTCAGATGCTGTACGATAGTCAGGATAGGATTCTGGTTCCCGAGGGGAGATTGTGAGTTTGACAGTCACTCTGTTTTTCTGCTTGGAGGCATTTCAAGATTGGTTTCAGGGAGGTACCCCATGCAAAATACAGTCATCTTGCTGAGTTGAGGAGACATATTAGAGTTTGGGGAGGCTGAGATTGGCCAGACATCAGAAGGCAGCATATCAGAGAAGAGAGGGCCTTGCAGAGAAAGTATTCCAGAAATCCGCACAGGCCCCCTGGAAAGTTCTGCTGGATTCTAAAAAATTGATGTATAAGGATAAACTCTGCAAAGCTGAGCTAAAGCACCTAGGCGCTGTAAGATGAAAAATTTCCAGAAGTCATACAATCTGACCGACCAGATTGTAGAGTTGCCTTGAATAAATGGGACATTCAGTACAAAAGGAAAAAAATAAAATAAAACTAGGGCTAAAACATTTCTAGAGTAAGAGGTACTGCAGACCCACCTTTGCAAACGTTGAAAGTAAGTCTAGAAAGCTTCAGATTGATCCATGAGTAACTCACATGCCGCCCAGAGCAAAGCCTAACAGTCTTTGTTTAAAGATGTGATGCCTGACAGTTTTCCAAATTTGATGAATACTATAAACCTGAAGGTCCAAGAAACTCAACACACCCCAAGCAGGATAAATACAAAGAAAATCACAGCAAGGAACAGCATCATCACACTGCTGCAGATCAGTGACAAAGAGGAAATCCCCAAATCAACCAGAGTCAGGGCAGGGCAGACAATTTCTGCTGACTCCTCGTCAGAGCCATGTAAGCCAGAAAGCAATGGAATGAAATCTCGTAAGTGCTGAAAGGTAAAAACCCTGTCAGCCTAGAATTCTATATTCAGTGAAATTATCCTTAAAAAAATGAAAGTGAAGTAAAGATGTTTTTCAACAGACAGGCACACAGGCAGACAGACAGACATTTCAGAGAATTCACCGCTTGGAGACACGCACTGTAGGAAATGTTAAAGAATGACCCCTGTCTTCATGTGAAACAGAATGACTCGAAATGAGAGCTTGGAGCTCTGAAAAACAAGGAGGAGTGCTGAAAATGGGCAATGCACAGGTAAATTTAAGATATTTTTCTTCATTTTTAATTTCTTTAAAAGATAATGAATTGCTTACATCACTGCATCACGGGACTCGAACAGAGATAGATGTAAACTGTGACAACAAACAGTAAAGGAATGAAGGGAGGGGCAGAATGGAACACATCGTTGTCCTTATGGTACCCGTCAGTGGAGGAATATTATTTGAAAGTAGATTCTGTTCAATTAAAGACACATAATGTAAATCCTAGAGCAACCACAAATAAAACAGCAGCAAACCCAGTAAGCCAACAGTGGAGATAAAATGGAATACTAAAAAAAAAAAAAAAAAAAAGCAGTTAATCCAACGGAAGTCAAGAGAATGAGGAAAATCAAATAAAGACAAATGGAACAAATAGAAAACAAATAGGAAGCTGGTAAATGCAAACTCAGCCATAACAATAATGACACTAATGCAAACTGTCTCAACATTCCAAATAAAAAGCAGACACCTTGGAGCAGACAAAGATTTCTTAAATTTGGTAGAAGAAAAAAAATGATAAATTGAACTTAACCAAAATTAAAAACTCCTGCTGTTTGAAATGTATCTTTAGGAAAATGAAAAAGTAAGCCAGAGACTGGAAGAATGTGTTCAGAATGCATAAACTGGATGAAGGACTCAGATCCAAATTACAAAAAGAAACTTTATACATAGAAAGACAAACAACCCAATTAAAAGTTGGGCAAATGTTAAAACAGACTTTACAAAAGAAGGTAGGTAAATGGCCCACAGGCATGTGAATGAATGTTACGTATTATTAGCTGTTGCGGACAAGCAAAGTGGAGCAGCAATGGGATAACTACACACCACGACAGTGGCTAAACTTGGAAAGACGGAAGGTGCCGACTATTGGCAAAGATGTGGGGCAACTTGAACTCCTATACGTTCCTGATGGAGGAATAAAATAGCGCAACCACTTTGGAAAACAATTCGGCAGTTTCACGTACAGTGAAACACCTATTTCCCATATGACTGAGCAAATTTCATGCCTCGGTTTTTACCAGAGAGAAACGAAAACATATGTCCACACCAAGACTTGTAAATGAATGCCAATAATAGTTTATTTATAACATCCCCAAACTGGGACCAACACAAATGTTCATCAGCACTTGAATGAATCAAGAGGTTATAACATATCCATACAATGGAATAGAAACTCTACAGTAAAAAAGAACGGCTTACTATTGATACACACAACAACATGGATGAATCTCAAAAACATCATCTTCAATGAAAGAAGCCAGAAACAGAGAGAGTACATACTGTACGATTTCATTTATATAATATCTGAGAACGGGCAAAAGTAATCTGCAGTGACAGCAGATCAATGCTTGCTTGAGGCTGCAGATTTGAGGGAGATTAACCGAAAAAGGGTGTGAAGGGAGTTTTCCTGGTGCTGAAAATGTTTTGTATCTTGAATGTCGGGATAGGTGCATAATACATTTATTGGTTTGCATTCATTGAACTTTGTACATTTAAAATGAGTTGCATATTACTGTCTGTGAATTATACCTCAGTGGAGCTGATTTTAGGCCGTTTTAACCCAGTGAGCCAAGAACCCACGTCTGTTACCTCACGTAACAGGGCTGTGTTATCCCACACTTCAGGTGAGCGGATGTCAGTGACTGACCCCAGATCATGCAGCCAAAGGGAGACAGAGTAACATTTTTCTACTCTGCAAGAAATGCTTTTTATCTCCCCAAATAGGCAGAGTCAAAACTCTCACAAATGGAAGTGTAGGACACGCATTGTTCCAATGCCTTTCAAGATACTGCGTGGCTGGCATCTAGGAGACACGGCACGGAATCCTCACTGGGCTGATTTATGTGTTTCTCTCAACGTGTGCTTCTTTTCCTCTACATATCTCTTTGTTCCCCTGTGCGTTTCAGTACGCCTTCTAAGACGGGCCAGCAGTGAGATCACAAGGACCCTCAGGGCTGAGGGGGATTCTTGCACCAGTCAGGGTCTAGGCAGCACACAGAAGCCATGTTGGTTATTTGAACAGAGAAAATTTAATATAAAGAATTGCTAACTAGGAAAAGGTGATAGACTACTAATAAGGATAAAAGAGACTTGTAAGGGCGCTGGAAGGCCCAGGTACTTCCGGGACGGCAGCTGCTGCCTGCAGGCTGAGGAAGAGAAGGCAGCAAACAAACCAAGGACGCGAAGAGTCCCCCCACGCTATATGCTGACATCTGGACCTCGTCAGAGCACGGGGCCACCACAGGGACGTGCCGGCTGCCAAAGGGCTGGTCTGCGGGAGGGGCTCATTGTCGCTTGAGGATGTCGGGTGGACCAGAGCTGCAGCCTGCCGGCAGAGGGAGGGTGCCCTGAGCGCGCAGCCGGAGCTCACCTGCAGGGCGTGCTCCCGCTCTGAGTGGTGATGATGATCTGATAATAACAGTGACCCAGGCAGAAACCAGGGGGATGTCTTGCCACTGTCCTCCTGCAGGGTTATTTCATTACTCTATTAAGGAAGCTTAATATTCTGCCAAGCCCGCAGGGAAACGTGTTTATAGGGCCCGTCTTCAGTGTCACAAAGCAGGACACATAAGGGTGAGACTGAAGCTAAGAGGTAATAAATCGACAACTGGCACAATATTGAAATAGAAGTTGGGACAGTCTGGGGTCCAGATTAATCAGCAGAAGTCACTGTATTAAGAGGCAATGAGTATTCTGATGAACACATCTCTCCATCTCTCTTCTAAAGTCTATTGCTCTAAATGTATTTCTTTCTGAGTAGCCTATAAGGTTCATGGTCCTACCACCCACTCAACTTCCAACGTCAGGAACATCAGAGTGGGAGCCCCAGATAGGTCCAGGCATGTGT
The DNA here is from genome assembly GCF_036321535.1 of Camelus dromedarius. Taxonomy (NCBI): domain Eukaryota; kingdom Metazoa; phylum Chordata; class Mammalia; order Artiodactyla; family Camelidae; genus Camelus; species Camelus dromedarius. The sequence continues at coordinate 66,523,408 of NC_087449.1, read as the reverse complement.
TGTGAGTGAAGACAGCTGGCCAGGTGGGGACAGCGACCATCTGAGAGCTCATTGTCATCCAAAGGGCAGCTGTTCCTCAGCTTCAGCCCGTGGATGCTCTCCAGGGATGTGGGCCCAGAGTGGCCAGAACTTATTTTTCAAGGCTGGAGGCCAGACCTCATTTTTCATTTTGCAAGTCTTCATCTCCCAATCTTTAAATATTAGCAAATAAACCAAATGGGAACACATGCCATGCTCACCAAGCAGGCACGTCTCTGGGCACATTCCGGCCCTGGGCTTCCTCTGCTTTGTAGACGTCCTCGCTGCCTCATTCTCCCTCATTTTCTCCAGCCAGTTACTTTCAAGCCCTACTTACTCAGTTTGGAAAAACTTCAACTTGGTTCCACCGTACGCAGCCCCACCGTCGTAGTTCAGGATCTCACCCTCTCCTTCTGGGCTGTAATCATAGTCTGTGGTCAGCCGTCTCTGCCGGGGCACCATCAGAGTGGTTTCTAAAGCACACTCTCCTCCACCAAAAAGCGTCCCAGGGCTCCCCAGGCCCTTGTGGATTAAGCTCTTCTTGCCTGGCGTTCGAGCTCCTGCGCAGTCTGGTGCCCTCCACCCTCCCATCGCTGGGCTCTGCTGTCCCCGTGCCCTGCCGACTCCACTACTGTATGCGACTCAAAACCTCCCAAACACATTTCCTTTCCCCACTTCCCTGTTTCTGCACCTGCTGTTTCCTTTCCCTAATGCCGTTACCATTTGTCAGCCTGACAACCTCCTACTCCTTCTTCAAGACCCAGTTTGAATGTTGGCTCCTTGGCGAAACCTTCCCTTCTCTTCCCGGCGTGAGCACAGTATTCGTGCTGCTAATTCGCCGCCCCTCGTCTGTTTTGCAGCCAGCACAACAGCCCTGGATCCTGCATCTCTGTCTGTCTTCCCACTTGTCTTCCCTGGGGCCATTACTCATAGGTCTTTGTATCATTAGGGCCCTGCGTAGTGCCTGGCGTATAGTAGGTGCTCAATAATTCATCGAATGACTGAAGCAATGAGTGGATAATGAAATGAAGGGAGGACTGGATTAATTACTTCTTCACTGAATCTTCCTCTGACTGTTTTTATGAGAGCTCGTTGTTTCTGCTCTGACTGGCACTTTGATGGTCGTGAGGATGCTTCAGCACGTTTACATAACTGACAGCCAACTGAGCCAGCCCTTCTTCCACAAGTCTGGGCTGTTAGGACCTTCTCCTGAATTGCTGCGCGACGTTTCGTAGAAAGTCCTCCAGACACCCTTGGATTCCCTGAGATCTTAGTTGCCACCACCCTTATAAATTGCCGGGGGCTGTGCCACCCCTTAATAAATAAAAAACATAAACCCTTATTCTCTCTGCTGTTGTTTAGAACGAGAGCTGGTCATTTGGAAGGCATGATTTGGGGTGTTTGTTTTGACCTGAGGGTGGGGACTCAGAACATCCCGCAGAGGGTGTTGGCCTGGCCAGCTGGGCTCTCAGGAAGTATGTCAGTGGACGGAGACAGGATGTATAAAGAGGGGCCATGGTGCTCTTGGACCCAGGGCTGGAATATTCATCATGGGGCAGGAGACCCACCAGCTCCGTACATGGGGTTCCTTGGAGAGAGCCGGTGAGGGACGCGGGAGTAGGGTATGAAATGGCTATTTATTTATTTAAATTAAGGCCAATTATTTTCTGTAAAGTGCAGTGAGTGGTGGGTTCTGGGAGAATTTGCTTCCACTGTAAACATGCGGGTTAGAAGTCATTAATATGACATTCACACATTGCTAATAAAGCACATAACACAGGGATCTGGCACCATTGAAATACCCAGAGGACATTAAGTATGAGTCTTAAAACCAAGAGTATTGGAAACGAGATATTTTTACTTCTCGTTTGGGAGTAATATAATTGCATTTTGCGGCTGTAGCAGATGCTGGGGCCAGCTGCTGGGAGAGCCCTGGCTCTTTTTTCCCCGCTCAGCTTCGGTCCCTTACAGATAAAACCCTTGTGCAGAACTCTCATAAAAAACAAACTTTAAAAAATTACCCCTTGGTTGAAAGATCTATTTTGTGTGTGTGTGCAGAATATCTGAGATTATAGACCACAGATATTTTCATTTCTTGGACTCGGGAGAATAAGAAACAGAACATGTCTGTATATAGTTTGTTGTTGTTTTTGTTTGTGTGTTTAATTTGTCCCAAGAAGCACTAAAAAACTTGGGTTTGACCTTTCTGTCTCACTGACATTGGACTCCCAAATCAAGAATGGACTGTCCCAGGGGCAGCCGACGGGAGGCCTGGGAGGGACCTGTCCTTTTTCTGAGGGCCACTTCGGGGGACATTGCTGAGGGGGAAGCCAGTTTCTCCGGGCTGGACGATTCTATGGGGTGTCCTCAGTGGGGGGCTCCTTCTGGAAAGGGAATGGAAGTGACGGTGAGCATGGGCTGAGAGATGGAGGTGAATTCGGCCCTCTGAGAGTCCTGTATCCTCTTCCAAATGGGGACAGCTGTCCACACTGCAGAGGCAGGACACAGCTCCGCACCTCGGGGGTGGACCTGTGGGGCAGTGGGCCTGCTTCAAAGGAAGTGTCTGCGGCAGCAACATCCTCACTCACACATCAGCCCTGAGGATGCAGAGGGCGTGGCTCCCGCAGGCATGCTGTGTTCTGCAGGCTCCTGTGGTGCCTGTATCCGGAGCTGCGCTGTCCGCTGTGGCAGCTGCAGGTGGCTGTCCCGCTCCTGAAATACGGCTGCTCAAAATAGGGGTGGTCCAGGCACGGAAGATACTCATTAGGGTTTGAAAACTGAGTATGAAAAAGAATGTGAAATAGCTCATGACTGCTTTAAAATTTATTTTATCTTATTATTTTTTTAAATTGAAGTACAGTCAATTACAATGTGTCAGTTTCTGGGGTACAGCACAATGTCCCAGTCATGCATGTACATACATATATTTGTTTTCATATTCTTTCTCATTAAAGTGTATTACAAGATACTGAATATAGTTCCCTGTGCTACACAGAAGAAAATTTTTTAAAATCTGTTTTTATATATAGTGGCTAATATTTGCAAATCTTAAACTCCCAAACTTATCCCTTCCCACCCCCTTTCCCCCCGTAACCATGAGACTGTTTACTATGCTTATGACTACTTTTTAACAAATTAGTGACATTGTAATCTTTTGGACATATTGGGTTAAAATAGAAAATATATTGGAAAATTTATTATTAAAATTGATTTCTCCTGTTTCTTTCTACTTTTTAAAAAAATACAGCTCCTGGAAATTTGCCCATCACCCCTGTGGCTTGTATTTGTGGCTCATGGTATGTTTCTACTGGACAGCGCTGCCTTGGTGCTGATGGGCTGGCCAGGGGCTGCCTTTCAGAATGTGGAGCATTTAGCAGAACATTTCTGAAGAGCCTCTTCACATGGGGCATTGAGGTTTAATGGCGACTATACCCATATGTGTCCCCCCTCAACAACCTCCCAGCTTGTAGCAAGAGTTGGCTCAGATGTGGACTCTTTCTGTTTGCATCCTTTAGAAGAGAACTTTGTATTTGTTCACGCAGCCACTACTGTGCCAACAGTCATCTCCGGATACAGAACCGCTCAGGGCTGTACAGGGCTGTAGGAACTGAGACTCAGACCCTCCCCAGACACTGCAAAACTGGGAATGGAGAACCACCATGCACAGAAGCGCTAGCAACAGAAAGCACTGCGTGCTGTTAGTCCAGGAGTGGTGCAACCACTGCTGAGAAGGTTCTGGAAGCTGCAGTTCATGGTGGAGTGAGACAGCAGGGAGGGCTCCTTGGAGGAGGTGGACTGTGAACAAGGCCAGGCAGGTTACATGGGGAGTATCAGGGCATCGGGGCCGAAGTGGGAACAGGCAGGAAGAGCCAGGTTGGTACGAGCATTCCCACCCGCCACTCCCGGGGGCAGCCCTGAGCCTCACTGACCCAAACTGGCTCACCACCGAGATGGGCTTTGTGGTCCTCTGTCAGACCCCATCCGCCTGGGAGCAGACAGGGCCAGCCCCACCTGGTAATTGGCTGGTGAATGGTCGGCATGACTTTGACGGCAGAGACGCACGAGGACACAGCGTGGGGGGGGCAATGACACTCAACAGCCCTGCCCGCTCTGTCCTTCTAGGCGGGGCTGGGTCAGTGCCTTGGGGAGGGGAGGGCCCACGGGGAGGGGCCCACCCATCTCCCTGGCCTGCAGATCCCAAACCCGATGCCAGGCAGATCCAAAGGGCCTGGGGGATTCTCTCACCTTCTGTGCCTCGAGCCCTTGCCACACAGAGACATCCTACCTTGGCGGCAGTTTTTCTGTTTGAACATCCAAAGGGCAAACTGAACATCTAAAATCTGCAAGCTGGACAGTCTTTGCTTTGGATCCTGCAGTGAATTCCTTCATCTTGACAGTCGAGTCGTTCCTCTCAGCATCGATGTAGTGTTTAGGATCCAGAAAGAGAGATGCTAAGGGTGCCAGGGAGCTGGAGGAGGCTTGCAGGCACGCAGGGTGGCCCTTTGGGTTTAGGGTCCAACCTTGTAGGAGGGGAAGGCTGGCGTTTCCTTCACCCCAGTGCTGCACCTAGCTGGAGGTCTACACTCTCTTCTTGTTCTTTATCATGGTGAAATACACATAACATAAAACTTACCATTAGTGGCACTTCATACATCCTTGATGTTGTATAACTGTCACCATGATCCAGTTCCCAGACGTTTTCATCCCCTTGAAAGGAAACTCCATATGCATTAGCAGTCACTCCCCGGGGTCCCCTTCACCAGCCCTGGGCAACCAGCAGTCTACCTTCTATCTCTACAGATTTATGTGTTCTGGACATGTCACATGAACGGGATCTTATAACACGAGGTTATAATATCTTATAACGGCCTTATCTTATAACGTTATAAGATCTTATACCGATCTTATAACGGCCTCGTGTGCCTGGCTTCTCTCACTCAGCATGTTTGCAAGGTTCACCTGTGTTGTAACCTGTGTCAGACCTTCATTCCTTTCCTGTGGCTGAGTAACCGTCTATTGTGTGGAAAGCCACACTCCGTTTGTCCATCTCTCCGTCTGCGGACGAACACTTGGGGTTCTTTCACCTTGTGGCGATGGTGAACAGCGCTGCTGTGAACATTCGTGTCACGGTTTTTGTTGAGTCCCAGTTTTCACTTCCCTTTTTGTTTGAGCTCTCTGTGAACTTCCTGGGCCAGACTTGAGTTTGAGAGGCAACAAGCCAGCGGGAAAGATCATCACGCACTGGGGGTCCGGAGTCCCAGGTACCAGCTTGGCTCAGCCGCAAGCCCGTGACCTTGGACAAGTCCCTCACTTTCTCTGTCCCTCAGTTTCCTGCTCTGTGAAACTGAGGTGGCCCCGATCTGTGTTTCCATCTGCCTTCCTCAGAGCCCTAGGTTGGCGGAGCTTCGGGGGAAGAGGTGGGGAGTACAGACAGTTGGACTGAAGATGTTTTTTTCAAAACCTCTTTCCCTCTTCAGCTTGAGCGGCTCTCTCTCTTTCTCCTCCTCTTCTTTTTTTAAAATTGAAGAATATTTGATTTACAATGTTATGTTAATTTCTCATGTAGAGCACAGTGATTCATTTATACATATATATTCCTTTTCATATTCTTTTTCTTTATAGATTGCTCTCTCTTTGCTGTTTTGTCTACATTGTAAGACACTTAAAGCAAATGGTTCCTGGGGAGTAGGGGGGTATAGCTCAGTGGTAGAGTGTGTGCCTAGCATGCACAAGGTCCTGGGTTCAATCCCCAGTACCTGCATTAGATAAATAAAGAAATAAATAAAACCTAATTACCTCCCACCCCAAAAGTATGTAGTACTATACATCAACTATATCTCAATGAAACTGGAAGGACAGAAATTAGAAAAAGAAGTCCAAATAAAATAATTAAAAAAATAAAGCAAATGGTTCCTGGATATAATAAATTTTTCCTATCACTGAAGTAGGTGACCCCATGAATCATACAAGGGTTTTTGGGTGGAGATGAGCTTGATCCTGCTGGAAGGAGGGACTCCCGCTGACAGATGCTCACTCTGGCTCCTCCTGGTCCCCTGCAGGGAAGCAGGGCAATGCTGGGACCCTGGATCAGGGTGGGGGATTAGGAGGCTGGTAGTGGGTTGGGAAAGCATGGTTGTCCACACTCAGGTTCTCCTTTTCTGCATCTGAGCACATTGTAGCAGTTCTTTAAGAAATTCAGATCCATAGTGGAGAGTGTGGACTCTGCGTGGGTTTGGCTTCTGGTTCTACAGAGATTAGCCATGTGACCTTGGGCAAGCCACTTAAATGCTCTGTGCCTCAGTTCCCCGACCTGTACCGTGGGCATGGTTCCTACTTCCTAGTTTGTGTTGGAGATGAAGTGAGACTATCCCTCATGAAGTCCCAGAGCAGCGGCTGGCCTTGGACCTCACTCCACCAACGTTATGACGGTAACGATGACACAGGTGGTGAAGTCCCTCTTCCCCCGTAGCCCAGATGACTCTCCTCCCTCTGAATTTTGATGGTTCTCACTTTGCGCCACACTGCTTAGCAGCTACCATGCTATATAGTTCTTTGGTATGTGTCTAGCCATCTCCTCAGCAAGTTCTGAAGCTTTGGGGAGGCAGGGCCTGGCAGGGTCTGATGATGAGACACACCAAGACCTGCCTAAGGGAAATGGACTGGCAGCCTGCGAGCACGGGTCTGGGAGTAGACAGGTGCCCCAGACACTCCGAGTCCGGCTGGGAGCCAGGCCGCATGGCGGCATTTCCGGGTGGTCCAGTCCAGCTCCAGGGGCCTGGCCCACTCGAACGTGACAAAGAAGGGAGCATTCCATGTCCTTTGCTCAGAAAGCCTGCTCTTAGGTGGGGTGGGCGCTCCAGCAAGGGGGCTGTGTGTTGGAGGAGTCCTCGTTACCTTGAGAGCGGAGAAGGGAGCAGCCGGTGCTCAGTTTCCAAATGAGTGTGGTTTCCTGGGGCCTCTGGTTGCTTGCATGGAGCTCAGTAGGCCTGAGATGACCTGCTGGGTCTGGCTGTAGAGCTGATGGGACAGGTGACCCTGTGATAGGATAGCTTCAACATTGCACTATTATGGTACCTTGTCTCTGTCCCCTACTCTGCCTTGTGAAGGGCAGGCTTCCTAGTGGTCTCATTCTCTGGTCATAGTAGGTGCTCAATACATATTTGTAGAGTAAATACTGAATGCAATACATGGTCCAGGGAGTTTTTCTCTTTGAAGGACAGTAGCTGTAGAGGGGGCCCCCTGAGGTTGGGGCAAGTGTTGCCCGGGGGATGTTCATGAAGGTCTTCTTTGGGAGTCTGGCTCTTTGGAACACTGTGGTACACACAGAGGTGGCTGGTATGCTCTGCCTCCGTCCTTCTGGGCCATCAGGGTCACTTGGCTCTCAGCATGACCCTGGGCAAGGGCATAGGCGAGGGGTTCCCACTGGCATCGACTGTTCCTCTGGATGACAGGTCTCCTGAAGTTCAGGTAGACGGGCTGAGGCACCTAATTAGTGGCAAAGTTAATGTACTTACTGCCTCCAGCCACTGTCTGCACCCAGTGCTTTGTGCAACCAAATGGGCACCGATGGATAAAGGGAGGGGCTGACTGCCTCTAACCCTGAGGGGTCGCTGTGATGTTATGGTTTGTCGTGGGCAAAGTGGGCGGAGGGCGGGAGTAGATGAAGGCAGGTCCCGCAGTGCCAGTAGGTTCTGAGCTGGGCCGTTTGGTACCTGCTGTGTCGTCAGGGGCCTCGCTGCCGGCGGCTCGCACCACAGAGACCTCGCAGCGGTAGTCACGGTGGCTGTGACCGCGGTCGTGGCTGCGCGCCAGTCAGGGTGTTAAGAAGTTTTGCTCCCTGTACCTGCCCGCGAACCGAGGTCTCGGCAGCCCGGCGATGTGCTCAGGGCCAGGCAGCTCGTGAGTGGCACAGCCAGCGCCCCAAGCCAGGTCCGTTTGCTTCCGAAGCAGGTGCTCCCAGCTGTGCCACTCTGTCACCTCCCCACAATGACTCAGGGTTGATTAAGTCGCTGGTAAAGGTTTATCCAGGAGCTGCTGGGTTTGGCCGATTTTAAGCACTAGCTCGAACTATCTTCAGTAATAAACACATACAAACACACCACCCACTCAGGACGCACACTCAGACCCCCATACTTATATGTGCTTTTCTCTCTGTAAGGCCCTCCCTCCCACCCATTCATTTGTCTCACAAACATTTATCAGGACACTGTTAGGTCCTGGGGATACATCAGTGATGAGATATTCCTTGCCCTTGAGGAGTACATGGACCAGTGGGGATGCTATCCAAGTAGACAAGCAATTAGGATGCAGAGTGATCAATCCTACACACTTGGAGGAAGGTGCCAGGTGCCATGGGAGCACCGAGGATGGGCGACCAACTCTGCCGTGAATAGTTAGGAGGGCCAGCCAGAGGAGGTGGCATCTGTCTCCAGTGAGACCTTAGGGGAAACATCTCTGAAGGAGAGGGAAATGGAATGTGTTCTCTCTCGGGGATGTTCCAGTTGATCAGCGTCTTCAGCTGCCACCAACAACAGAAATCCGTACAATGAGGCAGCTCTATTTTTGCCATAGGTTTCTGCTTCCCAGGTTCTTGGTGGAAGGTCCAGGCTTCCACACTGAGGTGGCTTGGGCTCTGGTTACTAGTCACCGGCTGCCCCGTGGTGGTGGCCGGTTTCCGTGGTTATGTGAGGCCCCCGACCCCCACCTGGACCCGTGGCCTTCATACCATGTGGCCTGGGTGGTGTTTTCTACCCTGACCTGCTCTGCTTACCAGGTTTGGGTGACAGTCCCTTCTTTTTCTTCAAGGCCCAGTTTAGCACCTCTGGTCACAGGTGTCCACTCCGCTCTGTCCAAGGCCAGAGGAGGCTAACTGCAGAGGGAGGCTGCGAGGCCTCGAGGGGGCTGGGCCGCTTCATCACCGGAAGCCTCCAGCGACCCCAGCTGCTGAGGAGGTTGAGCAGGGAGATCCCTTCTCCACGTTTCTCTGGTCGTCAAGGGCTGCAGATCGGTGCTGTATTGTCACCAAGATCCAGGGAACCGTGTGCTAGTCCCGCCTTAACTGAACTTAAAACCCCTGCCAATTTCATGTTAGCAGATCCAGTTGGAGCTGGAAGTAATGGGCCGTATCCTGCCTCAGAGCTGGAGCAGTGACTTACATTGGTGTCACCCGCTGGCTTTTTATGGAAATTATTAATAAATCAGTAATTCCATCTGCAGTGATGTTGTTGTGTTGATAAATATTTAATTTACCTTCAGGTGCCCACATTTCCTCCATCTTTGCCTTAAACTCTGCTGACACAGCTGTTCTTTCTGAAGCTCTGCTCGGCAGTGATCGGTAGTGGGAAAGGTTCACTCTCTCTCTCCCTGTAATAGGCCTTTTTCTTTTCTTTTTAATCTTTGTGCGATTTGGCTCGGGGATTGGGGCTCAAGCTGAGAGAATGCAGCGTTTCTTGGGACGAGGATGAAAGATGAGTCCAGCTTCAGAAGAAGACCGGCTAAACCTTCCGATCGTGACCTTGCACGAGTGGGCACTGGTGTTGGCGTGTGTTTTCCCCTCCTCCGAATTAATGACATTTAGAATCAGAAATGGTGTCTGATGTTTTCTTCCCGCAGAGAAATCCCTTTGTCCTTGCCACTGACTCATCTTTTGAAACCCAACACTTTGATGATTATCGTATGGCAGGTTGAATGGCAAGGTCTTAAAAAAAAAAAAAAGAATAGAAATACAGTCCAAGTCAAGCATTTCTCCACCAGGGATGGGGTTCCAGCCTCGCGAAAGAGGGCAGCAGCTGGGAAACAACGAAAAGACTTTCTGACCTCTCAGGAGCCAACGTGAGCTAATTGTTGCTATTATCTTTCTATTCTTCTGTTTCAGGAAATTGCAGCTTATTTAATAACATTTGAGAAACACGAAGAATGGCTAACCACATCCCCTAAGACCAGGTAATGTCCCAGCTCTCATAGTTTTTCAAATATGTAAATGGATTGATTTTCATTGATGATCTGATTTGGCCAGTCAATTCATCGCCGAGTTCAAAATGCCATGTTGTGCCTGATAGCTTGTGACACTGAGGTCTCACTCACTGACCTACGCCCGTGGTACTGAATGCAGTCGGATGGATTAAAAGTTCAGCTGCCATCATGGACCCTGGACATTTCCACCCGCTAGCTCAACGCTGGGTCCTTCAGCGGGGGGCTTGGGAAGGCTTGGGCAAGCAGGCAGGACGGTCAGGGGGAGTTTATTTTGGGAAAGTGCCCACCTGTCACCAGTGTTCTCCAGAAACTTACTTTCTAAATAGGGAAACTACCTAAACTGTCCACTTGCATCGCTGCCTGTTGTCCAAACTGAAAGTAAAGTCGTTCTCGACGGTGGTATGAGCTCCCAGATCAGAAGCACTGGCTGAGTCTGCAGTTTGTTATTCAGTAAATGTCTGTGAGCCAGCCGACCGCCATGGCCTCTGAACTCCTCTCCCCACTGGGAGCGGGGCAACCTGGTGAGGAGTCAGCTGACTTGCGGTCTGCCAGAGCAAGCGATGCTATTTCATGAAGAATGGTGAAGTTGGGGTGAACATTTATTTTAAAGGCACCTCTTCTTTCCTCCTCAGCTCTCATTCGTTCGTTTTTGGTTTGTTATATCCTAGAGCTTTGGAAGTACATGGCCTCTCCCTTCCAACTGCCACAGTTTTTCTGTTAGCAGTGATGAAGGGGCCAGGTGTTTAATAGTCTGAGCAGGGTTAGCCGGAGTGCGGCTTCCGGGATCACTGGGCTGCCGGTTTGAATTTGAGAGGCAGAAAGCTCCGTCTGTGCACTTTGGCCAGAAGCATCAAATTTTCCAAGTTTGTTCACTGAGAGCAGGGAAAGGGGTGGGGAGTATGTCCTCTGCCTCCTTGGCCATCAGTGTGACCTGTTCATCCTTCCTGAGCCATGGAGGAAAGATGTTTACTCGGTCTAGAAGTTTCTTTAAAATATTTCTTTACAAGGCTTAGGTTTTTACTGGTTAGCATTCATTAGATGAGAACAAAAATTTCTATACTGAAGGAAGTCAGAGGATACTGAGGAAAGAAAGATTAGTTCCTGAGATTTGCACCCCCAGGTGGGAGTAGAGTTTGACTCTGATCCTTTTACCTTTCATCCTGAATCCCTCTGGAGGATGTCTTCAACTCCTCAGCCTTCTGGGGCCATGATTTCCTTTGCTGTAAAATCAAATGGTTTGTATCAATCAGCTTTTGATGTGACAATGCTTTGTAAGAAACAATCTCCAAACTAAGTGACTTATAACAAACAATAAGTTCCTGCTCATGGGTCTATGGATTGGCTGCGGTGTTGAGTTGGGTTCAGGACCACTCAATGTGAATTTCTGTTGTAGGACCTAGGCTGAGAACCCTCCCCCCCCCCCGCCCACTCCCCTTCCCCATCTGGGACATCTCATGGCAGATCCTAGAGGTTTAAAGCCCAAGGCACTCCATGCAGGCACAGTGAAGCCCCCTTGATAGGATGCTGGATGTGGCATCATATGTCACACCCGGTCACAAATCCTTTAGCCAAAGCAATTCCCCTGGCCAGGCCCGGTGAGAATGAGACCAAGAAGAACATTCTTCACTAGAGTGGGGTCGGAGTGGGGGAGGCGAGAATGAATGGGGTGCAGTGTACTATTTGGCGAGCACAGCTTTGCCCCGCATGATGGAAAGCCTGGCACACCCCTGTCTCCTTTCTTCTGGGGGCATCTTCCAGGGCAGGATCCCCAGACTTGAGCAGGCATCAGAGTCAGCGGGAAGCCTTGTTGAAGTAGTCTGCTGCGCCCCACCCCCGTTTCTGATTCAGTGTGTCTGCTGCGGGACCCGAGCCCCCGTTACTTCCCACCAGTTCCTAGGGGATGGGATGCGGCTGGTCTGGGACCTCACTTTGGGTACCGCTGGCTGCCCTAGTTTCTCTGGGCGGAGGGACTCTGTCTGATTTCTGCCTCGGCACCATTTCCTGACTCCCAACAAGCGGTTCTCATCTCAAGCAGCTTCCAGCCTCTCTACACGCCCTTCACTCCTCAGCCAAACACTCCTTGAATATAAGTGGAAAGAAAGAGCTTCTCTTTAGCCGGAGAGTGAGATTCTCTGGAACGCGTCCCAGGCCAGACATCTGATTTCAGATATGCAGGCACATGTCCTGCTCCAGCTGCCCTCTGACTGCACGACCCACGGAAGGACATTTCAGGGTGGGGACTCTGCCTTGTGGTTCAGTCTGAATTCAGGTTTCCATCGAGAAGTGAATGTCACTCACGGTCACGCCTTCTTGGAGTATAAATAGAGCCAAGAGGCTTCCGTCCCAAGGCACTAGGGGTGCACCTGGCAGAAGAGAAGTCACGTGGGTTTCCATATTGACAAATTCAGGTCTGAGCCTTGGCCCATAGCTCTGAGACTTAAGCAAGTCATTTTTGCCCCTTTAAAAGCTCCCCTTTGTCTTCTTCATGCATGAATCGGAACCAATGCCCATCCTGTCCTCACAGGGTCATTCTGGGGGTTGAATGAGATAATGTTTGTGATCTCGCTTTGCATGCTCTGAGAGTCTGTGTCCACGCACAGGGATGTCATCGTCCCTCTTGTCTGCAACGGGCAGTCCCTGGGCCTGCAGGAAGCTTCGCCTGCTGGAGGCACCTGCCACAATATCTCCAAGGCTTCGAAAGGACGAATTTCTTTCCTAAAGACAGAGGGTGAAGACAGAACGTTTCCTGTTAGTATTATAATATCCAACCCGTGTTTACACTTGAAAGCTTCTCGTCCCAGGAGGAGGAAAAGTTGCTGTGGTTGTTCAAGGACCTTCCTAAATTAGTTGTTGAGTTGAATTCGGATCTCTCCCCCTCCCCCTTCCATCTCTTGTATTGAAATTAATTGGTGCGGTTAACTGCTGAGTTCATACAAACCGGCCTCCTGGTATTAAGGAATTAATGACACCAATACTCCGCTGAACGAGAAGGCAATACAACTTCTGTTTGCCGCCGCCGCCGCCACTGTTAATTTCATTTTAGAAAATTAATAAAAATGAATTGCACCACTGACATTTATAGAGTTTCCTAATAAAATGATACATTGTTTGTGTGGAGGAATCCCTATTAAATTAATTGTTGTAATCAGTTCACATATAGATGTTGGTATAGGAGCTGCAGAGGGACCTACCCCTGGTCTCCGCAGCTTGCTGATGGCTGGGGGTTATAAATAGAGCCCTTGCTCAGATCCTGCCCTAATTACAGAGACGGTCCCGGGAGCCCCGCTCACCTGTCTAATAATGAGGTGTGCTACCCAGAGGCTCCCAGGGTTGGGGGCCCCGGGGGCGGCGCGGCACCACGACAGGGCTGAGGGCTGAATGTTTAAACAGCGCATGTTGTGTTATCAGCAACTGGGACCTTCTGGAAATGGCAGCTTGAAAAATCACCCTTCAGAACGTCTTTATTTGGCACTTGCTTTGTGCTCAGCACTAGAACCGCAACATTTGGAGACCCCGGGGAACTCCCCGTTCCCGACCCCTCCGGGTAAATTTAGAAACTTGGAATTAAGAGCTTCCTCCCTCTGTCTAGAATGTTCTTCCAGCTCCTCCTTCTGGCCTGGATTTGGGTGTCACTTTCTCTGTGGGGCCTTCCCTGGACACACAACTGAAGATCGCACGCCTCCCAGCCAGCCAGACTCCCTTTCCTCTTTTCTTGTTTCCTGTTTCTCTAGAGCGCTTAGCTCCTTCGGACACACGGTGTGTCTCACCTATTTATTCTGTTCGATTCACTTCTTCATTATCCGACCTCCTCCCCCATGAAGTGGAAGCACCACGAGGAGAGGGAGTTTCGGTCTGCTTGTTCCTGGGGCGTCCCCAGTGCCTGCTGGATGCATAGTAGGTGCTCAGTGTGTATTTGTGAAACGAGTCAGCAGTAGAAAACGTGAGCCTGAAGGTTGTGAAGAAAGAGCTCTGGGTTTGTTCTACTTTATTTTTGTCTTGTACGGCTTGGCCTAGTGCTGGGCTCTGGGACACTTCTGTGGGCCTGGCGCTGCTTTTCAGTCCTTTCAACAGCACTGCCAGCACTGACATGCAGAGAGGGTGTGTTCTCTGTCTAAGATTGTACAGCCAGTGTTCGAACTGGAATTTGAACCCAGAACAGGAAGGTCTTACTGCAAAGCGCACATTCTTAGCTTTGATACTCTAACTCTCCTGCACATAGCAGGTGTGAGATTTGAAAGTGGCCCCATAGATCGTTCCACTCTGCTTTCCCACCTCCCATCTCCCTGAATTCTGAGCCACCTGGGAGACCCAGCCTCCCTTTGCTGGTGAGCTTGGCCTGAATAGGTCAACCGGCTGGGTTCCTTGCTGGCCTCCTGAGTTGGATTTAGCCCCCGAGTTGCAGGCAGTCTGGAGAGCTGCACACTCCCCCACAGGGCAGAGCTGAGTCCAGCAGAGCATAGGCAGGTGGGCTGCAAAATGTAGCAATTCCAGTAATTTCTCTCTCCTCCCCTGGGAAACGTGCTGCCTTCCTTGGAAGCTGGGAGCAGGGCAATGCTCAGCAGGGAGTTGGGAGCACTTCCTTCCCAGGAGCCCTGTGTGTGTCAGTTACAAAGAGGCAGGAAATGCTGTCAATTATCTAATTAAGTAATTGAATTTATGTAGGTAGCACCTTCAAGCTGAAACACTACAGGTCTAGTGATAGAATTTTCCTGTAATGATCATCAAATGCTTCTTGGTCAGTAAGCAGTAAGAGTCAAGTAGAGGGAGGGGTCTGGAAGGAAAGGAGAGGAAAAGCAAGGCCTGAGTTTCAAGGAGACTCAGCAAGAGCCCCACCCTCGCTCTCCGGGCTCTCGGGACCCCACAGGTCCATTGTGTCTTCCATGCTGGGTCTTTCCCACCCTGGTGACCAGACCAGGTCTTGGGTCTTCTGCTCTTTCCTCCAAAGCGCTCCCTCCCAGGACTCCAAGGACTCCAGGGTTTGACTGTTAACTCTCTAGGGACCTTCCCCAATTCGGAACCTCTCTCCTGGGCACCTGGATGTCATCTTATCTCAAATGCATCACGCTTCCTCGTCCCCCTGCCCCCACTTCTGCTCTGTTCCTGTCCTCTAACTTCCCTGGTTCTCAGAAGAGCCACGTCATTTTAAAGACTCCGAAGCTCACACCTGGCATCCTTCACGACCCCTCTTTCACTTTTGTCCCCTGAAGGGAATTAGTTACTGGTTCTGCCAGTGTTTCCAGCGGTCACTCACATCCTTACTTTCCTGCCCCCCCCCCCCCCAGCTTTGGCCCTCACCGCCTGCCTCGTGCTTGAGTTACTGAAACAGTTCTGACAGCTTCCCCCCACTCTCCAGCCTGGGCTCCTTTCCTCCTGCTGGTTTCCCTAAAACGCTCCGTTGGTTACCTCATTGTTCTCTTTGAAACGCTCTGAGACGTCCTACGAGATGAAGTCTAGTGTTGTGTTCAGGCCCTTGTTCTGACTCAGCACCCCCACTCCTTTCGATCTTTTTCCTTGACTCCCCACTGCAAAGTAGCTTCTACTCTTAGGGGGCGGCTTACTGCTCTCCAAACACACCTCCCATGTCCCCAACTTCCTCTTTCACTCAGCCACTGACTTCCCCTTGAATGCCCCTGTCCAGCCCAATCTGCCCGTCTGTTGGATCTCACCTCTTCCTGGGAGCCCCCCAAACAGACCGACTGACAGGGAGCCATCTTCACTGTCAGGTTCCGCAGCCCACGCTCTTTGCCGTCAGTCGTCTGATGATTTAGTGGTCACAGACATGGCGGTCTCGTGCACAGAGGAGGGGGAGCGCTGATGGGGGTGCACGGTGGTGTGCGGCCTTGTGGCTGAGCGGCAGTTTCACACCTGCACAGACCAGCGGAGAGGGGCCGGGTGGTGGTGCCAGGGTGTGGGCACAGTGGTCCCCCGAGGAAGCCAACCTCGTCGGGCACCAGCCTGGTCCCTGGGCAGGTCCTCTGTAAGTGGCACACAGGAGTGACCTGCTGACCACCTCCAGGGCATCTGCTCCTTGGGACAGTTACAGGACTTTGCTAAGGAAGCCTCTGTTCCTGGGGAGCCTGCTGGAGTGGCCAGAAGAGAATGACACAAATCATGTGGGGATCCCATTTGGAGGATTAAAAAGTTTCCAGAACTAAAAAGGTATGAAGTTCTAACACATGCCACAACATAGGTGAACTCTGAGGACACTGTGCTGGGTGAAACAAGCCAGTCACAAGAGGACAGATGCCGTGCAGTTCCA
This sequence comes from Camelus dromedarius, assembly GCF_036321535.1. Classification (NCBI taxonomy): domain Eukaryota; kingdom Metazoa; phylum Chordata; class Mammalia; order Artiodactyla; family Camelidae; genus Camelus; species Camelus dromedarius. Next base: position 66,507,159 of record NC_087449.1, on the reverse strand, counting down.
TTTATATGAGGCACTGAGAACAGTCAGAATCTCGGAGGCAGAGAGTGAAGTGGAGGTTGCCAGGGGCTGGAGGGAAAGGGAGAGGAGTGAATGTTTGATGGGACAGAATTTCGATTTGGGAAGATGAAGATGTGCTAGAGATGGACGGGGCTGGTGATGGCTGCGCAGCGATGTGAATTACCAGCGGACAGCACACTTGGAAAAGTTTATATGTCACATATATTTTACAACAATTAAAAAAAAAGATTCCCAGAGCTGTCTCTAGCTATGTGCAGCTGGGCAGAGCAAGGGCAGAGGGGATGCTGTGTATGTGTGTGTGTGTGTGTGTGTGCGCGCGCGCGTACGCGTATGTGCAGGGGGTGCTATTGGGGGACAGAGTTTGGGAGGGCAGCTTTCTACCAAGATCATCTCAGGGGCTCTGTTCTTTGGCGCTGCAAAAGAAGAAATAAACCAGGTCACCAATGATTTCAACGTGGTGACCTCTGTGTTATGCTGAATTGGGGACCTGCTATTAAATTAACAAAACGATGTGTCATGTTACATCCATTTCAGCATTTCTGAATGCGTTGAGCAAATTCTTGACGAAGTCCATACTATTATCATTAACCAAAGAGCAAAGGTAGCAGGGGTGGGGGGTGGCTGCTGGCTCAGGGCCCACGAGGATCCCCAGCTGCCCTGGGCTCCCCCCACCCCGGAGAACATCTGCCTCGGGGGTCCTGTGGATGGGATATGTTTCTGGGTGAGGTGGGGAGTTAGCTGTGACCCAGATCCTGATAAAGCGTCTGGTGTCTCGGTGGTGGTGGGGAAATCCCCAGCCTCCGTATCAAAGTGGGTCTGTCCCAGATTCCAGTTCATTTTCCAGAATCAGAGAATGCAGAGTGTCACAGCCGGAGGAGACGGTGGAGGCCACTTCACCAGTTCCCCTCTGTGCGCAGGAAGGCACTGGCTGTCCCTGGTGCCCCTGGGAGCAGACCCGGGCTGTCTTTAGGTCTCGGGCTGCACAGACTGTAAGTGGCTGCCTCTTTTGTGAGTGGGCACAGGGAGACTGTCACACTTGCGGGTTTTGTGTGTCCTCTGCTGTGCTCAGCCGCTTGCTGAAGTGGCTCCGCTGGCCGTGCCAGCTTTCATCACATCCCCCGCACTTCTCTGAGCCAGGAGTGCCGGTCCAGGGCCTCCCTCCTGGGAAGCAGCCAGGGGAGGGCAGTGGATGTCTGTGTCTCGTATCTCACTGGGTTAGGCAGCTGCCGGTTTCTGGCTCCAAGCTCCACTTTTGTTGACTATTTTCATTTTTATCCAAAATATATGTGCACATGATTGAATCAGTCAAATGGTCCTAAAAGGTTTGTAAGAAGAAATAGCAGCCCTCTGCCCTACAGCTCAATTCTATTTCTCGGGGGTGCCCACTGTCAATTCTTTTAGGTCTGATATTTACCTCCAGACTTCTCAGTATGTTTATTCTGTTATTTCCTGATTTGTCAATTTCAGATGTTATCATTTGACGTCCATCCCTATGTACTTAATGAGGCTTTATTCTCTCACTCTGCCATCTCCTCTGCTTCTCTTACCTGGGGGAGGTAGCCAGCGTCTGGTTGGGGGAGTCTGAGATTCAGCATCTCTGGATGCTGACGTCTGGATATGCCGTTCGGATTTTCAGAGAAGAGTGTCTAGTGCTGCCTGGTGGTTGGGGCTGGCTTGGCTGCTGGCGGTCGGGAGCCAGGCAGGGAGGGGCTGGAATTTCACCAGTAATTAGTGGGTCCTCCTGGTTTGCATCCGTGTTTCCTGCCTCTTCTCTGCTGACTCCAAGTTCAGAGTCTTTTGGGGTCCCTTTCTCCAGAGAATAAACGTGTATCCAGTAGGGGCAGAGGCTGGGTGGTTGCCCAGTGCCTGGAGGTATGTGGGGCCCTTGGAGTGTCTGACTGTTCCCTACACAGACCTGCAGCCTTCCCCTGCCTCCCACCCTTCCCAAGCCTCTGCTTCGCTGGTACCTGAGGCTTCCAATTCACAGATCTTCCCGGGGATCTGCAGGCGAATTGGCTTGTTTTCCCTGATGCCCCGTCGAGGACACGTGGGTTTTAGCTGCTTCTACTCTGTCATCTCAGCACGGTGCCTGCCTTCCATCTCTCTAGAATGTGCTGACATCCTCGGCCCTCTCTCATATCTGTTCCCCTTGCTCTGTCCTTGTGGGTTTATACCCGTTGTCATCCCTCTACTGTCACTGGACCGGAGGCCCGGGGCTCAGCGCTTCACGCCAAGCGGCCCTGTCCTCTCGCTGGCCACCACTGGAGCCAGGCCGGCTGGGACCTCCTCCCCTGTTTTCTCTTCCTCTCTCCTCTTCGTAGGCTCACTCTCAGTCTTACTTGCCGTTTCACTCTCTTGCCTTTTTCTCTTTCTCTTGTTTTCAGTCTGCAGAAAGAAACGCTTCACAACGCAGTTTTGAGGTTTCTAAACGCACAGCAGCTCCGGGCCCAGGAAACCCTGTCGCCAGGATGCTGATGCTTCTTGGACGTAGGGATGGGGCCCGAAAAGCGAGCAGCTCTGGTGACACCACGCCCCCGGGCCCCCGCCCTCTTCAGTGCAGCACCCCCGGCTCAGAGCTTTACCTGGCATTGGTGCAAGAGGCATGGCTTCTCCCTGGGCAGAATTTTGGGGGTCCTGGGGTGCTGCCAGGGCCATCCAGTATGCCAGGCACGTCACCTGACACGGGTACCTCGATGCCTTTTGTCTCTGCCTGGCCACAAAGGTGTGTTCCACGATCGTCCAAGTCTCCTGGCAGGCTGCTTCCCATCAGGGCACCTGCAGTGTGGCTGGGGTACAGGCACGCCGACCAGAGACTGCTCGCCCGGGGGACGCCTGCTGGCAGCAAAGACTGTTTCTGAGAATGAAACAGCACACTGGCATCGATCGTGCTCACCCAGTAGATGGGCACCTCCCCTGTCAGAGTCCACAGGCTGTAATCTCACTTCCGTTCCCCTGCCGACAGGTTTATTCTTAGTGTCTTCACTCCCTTCTCCCGAATTTGGAAAATTAGGATCATCTGGTACTTCTGTAGCTGGTCCGGATTGGCATCTGTGGTCTTTCCTCTGGATCCATTCTGCTCTAATAAATCGGTGCTCGCTGCAGGGCTGCCCGCGTGCCTGGTGGCGTCGCGAGGCTTGAAGGCACATTCTCGGAACTCGGAACAGACCGCTTTCTGCACTTCATACTTTTCTGTGAAATGAGTAGTTCTCAAATCAGCTGGAAATTCTGTTCCCCGTCTGGCTCAGAGGCAGTGCAGTGTTTGCTATTCTTAGGTTGTCTAGTCTTCTATTATGGGACTTAAAAAATTCAAAATAAGCCAAAAACAAAGGAATGAAACCTCTCCTGGTTCTCTAGTTCTGCTGCATTTCTCACTTGCCAGGTGAGTGTTTACTTTGTATGGTGTGTGTTCACACACACACAGGTACAAGTGCGCAACACACACATGGGCACACGTCCACAGAAGTGCACGTCCACACAACACATACAGGCACACTCACAGACACGCGTACCATACACACATGGCACACAAGTACAGACGTACATGTGTGTGCACAGGGCTCACACACATTCAGAAATACACGGTACACTCAAGTACACTTTTACACATATACAGAAGTACACAACAGATACAAATACATAACACCCCCCCAACACGTACTCTGCCACTTCAGTCATTGTTTCCTTTTTTTCTTCCAGTTTTTTGAGGTACATCGACACACAGCACCGTGTTGAGCTTAACATGTGCGGCAGGACGATTCGATGTCCATACATCATGAAGTGATCATCACGGTCACTTCAGTGGACATCCATCATCTCAAAGAGATACAAAATTAAAGAAATGGAAAAAATTTTTTTCTTGTGCTAACTCAGGATTTCCCCTCTGAACGATTTGCACGTATAACAGGCAGCAGTGTTAACTCTGTCATTTGTACACGGCGTCCCTAGTACTTATTTACCTGGTGACTGGAAGGTGGTACCTTTGACTGCCTTCATCCAACCCCCCCACCCCGGCCAAGCCCCCGCTTCTGGTGACCACAAATCTGACCTCGTTTTCTGTAAGTTTGTTTCTTTGTTTTCCGAGTGTAATTGACCTACAGCAACGCAGGATTCAGGATTTCTCTCCATTTCAAACTCATCACCACAGTAAGTCCAGTTACTATATGCCTTCATACGAAGACAAATAATTATCAACTATATTCCCCCCACACTACATGTCATACCCGTTTTTTAAGAAAAAATTTCTGGGAAAAATTTCCTTCTTTTCAGTCCATGATGTAATAAGGAGGAAGGCTGGGACATTTTGGGTAAAGGAAGAGCTCTCCTGGAAGAGACAAATCCTTCTATACCTGTAGCCCCAACCCTGTCCGGTAGGGGACTTACGGTTGACTGTGCTGTTTCGTTTGAGGTGACTCTGGGGGGCTGGGTGGGGCCGGAGTCTGGGGCCCCGGAAGCTGCACACCAGGCGGGGGGAGGGTCCCGGCTGTGCCGAGGGCAGGGGACTCGCTGGGGTGCTTCTGGGCTGGCTGCTTTGTGATTCTCACCACTGCTCTAACAAGGGCTGTAGGAATTGGAGACCAATTTTTTTTTTTTTTTTGGAGAATTCTTTAGGCACAAGAACTTTCTGTCTGTGGTGGCATTGGATTTGTACATAAAAGGGCAGCTGGCACCTGGGCTGAGGTGTCAGGGAGGTCAGACCACTGCCAAGTTTAAGGGGCTAGTTGTAAAGGAAGGTGAAGAAATTAGGGAAAGCACAACACAGGTGCAACGATTCAGGAGCAAACGAGGATGAGCCACGTCTGCCTCTCCCCCGGAGCGCAGTGTCACCGTGAAATGTGCCATTTCCATACGTTTTCACACACACACAAACCCACGGCTCTCCTGCCCCCCAAGTCACAGGCTCACAGTAATTAATTTGCTCCACTGACGTTGGGAGATGCAGCCCCCGAATCTGGGGGTTGGCGGCGCTGTGTGGGGAAGGCGCATCGTCTTCTCCTGGAGGGGTGACGTGTGTGTCTTTTCCTCCCGAACCACATTGTCCCTGCCTGTGTTGGTAGTCTGCTTCTGTTGGTCTGTTTATTCAGTGAACACTTGTTGATTGCTCGTGACTTGCCAGGCGCTGTGCTGGGCTTCGCGGATGTCACAGTGAGCAAGACAGAGAATTGACAAGAATGGCGGTACTGCCGAGGGCTGCTTGGGACCCTGCGGTGAGGGCTGTCCCTTCAGCAGGCAGGGCAGGCGGGGCGATCAGGCTGCCTTCCTGAGGGGCTGAGCTTTGGACAGAGACCTGCAGGACAAGTGTGTGTGTGTGTGTGTGTGTGTGAGTGAGTGTGTGTGAGTGAGTGTGTGTTGGGGGTGGGATGAGCCAGGCGGGAGGAAAGCATGTGGTTCTCAGCTGTGCTGTGGGAGCCTGTGCAGATCTGAGGCAGGAGGGCGTCAGGAGAGTGTGGGAGCAGACAAAGTCCTGGCAGCCAGAGGCAGTGCAAGTGGAGAGAAGCAGGCAGGGCTGAGGTTAGGGAAGGCCGTGGAGACCATGCCAAGGATTCAGGGATAGTGCTGGATGAGGGGACGCCCACTGGAGGGTTTTGAGGTGGGCAGTTAAATGAGCAGATGTGATGAACAGCCTTGTCCTGGTGGCCCTGGAGGTGGAGAATGAACTGGAAGGACAGAGGAACAGGAGCGTGCTCTCGCTGGCCTCTGCAGATACCCACTTCAGTGATGGAAAGACTGAGGCACCATTTGTCTGAAGGTGTCTGCGTGCTGTTACTGCAGGACTGAACTTCTGAGTTTGCAGAGTCTGAGGAACTCACAGTTCTGCTCTGGTGAACTGGGTGCTCTGTGGCTCAGCGCTCAAGGCTTTGGTTCCCCTGAAGGTTAACTGATCAGCATTTGGCTGATGCCACATGCCACCCACCCCTCTGCCCCCCTGCACTCACTGCTGGCTCCTGCTCTCACGTCTGTGTGCTCAGTCCACCCCTTCACATGGGGTCCTTTGGGAAGGACGTGACCTCCAGGGTGCGGGATCGGCTGGCCGTGATCGCCTCCCATCATGGCCCATGTACGTGTGAGAAAAATGTTGAGGATGCTGGTGATGGGGCTGGATGACAGGGAGGATGCACGAATGAAATATTCTCTTGCCATCATTGCCAAACTTTGAGTTCTTTTTTGGCTGTGGTACAAAATTCCAAGGTGAGAAAAAAAATCTCTCCCTTCACTTCATGAGTGAGATGTTTGGTTCTGCCTCTTGAAGAAAAATGCCACCCTTAACCCCATGTATCCCATCGGCGTGTGTCTGGAATTATCCAGAGTTACACCATTTCTCTGGTGCTTAATTTCCTTTCCCAGCGCCGGAGGGTCTGCAAGGATGCGTAAGAGTTTTGCAGTTTATTAATTTTGCGTTAAATAATTAATAGTAAAGTTAATTGATGAATTATTCAATTTTTCAGGTAAAATGGGATAATAAATATTCATAACTTATTTTATTAAGGGAATTTCCATTTCCTATGTCATTAAATCTAGATTAACGAAGGCTGATTTTAAATGAAGATTGAAAACAATTGTGCTTTGGAATTAATTTACTAAGTTAAGGTCATTGCTTTGTGAATTTACCCCCTACCAGAAAGTTAGGGCTTCATCATCCGGATAAGTGTCTGAATTCACAGAAGTCACATTGCCATTAGTTTAGGAAGATTCCACGGGAATCTGTAGGGATTTCTCCTACGGCGTTCCCGGTTCCCAGTGGTGCACTGGGCGTGCAGGGACGGCACATCTGGGGTCCTTTCATGCTCGGGCTGTGGCTCCGAGCTGTTTGTTGTTTGTTCAGGATTTAATATCAGCCCACACAAAAGGTGATGAGGGTATCCATCCTGGTAAAAGAATGATAAATGCATGTGCTTCAAAGTCGATTTTAAAATTACTTTGGGTTTTCCCATGGAGTTTTAGGAGATGCTTGATCTCCTATCTATAAATGATCTCAGCCAAGGGTTAACTGCAGCTTCAATTTTTATTTGTATTTTCTAGCTATCTGATTCCTTTTATGTCAAGTTAATTTGTAAAACTGCTTAGAGCGCTGACTCATGAATTGGTACTGAAGGTATCTTGGTACCTCACAGGCTGTAGATAACTTGCAAAACCCTTTAAATCTGGGATCTTAATCCTCATAACAGTTCTGCAAAGTGGGCAAAAGTCAGTGGGATACTGAGGCAGAGAGAGAGAGCGAGTTACTAAACAGCCTTTTTTCTCCTGTCCAGCCGTCCAGTCACTTCCCTCCGCTCAAGGGTGAGGAAACTGAGTCTAAGACATTCTGTTACCTGCCCAAGGTCGCTCAGCTAATTAGCCACGGAAGCTGGGACTAGTGCCCAGGTCTTTCTGACTCACATTTGAGTGCTTTTCCTCACGTAGGTATCTTAGTGCTTTAAAATAACGTTTTAACCGCCCCGAGTAGCCGGGCACTTGGGAGTATTTATAACTCAGTGGAACAGTTTTCTCTGCACCGCCAAGTGTTCATTACAATTTCCCACGGAAATTTTTTGCTCTGAAGAATTTGATCCTATGGTAAACCTTCATTTCAGAGGAGAGCATTTAACGTTGCATCTCATGAACCTGCTCTCCAAAAATTATCCCTAATAGGCTTGGAAAGTGGCTTCCAACAGACAGCTGGCTTAATATTTCTACTTTCTGGATGTGACGCAGGGAGGCACCAGGGTTTGATCTGGTTTGGGACAGTGGTCTTGTTAACTCCGAGGGCAGGATCCTATCACGCGCAGATTGAAGAGCTGCCTCAGGGGAGGTGGCGTGGAAGCCACCAGGGACGGCCTGTCTCATCACAGATGCTGGGTGGCAGGTGGGGCGAGGAGAGGGGGCGTTGAAATGCAATTCCGTGATGTCTAGCATCCATCCACCAGCCTCTATTGAGTGCCCTCTGCGAGCACGGGTTGTACTAGGCACCGTGCAGGTGCAAAGGCGGTGGAAAACATGGCCCCTAATCCAATCGGAGAGACAAGTCACCTGTATCTGAGATAACTAGGGAGTAATTCCCAGACCGCGCACAGGAGAGCCTGGTGTGTGTGTGTGTGTGTGTGTGTGTGTGTGTGTATGTAGTGCGCACGCCTGTGCTCACGCACACACAGAGCTGTAGGAAGAATGCAAAACGGGGCCAAGATCAATTGGATTCAATTGATTTCATTGGGGAAAACAGCACAGCAGCATTTGTAAGGGTGAATTTCAATCAGAAAACCGTGAACTTTGGTGGGTGGTGGTGCACCCTGATGGGGACAGAGGAGATGACGCTGGGACTTTTCCTGTCCTGAAATCAGGGAGGGGCAGTTAATTGGTGGCTTTGGCGTAAATGATGCTAAGGCTCTGGAGGCCACAGGATGCACAAGGAAGGGAGTCTCCCGGAGAGAACAGCGTCGCCCCGGGGACGTCCTCGCCTGTGCGTAGCACGCGGGGCCGGCAGAGGCTGGATGAGGACGCAGAGCTCCTCCTCACGGTGTCCTCGAGGGCACAGGTACCCCTCTTTGCTGTGTGTCTGTCTGAGGGGACACACTGTGTTCCTCTGACTCGCACGGCTCCCAGGACCATGAGCAGAACCATCTACAAGGTCACCCTGATGGGTCACTGGGACCATGCTGACTGTTTCCTGTATGTGACATCAGTGGTTCTCAGCAGGGGGTGATTGTGGCCCCCGCCCTGGGACATTTGACAATGTCCAGAGACATTTTTGATGGTCACAGTGGGAGGAGGCTTGCTACTGGCTATCCGGTGGGTGGAGGTCCCAAACGCTGGAGAACATCCTCCAGTGCACAGGACAGCACCTCACATCAAAAAATTATCTCGTCCCAAATCCCGAAATGTCACTAGTGCTGAGGCTGAGAAATCTGGGGTCAATTAAGAGATTCCACGCTGAAGCGCACGGTGGTCATGAGCCAGGCTGGATTTGGATCCCAGTTCTGCTGTTTATTAGCAGCTAGTTACCTACTCTCTGTGCCTCAGTTTCCTCATCTGTATAATAGGAATGATAATAGGGAAACTCCTATTGTTGTGAGGAATAAATGAGTGGAGTGTGTTATTGGTGAACTTATTATGATTCTCTCACCAGGAATCCATTCAGATGACCCAGGTGTCCCTGGACTCTGTGCGCACACAGCCCGATGCTTCCCCACTTTTGTCTCTGTGGTTGTGCAGAGGGGTGGCCTGAGGTCTCATGTCATTCTCAACTACCTAAAGTATCCTTGGGCTAAACAAGTTCAGAGACAAAAGGGGAGAGAGAACTATGGGAGCTCACGTCACCACAAGCAGCAGAGGAGAGGATTTCAAATAGGAGGTGGTTGTCAAGATAGTCAAACGTTGCCCAGGCCAAGCTCAGAGCCCCAAACTCACTAATTTATGCACGCAAAAATGACGTATTGATCACTGTGTTAGTTATTTGTCACTGTATAACAATTTACTTGTAAATTTAGTGGTTTACAATAACAAGTATTTATCATGTCACCGTTTCTGTGGGTCGAGAATCCAGGACCGCTCAGCTGGATGCCTCTGCCTTAGGGTCTCTTGCAGACGCATCTGAAGACCCACTTCCAACCCAATGTGCAGGGGTGTTGGAGGTTTCAGTAACTCCTGGCTGTTGGCCGGAGGTCACCCCGGCCCCTGACTGCACAGGCCTGTTCAGTATGGCAGCCTGCTTCATGAGCGCAGGTTAGCAGGAGAGGACAGGAGTCTTTTTGGAATCTGATCTCATAAATCACATCCTATTGCTTTTGCTGAAATCTGTTTTCTTAAAAGTGAGGCACTAGGTCCAGCCGACACCGAGGGGAGGAGATCACACCAGGGTGTGAATTCCAGGAGGCAGGGGCCACTGGGGGCCAACCTGGAGGCTGCTTGGCACACTCAGGTGTCACGAGGAGACTGGTGAGACAGGCCAAGTGTAACCGCAGAGCTAATCATGGCATCAACACCCACTCTCTGTTCGGCCTTGGCAAAGCACCGTTGCCTCTCTGGGACTCAAGTTTCCTTCTTCTTAAATGGCTGAGTTGGATTCCCGGATGCAAAAAAAAAAAAAAAAAATCCATCAGTGCTCAGGGTAGACATCACAAATCATGATACCGCATTCCTGAGAGCTGGATCCAGCCTCAGAAGCCTTCCTAACACGGTGCTCGTTCCAGGCGGCCACTCCTAGTTGCTTTGACACTAATTTGCTCTCTCTGAGCTATCTCGACAAAGGGACATTCTGTGGTCATGGCACCCCAGAATCAAGATGTTACGGTAAAGGAGGGGAGGGTACAGCTCAGTGTAGAGTGCCTGCTTAGCATGCACAAGGTCCTGGGTTCAATCCCCGGTACCTCCATTAAAAATAATTAAATAAATCGAATTACCTCTCCTGCCCCGCCATCCCCCCCCCCCCAAAAAAAAAACCAAAAAAGAAAAAAAAAGATGTTACTGTAAAAAAGGGCAGACGACGGCCCTCCTGTTGGTCAGAGTGAGAAGGCTGACTGCCTCGTGTGTGTGTGTGTGTGTGTGAATCCCAGCTGGCCCCGCACTGCAGCCCTACCCTCCCTCCTCATACGGACCCCAGATAGGGTGATTCAAGGGGCCTCTGGCCAAGCCGCTGTGGGGTCTGAAGCCCAGCGTGGGGTTGGCTTGGCCTGGCCTTGTCACTGGTGGGTGGGCTTCTGTCTGATTCCTCATGGGGGCTCCAGGGACTCTTCCGCCTGTGGCCGCCCGGAAACGGAGCCTCAGTCACTCTGAAATGGGCTTGAGGCAGCCTGAGGTGTTCCTGCATCCAGTTTATCTGACTCTCAAGTGATGCATTTCGTTCCTTCCTGGGTTGTGTTCCTGGGCTCCAGGTTTGGCTTAATTTGCTTCTGAGGTCTCGATACCACGCGTTCATTGCTTCCAGGAGCTACTGGGGCCTTCTGTTAACAAGGAGCAGAGCGCATTTTCTGGACCGAGTAACCCTTTATCCCCACCCATTAGAATTTTCAACACCCCTAGCCCGCTTCCTTTTTAAAAGTTTCTTTTCCTGAAGGGCTGGATTATTCAGAGGCAGTTTAATAGACATCGATTTGCAATGATTTTTCGCCACTGTGCTTCGGGAGACTTGAGAAGCCAATAATTAATCCTTTCAACAGCTCATCCCTTTTGTTTTAAAATGACCTAATAGCTGAATTGCTCAAGCAGGCTGGGCCGGCGTGACCCAGTTCAGCATCTTGCCTTCTGCTGCTTCATTCAAATAAGTCCGCTATGAATTATTCAGCCCTGCTGCAGGGGTGAGCGGGTCTTCTTGTTGTAATATCTAGTCACAACCTGGGAGGCCATTTTCACAGACAGCTGCTGCTCACCTAGGGCCCGTGAGTGCGCGCTGTTAGAAGAAGGCTCAGATTCTGCCTTTTCCAGGAGGTTGGTTTGTCCTCTGACCCCAGAGGGACAGCACTGAGCTTCGGGCTTGTCCATGCTCCCCTTTGGTCGGTCCTCTTCCCATGCCAGCAGAAAGTAACCCCAGGTCCCTCCCAGCCTGGGGCCTCTCGGGAGGCTCCTGTCCCCCACCTGCATCCCTACTGCAGTGGTGTCCTGTTGTCTCCGTAACCAGTTGCCACAAACGTAGCTTAAGACGACCCACATCTGGTACCTTACAGTCTGTGGGTTAGACACGTGGCGCGGGGCTCGCCGGGCTAACATCGAGGTGTCAGCCGGGCTGGCTCCTCCTGCAGGCTCTGGGGAGGAATCCCTTTCCTTGCCCTTTCCAGCCGCTAGGGGCGCCACCCTCCTTGGTTCCTGGTTCCTTCCTTCATCTTAAGAGCCAGCAATGTAGCATCTCCAGGACCCTCTCTCTGTCTCTGCTCTCCTGTCCTGCCTCCCTCTTCCACTTTTAAGGGTCCTTATGATTACACTGGGCCCACCCAGATAACCCACAGTACTATTCTTCCAATAAAGTCAGCCGATTAGCAACCATAACTCCCCTTTACCGTGTGACCTAATGTAGTCACTGGTTCCAGACATCAGGAAGTGGATGTCTTTGGTGGGGCATCATTCTGCCTCCCACCCCTCCTGTGGCCCTGGCTTCATTGTTGCTGGTTTGATGGAACTTTTTATTGAGAAGAAGACTTCTGAGAGCTTTCCTGGGCAGGCAGCCTCGTGGGTGTTAGAGACGGGCAGACCTGGGCCCGTCTCAGTTCTGTGGCAGCAGATGACCAGTGGGCAAGTCGCTTCATCCCTGAGTCCCACCTCATGCCTCCCCTCAGCCACCACCCCGCTGCTCCGGTAAAACTGACTTACGAGCACCCATCTCCCAGGGCTGCTGCCAAGATTCAGTGGGACACCATGTGGCCGAGCCCTCCAAAGCCAGCAGTGGGTCCTGTGATCTACGATCCTCATGTACCTTCATTTTTGGGCTGAGTGTGTGGGCATCTCTCTGTCGGGAGGTGTTTGTGTCTCATTAACTCGTTAGCTGAGCTCTGTGCAGGGGATGCTGGGCAGGGTTTCTGGGGGCCTCTGTCTGATTCGGGAACCCGTGCATTTGCTGCAGGATTGCTGGTGCCTCTGGTCACCTCTCACGTCTGGCTTCATTCAAACCCATCCTCTTACTTTTAGGAGCCGGGACTGTGTGCCCCTGAGAGTCACAGACTGACCTTTCCCTCTGTCTCTCTCAAGGTGCCTATTGATAATCTTCCTAAGAGTCATTTTTGGTTGGTTCTCTGATCCTTCCAGGAGCAGCTCCACCAGCTTGTGTCTCCTCCTGATGGCTGGTGGAGGCAGAGGCTGTCACCTCCATTTCACAGCTGCCCAAGGCCAGCTGGCTGACCAGCCCTATGCTACCCCAAGATCTTCTGATCAAGGTCAGGTGTTCCTTTGGGTTCTAGTTCCTTCTCTCCTCATATGCCTGCAGATGTTGGCTGCTCTTGATAAGTTTTGGGGCCCCCCCGCTTCCCCTCTCATTTCTGTCTCCCTCTGTGGCAGCACATTTTGGGGGCCAACAGTCCCCAGTTCACTCTCATTTTTTTTTTTAACTTCCTAGATTACCAGCTTATTGAAAAAAACACAGCTTGGGAGCAGCCAGTTGGAAGAGAAGCACAGGGCAAGACACGGGGAGACGGTGGAGCATCCGTACCCGCTCCCAGCATGCGTCTCCCCACATCTCCGAGTATCCTCTCCCCAACCCTTCCACTCTTGTCCTTGACACATGAAGGGCAGGGCAGCGAGCGCACGGAGCTGAATTGTCCCCTTTGGCCCAGTGTTTCCCAGGGAGACCACTTCTCCAGGGTCCTTTTCCCCTTGCTGTCTTGGAAAGATTGGGCTGTGGGGCTAGATCGCAGGGGCCATTTGCTTATTTCTCCCACTTCCCAGGACTCACTTCCTGGCAGGGGCAGTGGACCCTGGGTTCAGACCTCTTACCCTCGTGTGGCCACCCCGTTGAAGGCATTGGTCCATTTCCCGCGTATTTCTCCCTTTGCCCGCATTCATTAAGCCTTTCCAGGGAGCCTCATGCCTTCCCCTTGGGGTACCCTAGCCCTCTCTCTCCTGGGCCTTCCACGGGGCTCCCGGTTCAGGAAAGTGTAGCATCAGCAAGAGAAGCAGCAACCTTCTGAAATGCAATGTGTGCAGATAAATTATTCAGTGAAACTCAGTCTCACTTTATTAAAGCCGGAACCATCCTTTTCCATCAGAAGCCAGAGACAGGACAGGATGGATGGAGGCCCTGGGGCCCGAGCACTGTGGCTGCCGAGGGCTGAGCACCAGCTTGGGGCTCGGGCTGGGAGTCCCACCTGTGCCCTTGGCCTTGGGCTCAAACCAGCCTGCGTGGCCCCTTTAAGCAGACGGGGCTGGCTGGAGAGAGGAGCGTGAGACGCTCCCTCACTCCCTCCCTTCCGGAAGGACCATCCTGACCCAACTCTCTGGGTGTGGAGAAGGGTTGGGGCCCGAGTGGCTTCAGGTCTGAGCACCCCAGAGTGAAGAGAGGAAGGAGGGTCTCGAGCTGACCTCCCACTACAGCCAGACCAGGGCCTCACATACGTATTCATGGTATTTCACATCCTGATAAAGTTAGGGAGTTTGTGGCATTTTAAATGCTTTTCGGATTAATTTATATTCTAACATGGTAATGAGGAAGCAGCTTTTGTCCAAGAGGTGAGATATGCAAAAATAACCTTTAAGTTTCTCATAATTAACCTTTAATGATATTCTCTCACTTTAGCAATATATTTTATGCTTCGAAAATGTAACAGACAAAAAGAGGTGAGTGCTTTCTGCATCCAAATGCCTGGCAAAAGTGAAGTCACTTTGATGCAGTTTCTACTTCTCTGTACTCTGGGTCAGAGGCTGTCTGGGAGGGTGAAATAGTGACAGAACCACGGGAGACCTTGGCCCGGTGGCTGCAGGGGCCTTTCTTTTGATCAGTCGTGAGCCTCGCTCCTCCCAGCCCCGCCCAGCATGGCCAGAACCAAGCCAAGTGCCCAGGGTGGGACCTTCCCTCTGCCCTGACTCCCCTGGACCTGTGCAATATTTGACCCCACAGACTGATGGACTCTTTGTCAAGTCCTCTCTCGTTGGTTCTCTGGGGCCCAGCTCTGTGAATAGAGCCCAGGTCTAGTGGGAATTGCAGATACACAGACCACGGTGACAGAGGGGACAGGACAGTGCCATGCTGAAGGTGGGAGGGGGTCATAGGAGAAGGAGTGTGGCCATCTCCGGGAGCTGTCAGGGAAGGCTTCTCTGCTGTGGCCCAGGGGTCTCCAGAGAAGCAGAACCAGCAGTGTGTGTGTGTGTGTGTGTGTGTGTGTGTGTGTATGAATTTATTTATTATAAGGAGTTGGCTCACGTGACTACGGAGGCTGACATGTCCCAAGTTCTGCAGTCGGCCAGCTGGAGACCCAGGACAGCTGACAGCGTAAGTTCCAGTTGGAAAGCCATGAGGAAAAGCGAAGCCAGGAAAGAGAGAAGCCAGGAAGCAACTGATGCCCCCGATCAAGGCAGGCAGGCAGATGGGAGGAGTTCCTCCTTACTCGTGGGAGGGTCAGGTTTTCATTCTAGTCATTCATTCTTCGACTGATTGGGTGAGGCCCACCCACACTCTGGGGACCCATCTGCTTTACTTGGTCTGCAATTCAAGTGTTAATCTCATTCCAAAAAAATGCCCTCACAGACACACTCAGAATGTTTGACCAGATCTCTGGGCTCTCCATGGCCTGATTAAGTTGACACAGAAAAGGAGCCATCACAGCCTCCTGCTTCCAGAGTCCTCTTCCCTGGTCACACTTGCTGGCTCGTTCTTGCCTCTCACCCCCATCCTTCCTCCATCATGTCCGGTGTTTGACCACTGACTCAGCTGGTTTTAATCAGTTTGTTAAAAAAGAATCACTTAGAGAATCAGGTTGGGTGCAGGGCTTAAGAATTTTAACTTAAAACCTATGAATAGGTATTGACTTAGTGTCTTTTGACTTGGGGCCAAGTTCTTTTTTTTTTTTTTTTTTTCGGTTTCCCCGAGGGCAGGCCTGTTGTTTGAGGGTGAGTTCCATCTTTTTTCGCAGGTCACCTTATAATACCCTGTCGACTGTTTCCAATTTAGATATCTTCACACTGGAGGGGACCCCTCAGGACACTTGTGAAGCAGTCTGAGCACAGGATCCGTCTAGAGTTTTCTGACCAATATTTTAGAGTTGAAGCAAGCCCCCAGCTTGGCAGCATTCTTTAAGCAACTCACTTGTATTGGCTCTTTCTAAGTACTGGACTTCGTTTTCACAGAAGTAACCAGCCTTCCTTTTATACTCATCTTTCATTTTTCTATACATTATTTACTTACAGAATAACAAGAAAAAAACGCAGCCAGCCCAAACAGGTTTGAGAATAAGCATAACTGGGCTCTTGGTCCACACACAGTCACAACCTCCTAGGGTCACAATGCCCTCCTAGGGTCGTTACTACCTGAGGACGAGGTGCTGGTACATCCTCAACGGGTGGAGGTGGGGCGGGGTTGCCAGCTTGTAGCATTTGCCAGTTTCCATGGTGTAAACACTCCCCAGGCTGATTTCAAGTTCCCAACAGTTAAAAAACCCAACCAGCTCAAAAACTTCCTGAAAAAGTGGCAGCTGGCTCTCCTGAGCAGGCGCTAATGGACCCAGGCACACATTGCTGACCGACCGCCCTCCGGTCCTGGGCAGGGGTGGGCCTTAGGCTTTGGGTTTAATACAGGGAGTGGGGGACGTGCTTCATCTGGCTTGAACTGCACTGAAAAATCTGCGTATCTCTGCCCTCATTCATCTTCACCTGCTCCTGATCCCAGACCCTCCCCACTTCTTCACAGCCATGCCTCCTTCCTGTGTCCTGTCCTCCAGGCCCTTCACGCGCTGCCTTTCTGTCCTCATCCCTGCTGGGTGTACCCTCCTCAGGTGGCTCTTTCCTCTTCCTGCTAAGTGTCTCGGTGTCTCCATCTGCATCCCAGCCCCTCAGGGTCTCACTAGGCATTCAGCTAATTTAACCAGCACTTTCAGCCCGGGTGTTGCCCTAACTAGCTTCGTGGGCTTCCATGCCTGGACGAGAGCCGACTGGTCCCAGGGCGTTGCTCCAAATGCCACATGACCGCGATCATCTCTGTGGATGCATGCAGCCATCTCTGATGGCTGAGCCACATGTTCAGGGTCCCTCCTGTCACCTGAGGGTACTGACTGAACCAGGTTCTCCTTGTCCAGGAGTAATGGGTCTGAGTCAGCCTTCAAATTCTTAGCATCCCCCTTTGGTCTTTGATGCTTTTGACTCTAATCCAAATGTGGTTTACTGGAGTCAGAAATGTTGATGACTGTGTTTTCACACACTGTTGGAAATTTTTCCTTGTGAAAGAAGGCACGTCCCCGTGCGTTAGATAAATGGCGCTTGGTTGGCTTTTGCAAACGTGCACTGAACATCAGAAGCGGGGGTTGTGGTTTGGCGGCACCAGGACCATCTGCGTGTCAGGGTCTGAGGCGGGAGACCTTGACGGCAGGAGCTGACATAATGCAGAGCCTGCTATTCAGACTGGGTGAATGCAGACCCATTTGTATAACAAGCCGTGTTTGTTGGAAGGTGAGCTGACTTCAGAAGCTGATTTTCACGCTGGAGAGCAGAGTGCGGCATGTATAATGAACAGAGTTTATCTTGGTGTGGAATGAGACATAATTTGCTAAACTGGGAACTTCTGTATTTCCCAGATTCCTGTGCAGTTCCCGCGCAGCCTGGGGTCCAGAGCGCAGGAAATCGCCTTACTTCACAGAGCTCTTGAAGGACCCCTGATGTCAGTTCAAATTTCAGAAATTAAAGGATTAAATGCTTTCTGTTTTCTCTGAAGACTGGCTAGCACTTGATCTCTTTCATTAAAATGACTCCTTGGGTGCAGTGAATCCCCCCAAAAACCAATGAAGGGCCGCGGTGGCACTGCTGAGACCCCTGCCCCTCCCTTTAGGTCCAGCTGTCATCTGTGCTGAGCCCCAGATGAAAACCAGCACAGGAGGTGTCGGTGAGATGTCTCAGAAGCACACACGCATAAACTCAAAGCGTTAAACTTGGGCGCCACAAACCGCCGGAACCCTGAGCCTCTCCACTCCTGCTTTCCCATCCAAACCAATGTAATCCTTCAGAAAGCATTGCCGTTAACAGAGGCAACAGCAGCTTATTTTTGTTTCTGCCCTGCCAAATTTGAGTCCTAGAGAGTCAGCTGGGAAGAACCCCTGGGCCCAAAACATAGTGAGGAATGCTCTTCATTGGCAAGAGCTGCTGTTGTCATTAACTCACTCTGAGGTCTGTCTTCTGGGGGTCCTCTGGGCTAATTCGGGGAAAAAGTAGGCAACTGCTTCTGTAGCACAAGAAAGGGGGCTCAGAAGAGGCCCCTTGATTCTAGAACAGACGTTACTGTTCTACCTTTGGAGAATCAGGGCAGCTGATGTAACACATAACAGTGATAAAAGATGCAGCGACCGTTCATTGATACTTACTTGCAGCCTTTCTTACCTGGGGTCCACAAGAGGGTTAAGCTATCCAGAAAGTGCCCTGTGTGGATTTTTCTCAGTTCTTTCAAGGAGGGTACCTAGCTGGTACCATTATGATTCCCAGGAGATAAATTTTTTTAAATTTTCACCTTAATTTTTCTTCTTTTGTTTGTGTTTTTTATTGAAGAGTAGTCAGTTACAATGTGTCGATTTCTGGTTCACAGCACAGTGTCCCAGTCGTGCGTACCTGCATGCACATATTCCAGGAGAGCGTTTAATTTCATGCACTCCCTGCATGCATTAGGCTTGCTCCCTCGGGGAACCCGGAGAACATCTGACTTAAGGAATTCTAAGCCTTTTTGATACGTTCTCCCATGTAATCCTTACAGCCATCCCCTGAGGTAGGTACAATTAGCACCATTTTACAGATGAAGAAACTGAGGCTCACAGGGATTGAGTGACTAGTTTAAGATCACAGATGGTAAATGGTGGACTGAGGACTGGACCCAGACCTGTCTGATGATGTTAGTTTTCTGCTGCTGCATAAAAAATTACCACACACCTTGCGGCTTAAGTGAGCATATTCATTGGTTTCTATGGGTCAGCAGTTCCGGGCCAGCTTGGGTTCTTCCTCTGTTTCAAGGTCTTTCACGAGGAGCTGCAGTCTCACATGAAGGCTCCGCTGGGGCATGCCCTGGGTCCAAGCTCACGTAGTTGTTGGGATTCGATTCCTCTCAGGCTGTGGGCCAGAGGCGCTCGGCCCCTTGCCACTTGGTTCCCTCCCACGTCGCTGCTTGTTCCTCAAAGCCTGTCAATCACGAAGGCAGCAGAGAGTCTTCTAGCAAGGCAGAGATTCCAAAGTTAAGTAAATTAATCACAGAAGTGCTGTCCCATCCCCTTTGCCGTATTCTGTTGGTTAGGAGCAAAGCACACGCTCTCCTCCCACTTGAGGGGAGGGGATTCCAGGAGGGTCTGAGCACCAGGCAGTGAGGGTGACCGCGGACGTCTTAGAATCTGTCCGCCACAGACTCCAAAGGCCAGCCCAGGCCCCACTGCCCCTTTGCAGAGTGGAGGCCAGACCTGGTGACGGTTTGCAGACACCCTTCCCAGGCCCGCAGGTTTACTTGGACGGTCTTTTTTAGCAGATACAGTGTTTTCTACATCTCTGATGTTATCCAGGACAGAATCACAATCTCAGAACCACACTTTTGATTAATATATGAGATGCAATATACACATTCCATAAAATTATCTTTCAAAGAAAGTGAACCTGCTTTCAGGAGAGATGTCAAGGGCATGTGTTGTTCTGTAGAAGCTCACTCACTTTTGGCAGCTAAGAAAAACCCTTGATTCTGCCAGGTGGTCAGCATCCAGATGGCCTGCTACGGGCCTGGTGCCCACAACTGGAGGAATAAACTGTCTTCCAAGAGTTGAGCATAGTGACTGGAGAATTGAGTGAAGCGGGAAGCAAAGGTCTCCATGCATTTCTGTGCCACTGAGTCACCCTGGCTCTGCTGGCCCAGGGCTGGGTTTAAATGGAAAAGAACACGATGAGCTCTGTGTGTGTGTGTGTGTGTGTTGAAAGAGACCCAGTGGGGACCAGTAGGACATCCTGATAGAAACCGTAGGGAGGCATAAAACAAAGGCCACGATTTCCGACATGTAGTAGGTGGTTAAGGTGGATTAAATAAAGCTGCACGGTGGTCAGGTACGAGATGCTCCTGGTGATGGAGCGTCCTGGTGCCTGGAGGCGCCGTGCATTCCCCCAGAGCAGCAGTCAGTGCTGAGAGAACGAGGATGTCCTTGAGGCTGTGGGTGTCGCTCGTGCGTGAGAAGGTACATGAAAGCCACAGCCGCCGACGGTGAACTGACTGCCCCCTGCTGCTGCACGGGCACTGGTAGGCGGGCCCTGATCACTGGGCTGCGTTGTTGAAGATTTGAGAAAGTGCACTCTGGGGGTATTGGGATGTTGGGTCAACTCCGTCCTGAAGGGGCTGCTGGAAAGAGCAAGACACAATCCTGCTCCTCCTCTCTGCTCGTGGGGTTGGGGTTCCCAGCCTGAGACAGGAGAGTCCGCACACTGGGTTCTGGAAGCCCCTTTCCAGGCGGACTCCTTGTACTTGGTTTGTTGGTCTCAGGTGTGGTGAGTGACCCCCAGTGGAGGGAAGAGAGCCATGGGGTGGATGCCTGGTGGCCCTTTGGGAGTCACTCTGTGTCCCTGAGTCTCGCGGGGGGTTGATGGGGTGAGAGGCTCTGTCTAGGGAAGATGCTGCTTTGGTCCTTTGGTCCCCTCACTGATGTTGCCTTCTCCTGGCGACAAGGCTTATTCTGTGGCTTGCCAGGCATTCACCTGCGTCCTCAGGATTGCTCCAGGAAGGACGGGTGGGAACGCGGCCAGCGGAGCAGGAAGCTCCAAGAGGCTCTTCGAGGGAAAAGCTTTGAAAGAGTGGCTCTACGTGGGCAGTGGATGCAGGCTCCGCCCGCTTCCCCTAAAGGAGCTGAATTCCTTGTATCTTCCTCCTCCTCCAGTCTTGCATCTTGCTCTCTCCTAAGGGCCATAAAAACTCTCCCTGTCGTCCCTGCCTGCCCCTTGCTCCCTGACCTTAGGGTTCACTAGAATGTGCCAGACTATGTGTACCCAGTGATCCACACCCACAGATGAGTCAGACACACGCCCCCCAAGGGGTTCAAGGTCTATGGAATGAAAGCTAACAGACCTTGCGAGGCTGAATGTAAGAAGGGGGTGCATACTTGTAAGGACCAGCCTGGGAGCCGGCAGGTGCTCTTTAGAGGATGCTCGAATGATCCCTGCAGAATCTGTCCAGGCTCCTCGGCGGGTGGTAGAAGGGCGCGTGTGGCCGAGGGACAGCACCTGTCAAGGCACAGAGGGGACGGGAGCTTTCTTTCTTCCTCTCCACCTAACACTCCTGCGGAGACACCACTCCCTTCACCACGAGGGGTGCAGAAAGCTCCCACTCGTTTTCTGTCCTCATCAGCTCTCAGGAAGGCGTGTGAAGTGAGCGGCTGGTAGGAGCTGGGGGGCTCCTCCCTCGGGGGCTTTTGTGCTGGAGACGAGCAGCTCCGAGGCTGACGCTGAAAGCAACACTTCCCAGCTCGCCCACCCTCAGCTCCACCACCTTCCGATGCTAAAGCCAGAGCCTGGCCCTTCCCTGAGACCCCTCTCCTGCCCTTGTCCCCACTGGACACAGCAGTGGTCCCCTACTGGTCTGCCTTCTGCCCCACCCCACCCCGGCCCCTGTCCTCACGAAAGCCAGGGCGACTATGTAAAAGCTCAAGTCTGACGGTCACTTTTCTGTCAAGACCCCGTATAGTTTCCAGGTCTCCCCAGGACAGAACTGGAGACCCTGATGTGGCCAGCAAGCCCTGCATCGCTCGACCCCAGCTGGTCCCCCGCCCCCTGTGTGGTGAGATAGACACTGAGTTACTTTCTTGGGGCAGTTGAACCAAAGCAGCACAGACTGGGCGGCTTAAACAAGAGAGGTTCATTGTCTCGAGGCCTGGCTCCCCCTGAGGGCTGTGCAGGAGGAGCTGTTCCTTCTTTCGTAGCTTCTGGGGCCTCAGGACTCCTTGGCTTGCAGGTGGCCACCTTCTCCCTCTAAGAGTGTCTGTCCCATGTCTATCAGGACGCTGGTCATCTTGGATTGGGGCCCACCCTAATGACCTCATCTTTTTTAAAAAAAATTTTTTATTGAAGTATAGTTGATTGAAAATGTGTTAGTTTCAGGCGTACAGCAAAGTGATTTAATTATACATATACACACACATATATATTCTTTTCAGCTTCTTTTCCATTATAGGTTATTACAAGCTATTGAATAGAGTTCCCTGTGCTATACAGTGGAGCCTTGTTGTTTATCTATTTTATATATAGTAGTGTGTATATGTTAATCCCAAACTCCTAATTTATCCTTCCCCCCACCCCTTTCCCCTTTTGTAGCCATGGTTTGTTTCCTATCTGTGCGTCTATTTCCAGTTTGTAAATAAGTTTATTTGTATCATTTTTCTTGTATTCCACATATAGGTGATATCATATATTTGTCTTTCTGCATCTGACTTACTTCACTTAATATGATAATCTCTAAGTCCATCCATGTTGCTGCAAATGGCATTATTTCATTCTTTTTTATGGCTGAGTAATATTCCAGTGTGTATATATGTATACCACATCTTCTTTATCCATTCATCTGTTGATGGACATTTAAGTTGCTTCCATGAATGACCTCATCTTATAATGATCATCTGCAAAGACTCAGTTTCCAAATAAGACCACATTCACAGGGACTGGGGTTTAGGACGCCAGCACCTTTCAGGCAACACAATTCAGCCTGCTGAAGATGCCGTGTGTGCTGTGAACTCCCCATTCTCTGCCCATTCGCTCTCTGTTCCTTGGGTGGGCCAAGCTCTTCCCTGTGGCACATGTGCCTTCACACAGGTTCTAGAATCCTCCTCCCTCCTTCTGTGCTCCTTTTCCTCCTCCTGGAATGGACCCCCTCCCTCCGGTCACCTCTGCTCTGCTGCAATCTTCCCTCCACCACGGGGACATGTGACGAGGCCAGCTCCTGCTCCCTCCTGTTGGTGCAAGTTCCACGCCTGGAACGTCCTACTCATCCTTTTGGGCTTGGCTTGAATGCCCCTCCTCCCTGTGCCTCTTCCACATCCTCAGCGCCATTCAGTCGCTCCTTTCTTTTAAGAAAACTTCATGTGGTGTGTGGACAGTACCTGAGCAGTGGTAACTTGTTCAGTGGACATTTATTCTCTAGCTCTCCCTAACTTGACTATAGATTCCTTGAAGGCAGGGATGATGTGTGAGTCAATACTTTATGTGGCAAATGGGGGATTCCCAATAGTTGCTGACTGGTTTTTCAGGCTTTGCCAGCAGTAGTTGTTAAGCAGATCCCCTGCATCTCAGCCTTGAGTCCTTGTCGGGGAACATGATGATGACTGGAAGGGGTGGCGGGCTCTGCAGGTGTGTGTGGAATGAGTGAATCTGTATCTGAGAAGTTGTAACGTCTGCTTCCCCAGGTTTTGTGCGGTTTAGTGGTGAACTCTGAGAGAACCAAGACCCTCAGGCTCAAAAGAAATGACTTTTTATTTGTGGAAGCCTAGAGAAGTGGGGTTGACCAGTTGACCAGGGAAAAGGGAGGAGATTTTTGTGTGGGGAGTTTTCCTGGTGCCCTTAAACCTACTCAGAGTGCTGTCTGCACCTTTGTCCTCTTACCCGTGAGCCCTCAGGAGCTCTGAGCCTGGTTCTTCTCATCAGATTGAATACTTGGATTCAGAATGAAAAGTCCCCATCGGTCTTCCATTCTCCACCCCAAACTGCACCAGCTCCTCTGGGTGGAGTCCCCAGGATGCAACTCCTCTGCTCCCACACTCCCTCAGGATGGAGGTGTATACCTGTTTAGAAGGTTGAGCCAGGTATGGGAGTCACCCTCTGACCACCTGCAAGGGCCTGCGCCTCCCCCAGGCCTCTCTCCTCCAAGTCAGACTCGGGGACATGAGGAAAGCTGCTGGGTCTAGGGTGCTGACCATTCACCCATCCACCCATCCACCCATCCATCCATCCATCCATCCATCCATCCATCAATCTGATGCTGACTGAGCCCCACCTGTGTCCCAGGCACCATCCTGGGTGTTCCCAGGTAGGACCAGTCTCTGTGACAGGAAAGTTGAGAGTGACAGAGATACAGCCAGACTGGTATTATGTTCAAGGTCAGCACAGAGTCCTGCGTGGAGCATATGGCAGCCACTTACCCATCCCAGACGGATACCTTCCTGGAGTGATGTTGAAATCCCAACCAGGAGGAGGAATTAGCCAGGCCAATGGGAAGGGGAGGAGGACAAATCACACTTTGGGCTGAAATAGCATTGAGATATCTAGAGACAAGAGAGCTGGCCTGGGGTGGTTGGAGGGTGTGGGGTTCAGTAGGACGGGAGGGTAGGGTTGGAGGGGGCTGGAAGTTGAGCAAATAGGCTCTAGACGGCCTCATCTGTCACCCAAACTGAGTAATTTTGCCTTTGGCCCCAAGCTGGGTCACGTGGCAGAGGCCTCAGGCCCCCGCGCCCTCCCCAAAGCCCAGCCACCCACAGAAGCTGGACGAGTGCCTTCCCATCTTCTGAGGCCACATCAGACTGAGGGCCCTGGTGCAGGTTTCCCCACCCACTCCCCCTGCCCCCCTTTCCAGTTTGCTCTGCCCCTGGCCTCTGTGCAGGCAGCTAATGACACGCTGTGGTGTTTAATTCTGAACTTTGCAAACTTGAAAGATTAAATAATGGATTTTGTGATCTGCTGAGCTCTTTCCTGGATAGGATGATAAGATGTCAATTGGCAAAATTTAAATATTGATGAGTTTTAACTTTTGTATTGATTGAGCAGTGACATATTTTGAATAATAATTCACATTAAAAATACAAGGATTCATATTGGTCATGAAGTATCTGACTGTATTAAAATAATAGAGTCATCCTTACACCTCAGTATCCTTTAAAAATTTTGTTTCTCCTAATGGCTGAAGATCCAACCAAACCATAACTTGGAACAAGTTTTTGAAATTCTTACATCTGCCCATCTGCACTCTTTCCTTCTGTTGTCCCTTAGGACTGCTGCTTTTTGGGGGGCTTGGCAGTCTGGGGTCTTGGGAGACAGGTGGCTTCCTTGTGTGTGGGAGCCCCTTGCTTGTGGGGTTACCCCAGCAGCTGGATGCTGTGGGCACCCCAGGGGAATTCTTAGATGGTTCACCTTTTCTTGGGTGCTCGTGGATCTGGGGGTAAAAGAAAGGCCAGAGAGGGATGGGGTTGTTTTGTTTTTCATTGTGTTGAGCTTGAAATTGTTCCCTTGGGGTCCGAGCTGGTTCATCTTTGCTATTGAGTCCAGGAGCCCTGCTCCCAGTCCTTGAACTCACCTTCGTCCGTCTTGTTGAGGCTTTTGACCATGAGGTCTTAATGTTTCCAGGCTGTCTCTCTGTCCCCCAGGCTACAGTTCTGACTTTCTTTGCTCGTGGCTACCCATCTTCCACCCAGATACTCAAGAATCGAGCATTTAAGAGAGAAGAGCTGCCATGTGCTCGTGTCCATTACTGACAGCCACTTTGCTAGACTCTTTACAATCATTCATTCTTCATTCATTCAACATGTATTAATTAAATGTCAGCTCTGTGCCAAGCAGGCACCACACCTGCTCTGATGGGACTTCCAGCCTAGAAGGGAGGCAGACATTAAACAAGTGATTTGCACAAGTAGTTAATGCATGACTCAGTTCATTCCAAGTGTGACAGAAGCTACCCAGAAAACGTTCAAGGGGAGTGAGCCTTGTCTGGGGCGGCGTGCAGGAAAGAGGTCACCAAACATGCCCTTGCAGAGGCCTGCTGGCAGTGTCAGCCCTTGGCTGCTGTCTGGGAGCTTAACTGGTAAACAGTTCTCTCTTCTGATATTAAACTTCCCCTAAACAGTTAAGAATGACTCATGGTGTCTAAACTGTTTATACAAACAGCGTGGTGTGTGCCAACGCTCCTTCTTGGTGTCTGGAATTTTGATACGTGCTGAGCAGCGGGGGCCTGTGTGAGCAGCTCCCAGTGATAGCCCTGGGTGTGGGGCTCTAATGAGCCGCCCTGGTGAGCAGCACTTGGATGGGTTGTCACATCCTGTTCCTGGAGGAGCTGAGTGTGTCCGGTGGGATTCCCAGGGAGAGGACTCTCGGAAGCTCGCACCTCGTTTCCCCTAATCTTCGCCCCATGCACCTTTGCTGATTCTGCTCTGTATCTTTTTGCTGTAATAAATCTCAACCATGAGTATGACCATGTATGTTGTGTCCTGTGAGTCCTGTTAGGGAATCACCCAACCTGGGAGTGGTCTTGGAGTCCCCTGACACAGGGAGTCAGGGGATGCCTCCTTATGAGGTGACATTTAGCCAAGGCCTTAAGGAACTGTAGAGAGGAGACAAAGTGTGTTGAAAAGCACTCTAGGCAAACCCAAGAGCCTGTGCAAAGGCCCTAAAGTAGGAGCTGAAACAGGTTAGAAAAGATTAGCCCCATTTTTAAAGAGAAAGAAAATAAAGTCACTTGCCCGGTCTCCAGCCGGTATGAGACAGAGCTTGCCGTGAATTGAGGTTGTTGGTTTCTAGAAACCCTGGGTTCTTTCCATCAGATCCTTGGTACAGGAGAGGGCAGGACTTGAACGTGCTGACGGGGGAAATGGTGCTGGGGGCGTGCCACCTCTCCAGGGCTCACTGCTTTAGAGGAGTGCTGTGTACGGCCACCCCTGGGGGCGCGGAGAACTGTGAGACGAAGAGTCCTGTGTGAGGCTGATGTGGGCTGGATCCCAGCTGCGTGAGGCTTCTGCCTCAGGCAATGTGTTTCGTTCCTTTTTGCCTCAGTTTCTGTATTTGTAAAATGGGGACAGTAGTGCTCAGTCATTGGGCTTATTCATTTCGAGTTTGAGGTCCATGTAACTGTACACATTTAACTCTGCACGTCGAAAGCATGCAGTCTGGTTGGGTTTTGACAAGTGTATACACTCATTAAACCATCGTCATAATCAAGATAATGAGGGGAGGGCATAGCTCGGTAGAGCGCATGCTGAGCGTGCACGAGGTCCTTGGTTTGACTCCCAGTGCCTCCATTTAAAAAAAAGAAAAGAAGAAATGAAAATGAAAAAAAAATCAAGATAATGAACATAGTTATCACTCAAAAAGTTTCCCAGTGCCCTTTTGTAATCCATCTCTTCTGCCTGTTTCCAATTGCGAGGCAAATGTTGATCTGTTTTCTGTCCCTATCCATTAGTTTGTACTTTCTAGAATTTTGTACAAATTGTGTCTTACATATCAATTTACCTCAGTAAAGCTGAAATTTAAAAGAATTGTCATACAGTACTTACTCTTTTAGATCTGTCTTTTTATACTCAACATAATTATTTTGAGATTCACCCGTGTTGTTGCGTGGGTCAATAATTCATGTCTTTTTAAATTACTGAGTAGCAGTCCATTTTCTAGATATGCCACAGTATTTTTGTATGTGTGAAGTACAGTTGATTTACAGTGTTGGATTAGTTTCTGGTGTACAGTGTAGTGATTCAGCTGTGTGTGTATATTCTTTTTTATTATAGGTTATTACAAGATATTGAAGGTAGTTCCTTGTGCTATACATTAGGACCTTGTTATTTATCTTTATTACACATAGTAGTTTGTATCTGCAAATCCCAGACTCCTTATTTAGCCCTCCCTGCCCCCTTTCCTCTTTGGTAACCGTAAGTTTGTTTTCTGTGTCTGTGAGTCTCTTGCTGTTTTGTCAATAAGCCCACTTGTATCATTTCTTTTTTTTACCTCAGTTATTTTTTTCTATTTAGTCACCTGTTGATGCATGGGCTTGTTTCTAACTTTGGGCTTTTACAAACAATTGCTATAAGCATTCATATACAATTCTTTGTGTGGACGTATGCTTTTGTTTCTTCTGAGTTAAGAAGCTGGAAGTGGAGCAGTTGGATCGTATGGTAGGTGTGTGTTTGACTTTATGGGAAACCACCAAAATGGTTGTATCATTTTGCATCCCACCAGATGTGTGTGAGTTCCAGTTGCTCCGCATCCTTGCCAGCCCTTGTTATAGTCAGTTTATTTATTTATTTAGACATTTTAAAAGCAAATCTACTGGATGTATATTTGTATCTGTAATGACTAATGATATTGATAATCTTTAAATGTTCCTATTTGCCATCTGTACATCTTCTCTGATGAACTTTATATGCAAATATTTTGCCTATTTAAAATTGGCTAGTGTTCCTATTACTGAGTTGTAAGAGTTTTTTGTGTATTCTAGATACAGATTCTTTGCTGGATTTTCACTTAAAAATATTTTCTTAGTGACTTACCTTCTTATTTTCATAATAGGATCTTTTGAAGATAAAAAGGTTTTGATTTTGATGAAGTCATATTTGTTGACTTTCTTTTATGGTTCATGCCTTTTGTGTCATATTTAAGAAATCTTTGTCAAAATCAAGACCGTTAAGATTTTCCCCTATGTTTTCTTCTAGAAGTTTTATAGTTTACCCCTTATATTTAGGTCTATCATCTTTTCCACTTAGTCTTTGTATGTAGTGTGAGATAAGGATCAAGATTCTATTTTTCCCTCCTAGTACAGTTTCTTAAAATGATGATCATTTTCTCATTGAATTGCCTTGGCCCCTTTGCTGAAAATCAATTGACCATGAATATGTGGGTCATTTTCTAAACTTTCTATCCTGTTCCATTTTTCTGTATCTTTGTGTTTGCACCAACACCATACTTTATTAATGTACCTTTGCATGATATCTTCAAATCAAGTAGTGTAAATGTTCCAATTTTGTTCATTTAAAATTTATTTTGGTTTTTCCAAGTCATTTTAATTTCCATACACATTTTAGAATAGGCTTTTCAACTTCTACAAAAAGCCTGGTTGGATTTTGATTAAGATTGCACTGAATGTGTAGATAAATTTGGAGAGAATTGGCATCTTAACCATACTAAGTATTCTTTTTCATGAACATGGTATTCTCTATTTATGTTTTATTTAATTTCTTTTAGGAATGTTTCACTGTTTTCATTCTACAGGTTTTGTACATATTTTGGTCAAATTTATTCCTGAATATTTAATATTTTTTGATGCAACTGCAAATGGCATTCAATTTTTAACTATTTATTGTTGATTCTAGTATACAGAAATATAATTGATTTTTTTGTATATTGACCTTGTAATCCCTAAACTTTCTAAACTCACTTATTAGTTGTAGTTTTAGTTAATTCCGCAGGATTTTCTACCTAAGAATCATGCATCCGTGAATAAAAACAGTTTTATTTTTTTCCATTCTAATCTTTATGCTTTTTATTTCTTTTTCTTGCTTTGTTGCATTGGCTAGGCCCTTTAAAACAATATGAAAAAGGAATAGTGAAGCAGAACTCCTTGCCTCTGATATTAGAGGTGAAAGCATTCAGTGTTCTATCATTCAGTATGATGTTAACTGTATGGTTTGTTTTTTTTTTTTTAAAATAGATGCCTTTTATTAGATTGAGGAAATTCCTTTCTATTTCTAGTTTGCTGAGAGTATTTTTTTGGGAGGAGATTGACTTTGAATCTTGATACAATTATAGACTCCCAAGAAATAAAAATAGTACAAAGAGATTCCTTGTACTCTTTATCTAACTTCCTCCAATGATAACATATTACACAGCTATAGGGCTATAGGATGTTATCAAAACAAGAAAATTGAAATTGGAACAATACTATTAGCTAAACTACAGACCTTGTATTTCTGTTGTGTGTTTTTAATCATCAGTGGATGTTGGATTTTGCCAAATGTGGTTTTGGTACCTATTAAGATGATCTTAACGATTTTTCTCTTTTAGTTTGTTAGTGTGGCAAATATTTAATTGATTCTCAGATATGAAACCACACTTTTACTTCACTACAATGTATCACTGTTTTTATATACAGCTGGATTTCATTTGTTCATTTTTTTAATGTATCTAGCATATATGTTATGAAGGATATTGG
Organism: Camelus dromedarius; assembly: GCF_036321535.1. Classification (NCBI taxonomy): domain Eukaryota; kingdom Metazoa; phylum Chordata; class Mammalia; order Artiodactyla; family Camelidae; genus Camelus; species Camelus dromedarius. The sequence continues at coordinate 66,477,659 of NC_087449.1, read as the reverse complement.
TCATAGTTATCTTTCCTTATAATGTCTTTTTCTGGTATTATTATTGGAGTAATGCTAGATTCATACAATTGGTTAGGAAATGTTCCCTGTTTTATATTCTGGAAGAATTTATGTTCAGTTAGTAATATTTCTTTTTTAAATTGTTTTGTTGTATTCACCAATGGAGGCATCTGGGCCTGGAGTTTTCTTTGTGGGCAAACTTCAAACTACACATTTAATCTCTTTAATAGGTAAAGGTCTATTTATTTAAAAGGTAAAGGTCTATCTATTTCTTTGATACTTTGTGTCTTTTAAGGAATTGTTTATTTCATTCAAGTTATTGAATTCATTGTCATAAAATTATTATAGTATTCCCTTATTATACGTTTAATGTGTATAATGTCCATGGGACCTGTAGTGGGGTACTCCCTCATATACCTGATGTTGGTAATTTGTGTCTCTTTTCTCCGGATCGGTTTGTTTAGAGGTTTGCCAATTTTATTGATCTTCTCAAAAAGCCATTGATTTTTTTTTCTTGGCATCACTGTCCTGCACTGTCAGTATCTTAAAAGTGTTGTCTTATACATTACGTCCTTTTAAAAAATTTCTTAAGTTGGGAGGGTAAATGCAGTTCTTGTCACTTCATCATGGCTGACAGCAGAAGTGATCAATAATTTTTAAGGGTATAAAGGAGTTCCGAGGTAAGGAGTCTGGAGAATGGCTGCTCTCACAGGAGTATTGGTTGTTTAGTCTGAGGTCACTCCTCCCCATCCATGCCTTTCAGTGGATGTTCCCTCCCCCACACTCTTGGTATCGCTGGACCTGGAGGCTGTATGAGTGTCTCCCTTGGTCCTCATTTTCACTCCCAGACCATTGTCATCCTATCTTCCCCGAAAACCCTCCTTCTCCTTTGAAGCGCATGCCTTCAAGGTCTTATCATCCAATATCCTTTCTTCCTGCAGTTATTACAGATTCCCTGAGTGGCTGTCTCTCTCATTCCTTGAAGGTTTTAGCACCTGCTCACTGTCTCTTTCCAAAATCCCACTTTTCATAATTCTTGGTGATTTTTAATATCCTCATGGAGATATTCTCAAAACACAGGAGTATTGGTTACAATAAGTAATGCTCTCTGCTGTTACCAACAAACCTCAAAATCTCAGTTACTTAACCCAGTAAGTTATTTCTTGCTTATGTCAAGTCCATCACACTTCCCTGGTACTTACCTGAGAAAACCCCACGCCTGGTTAAATACAACTTTGTACCTTCTGAAAACTTGCATCCAAGCAGCCCAAAGAGTCTGGAGAAAAATATATATTGATGTTAACGGTTTCATTTAAAATTTGCAATCCGCCACCCCCCAGGCCCCAGTGCTACCTAGAGATGTGATACACTGCTCTGTTCACACCTGTGCAGAACATGTCCCAGCTTCTCCCCTCTCAAAAGCATCTCTTCCTCCTCCTCGGTCTCAGCTCCTGGCCTTGGTTCTTATTTCACTAAAAGAACAGAACAAATCAGAAGGGAATTTCGGCAGGCTCCCATCAGCCTGTCCACCTACCTACCTGTATCTACATCCATACGGGCAACCTTCCTTCCTGTTCCTGTGGATGGCCAGCCTGCACCGCCAGCCACAGCCAGCCTTCTGCTTGTGCGCCGATTCCATTCCACTCACCTACTCAGGGACGTTGTTCCTACAACCGTCCCCTCCCTATGGGATCATCCTTATCACCATAAAACAGACTCTAGTCTCTCCTATCTTAAAAGAAAAAAAGTGCCTCCTTGCAGCTACCACAAGCTTCTGAAACTACTGAAACTTCCCTTGGCTTCGCTCTGCAGCAAAATGACTTGGATGGTCATCTTATTCCTTCTCTCCCAGTTCCTCTCCCCCGGCTCTCCCAGTCTCTTGTCCACTTCACTGGAAAAGCTCTCATTAAGGACACTGAATCCAGAGGTCAAGTTTCTGTCTTCACCTCACTGGCCTCTGACTAGCATTTAACATAACTGGTCACCTGTTCCTCATGAAACCACCCTTTCCCAGCTCTCTCCTTCTGCTCCTTTTCAGTATCCCTTGAGTGTCTCCTTATCTCCCCCAAGTCTCAGTGCTGGTGGGCCCAGGGCTCTGTCATCCCTGTCAGTGCTGGGGGGCCCAGGGCTCCGTTATCCCTGTTAGTGCTAGGGGGGCCCAGGGCTCTGTTATCACATGCTCCATGTCTCTGACCAAACACTCCCCAGCGACCTCATCCAGGTCCTTAGCTCTACACGCCATCTATATGCTGAATGACCCCAAGTTTATAATTCTAGCCCTGACCGTCCCATGAACTTCAGACTTCTCTGTTTGCTTGGATGTCATATAGGCGTTTCACACTTAAAATGTTTGAAACAAGACTCAATTTATCACCTAAAATGCTCACACCCTGATCTTTCTCATCACAGAAAATGGCAACTCCAACTTGCCCTAATGCCTGTGAGTCATCTTTGACTCTGTCTTCTCTCTCTTCCTGCATCCAATCCAAGCCAGATTCTGTTGGCTCTACCTTCAGAATTGCTGCTGAATCCATTGACATCTTCAACACCCTCACTACTTTCATTGCCATCTACACCACCCACATCTTTCTCATGTACCACCCCTAGAGCCCTCTTTCAGGGTTTCCTTTTAAAAGGAAATTCAATCATGTCACCCCATTGCTCAAAAGCCCCCAGTGGCTCCTGTCCTACCCAAGGACACAAAGTCCTGCTGGATCTGGCTCTTGCCAGTGTTGCAACCTCATCTCTTGGTCCCCAGGTCTGCTCCAGCCACGTTGCCTAAATGCACATTCCTGCCTCAGAGCTTTTGCACATTCTATTCCTCTGCTTGGAATGCACTCTCCCTGGATGGCCTCATATCCCTCACTTGTCTCAAGTGTCCCCTTCTCAAGGAAGCTCTCCTTGTCCACCCCCATCCCTTCTCTCAGGCTCCTTTCTCTCCTACCACCTGGCATTACACTGGTTACTGTCTGTGTCCCCTGCTTGGGCACAAGGGGCAGGCACTCCGACCCCCTTATCCACTGCGCTCCCTGGTGCCTAGACCAGAGTCCACTCATGATGGAGATTCAGCAGATATTTTTAAAAGTGAATAAATTTCAATCCAGATCCTAAATTAATAAACATAAAAATCCCATGCCCTCCTTTAATATGAATTTAAATTTCAGAAATTAAATATGATCACCAAAAAGAAATAAAATCACTTAAAACTTGAATGTGCATTTTTATCATTAATAACTATTATAAAAAATTTATGCTAATTTTTAAAGATTCAAACTGTACAGAAATGCATAATAAAAAGTGAAAGATGGCCCCTTTCACATTTTTCTCCCATCTCTCTTTCTCGCCGTCACACTTCCCACAGTGGTACACCTCTGCTGACAGTTCTGTGCATAGCATTTCTCTCTAAAGATAATACACACTCACACAGCCATTTAAAAAAATGGTATCTTGTTCTGTACTATAGAGTTCACCTTTTTCTTTCCGCTGAAAAATATACCAAAGATATTTTTCTGTGCGGGTGCCTCTGCATCTTTGGTGACTAGTGGGACACCTGGGGACTCGATTTGCTCCTCCCCCCTCCCTCCAGCCTGGATTCTCTGACTCAAGGGTGACTGTTCCCGCTTCAGAAGCTCCGGGCACGGTGCCCCGTCATGATTCTGCTGCCTTCTCTCTGCCTGGAGCGTTGCTACTTCTGTGTCTAATTCATTAGATTACAGATTCCTTAGGGACCAGGAAGTGTGTCTCTTTTGTGGTTTTGTATCTCCCATAGTTGTGGGATGCTTTTTGGATGGATGGATGGATAAGGGAAAAAAATGAAAAGACCAACTTATCTTCATTTTTTGAACCCTGACTAAGCGATACCTCAAAACGCTTCAGAGCGTCAGCTGTGCAGGTCTGCTGGCCGGGGCAGGAGCTTTCGTCCCTAGCCTGTCAGGTGCAGCTGCTGCCTTGCTCAGCCACAAGCTAGCTTCGGCATTTTCTTTTTTAACACAAATAACAACGGAAACAGTAACAGCAGTAAAACTTCCGGGGACCACTACCTGAGTGTTCTCTCTGTGGGGGCCGGTGCTTACGTGCTTTCTGTCCGTTGTCTTCTTTAATTTCCCAGCGACCTATATGAATCAGATACTATTATTATTTTCACTCTGTAGCGGGGAGGGCAAGGAAGTGCTGGAGAACACACAGCCGGCTCAGGGCAGGGCCGGGCCTCAGAGCCGGCTGCCTGATCCACAGCCCAGCTTCGTAAGCCCAACCTTGCGCTTCTCTGATGAGAACCAGGTTTGCGTGGAATTGTTTCTTCCCGTTGGAACTGGTTGCACTTTTTAATTGCAGAAAGCACCCAACTTGTGATGAATGGATCAATATGGCCAACTTCCCCACTCCCCAGCCCAGAAACCTTTCATTTGCATATAAAACTAGTCGTGGAAAGTCTCTCTCCAGAGTAACTCTCTCCCAACATCCTCTCCCCACCAAAAAGTGAACAAAACAGAACCTTACACGGCTTTGGAGGGTCAGCCCTGGCTCCCTGACTGCTTAATTTCTTTGGCGGCTTCTTGTTTAGCAAAGAGAAGATGAATTCTCACCCAGGAGAATAAACATTTAGGTCCCAAGCGGTTTGTTATGTAAGCAGTAAACGCTTCGGACAGAATCATCAACTGTCTGTCAAACTCCGCGTTCTACAAAACCTAGTTTAAAAAAAAAAAAAGCTGTCTGCGGAGATTTTGTTAAAGTTCCACTTGGTTAGTGTGCTTGCAATGCACACTGTAACAAAGCTTTAATATAATTAAATTTTAAATTCCATGTAGAATCTAGTGGGTAGGCAGATGTACCGGTATGTTAAACTTTATGTTGCTTGAAAATGGTTTTCAAGTACATCAGAGGGAGCCCATCCAACTGTAAAATTATCTGCTATATGATGCCGCATCACAGCTCTGATCTTTTTCTTTTAATTAAAAATGTACCTTAAAGTTGCACCATCCCCACTCGCTGCTACCTCTTCACCTCTCTCTTAAAATGTACCGGTAGAAGATGAAGGGGCATGACTGTTCTGTGAGCCTTTGGGGTGTTTGTGCAGGAAATCACTTTGCAATTAAATATTAATTTTTGTGGCTCTTCAGCTGGGCTTGGGTCCTCTCCAGGCCAAAGGGCAGCCCCTCAAGTATCTGGGTTGGTCACACCTTCCCAGAAACGGTTCCAGAAATGAAGAGGGTGATGGGACCCTGGGAAGGCAGAGGGACATCACCTGCAGGCTCTTCCTGACCCGGCCCAGGTGTGGCTCAGGTGTCTGCCCTCAGACTGGCACGGACAGGATCCTTTGCTTGTGTTTCCCCCCAGATCTTTTTTTTTTTAACTGACTTTCTGGTCTCTGATTTTGGGGGGAAGGATCATTAGCCCTTTAATGTAATGTTTCATTCTCTGTTAAAATATAGAGCGCTGGCAGGCAGTGGTTCCTCGCCAGTCACTGACCCCTGGCTGAGGCTCAAGTCCTCAGGTCCTTTGTGAAAGATCACGAAGACAGGGGATATGGGTGCCTAGGCAGTGGCCTTTGCAGGGAGGAGAGGACAGAGGACACAGAGGGCAGACTGGGCACTGGGGCCCTCCCCGAGCCTGGCTCTGGCTGGGGCTGATTAACAGTTGTAAACACATTCAGTGTTACTTTTTAAATGAGATCAATCTCAGAACGCATCTATGACAGAGCCTGGCACACGGCACACGCTGAATAAATATTGGTTATTATTGAGATGATGAATATTTTATTGTTCTAATTATAATCAGATCCTGGAAGGCCCTCTTTAGGATCTTTCTGGAAGCTGCCCAAGGGTAGAAGGAAGGGAAACAAGCCATTCCTTACATGGCCCTGAGGACCTGTCGGCCCTCAGATGTGGACGGGAACTGAGGGGACGTCACCCGGCCCAGTGCTTTCAGGACAGGAGACAAGCGCTCTGGGTGGAGAAGGGACGCCCCCAGTGCACACAGTGAGCCGCGGTGGGGCGGGGTCCCTAACGTCCCCTGTTCTTCCCTCTGGCTTGCCTGCTTCCCCTTAGCTTCCTTTGTACCAAGAAGAGCCCGGGAAAAGGTGCTCAGTTACTTTGCTGGCATGATGCCTGGGGACCCCTGCTGTCATGGAGAGCCCTGCCCACTGCCACCCTTCTCCCAGGCTGTGGGCAGGACTGCTGACCGCAGAGGGCTTCTCGAACGGTAAAGAATCTTCCTATTTAACAGCAGCCACTCTACTCTCTCACAGCCCCGCTGGGCGTCCGGTGCCGTCCGCACCCCCGCCAGGTGGTGCCGCATCCTTCCCCTGCTCCAGGTGGAACATGGTGCTGATGATGCTCTTTGAAAGCAGTGGTCCAGCCCTCTAGACACACAGGGTGTTTGCGGGAGGTTCACTGGAGGTTTGCAGGAGGGGATCAGATTGTGGGAGAAAAAGGATTCTGCTTGGAGCTCAGCCTGAAGTGACTTGCTCAGGGGGCCCAGGGGCCCCAGGCGTCCTCTCCCTCCAGGGACTAGCAGTTGGTGGCCTGGGAAACAGCCTGCACGTGTATGAATCTAGGGCAGGTGGTGTGAGGCATCGCCTGTAACCCCAGGCCAAATTGTGTTGTGGATGCTTCCAGAAGCAGCCTGGCTTCCTGGAGGAGGTCGAGCCTGAGGTCAGGGTGGGAGGGGCCCAGGAAGGCTGATGGTGGGTGGGCATGCCTGTTCAGGGTGGTATCCCAGCCTCACGCAGGGCACTGGGAACTGGGAGTGAGGCAGACAGTGATGGAGGAGGAAGATGACAGACGGGCTGTTAATGGACAAGTGATACTGTTTGAGTTTCAGTGACAGGCTCATGTCTCACTTTGAGTCAGGACCATGCACGGTCAGGATGGGACGTGGTGGGGGCGGCCTCCTGGCTCCTCTCATGCTCACTGTCACTTCGATCAGGGTGCTGTGTTGTTACCCTTGTCAAGAGGGGGCAGAGATCCCCGGTAGGGAGGTGGATGACTTTAGGGAGACAGCATGATGAAGGCCGGCAGTGTGCGGTGATGGGAAGAGGGTCTGGGGCCAGCGCGGCCTGTGATCCCGGGTGGGTGACGTCACCTCCCTGGGCCTCGAGTTCCTTCCCTGACCAGCAGGTTTTCCAGGTGCTTTCAGGCTGCAAGTGTCCATTCTGACCCGGTGTTTTCATATCTGCTCTGGTCTTGGTTTCCCAGTCTAAGATCCACTTGGTGGACTGGACTTGGACCTCTCCCTGTCAAGGCGACCGCACAGGAAGACAGGCTGCTGATCTATGTGCTGACCCTTCCAGAGGCTTCCATGTAGAAAAGGGCCCGGGGTGCTGGCTCTGAGGGTCCACACCTTCCAGGTGGGAGCTGGGCCAAGTCTCAGACCCGCTCCAGGGAGGGGTGTTGGTGGTGGCCGAGCCCCTGGATGGTCAGACATGGTGCCCAGGCATCGGTCTCCATTCTAATCGGTTGTTACATATTTTGAATATCCATCCCATCCTCAAGGATTTGTCACCGCGAGAAGCAGAAACCTTCCTGGAGACATCTCTGGATGTTGCAGAGCTAGCGTTGTTGTGAGCCACTTCAGATGTGCGTGAAGCCAAAGTTAACTGCATTCAGCGCACCTCATCCCGCCCCTCAGTGCCAGCGGCCGGCTTCCTCCTGTCTGTGGAGGGAGCCGGCTTTTCTGGTCTGATTATTTTTCTGGTCAATGTGGGATTTCCTACTGGCGCCTTAGGGGGAGCTTTCCTGTTACCACCTATGAAGGGAGGTGTCAGCCCGTTTCCATGGCAACAACCCACATCCACAGCTGACACTGAGGCTTTTCCCAAAGGAAGCAAGATGCTTCCTCCTCACCTTTCCCTAGGAGTCCTCATGGGGCAGTTACTGCACATCCCTAAATGTGGGTGACCCCAGCTGTAAGGCAACACCCCTTGTTCTCATGGCAGAATTAAAAAACATATTTTTGGTTAACTTGAAATATTGACTTTTAGGGGTTTAGATGAAGTAGTCAGATGTCAACTTACACTACTCATTGTACTAATTTAATTGTACGGACATGCAGAAAGTCAGATGTGTATTAACTAAGTTATTTGTAGAAATGTGGCTTTTTTCTAGTCTGACATTTTATGAAATAGTTTTTATTTGTATTCTTCTTGTGCACGTTGTCATTGGTGGAACCACTCGGCAAGCTGTTGGACACAGGACATTTTGACCCTCTGTGGATTGAGATGCACTGTGTTTTGAATCTAGGTACGATGGAGACCGGAAATTGTATCCCACGAGTCTTAGCTCAGGCTGCCGTGTGACATACAGTAGACCGCGTGGCTTAAACAACAGAGATTTATTTCTCACAGTTCTGGGAGGGAGCTGGAAGCATCAGGCTCTGATGAGAGCTCTCTTCCTGGCTTGCAGACAGCTGCCTCCTTGCTGAGTGCTCAATGAGTTCTTGGAAGAAAGATCTCTCTCTCCCTCTTCTTACAAGGCCAAGGACCCTAACCTCACAACCTCATTTAACTTAATTACCTGCTCAAAGCCCTGTCTCCACATATACTCACACTGGGGGTTAGAGCTTCAAGATACAAATTTTAGGGGGACACAATTCAGTCTATGGCGTCATGTCACAAGGCTCAATCTATATACCATTAGGCAGGGTTTTAAAATTTGCTTTGTAGGTGTATGTTTGTGATCTCCGTATGGTCAGGACTTACTCCTGTTTCAAGCTCTTTGCAAGGCTTGTGACAGACATCAGAGCTTGCATTGTGAGGCTGGAACACTCAGAGTCATTACTAAAGCTGTGTCAAGTTTATTTGCCTCTTTTTATCAGTTCTGTCGGGTAACCCCTAAAAGCATCCCAAATTAGTACTGATGAGGTCTCAGCTAATGTGTCTTCGCCATACAGTGTCTTATTATTCAAAGCAGAGCAGTTGAGACTGTCCTCCATGATTGGAACAACTGTAAGAAGTCAGCAACGAGTTGGACATTTGTCCCTCCCAATAAGCCATGTTATTCTCTCATCTCACAGATGCAGAAGGAGATGCGGGCAGGTCGAGTCACCGGCTCACATTTGAACCTGGATGGCTTGTCTTTCTCCCAGAGCTGTCTCTGTTTTTGCCGCATCACTAGGCTCCAGGGACAAGTAACAGGAGGGAAGAGAGGTCCAAGACACGGCCGAGATTTTTCAGCAGAGAGAGTCCTGTGTCCAGGACCTTTCCCACTGCAACTCCTGAAACTCCACATTAACCCCAAGAGCCAGAGGTGTCTCCTCTCTTCCGCGGCCACCCCTTGAGGTCTGGCCTTCCTCCTTCCTGGGCTGGGACAGTGAGGATGCCCCCTCAGCTGCTCCTGGCTTCTGAGGGACTCCAGGTCCCTCTTCATCTCACCTTAAATAAGGGTTTTAGTGGGCTGCCAGCTTATTCATCTATTGTATTTATGGAAACCACTAAAGACTTCAAAAGAGGGTTTAATTCAATGTGAGGTTCTATCTTTGAAGAAATTTGTTTAATAGTGCAGGGAAAATTGGGCTTTTAATACCAGAGGAGCAGAGATGCTCTGTAACTTGAAGAGTAAATGGAAATAGAGATGAGAAGGAGCAGTGAAGCCACTGGGCTTGGAGGAGGGCGATTCAGGGACGTGGTGGAGCCAAGCCCTGGTGAAGCCCCCTCAGGCCCACGGTGGTCCTAGGGGAGGAAGGACACAGGAAATGGCAGCTGAGCGTCCAGTGGCCCTGGCTGGTGGCCGGACCCGGAGCTTGGGCTGACAGGACGGAGCAGTGTTAACCTACGAGCCTGTGAGCCCCCGGGGGCCAGGACGGTGCAGCCACCGGGCCACCTGAGGTGCCATGGTCTGCGCACAGTCAGCTGCTTAACGGCGGCTTCCTGGCTGGGTGGATGGAGCCTTTGCCTGCGCACGGGGCGAGGCTGCCTTTGAGGGAGATGCAGGGCTGGGGGTTCTTCCAGTGAAGAGGAAAGAGCTCTGGACTAGGACAGTCCTGGGTTCAGCCGCCTTCTGCTGTTCACGAGCTGTGTGACCTCCGGCCCGTTCGCGAATCGCCCTGAATGTCGGTCTTCTCGGCAGAGAGGGTGTGCACCCTCTCTCGGTGCTGCTGCGGGGGTGAGTCATCACCTCCACCTACCGAGCACTTGCCCGTGCCTGGTGCTGCGCCAAGTGCTTGAACTGGGTCCTCGTCTTCAACGAGACACTGTTTCTAAAGGCCCAGCGGGGATCTTACCTGGGGACCCTCAGTCATGGCAGTTCCTTCTTCCCTGCCCTTAGACCTGGGCAGCAGGTTACTCCAGAAGTGGTCCAGGGGCCCCACGTCCCGCCGAGGTGCCTGCCCCATGCACCAAGGCTTGGCAGGCCCTCAGCCCCCAGCTCTCACCAGTGCGTCCCTGCCTTGGCCATCTTCACAGGGAGGAAGCACGGATGAAAGAAGTGGAGAGATAAGAACGCGCAGGAAGGTTATCTTTCAATTAAGAAAGGCAGTAATTCTTCCTGTCAGGACTCTCGTCTAGGAATATCATCGCACCGGGTTGATGAGAAGGAACTCCGCTGGACTTCTGCACAGTGTGAGCGCTGCTGAGCTGGGCCCCCACCCGGCGCTGCTTCCCCTCCACGCGGGAAGCCCACTGCTTCCTGAAGGCTCCTCCCGGAGGGAGCTCGGAGCAGGTCCCGGAGACCCGTCCCTGCAGAGTGAAGGCTTGTCCTGCCCGGGTCTGCGTCCTCAGGGGGCCGCTGCGGGGAGGGGCAGGGGCAGGGCACGCGGGGGCATCCCTCTCCCCCACGCGCACAGGTGCGCCTTCTCCTGCTTTGCTGGGCTCCTAGCAGGGACCTGGGGGCTTCCACGTCTCAATCCTGCTTCTTTCCCTACTTGTTGAAAAATTAAGACATCACTATTTTAGAGCAGATTTAGCTTCACTGCAGAAGTAAAGGGAAGGTATAAAGATTCCCATATCCCCTCTGCCATCGCAAACTCACAGCCTCCTCCATTACCCTCACCCTCACTGGAGCGGGGCCTTTGTTAGAACCGAGGAATCTGCACTGACACCTAATCGCCCGAAGCCCGTAGCTCACACCAGATTCACTCTCTGTGTTGGGTGTTCCATGGGTTCGGCCACACGTGCAATGACGTGTATCCATCACTGTCGTGCCATGCCCTAAATGTCCTCTCTGCTCGGCCTGTTAATCCCCCCGGTCCCTGCAACCCCCTAGAAACCACCGATCTTTTCACTGACTCCATAGTTCTGCCTTTTCTAGAACGTCACACAGTTGAAATCATACAGTACGTAGCCTTTTCAGATTGAGTTCTTTCACTGAGTAATGTGTGTTGAAGCTTCCTCCGTGTCTTGCCATGGCTTAACCGCTGGTTCCTTTTCAGCACTGCATAGCGCCCCACTTTTCGGACGCGCCGCAGTGTACTTATTCATTCGCCCACTGAAGGACACCTTGGTTGCTTCCAAATTTTGGCAATTACGAATATTGCTGCTAAAAATACCCATGTGCAAGGTTTTTGTGTGGACGCAAATTTTTAACTCCGTTGAGTAAATACCTAGGACTCTGATTTCTGGATCATATGGTATGAGTATGTCTAGTTTTGTACAAAAATGCCAAACCATCTTCCGGAGTGGCTCTACCATGTTGTGTTCCCACCAGCCGTGAATGGGAATTCCCGCTGCTCCACATCCCACCAGCATCTGGTGTTGTCAGTGGTCTGGATTTTGGCCATTCTCATAGGTGCATGGGGGCTTCTTATGGTTGTTTGAGTTTGCATTTCCCTGCTGACTTATGAGTGGAGCATCTTGCGTGCACTTGCTGTCTTCATGTCTTCTCTAGTGATGTGTTTCCCTGCCTTTTCAGCTCCCCTCCCATAGGCTGGCACCTGCATTCACCACCGGGCATCTTTACCCATCAGAGCGTGGAGTGGGTCCAATCCCAGCTTTGCCCATTTCTGGGTATACAACCAGGGTTCTCCTTTTCAAGTTTAGGATGCAGCCAGCCTGCCCATTCAGTCCTGGAGTACCCAGGAGTCCAGTGTGTCCCCTACCCACCAGGCTCTAGGTCCTCCCTCCTTTATCTGGGGGCGGCTGGGGCCTCTGAGCATGGCTGCTGCTTTCCAGTGCACTGAGAAGGTGGCCCCTGCACGCGCTGCCCTATGAGTGCCACCCTCTTGCCTGTCCCACCGTCAGGATGTCTGTTTACTTGCTTCTCTGCCCAGCTTGACTGAGGGTCCCTGTGGTCAGAGCCTGGCTTGCTTGTTCCTAGGCCCCATCTTCAGCACAGACAAGGGCACAGAAATGCTGTTGCCTTGTTGGCAGATGCTAGAGGACATGTGTGCCCGGTGCAGTGGGGCCCTCCCACCCTGCGGACCCGCGTCTGAGGAATAGGGTGGAGGGAAGTGGCCTGGGCTGTCGGGCACTTCAGCCAGTGACCTGGCACCTGCACATGATGCTCTCCCCACCAGCTGCCCAGAGGCTGGGATGTGGCAGTGGTGGGGGCAGGGGCTCCTCTGGTGACTTGTGGGCGAACCAGGGGTCCCAGATGCCTTCCTTCTGGGCTCAGAAGGGGGCAGGGGGCGCTTCTCCCTGGAGGAAGGGAGCGTGTGTGTCTAAGCACATGACCTTTGTTTCTGAGCTGCAGAAGTGTCTCTGACCGGGCAAACAGCGGCTCAGCAGCTGGAACCAGGCAGAACTTGACTGTGGAAACAGCTCCTGAGACCCAGGGGCCTCGCACCTAAGGGAATTCGCTCATTTTCTGCCTCTCTATTGTGATCGAATGTAGCAAGAGATGTGCTTTCCCTTCTAGAGCCTTCAGTTGTAGAAATACCAACTTCAGTCCAGGTGATAGTTTGGTTACTTAACTGCTGTGTGGTCTTGGGTCAGTTCCTTAACCTCTCTGAGCCTAGGATAATAACATTCATCTCCTAGGGCTGATCTAAGGATCAAATGAGTTAATGTCTGTGAAAGCAGAGTGTCAGTAATGTGAGTTACTTCTTGTTTGAGTCTGAAAACTGGGCTAGATTTCCTGGCTGGTCCCAGATGCCCACTGAGAACAGGAGACCACACTGGGTGCAGTGTTCTCTGTGGATGGCAGGACCGTGCTCCGTACAGTGTGAAGACACAGGTTCTTTGGGGATCGAATACTGGCATGTGCAAAAGGGCAGGGCATGGAGCCCTGAGCCGGGGCAGGGCTCATTCCTTCTGGATGCTCTGAGGGAAAGGAAAGGATCTGGGTCCTGTTTGGACATAAAAGTGGGAAGTTTGTTCCTCTCCCGATACGGCGGCTGCCGGCTGGTGCTGCAGGCGGGCTTAGAAAGCATTTCATTTCGCCCGAGCGAAGAAAGCAGGCGTTGTGTGCTGTTCATATATTGATTGACTCATCAAATGATCTGCCTTCGCTGTCGGCATTTGTTTACAGGGTGAAAATTAATGCCACAGATGTTTACTGTATAATAGGATTTGAAATCTGTTGGGGGGAGGGTGTGGGGGTAGCCACTGTTGAAACCATTGGGCCAAGAATGAGAAAAACACTTTTGCATAAAGGAGGATTTGGTTCACTAAGTAACACATGGCGCTCGCTGTCAAATGCTAACAAGAAACACGGGTCTTCTCTCCCTTCTGGCCAGTGTTCGCTCGCCCGTCTGTCTCCTTGGCTTTCCGCTGCCCTGTGCTTTGATGGGGCACCTTCTAAAGTGTTTTCATTATTGAGAGCACTTCTTCTGAAAGGAAGCACCCAGCTTAATTATTCATCATTAGCACCAATGCCGGCCTGGGTCCACCTGCTCCCTTCCCGTTCTTCTCTTTACAGCGGGCAGCCCTGTTGCCTAGGAAGCCTGCCTGGTTCTTGGATGGGGTGGGGGGGAGATCCTCCTGGTGACTCCTGTCTTGACTCTGGCCGTGTCCCTGCTGTCCACTGCTCGGACAGATCTCAGGATGTTACCGTCCTCCAGGATGTAGCTCCTCTTTCTTGCCAGAGCCTCTAAGCCAAGCAACAGAGACAGCCATGGAGGCATAGCCGATTCCTGGCCATGTCCAGGGCATTTTCTCAGGGGTCAAGACAGACAGGGACCTCCGTGTTTCTCCCTGGCGCCTCCTCCACTTCCTCCTCTGGCTTTAAGGAGGGTCTCCCAGTGGGAAGGGCACAGGCTGCTGGTCCAGTGCCCAGTGACTGCTGAGAGGCCCAGGGGGGGCTTCCTTTCTGGGAAGTTTTCCTCCTGTGGGCTCAGCTGCACACACTTCATTTGTATTTTTGCTTTTCTTATGTTTTTCTCTTCAACCAGCTCTGATTGGATTCACCCCAGATTAACATTTTCCATTATACGTTATAATGTGTTTTTTTTTAAACCAAATCTCCCTTCACAGATTGCCGTCTTTATAATATAGGAATTATTTCTCAGTCACTTTAAAAGCCCTGCTTCATTAGCTTGGTGACTGTTTGGTAATTTGCAAAGTCACTTTCACAAGTTTTTAATACTGCCTGGTTGAGAATCACAGCCGTAAATGTATTAGGTCTTAATAGTGTTATGATTCTGTCTGAAGTTAAAAAAAAATTAGAATCAGTAATTAGCTCTGACCTCAACACAAGCCTGCGCTGTGCAGGAGATGATGCCAATTACGGGTTCAAAGTGCCTGGCATTTGAAGAACCTTCCGGTGAGGCCTTTGTCTCAGCAGCAATGAGACAGACTGTGGTGCATTTCTCTCTCCAGCACCTTCATTTTTCCCCTTCTCCCTAGACTGGGCTTAAAGCTGTTCCCTCCATGTAAAGCGTCTGTCTCATGTATACATGCAACCCTCCAGGAAAACACACAGGGCAGGTGTGATTTCCATCCATTTGCAAACAGACACTCGGAAGCCTCGACTCCAGCAGTATTTTTTGACAGATGATGGTGTTTGCTGGCAGAATGTGTACCCACTTTTTTTTTTTTTAATTGAAGTACAGTCAGTTACAATGTGTCAATTTCTGGTGTACAGCACAGTGTCCCAGTCATGCACATATATAACGTATATTCGTTTTCATAATCTTTTTCATTAAAGCATGTTCACTTTTCCCCTCTTCCTGTGTTGAGGCCATCCCTGAGTTGTATGGGGGAAAAGGGGAAAATTGAGAAGGGTGGCGATGTCCAGTCCCTGCTCTGAGGTTTCCAAGCCCCTCCCGGGGCTCGAGTCCTCCCCCTGCTCAGTCCCCAGCAGCTCCTCTGCCTCCCCGGGGGCCTCTGGGGGCCGCTTTGAGCTGCAAAGCCGGAGACTAGCTCCCTCTCAGGACAGAGGGTGGGTGGGCTCAGAAGAACCCGGGAGCCCCCTCTCTGCTCTGTCATGTTCCAGTCGCCCTGATTAATCTGGCGTCTGGAGGAGCCAGAGGGAGTGGGGCTCTCCCCTAACCTTTCACAGATGTTTCAGGCCAAGGTTTCAGGCAAAATTGATTTTGACATTTTGATAAGAACTCATTCGCCGTATTCTGTATCTTGAATCTTTGACTCTAAGCTGTTCTGAAAACCAGCTGTGAACCTAAATCTTGTTTGTAAAATCTGCATACTGCATCGGCAGCAGGAACCGCAAGTGCCTCCAGGTCATTTCACAGACACTTGAAGCAAGTTAGGCGGATGCGGGGATATTGCCTCGCCGTGGTGCATCAGGCTTCTGCCGTGGGAGGTACCACGAGAGACACATAATGAATGTCTTGAACCCGCTCCTGTCTCTTGCGGTGTTTGGAATGAGAGAAAAAAAAAAAAGGTAGATTTTAATGGAAATACTTTGTATTCATGAAAAAGACAAAATCCCCACTACTTAGGAACCTTGGCTGCGGTGTAAAACCCAGCACCTACATCAGGGGCCGTGGTCTCTGTCACTTGGTGGAAGGAAAAAAATTCAACAGTGAATTGGAAGCCTTTTAGGCCCCTGTGTGAAAGGCACACACCTCAGTTCAACTTGAACTTCCCATTTACAAGCATCATTTTCTGGGGTGAGAGGGGAGTGACAGACCCCCAGCCCATCGGGGAGTGAGGCTGTTTTCCCTCCGCTGTAGGTGACCCTCTGAAGAAATAACATAAACCAAAGGAAAGGGGCCAAGTGAGTGAAGAGAAAGGTCTTGGATCAGGAGGGGAGGGAAGGGGTAGGAGATGGCGAGGGGTCAGCCTGCCTCCTCTTCCTCCCAATGCACCATCCACGTCAGGTGTGCGGTGGGGGGGGGGGGACTGGAGTCCCCCTTAGCCTGCTGGCTCCCTGCACAAGACAGTCCATTCTTGGGCCTGGCCTCCATGACCCTCTTCCTCTCCCCTCGTCTTGGGGTCCCTCAGGGGAGAGGGAGGCATCCTGGGTACACTTCATCGATGACACTGCACGTGCCTTTGTAAGGCTGGAGGTAAGTGGTAGCCCCTAAAGTGTGGGGTGGTGATATGGAACAAGCCTGAAGGAACCGGGAGCCCTAGGGTTAGGCTTCTGTCACCATCCTGCCACTGGCTTCCTAGATGATCCTGGACCCAGCAGATCCCTCCTGGGGTTCCAGGTGCCCCAGGCGTACCTGGAGGTGCTGGGCTAGCATTAACCAGGATGCTGAGCCTTCTGCCCACCGTGAGCAGCCCTTGTTTCCTCTGCAGCATCGCTACACAGAATTAGGTTGGGCTTCTGGGAGGCACTTTGAAAAGTCCCTGTAGGAGAGAGCAGTGAAAATGCAGAAGATGCCGAAGTGGGTCTGCTCACTAACATAGTGTAGGGGTATCCTTTCCTAGAGCCATAAGTTAAATGGATTGAACCTGGGGAGTAACCCCTCTACTGAGACTCTCATCTGTAGGAGCTGCGGTTCCACAGCCTGGTGGACCCCAGCTCCAGCCCACGTGTCTCCCGGGTCATTTTCCCCGCGTGTGCCTGGGGGTGGGTGACGCATGTTTCTCCAGCAGTTCCTCCGTTCACTCAGCTCCGCATGCGCCAGGCACATCCTCCAGGTCCAGCTCTGTGCCCCAAAGGAGACATAATGATAAACAAGAGATTGTCTCTGTCTTACAGCTCAGAGTCTCGTGGAGGAAGCAGACAGGTAAATGGCTGGATATAATGTAATACAGGAGGGATATTGACAGTAATACACATGTGGGAACAGAGGGAAGATGCTGAGCAGGCCTGCGATGGCCAGAGAGAGCATCTCGACAGGGAGGGGACATCTGAGCCAAATTCCCTTCCAGATGAGCTCCCTGGGGCCTACACTGACCACTCAGGTGTACCACAGATGTGGCAAGAGTCTGAGCAGGCCCCAGAATGAATATAAAACAGTGTAAGGCTTTTCCCCACACATACACTGCCGCAGCTTTGCTACGCCTGACTGAGATTTTTCACACCAAGACCAAGACGGCTTCAGAAGTACAGGCAGCGACTGTAACGTCTGTCCTTTGCACGGTCCCAAGGCCAGTGTATAATTTTATGACAAGCAGATCATTTACAATTTCCGACTATCTGAACCGTGTCATGCTTCCTACACTTTAGACACGATTTCCTTTATTGCTGGTGCTATTCCTTTACGATAAGACCACCACCACCATTCACGAGTTTCTGAGCAGTGGGGACTGTAAGAGAGAGGCGTTTAAGGCAAAAATTCTCCATCAGCTCCCTTGTCCCTGAGAAAATCATGAGTCAGAAAGAGTGCTTATGCAGAAAAAAGAGTATTTGATAAAAATCAACGCATATGAATATAAAAACTCTCAACACGTCACGGATAGAAGGGCCTTTACTTGGTGTGATGAAAGGTAACTGTATCAAAATCTGTAGGAGAGGAAAATGCAAATTGAGACCACAGTGAGGTACACAACACACCTAACCAACTGGTTAAAATGTAAGCGGACCGAGGACACCAATGTTGGCAAATCGTGGGATCGTAGAGGGTTTCACACATTATTGGTGGAGATATAAAATGCTATGACCGCCTTGTGGCTGCTTATTAACGCAACTAAATACACATCTACTCTATGACTCAGCAGTTTCACTCTTGGACATTTACCAAGAGAAATGAAAGTGTAAGTTCACGAGAACACTTGTACAAGAATGTTCTTGGCAATTTTATTCATAATAACTAAATACGGAAGGCAGCTCAGGTATCCACCAACAGATGAATGGACAAAAAGAGGTATATTTGTACAGGAGAATACTACTCAGCATTAAAAGGGACACGTTACCGAGCCACACCACAACACAGGTGAATCTCAAAGACGTTACAGTGGGTGAAAGAAACCAGACGCAAAGAATACATGTCATATGCGTCATTTACATGAACCTTTAGATTAGGCAAAACTAATCTATGGTGAATAGAAATCGTGACAGTGGTTGCCTCTACCGTGGATGACGGTGTCTGCAATTTACTGGGAGGAGACGTGAGAGCATTTTCTTGGATTACTGCAATGCCCCACACCTCGACAGATTTGGGGGTTACATAGATACATGCATTTGTCAAAATTCATCCCATGATATATTCAAGATCTGTGCATTTATTTTAGTCTCTGTAAATTTTACTTAAAAAAAAAAAACCCTGCAAACTAATATTGAACTCTAGTTAATGATACGCCTGCAGAAGTGTAGCAATGTCTGCAGTTTACTTTGAAATGCATCAGAAAATAAAAAGGATTGATGTATGCATAGAGGGATGGATAATTACAAGACAGAGCAAATATAGCAAAATGTGAACTGTAGGATCTAGGCGGTGGGAACAAGGGTTTTCTCTGTGAAATTCTTCTGCTTCTCTGTATGTTTGATAGTCTTCATAATAAAATGTTGGAGAGAAACTAAGCAATATATCTTTCATGGATTCATATGTATCTGGTAAAACTAGATTAAAATATCTGAGGGAATTATAAACACAAAAATCAGGACGGTGGCAGGGAGGGTGTAGCTCAGTGGTAGAGTGCGTGCTTAGCAGGCATGAGGTCCTGGGTTCAATCCCCAGTACTTCCATTTAAATAAATAAGTAAATAAGTAAATAAATAGATCAATAAATACCTAATTACCACCCCCAAATAATTAAATAAAATACAATAAAATAATAAGGTTAAAAAAAATCAGGGTAGTTATTCTCTGGGCTTTTGATCCCAAAGAAAGGCCTACAGAGGCTTTATGTGGAATGTTCTAGTTTCCAAGTTGGGTGGGTTAATGAGTCTTTTGTTTAAACTTTGTAATTTACATATACAGAGTATATATCTTTCTATGTGTTAAATATTATGCAGTAAAAATATTAAAGGATTGATAAGGCTCTGAAGATATTTTTTAGAGGAAATAACGAGACCATTCAGTTTTAAATAGAATTTGCGTAGTTTGGGTCTGGGAGGGGCTGCTCCTCATCTCCAGGGGGAGCCAGAGTCCAGGCGGGGAACCAGTGGGGATCCAGCGTGGGGTAAACGTGACGCTCTCATGACTCTGGAAAGTGGCTCTGTAGCTTTTGGCTTTACTTAGTTGCAAAAGTGATGGGTATTTTCCACATGCTTATTTTAAAAGGTAAGTAGGAAAACACATAAACCAGTACAGCTGGAATTCAAACTCTGGCAATGCAAGCCTCAAATCCAGTAACCTTCCCTCTTCACTCTCAGCAAACGACCCCACTCCCTGCTTCTCCGGCCGAGACGGAAGACAGGAAGCCGGTGTCCTCAGCTATGCCCCCACCCTCAACTTCCCGACTGCCTCCCCTGGGAAATCTAAGAATCGGGGCATCTCCGTCTCCCTGGGCTCTGCACACTCATCTCCCCCCATCACTGGATAAATGGAGGCGTGGCCTCGCCTCACTGTGCCTCCTCCATGGTGGTGTTGTCTAGAGGTGAAATGATCAATATCTCTAAAGTGCTTAGATGGTGCCTGGCACACCATACAAATTCAGCAACTGTTCTCTGTTAGCTATGATTCTTAATGACTTGGCTCCGCCCATTATACCTCCTTTCTATATCTTTCTATTAAATGTATGTATAATCTTGCCTCCACTTCTGCCCCTCCCCCAAACGTCTTGCCATTGTCTCACACTGGCTGTCTCCTCCAGCTTATAACCTGGCCCTGGAAGTGCTCTCACCGGCGCCCTCCGGGTCCCCATCAGACCGTTGCTCAGTCCTCGTCCCTCTGTGTATCTCAGCAGGTGCTTCTTCCTCAAACAGGCTCCTCTGCGACACCACGCCCTCTGTCTTTCCTTCTGACTTCTGGCTTCTTTCTCTCTTGGCGAGCGAGCTCCCACCTCTGTGCTTATTCCTTAAATGTCTGTGGCCCGCAGGATGTGGCCTCGGGCTCTGTTTCCTCACATTAAAAACGTCCCTTGGGAAGTGTCATCTGTTTTTATGACTTTCGTTTTAATGATGACCCCAGGTAGCTCTCCAGGTTTCAGAACAGGAATTCAGCTGCTGGACAGCTCTGTTTGGACTCCTCCCTGCCCCGCATGGGCGCTCGCCTGAGTTCTCTTCCGCGGTGCACAGCTCCATCCATCTGAGTTCTCCTGTCTCTCAGCTCCCACACCCAGTCCATCACCCTCCTGTCGACCCTGCCTCCTAAATACCCAGATTGAGACTCCTTCTCTCTGCCCTTACTGCCCCGCCCGAGTTCAGGCTTCCGTCATCTCCTTCCCGGATTGTGCAAAAGCCTCTTCCTTGTCTCCCTGTCTCCTCTCCTGCCCACCTTCAATTCATTCTCTCTACTGAGACCAGCATGATTTTTCTAAAGCTCCATTGTAATGATGTCATTCCCTACTTAACATGTCATAGTCCCTGCCCCCTACTCTTTAACAAGATCCAACCTCCTGAACTGGGTTCACGAGGCAGTGCCTGGTCTGGCCCCAGACCGCCCTTCTCCGACCATCCCGTCCGTCTTTCAGGTCCTCTAACCGCTATGCACTCTCTCCCCGCGGGCTCTTACTTCTTGTTCGCACTTCCTGCAGCACTCCTCCACCCGACCTCTGGGGTAACTCCCACTCATCCTCAGGCGCTCTGCTGCGCTGTCACCTCCCCTAGGAAGCCTCCTCTGATCTCTTTCCTTCGTTCACGCAGCAGTTATTCACTGAGTGCTTCCTCCATCCAGGCGCTGAGGATGGAGTGCCGGAGAAGAGAGGCAAGGTTCTTACTCACAGAGCTGACCTCTGTTGCGGGAAAGACAGTAAGTGAATAAACGGTTAATGTGATAGGTTCCAACAGCAACAATAGTTGTGAAGAAGACAGAACAAGGTGATGCAATACGGTTCACGGGTGTGTGTGTCTGTGTTGGAGCATCGACCACCCCACGGCTGGTGGCTTCGAACTTCTGCCTGAGGGAGCTGAAGAAACCAGCCAAGCAAAGATCAGAGGGAAGGGACAGCCCAGGCAGAAGGAACAACTCCAAAGGCCCCAAAGGGGGGTATGCTTGATATGTTTGAGGACTAGAAAGAAGACCAGGGTTTCTGGCGTACAGTAAGCCCTGGGGAGAGTTGTTAGATCTTGGATCCCAGTGGTTGGCTGGGGCAAGACCACACATTTCATTGTGGGTCACAGTGAGGAGTTCTAGGTTTTATTTTTAGTGCAGTGGAAGCCATTGGAAGTTTTTAACCAAGGGAGTGATAAAATCAGATTTAGGTTTTTTTTTTTTTAAAATATAACAGCTTTATTGAGACAATTCACATACAGTGCATTCACTCACGTAAAGTGCACATTCTAAT
This sequence comes from Camelus dromedarius, assembly GCF_036321535.1. NCBI lineage: Eukaryota > Metazoa > Chordata > Mammalia > Artiodactyla > Camelidae > Camelus > Camelus dromedarius. The sequence goes on along the minus strand of NC_087449.1, from coordinate 66,456,050 downwards.
GATTTTTTTAGTGTATTCACAGAGCCGTGCAACCATTACCACAATCAGTTTTAGAACCACGATCAATTTTCATTACCCTAAAAAGAAACCCTTCTCCCATTAGCAGTCACTCCCTGTTTTCCCACAACCCCCCACCCACCCAGCCCAAGATAACCATGAATCTACTTCTTGTTCTGGACATTTCATATAAATGGAATCACCTAACATGTGGTCTCTTGTGGCTTTTTTTTTTTTTTATTACTTAGCATGATGTTTTCAAGGTTTACTGATGTGTTGATACTTCATTCTGTTTTATGGCCGAGTAACAGTCCGTTGCACGGATAGACCAGTTTGCTTATCCATTTATCAGTTGATGGACATTTGGGTTGTTTCCACTTTTGGCCTCTGTGAACGTTCCTGTACAAGTGTTTCCACGGACACGCGGTTTCAGTTCTCGTAGGCATAGTGCCGGAGTGGAGTTCCTGGGTCAGATGGAAACTCTACGCTCAGTCTTTTGAGGAACTGCCAGACTGTTTTCCAAAGGGGCTGCACTATTTTGTTTTCACACCAGAGATTTACTTTTAAACATTTAAAAGTTTTGGTTGTAGAGAATGGAGTTTAGGAGGCAAGAGTAGAAGCAAGAGATGTGCTGGGAGGCTGCGGCAGGACTCCGGGAGGAGGCGCTGCCGTGCGCGGGGGGTCTGCCCCCAGGACGGAGGGAGGTGGACGGGGAGCGGGGCGTCGTGGCGGCAGAGCTGACAGACTTCCCGGGGGACTGGATTACAGTGAGGGAAGGAGAAGTCGGGAAGCCTTCTCCCTGGAGTAGTGCAGCGGGAATGGTGCCATTTGGTGAGGTGGGGAGGGCTGGGACTCAAGCAAGTGCTCTCTCTGGGATAAATTAATTTCAGATGCCTCCTAGCCCTTCCAAGAAGCGATGGGAAGAAGGCAGTTGATATACGAGTCTATAGGCCAGGGGGCGAGATCCACATTTGGGCTCATCAGCACACACACAGATTTAAAGTCAGAGGATGTTGGTTAACCCACGGAGGGGGTGAAGGCAGAGAGGTGGGTCTAGGATTGTAGCAATGGGGTATTCCCACACTTAGGGGTTAAGCGGAGAAGAATCCACTAAAGGAGCCCACACGTGACCTCTAGCATCACAGAAACAGGAAAGGAAGATGTTTTAAGGAGGAGGGCTCAGGCACCAGTGTCACATGCTACTGAAAGTCACAGTCATTTAAAGGCTAAGCGGTCATACACGTGGCCACATACATGCCAGTTTCAGTGGCACGGAGAGCGTGTTGAAATGGCATGAGTGAGTGAAGGACAGAAAGAGGAGTCAGTTGTAACAGTGAAGCGTCTTCGGTCAGTTCTGCGGTGAAGGTGAGCAGAGAAATGGGACGGCACCTGGAGTGAGATATGAAGTCAAGGAGGGATTTTTTTTTTTTTTTTTTTTTTTTTTTAGTAATATGGAGACCCTAGAGAATCTGTAAATACTGATGGAAAGAACTCATTAGAGAGATGGAACCTGAGAAGTCAGAAGAGAGAGGGCAGTCGGAGAAGAAAAGTCCTTGAGGAGGGGCCGGAGCAGAGCCCAAGAGGACAGCAGCCTCTGAGAGGAGCAGGGATGCTGTTCCTCCTGGGGCAAGAAAGAAGGCCGGGAAGGGCAGGTGATGTGGGCAGGACAGAAGATTAGGGGGCAGGGGGCGCAGTGCTGGGAGCGAGTTCACGATGGAGAAATGTTATTTTCTTATTTTCTCGGAGAAATGTCAAATCTAGTCTCATATGGGCAGTGGCGGACAAAAGTGATGTTGGATGTTTGAGGGGTGAGGACATGTGACATTGTCATCTGAGTGGACTCACAGAGAAAGGAAGGAGGGTGGGTGGTCCTGGATTTTACCTGAAACTCATCAGCAGAGTTGCCTGGACCGTTCGCAGCAAGGCGCCGTTGTCCGGACACGGAGCGGAGTTCCAGTGGTTGGTGTGTTCTTTCTCTCTCCCTCCCTCTCAGCCCCCTCCCTCCCTCCCTCCCTCCCTTCCTTCCTTCCTTCCTCTCCTCCTCCTTTTTCTTCTTTCTCTCTCTCCCCTCTGCCTCCCCCCCCACTACCCTCCCCCTCCTTCTCTTCCCTCTTCTTCATCCTCTTCTTTTTTTCCTCCTCCTCCTCTTCTCAGTGCAGGGAGAGGGGGAGGGTGGACATGACGTCTGGGAGGAAATTTAACAGCACACCCTAAAATCCAGGTGAAGAGAGCAGTGAAAGTCTGAGGTTAGTGATGGAGAGTGGGGGACCAGTGAGGCTGGAAATCTTCCTTAACCCAGGAATTACTGGGTGTGAGTCCTCACACTGGAAAACTGGAGGGAAGGAGATACTGGTCAGAGAAAGAAAGTTTGTGTGGCAGCTTCAGAGATGTTGCCATTATTGGTGTCTGGGTGGCCGGGGTTGGGGTGGAGAAGGAAGTTGAGGAGCCGAGGGGCCGGGGGAGAGAAGGGTCCCCACATGGATGTCCAGCTCACCCAGAATGACGGCGGACACAGGACTGGAGAAGAGGAGAGTGGTCCGGGAGTAACAGACCGGAGTGAGCGGGGTGGCCCGGAGGTCTGTCTGCAATGGCAGCAATGAGAAGGGGAGGACCGGCCGTAGCATGCAGTGGCGCCAGCCTTAAAGGAACTGGGGTTTGGGGGAGGAAGCTGGAAAACTGTTTTGGAGCTGGTAACTGGGAACAGGGAGGGCATCGGCTTCATTCACGTGTAAGGTCTGGGATACTTGGGGTACGAGAGAAAGGGTAGCATCTGGGAAGGCCACAGAGGGAGACAGGGTCCTGGGGAGAGTGTGCGTTTCCTCTGGGGCCAGACCTGGTGGTGCTGGGACAACCGCCCTCCCCTTGGACCGGACTTTCTGTTTTGTAGGGAGCGTGTCTGTATTATTCACGGCCGTATCTCCAGTCTCTAGCACTGGGCTTCGCACCTCATGTGTGCTCGGTGATGCCTGTTGAATGAATGAGAGGTAGTCCAGACTCTTCCTGTGATGCTGTTACTGTGTGCGCAGAGCAGCACTGAGGGGCCCGGACCAGGGGTACCTCAAGTTAGAGCTTTTCCAGTTCCCCACTCCTTGAGTTCCTCCTCATTATGACCCTAGCGTAGAAGTCAAGTCTGTTCTGCATTTTATCTCAGAATTTTTGGCAAATAACAAGGCCTAAGACACTGACTCGGAGCTCCGAGGATCCCACAGGCCCCAGCTGGCCCCATTACCAGCTATTTGGAAGTTGAGGCAGACAGATTGGATTGGGTTGTGGAAGGAATTTGCCAGTTGGTGGTGGGAATTGAGTTGAATTTATTATCCTTTTCGCCAGTGGTGCTTTGCCAAATATTTATTTAATCTGAGGATTCTAGAGAAGTGCTGGGGCTTTGATGGGCAGGCGGCTGGCTGCCAGCGTGGCCTGTGTCTGAGCTGGCACCCCTCACGCCGCCTAGCGCTTTATTAATTCCAAAACCGTGGGGCCTGTGACGCGTAGCATCCGCTCGGGTCCCGTGCCCAGTACTGGCCCGTCCGGCCACGTGCTGGGTTGGGCTGGAGGTCAGGCCCCATGGGGAGTGCTGAGCTCACATTTGGAAGCCAGAGAGAAATGGAAATGGACAGATTGTTCGAAAATTAAAATTGTTACTTGTTTCTGCAGCATTTTGGCCAGTAAGGTTTATTTCAGCTTTATAAAAGATGATTAATGGAGCTAATAGAAGTTAGCTCCACTGTTTAATTGTGTGAGAGCATTTAGGGAAAAGGGGCCAGTAGTGCCTGTGGTTCCTGGAGCACCAGGAGAAATGACGCGGACAAGCACTCACGCCCTCCTTGTCAGTGGTGAATCACCCGCAATGGTATTGTTCTTTTCAGGACAGTCCGACATTAAACTGGTTGTCCCTTCGTACCTTTTTGGAACCATGACTTGTCTTTATGAAAAAGCATTTGGAAAGCTGCTTAAAGACAACATAATTGAAAAATGTTCAACGTATGACAATAATAGACATTGCTGGCTAAAAGAAAAGATCTAGTTTTTAAAAAGACAACAAAATCAAAGTTGGACAAATCACTTAAAATCGGTTAAGATTACAGAATCACCCCGGGCTGGACAAAAGTGGTCAATATATATACTAGTGGCTGGAGATCTTTATTGAAAATGGATTATTGATTACTTTGTAAAATGATACCTATGGACAAATATAGAGAATATTATAATTACACCTGTTTATGTAACACCCAGCTTAATCAAGTCTTACTCTTTGCCCCTTTTCATTTGATATTTTTTAAAAGAAACAAAGCATAACATACACATAGGCATCCTGGTCCTACTCCCCTCCCTCCTGCCCCAGGGAGAGTATTGTTTATTCTGATGCGTATTTTTCACTGCAATGTATTTTTTATACTTTTCTCACATATTTATGCCATCATTAACAATACATAGCATTGTTTTGCAGATTTAATAACTTGATATAAATGAGACCATCCAATACCCTCATTTTTTAATTGGCATATAGTCAGTTACAATATGTTGATTTCTAGTGTACAGCATAATGTCCCAGTTATGCATACATACACATGTATTCATTTTCATATTCCATCCAACACCCTCTTGCAACATTTTTCTCGTTTTATCCTTTCCCCTCCTCTCTCTTGCTTACAGACACACACACACCCCTTAGAGAAACCGTAGCACATATATGCTAACGCAATGACATTCCATAAAGCAGTTAAGGTAAGTGAACTAGAAACTGTGTGTGTGTGTTTTCAGATGTTCCCATGTTCCTAAAGCTGGAACTGCGTGGTGGTAGACTGCATACATCTTCAACGCGCCAGAGATTGTCCAATTTCTCTCCAAAGTGATGGTACTGACTTTTACTCCCAACTACCAGTATGAGAGTTCCCATTTCTCTGCTTTCCCATTGCAGACTCCAACATTTTTGCCAACCTGAAGATCATGAAATATCCTCTTATGTCTTAATTTCCATTTCCCACACTACCCGGGAGGTTGGGCTGCTCTGCATATATTATTGGCCATTTGGGTTTCTTCTTCTGTAAATTGTCCATCCATTTTCTTTGCCTATGTTTTCCCTACTGAACTGTTTGTCTTTTCTTTTTCCTTTTTTTTTATTGGAGTATAGTTGATATACAGCGTTGTTTTAGTTTCGAGTGTAAGACACAGTGATGACATTTATGTACATTACAGACTGGTCACTGTGCTAAGCCTAGTGACCGTCTGTCGCTACACAGAGTTATTACAGTTACTGACTGTATTCCCTGTGTGTGCACTCCATCCCTGTGATTTATTTATTTTATACCTGGAAGTTTGTACTTCTTAATCCCCTTCACCTATCTGGCCCAGCCCATCACCTCTCCTCCCCTTGGGCAACCACTAATCTGTTCTCTGTATCTGTGAGTCTGTTTCTGCTTTGTTATGTTATTCGTGTGTTTGGCTTTTTAGATCCCACATTATTATAAGTGAGAATTGTTTGTCATTTAGTAATCGGTTGATTTTTTGAGGATTCTTTATAGTTTCTAGGTACTGACCCCTTGTTAGCTGTATGTGTGGCAAATGTCTCTATTTTGAGACTTAAAGTATTTTTGATGATGTCTTTTGGTGGCTAGAAATTCTTAATTTTGGCCTAGTTTAATTTTGTCAATCTTATTTTGTGGTTGCTTCTTTTTTGTTCTTGTTTAATAACTCTTCCCCTATCCCAGACTATAGATATTATCTTCTAAAAGTTTTGTGTTTTTGGCTTTTATACTTTAAGTCCATCTGAAGTTCATTTCGTGTAGGAAAATTCTCATTTTTTTCTGTGTTGAAAACCAGTTGTCCCCATATTTATTGAATGGTTCGTTCTTTCCCCTGTGATCTGCATGTATTAAGTTTCCATGTATGACTTCTGTCTTAGATCAAGTAGTCCTATGTGGGTAGGTCTGTCTTTAGACTCCTTATTCCGTTCCAGTGGTCAGTTTGTCTATTTCTGTCACAGTACATCATTGTCTTAATTTCTATAGTTTATTAAAGCCTTGAAATGTCTTTTTAAATATATATTCTTACTGAAGTTTAGTCAGTTTACAATGTTGTGCCAATTTCTGGTGTACAGCACAATACTTCAGTCATATAGGAACATGCACATATTCTTTTTCATATTCTTTTTTGCCCTAAGTTACTAAAAGATATTGAATATAGTTCCCTGTGCTATACAATATGAACTTGTTGCTTATCTATTTTATATGTAGTAGTTAGTATCTGCAAATCTCCAACTCCCAATTTATCCCTTCCCACCCCCTTGCCCCCGGGTAACCATAAGTTTGTTCTCCATGTCTGTGAGTCTGTTTCTGTTTTGTAATTAAGTTCATTTCTCTCTCTCTCTCTCTCTTTTTTTTAGATTCCACATATAAGTGATATCATATGGTATTTTTCTGGCTTACTTCCCTTAGAATGACAATCTCCGGGTCCATCCATGTGGCTGCAAATGGCATTATTTCATACTTCTTATGGCCGAGTAGTATTCCATTGTATACATATACCACAACTTCTTTATCCAGTCATCTGTCGATGGACATTTAGGTTGTTTCCATGTCTTGGCTATTGTGAATGGTGCTGCTATGAACATTGGGGTGCATGTGTCTTTTTGAATTAAGGTTCCCTCTGGATATATGCCCAGGAGTGGGATTGCTGGATCATACTGAAATGTCTTGGTAAGTGTTAGGTCAAGTTCTCCCCCACCTCCTCTGTTACATGTTCATCAGCTGTGTCTTGCCTATTCTTAACCTTTGCTGTTTCATGAACATTATGGAAGATAATCTTGTCAAAATACTCAAATTTCTATGGAGATTCTGACTGGAATTACATTGAATCTATTTATCAGCCTGGTGATAACTGACCCCTTCATAATACTGAGTTCTCTATCTCAGTAGTATACCTCTCCATATACGTAAGCCTTCTTTAACAAATTCCCATACAGTTTTATATTTTATGAATACATTTATTCTTAGGAACTTTATATTTTTAATGGCAACTGCAAATGGTATCTTTTAAATTATATTTTTGTTGCTGTTGTGCAGAAATGAAATTTACTTTTGTATGTTGACATCATATTCAGCCACTTTGATAAAATCTTTTGTTAATTTAGTTCTTTGTCTACAGATTCTTTTGGATTCTGTGTGGATATTCACATCATCTGTGAAAACTGAGTATTCTTTCTTACTTTTCAAACCTTGTATCTTTTATTCCTTGCTCTTGCATTACTGGGCAGATTAGGATTTCCAGTACAAAGCTGAGCAGAAATGGTAGGGACTCCTATTCCATGTCTGTGATTCCGCTAATGTTTCACGATTAAGAGTGCCATTTGCTGTAGGTTTTGGTTTTGGTTTTGGTGTGATATAAGCTCTTTGTTAGGTCAAGGAAGTTGTCTTCTTTTCCTGGTTTGCTAAGAGTTTTGATCACAAATGGATGTTGAATATTACTGAATGCTTTATGCAGCTGTTAAGAATGATCATATAACTTTTCTCCTATAATCTGTGAACATGGTGAGTTACATTTATTTCTTTTATAGTGTTAAGCTAGCTAATCCTAGAACAAATCCAGCTTGTTCATGGCACGCCCTCGCTGTCTACATTGCTGGATTAGGTTTTCTAAGATTTTGTGTAGCTTTGCGTCGATGCTCATGAATAATGCTGGCCTTTGTGTTTCTTATGATGTTCTTGTCAGGCATGGTGTTAGTCTGAGGCTGGGTTAGTCTGAGATTATGGAATAATTATGCTTTGGGATAATTTGCATAAGATCGGAATTACTTGTTACCTTAATATTTCATAGAACTATTTACATAGTACAACCATCTGAGTCTGATACTCACTGCTTCAATTTTTTTGGTTGCTTAAGAATATTCAGATGTCTGTATCTTCTTAGGGCAGTTTTGATAAGCTTTTTTTTTCTTTGAATTTGTCCATTTCACTTTAGTTTCCAGTTTATTGTCATATGTCCACTCAATAACTTTAATTTTTTTTCAGGGGGTAATTAGGTTTATTTATTTATTCATTTATTTAAATGGAGGTGCTGGGGATTGGACCCAGGACCTCATGCATGCTAGGCATGTGCTTTACCACTGAGCTACACCCTCCCCCGCCGTTAATGTTTTAATTTTTGATGCTTCTCTGGTTATGCTCTTTTCAGTCCTGATACCATTACCCTTTTTTCATCAGAATTTTGTCAACTGTATTGTTCTTCTCACAGAGCTGCCTTTGGCCTTGTTGTTCATATCTATTCATGTTTGTTTCCTGTTGTATTAATTTCTCTTTTATAGTCATTCCCTACTTCCTTCATCCTTTGAGTTTATCTGCTTTCCTTTCTCTAATGTGTTAAGTTGGAAGCTTGCCACATTGATTTTTAACCTTCCCCCTTTTCCAGATAAGCATTTAAATTTATAAATTCCTCTCTAAATGTTTTAGCTATGTCCCAGGTTTCTTAATATGTAGTATTTTGATCATCATTTAGTTCTAAATATTTTATAACTTCCATTCTATTTTTTGAGTTGTTTAAAACTGATTTCTTAATTTCCAAACATATAGTCTTTTGGAAATTTCTATTTCCAAGTCTGGCTACTCGCCACTTGAAAGCCAATACTTGAGAGGCAAGTGTTGGTGGAAAGGCAAGTATGCTTAATCCCAGAGACCAGCAGCTGGGGGAAGAGAGTGGACTCATGTCCAGAGGTCAACCACCCCCGCCAATCAGTGGGCAAGAGCTTTTAAAGGGGCATTTCTGGGTATATAGTTGGAGGGAGGGGACTACATGCAGAGCAGTCAGCTCTGTCATCTTGAAATTAGTCATGTGGTGATCTGATCAGCGTCATCTTGATTACTTTAAGTGTAGTTAATCTTCAATTCTGGGGTCAGTTTGTTTCCATTTCTTTGCGGCCAGTTCTCAGAATTGTGGCAGTTTATGTCATGGCTACAGTCTGGTCATCATGTGCTTAACTTTGTCCACCTGGTGAGGGTTTCAGTATCTACAAGACGGATCAAAGGACATGGCTTAGAATATTATCTACAGCCCTTGAGGAGGAACCAAAGGTCCTTGACTTTGTTTAGTGACTTAACTATTATTACTTTGTTTTCCTCGACTATTTCCCTTTGTTTCTGTATCTTATTTCTCTGATTAAATTTATTCTCTGCCTAACGGTTTTCTACAGACAAGAGGCAGGTGGAGGACATGCTGGGGCAGGGGAGTGGGTGTCTGTTCTGGGAAGGCCCGGTAGGGTCCTGCTCCACTTCAATAGGGCTTTTTCTAGCATCTTTTTGTTACTGGTTTCTAAATTAATTTTTGATTTCTAGTTTAATAATTAGTTATTTGGAGAACATGATCTGTATGATGCTAGTCCTTTTGAAATTTTTGAGACCCAATATTGTTTCCAGTACATGTGGACTATGGAATGTGTGTCCTTAGTTTGGTGGGTGCAATGTTCTAAATGTGTTCTCTGGGTCAAACTTGTTAATTGTGTCATTCAAATTTTATTTATCCTTACCAATGTTAGTTTTTATTTGTTCTACAAATGACCGAGAAAGTTGTGCTAAAAAATGCTCCCATTAATAGTGCTGGGTTTGTCAGCCTCTCCATGCTTTTCTGTCACAGCTTTCCTTCCCTGACTGCTTCACTCCTTGATAAATTTGCTTTTGACCTGTTCTCCTGGAACTGGAGGAAAACACAGCTTGTTCCTGGTTCTGTTTGTCCAGTGGCCAGATTAGGGAAGGCTGGAGTCACATCTATCTTTTTCAGCAGCAGTGAGCTGTTAGGAATATGTTCAGTTGTGTCAACCTAGAAATGTGGCCACACATTCACAACTGTGCCTTTGTCTGTGCTGTGTGCTCTCCCCAGAACGTCTCTGTCCCCTTTTCTCTGCCCCTTGTTTACCTGGTGAGCTTTTTATCTTCCAAGATCTGCTCAACACTTACCTCCTATCATGATTATTTCTTTCTCCTTCCGCATGCTCCACTGTCAGCTCCACGGAGCACAGGACCAATGAGGACTAGGTGGTCAACAATTATTGACTGCACTGAAACAGTTTCTGCCCTCAAGGACCTCCCTCCTATGAATTATTTCCCCTCAAACCAAACCCTTCTCTTATAAACTTTTAAAAATTGAGGTGAAATTCACATAACCTAAAATTAGCCCTTTTATTTGAAGTGTATAATTCAGAGGCATTTAGTGCATTCACAATGTTGTGCAACTATGTCTATCTGCTTCCAAAGCAGTTTCATGACTCCAGAGTAAAACCCTGAGCACTTTAAGGAGTCCCCGCCCCCCAGCCCCTGGAAGACACTCATCTCTTTTCTGTCTCTGTGGATTTGTCTTCTCTGAACAGTTCATATCAGTGGAATCATGACCTTTTCTGTCTGACTTCTTCCACTTACCACCACGTTTTCAAGTCATCCATGTTGTCGCATGTGTCAGAATTCCCTTCCTTTTTAAGACTGAGTGATAGTCCTTTGGATGGATGGACCACCTTTTGTTTATCTGTTAATCTGCTGATGGACATTTGGGTTGTTTCCCTTCCCATAATTCTCCCCTCTCACTCTGCCCCTCACCCAACATTTTGTTTTTCACTGTCAGGAGGGAGGTTTGGGTTGAAGCCAGTGGAAATGGAAATCTTCACCCACTGCTTCTCAATCCAGAAGAGCTTCTGGGGAGGCAGGGTACGGGGCGTCCTTGAGTGGCCCATGGGAGGAGGAAGCACGGGACTTGCCTTGTCCCGGTGTCCCGCACAGGCGGCAGGGCATCGAGGGAGTGAGTAAGCACATGGAGTCTGAATTTCTGCACATGTCCCTTCGGTGAGAACCAGCCTCAGGAAGGCTCCTTGACTTTTAAGCCACTGTCTCACCAGGCTGCCGCCTCTCCGCCAGCCTGACGTCTCCATCTCCGCCAGGCCTTCCCCTGGGAGGCGCGGGGGAGGAGGGGCGGGGGCGAGGGACAGGGGACACGTACTCAGCAGCAGGAAGGACATTTGCTTCCTGGGACAGCGCCCGGAAGCGGCTGGCGTCCCCGGGGCCCCGGGCAGTGAGGCGTGAGGGATGGTGACGCAGACGCTGCAGCTCCTCACCTCGTGCGTCTTTGCAGACTCTCCGCCGGCGAGCCCCTCGGTGGGGGACAGCCAAGTGTTTAATGATCTTCTTCTGCACCAGCAATTTGAGTCTCTGCGAGCTAAAATTAGATTCCCTCCCCTGGGCCCAGCTCTGTCCATCCATCCTGTGCCAAAGCATGGCTGGTGACAGTCTGTGGGGGTGGAGGCTCAGGGGCGAGACTCAGCATCACAGGCTTCTGGACACTGGTCCCCCGAGGTCCCCTCCAGCTCGTGCCATCCTCAGAGGCTGCAGAAACAGCAGTTTGCTGCCTCCGGCCTCTTGAGGGTCCACATGTCCGCGTTTGAATCCCGGTTCTTCCACTTTCCCCGTCCTGCACGTTTGCCCAAACCAGGAGTTACGTCCCTGCTTCGCGGAGTCGTGAAGATGAAATGAGATGTAGAAGGAGCAGCACCTGCTCAGCGCCTGGCAGTTGTAGGTGCTTAATTAATGTTGGGTCCCTTCTTAAATCTTTGTACCAGGGCAGGGAACAAGAGAATGAGTTTTTGAAAGCTTATTGTCTCCAGACATCTTTGTGTGATACCTTGGTTTGCTGGGGGAGGATGTGAGGAGGAAGACAACAGCAGACTTTCCTTCCCACCAAGCCCACCAGACCCCAGTGGAGCCTAGCAGAACCCAGGATTTACTGTGGGTCGTCTCGTCACTGAGGTTCCCCTATCCCTACCCTCCAAAGTGCCTCTGGAGGCTCTGTCCTGTCCCTTTCCTTGTTCCCATAACTGTCACACCCTGCGTCCCCTGACACTGGAGGCATCCCCTCCCCTCCGCCCCCACCCAAGCAAGGAGCAGCGCAGAGAAAGCGCCCCAAGCCATCCGTCCCCTGAATGAGCAGCTCTGCCAGGCAGAGAAAATGGCTGTATTATTCTTCTGCAGGACTTTTTAGATTAAAAACTTAGTGAAACAGCCCCAGCTGCAGCCGCTCTACCAAGTCACTCTCAACAAGGAAAATTTATGCTTTAAAAATAAAAGGAAACCTGCGTGCATTAGTCAGCGCAAGGAAGTGTTCACATGAAAGGTTTGTTCTCCAAGTAAACAGCCACAATGGAATTGTAATCAAATTTCTTAATTATTTCCATAAATCTTGGGTGCATAAAAATACACACAGCCCTTTTTCAAAAAGTCACTGTTTACAAGTGCCTTGGACGAGGGAAGAAGTAACCCAAAGAGCTCTTGTGTGACTGGAAGTTTCCAGAAGGAGACGGGGCTGAGAACATGCTCCCTCCACCCAGACTGGAACGTGAGGGGCACGTGCTGCCCATACAGGAGCTGTGAGGACACCTGGCCACCAGCTCCGGTGGCCACTTCCAAGGAGATGCCAAGAAATCTGCCTTAGGGGAAGCGGGGGGAAGACCTTGGACCCCACCGCTTACGATTCCCTCTGCTCCCAGCCAGGGGCCAGCAGAGAGAAGTTAGGCCTCTGTGCCTGTTTCTCTGCTGCGTGTCCCACTGACCTGGGAGGCCAGGAGAAGCTGGGGATGCTGGGTGCGAAGCCCTGGGGGAGCAGCTCTGCCTTCCAGGGCCCTTGCAGCAGGAGGTCTTGGGCGGACAGCTTCTTCTCGCCGGGGAGGGGCAGTCCCCAGGGATGGTGGGCAGGCAGTGTCCTCTGTCCGACTCTGGCATCCAGCTTGTCTCTCCCCAGGATTAGTGGGGGGGGGGCTTTTCTAAATTCCTTTTGAAAATAATTTAGAAAATTCTAAAGAATTTTGAGTATTCTAACTCTACGATTAGTTAGAAAAGTAGAAATTTAGGGAAAAAAACTTCGTAAATTATGAGACAGGCACACGCCTAACCGCTGGCACCTTTCAGGTGTCCAGGTGTCGCCTCTGGTCCGCATGGACACTCTGGGAAGGACAACAGACAGGGTCGTTGACGTCTGGCTGTGAGGCTTGCGACGGTTTTAATGCGGTGAAATATGTGATGGAGACATTAGGTGCGTGTCAGTAAAACAACGGGACTATTCCTTTCGATGCATAAATGTCTGGCTCTGGAATTACTATTCTTCTGTTTTCTGCTCTCCCATCACCTGCTTTAGCTCTTCAAGAAAGCCAGATAGAGTGTCTTGTTTGAACAGTTGGCCACACGTTCGCATGCTAACCCAATTCCATTAAAATGTTCATGCATTCAGGAGAAAGGCACAAAGCCAAATGGCCTACGTGTCATATTAAGCCGTAATCAGAATTAAAATGCGGAATCCCAACCTTTCCAAAATGTGCTTTCCTTTGCAAGGCTGAATGCGTCGGAGGCGTGGAGGGCAGCAGCTGGGGGAGGGACGGCGTGGAAGCCCCAGGCGGGGTGGGGCCGGGCAGCCTGACCTACCCGCGTGGGTGCTCACAGTCCGTCTGCGTGCGAGGTAGGGTGCACTGGGGTGCTGCCCTGCTCTTCTCTCGGGGCCCACGATGCTGCTCAGAGCCCTGCTGCCCACCTGCGGCCCCCTCCCCTCAAGAGGGAACCCCCTCCCACGCTGCAGTTCCCTTGCTCCTCAGCACCAGCTAGGATTCAGCGCTGGGCCTGTGCGCGCATGCGCGTGTGCAGGGTTCGCTGCTGCAAAATCCTGCCCGCTGCCCTGGATCCCACCCCCCACCATCGCTGGCCCCACCATCGCTGGCCTGCTGCTCCTTGACCCCTGGTGCCCTGCCTCCCTGGGTTCCCGCTGGCCTTTGCTGTCTGACCTCTCGTCGTCGTCGATACTTCCTGGTCTGCAATGTATTCATCTCAGTGTTGGCTTGGGGAGGGTGCTCATCACATGGTAGGCGCTTCATAAATCCTTGTTGGTGGATATAAACGTATGAGGCACTGGTTTTAAACATGAAAAAAGCTGAAGCCTGCCCAGGTGAAGTAGGTTTCTCAAGCTCACACTGGTAAGTGGAGAAGCTGGGCCCGGACCCGCGTTCCCTGGTCAGAGGTGCCCTTGCTACCAAGTCCATAGTTTCGGTGTCTGAGGACCGCCAGGGCTCGGCGGCCGCGCCCTGTGCTGCTGGTGTGGCGCCGAGCAAGGGAGGGGCGGAGGCGTGACGCTGGGCCCGCCCCTGTGCCGCCCAGAGGGCTCCTCCTCCTCCTCTTCTTTTCTGTTTTTAAATTTCTTACATAGATTTTATTTATTTTTTTTAATTGAAGTATGGTTGATTTACAATGTTGTGTTAGTTTCTGGTGTACAGCATAGTGATTCAGTTATACATTATACATAGATACATATTCTTTTTCATACTCTTTTCGAGAATTTCTCTTTTTTGCCTGCAAAAGCGACTCCATTGCTAAACTGAAATTTGAAAGTCCCAGCCACCCTGTGGCACCAGAAGTGAGGGATGTGTCCCGGAGTCGGGCTGGGCTCAGAGTCAAAAATGCAAACCCGTCTGTCACCACCTTTGTGCAGAGCTTGCTCTGGCAGCATCCAGCTGAGAGGAGCAGGTGAGGTCCCCTTGAGTCCCTCTGGCCATTCTGGACCACATGGTTTCAGAAGACCGGGTGTCAGGGAAAGCTCTTTCCTGCCGACAAACACTGTGATTTCACAGATATGTTATTTCCCTTTTCATGATCTTGTTAGCCCTTCCCCACACCTTGTGTTGGTTTCTCTGCTCCCAGTCATATGGAATTGATGTTCTTTAGGCCAACCCTGAAGTGACTTGAGAGGCCACTTCCAGGGCCTCCTGCACTTGGCCTCCTGGGTCCTTGGTCCCTTCCACCTGGCCTTGAGTGCACACCCTCCTTTGTCCGTTCTGACCTCAGATTCCTCCCCACTGGACACAGGAGTGGGGTGGGGACAGCTTTCTATTCTTATTAAAGTCTGGAATCCTTTTGTAATATGGTTAGCCACCCCTGCTGCATTCTGTAAGATGACATTTTTGCAGCATGGATTCTCTTAAAGTGAGATGTCCTTGACATCTCACTGCAGTTTAGTATCTCTACCTGGCCAGGGGGGCAGATGTGTGCTCCCGGGATCACCCAGGGGACTTTGGGGTCTGCAAAAGCCCTGAGAAGCCCAGAGGGGGCCTGCTAACACCTGCCACCTGCCTGGAGTCTATTTGAGGGCCCTGTTCCCAGGCGTTGGTGCTCTTGTGTCTGGAAGAGCTAGGGTGGCATCAGGAGACAAAGTGCTCCTTCTGGAATCCTTTGGAAACATCACACAGTTGTCTAGAGGGTGTCCTCAGGGACGGGGGCGGACGCATGGTAGAGCCCAAGTACTCTCGAGTCCAGTGTCCTGGGCACCAACTCCAGCTGTTTCTGACCTGCTAGCTCATTTGTATTTCTTCCTCTTCCACCTGGGTTGGGGATGGGGACAAATGGATCCAGAGGCTGACTGTCTGGGATCTCCTGTCTGGGTGTCTGCTCTGGCGTATTAGGCCCAATTGTAGGTTTCTAGACCAGATCATGGTATATACTATTTAGTAGAGAAGTTTTGGAAGAGCAGATGAACTGGAGGCAGCATGTATAATGAAAAAAGTGTGAATTGTAGTGATGGTCAGGCCAACGTGAATCTCCCTGGAGGTCTCCCAGACTTAGCCTCCTCACCTTTAAGGTGAAGATAATAAAAATTCTTACCTGAAATTGACAACAGGAAATCAATAGAGACAACCAAATAAATCAAAACTTGGTTCTTGAAGAGATCAATAGAATTGATAAACCTTAGTCCAGATTAAGAAAAAATAAGAAAAAATGACTCAAATTACTAATATCAGAAAAGAAAAAGGGGCCATCACTATTGATTCTATGGACATTAAAAGAATAATAAAGGAATATTATGACCACAAAGTTGACAACATAGATGAAATGGACCAGTTCCTTGAAAGACAGTCTGCCAAAATCACACAAGAAGGAAGAGATACTCTGAATAAGCTTTTAGCCATTAAAGACATGGAATCAAATATTAATAACCTTTCAAAACAGAAGGCACCAGGCCCAGATGGGTTCACTGGTGAATTCTACCAAACATTTAAGGAAGAAATTATACCAGTTTTCTACAATACTTGTCAAAAGATAGAAGCCGTGGGACCACTTCCTAACTCATTCCATAAAAGTGTTTACCTCATAGGGTTGCAGGGTTGAGTGAGATTTGTGGGTCCAGTATTTAGCATGAGCCTGATGCCTATGGAGCACTTAGGAAAAAAATTTTTGAAATAAACTTTTAGACCTGTTTTAGCTTTACAGAAGAGTTGTGAAGATCATGCATATACCCACTCCATTTCTCAATTGTTAACATCTTGCATTAGAATGGTACATTTGTTACAATTAATGAACCGATATTGACACATTATCATTAACTAAAATCTTTATTCAGATTTCCTTAGGAAAAACTAGTGTCATTTTTCTGTTCCAAGATCTCATCCAGGACTCCACATGGCATTTAGTCACCATGTTTCCTCAGGCTCCTCTAGGCTGTTACAGTTTCTTAGATTTTCCTTGTTTTTGATGACCTTGACAGTTTTGAGGAGGACTGGTCAGGTGTTTTGTTGACTGTCCCTCAGCTGGAATTTGTCTGCTATTTTGCTTATGATTAGGCTGGGCTCCTGCATTTTGGGGAAGGAAGACCACAGAGGTGCAGTGCCATTCTCTTCTCATCATATCAAGGATAGCTGATGTCCTTCTGACTTACTGTTGTGGATGTTGACGAGGTCACCCGGCTGAGGTAGTGTTTGCCAGGTGTCTCCAGGGGTTCCCTTTGTCTCCTTCCCTCCTTCCATACTGTCCTTTTGGAAGGAGGTCACTAGGTAGCCCTCACTTAAAGTCCTGGATCCTCCTGTTGGAAGATTGGAGGATCCACCCCTTCAGGGCAGAGTATCTACATAAATTATCTAGAATTCTTCTGAGTGGGAGATTTGTCCCTTCTCCTCTATTTATTTATTCAGTCATTTATTTATATACATATGGATTGATGGATATTTATGCTTAGATACTGAGCTTGCAATGCTACTTTCTTCCTTTCATTGCTAAAATTGCTCTTTCAAATGTTCCCTGAATTTGGGCCATCTTTCAGATGTTCCCTGTGTCCACACTGACATAGCTACATCAGTGTGGATTTTTTTTTTTTTTTTAGTACTTCTTTACTTTGTGACAGGCCCTAGCTCATCTTGTATATTTCCTGACTCCCTTTTTGGTAGAATTCACCAGTGAACCCATCAGGGCCTGGTGCTTTCCATTTTGAAAGGTTATTAATTTTTGATTCAATGTCTTTAATAGCTAAAATCCTATTCAGAGCATCTATTTCTTCTTGTGTGATTTTTGGCAGACGGGGACTTTCAAGCAACTGGTCCGTTTCATCTAGGTTGTCAACTTTGTTGTCATAATATTTCTTTGTTATTTTTATTATTTTTATCTATTATTTTTATTTTTAATGCAGGAAAAATATTTAAACAATTTTTTGGGGAGGGGACAACTTTTCCCTTCAAAATCAAATTGAGGAATGACATATACAGTTATGAATCTGGAGTTATTCTGAAGCTGGCAAACATCTTCATCTTCCACACTCTGAGGCAGAAATCAGCCTTTTCTCCAAGGAACCCTGTTTCCTTTTTTTGGAAAATAGTATTAGAAACCGAGACCTGGGTGCACGTAGTCCAATTTAACCATCACAGTGGCTGTAATATTACCACACCTCTTGGGTGGACTGTTGTTGGGTAGCTGATCCAAGTGGCTTCCACTCTTTCTTAAACTTTTTATAAAGGAAAATTACATTAATGAGTAAATATAGGTAGGCTAACTGTGGTAGCAACCCCCAAATCAGGGGCTTCACATAATAAAAAGATATTGTTTGCTCCTTAGTCCAGAGGTTGACAAATTTTTCTGTAAAAGGCCAGATAGTAAATACGTTCATCACTCTGGGCCCTAAGTTTTCAGCCCTTATAAAGTGAAAGTTGGCCAGACTGTATCTCTGCTGACATTTTTAACAGATTTGTGAACAGTTATCTCTAGTTTGTGTCTCAGCCCTGATTTATGTTTCTAGTGATTATTAATTGCCTACCAAATGAAAGCTCGGCATTTGTAATTAGGCTGGTGAATTTTACATAATATTTTTGACTGTATGTTGGGGCAAGGAGGGAGCTTGTGTTAATGGCACTGAACTAAGCCACACCCCTCCCCCAGCCTACAGATTAACCCCAAGTTCACTTGGGGCCACCTGGTACTCTGTTAATTAATGAAGTCTAGCTGGCTCCCTTTGCATTTACATCCTGACTTGACTCTTAGCCAAGGGATGCCGACTTTGGTTCCAAAATGCTCAAAGAGGGTGCCTCTCTGCTGGCTCGCTGAGTTGCTGGGAGTGGGTACCATAAAGAGGCAGTGGGGAAAGGGTGCTGTGGAATCACCAGGGTGCAGAGAGCTCCCTGCAGTTATTCTGGATACAAGATGAAGCCCTTCTCGGTCTGCTCATAAGAAGTCTGCATAATTCAGATAAACAGAACGTGGTTTTGTGTCAGGAATCCATAACCTTGAGGATTTGCTTGGTTTGTGCTGTGTTAAGTTTTTTAAAAACATGATTGAATTGGAAGCATCTATTCTCAGCAGCAGTAGGTTGCTTGGCTTTGGCTGTGGAGGTGCTTTCTAGGAAGCTGGCAGGGTGGACACATGGGAGTATCCCAGGAGTCATGAATTCTTTCTAGAACAATTGGTGCCCTAAGTGAGCAACACTTGTACCAGAGCCACAGGTGTCTATGACCAAGGCAAGGCATCTCTGTGTCCCTCTGTGGCCTCTGCTCCCAGATACATGGAAGGATAAATGGCAGTTTATGGCTACTGCCTTGCACATAGAAGTGCTCAGTTAATGCATTTGGAAAAAAGGGGGCTAGTAACAAACCAAAATAGTTAAAGGACAGTTATGAATAGCTATGTATTAAGTAGCATGGGAGCCACCTTTATAAAGCAGAAACTATAAAGAAATGAGGAGACTTAGATAGAAACACACTAATAATGGGAGATACTGCACTCAGTATAAGACAAATCAAGCAGGCAAAAACATAACAAAATCAGCAAGGTAGATATTATGGATATATATTTAAATACATATGTATACATTTATGTCACAATAATATAGAATCTACCTTCTTTTCAAGTGCATATAGAACATTTATAAAAATGTACCATATATTAGGTCACAGGAAAAACTTCAGTAAGTTCTATAAAGTAGAAATATTATAAATAATACTCTGATAGCAGTGTACTAAGACTGGACATTATTAATGAAAACAAAAAAACAACAACAAAAGACCTTTTCATTTGGAAATTTAAAGAACCTTCTATTAAACAACCCTTGGATGAAAGGGAGAAAACAAACAAATTAAAAATGAAAAAGAGATAGTTAAATGAGAACACTATCTAACAGAATTTATAGGATACATTTAAAGCAGTGATCAGAGCGAAGTACACATCCCTAAACACTTTAATCAATACTGATAAAAATAAATGTAAAAATAAAAATCAAAAAAATGTCCATCAACAGGTTACTGGATAAAGAAGATGTGGTATATTTATACAATGGAATACTACTCAGCCATAAAAACCGACAACATAATGCCATTTGCAGCAACATGGATGCTCCTGGAGAATGTCATTCTAAGTGAAGTAAGCCAGAAAGAGAAAGAAAAATACCATATGAGATTGCTCATATGTGGAATCTAAAAAACAAAAACAAAAACAAACAAACAAAAACAAAGCATAAATACAGGACAGAAATAGACTCACAGACAGAGAATACAGACTTGTGGTTACCAGGGGGGTGGAGGGTGGGAAGGGATAGACTGGGATTTCAAAATTGTAGAATAGACTACACTGTATAGCACAGGGAAATATACACAAAATGTTATGATAACTCACAGAGAAAAAAATGTGCCAATGAGTGTGTATATGTCCATGAATGACTGAAAAATTGTGCTGAACACTGGAATTTGACACAACATTGTAAAATGATTATAAATCAATAAAACATGTTAAAAAAAAATAAAAATAAACAAACTAAATTCCCAGCTCAGCAAGCCAGGAAAGAACCACAAAGTAAACTGAAAGACCACAAGGAAGAAAGTAGTGAGGGGTAAAGCAGAAAGAGAACAGAGGGGTGACAGGTCTAATTAACAACTCTAAGATATAGGTTTTAAAACAGTAACAATATGGCTACAACATTTGCTAATAATAAAAAGTGAAGAGAAAGCACAAATATATAAAATAAGAAATGACGAGGGGAACATAACCATTGAAACAGGTAAAACTGAATAAATCGTAAGAGATATTTTGAGACCTCCATGAAAATAGATATGAAAGCCTAGATGAAATACACGACCGATATCAGCTGCGTTTGACACAGGAAGCTTAAAGCAACAATTTCCATAAAAGCCCAGAGAAAATCATGAAGGAGCTACTCCACAAAAAGGCATCAGGCCTGGGTAGTTTCACAGGGGAAGTCTATCAGACTTTCAAAGACCAGCTATTCTCCCTTCTTTATTGTTTCAGAGCGCTGAAAATAAAGGAGAACATTCTAATTCCTTTTTGTAAGTATAACATTGGTATCTAAATCTCACAAAGCAAGTACAAAAAAATGAAATTATAAAACAACATCACTTATAAATATTGAAGCAAAAGTACTAAATAAATTATTCATAAACTGAATCCAATACAACATTAAGAAATCAATGCACCATGGCCAAATGGTGTTTCTCCCCAGGAATGCAAGGTTGGTTCAACATGAGAAAATCCATTAATATAATAATACACTTAAGGGGAAAAAAATCGTATAGTTATCTCCATAGATGCTGAAAGGCCTTTTATAGAATTCAACACCCATGCCTGATTTATCAGTTAAGTAAACAGGAATGGATGGTTACTTCTTAACATGATAAAATATTTTATATGCCTGAATCTTAAAGTTAGCATCTTACGTGATGGGAAGGCATTTCCACAAGTATCAGGATCAGCACAAGGATGCCCACTGTCAGCATTACTATCCCACAATTGTACTAGAGGTATTAGCAATTAGAGAAATCAATTAGAAGCATGAATTCTAGGAAAAAAATAATCAAAACTATCTTTATTTGCACATGACATGATAATAAACTAGAATAATAAATAAATAATAAATAATAATAAATGGAAGACTGTAGATAACCAATGATAAAAGTAAATCAAACAATAAAAGAAATCATTAAAGTAGCAGGATAAAAATCTGACATATAGATGTCAGTAGCTTTCTTCTGCACAAATAAAAACCAATTAGAAAGCACAACAGCACCAACAAAGAGAAAACACTTAGCAAGATAATTAACTTAGCAAGAAATGGGCAAAGCCTATCTGAGGAAGACTTCAAAAGATTTCCACAAGATACAAAAGTAGGCTTAAACAAATAGAAAGACATCCCTTGGAAAAAGCCAGTTTTTCCAAATTTAATTTATGACTCTAACATGATCCCAGTGAAAATACCAATAAGGTTTTTTGTGGATCTAGACAATGGATACTTTTGTGCTTATGAAAAATCAAATATGAAATAACCAGGAAAATCCTGAGAAATAAAGTTACTAGGGGGAACAGCTCTGCCAGACTTTAAAATGAAGTATTATATAATTAAACCTCTATAATTAAACTAGTATTGGTGTTGAGGAGCTAGAAGAGCAGTGGAATTGAATACACAGTGCAGCAGGAGAGCCAACTACACACGGAATTTAGTATAAGATCAAGGTGGCATCTCGAATCGTGGGAGCAGAGATGAACTTGTCAGTACACAGTGCTGGGACACCTGGGTGGCCCTTTGGGAAAAAAAGATAAAATTAGGTGTGTATCTTACACCATGCATGAGAATAAACTCCAAATGGATCTGAGACCTAAAGATGAAAAATGAAATCATAAAAAGACTAGAGGAAAACGTGGGTGAGTTTTCCTATAACATGGGAGTGAGGAGAAGTTTTCTAACTGTGGCTCCACATGTAGTAAAAGAAAAGATTGATTAATTTGATTACATAAAACTAAACACTTTTACATAAACACTTTTGCCATGGCAAAAAACACATACAAACAAAAAAAACCTCACCACCATTAGCACAATCAAAATGCATAAATAAGTAAACCTAATTACCTCTCTCACCTCCCCACCCCCACCGAAAAATGCAACTGACAGTGAGAAAAAAATATTCGCAAAATATATCAGCTATAAAGGGTTAATTTTTTCTGGTGGGGTGCTATGTTTAAACATTTTTAACCATTGTTTAAATTGAAGTATAGTCAGTTTACAGTGTGTCAATTTCTGGTGCACAGCATAATGTTTCAGTCATACATATACATACATATATTCCTTTTCATATTAAATTCTTAATTTATGAAGAACTGTTGAAATTGGAGGAGAGGGGGAACCAGATAGAAAAATGTGCAGAAGTCATGAAAAGGTAATCCACATAAAAGATACACAAATGGACTTTAAACATATGAAAAGATGTTCAACTTCACTCATAATTAGAGAAATGCAAATTAAAACGACTCTGAGATATCGTCTTTCACCTGTCCGATTGGCAAAAGTTAAAAAGCTTGATAACTCATCTATTGGCACGTCTGTGAGGAAACATAAATAAGTGGGGAAGAAAGAAAGGTTTCCCCGTGGTAGATTGCCAATGTGGAAAGAATTTATAAAGTCCCAGCATAACTCCTCCCCAAATTCTTCAGATTTCAAGGGGGAAGTTGTAATTCACAGTGGAGAAATATGGCCAACTCTACCTTAATCAAGTGACCAAGGGAACATCACTACTAACAGGGCAGTGGCCGTCCGTGCCTCCGGACGCGGGGCACTGAGGAGGGCGCGGCACCAGTTCTGTGGCGTTCCTGCCCAAACGGACAGCCTGAACCTAATTACGAGGAAGCATCAGACAAACCCAAACTGAGGGACTTCCACAAAATCATTGGCCTGTACTCTAAGAAAAATGTCAAGGTCACGAAACAAACAAACAAACAAAAACCCCAAAACAACCCAGAGGAACCCTTCCAGATTAAAGGAGACTAAGATGTAAACACTAGACGTGGCTGTGGTGCCGGGTGGGCTCCTGGGCCGGGTGAGCCTTGGTTCTTTCCTTTGCTCTGAAGGACATTACAGGACAGTTGATGAAATGTGAAGGTCTATGCATTAGGTAATAGTTTTATGTCAGTGGTAAGGATCTGATTTTCAGGGAATACACAATATTTAGAGATGAAGGGGCATTGCGGCTCCATCTCCCTCTCACGTGGTTCAGAAACAACGTGTGTGTGTGTGTGTGTGTGTGTGTGTAGAGAGAACACAAATGAGGTCTGTTAACAATTGGGAAATCTGCATGAAGGATCTACAAGAACTATTTGCACCATTTCTTTATTACAAATTTTCTGGAAGTCCTAAAGTATTTCAAAGTAAACATCTATGAGAAAAGGTTAGTGACGTGCCCTCCCGAGTCGCACTGGAGGATACAGTGAGATGGTGCGTACAAATGCATAGTGCTGGGGCGCAGACATGGGCACCACCGAGGAAACGTTAGCTCTGCTATCAGTGTGGTGACGCTGCTTACAGGCTGACCTGTCAGACGTCCCTTTGCGGTTGGGAGCTGACAGATGGCATCCTCACGTATGGCTCAGCTCTGACCCCACCCGCTGCACGACGATACAGTCCCCACACAAGCCATCATTTTTCTGGAGGTGATCATCTTGCTAGACCTACTTAGTATGAGGCTTAGTAACTCATTATTTAATCTATTCACTCATTAAACATCATTTATTGGAAATGAGGTAGCAGGCACTATTCCTTACAATAGACCACTTTTGAGGGAATGAAAAAAGTCGTTTAAGGAAAGAAAAATGCAGAACAGAGAGTGTAGAGAAATATTCACCTCCTGGTGCATATTCCTGGCCGGTGTATTCACGGTCCCTTGGTGGATATAATCTGGGATCCCCCTGGTGGGGTAATTTGGGATTTTCCTGCTGGGTGTAATTCAGAGTTTTCTGGTGGGTGTCAGGAGTCTCCCTGGGGGCTGTAGCTCAGGAGTCTCCCAGCAGGTGTAAGTCAAGAGTCTCCCTGGAGAGGAGTAATGCTCATGGGTGTGGAGGAGGCAGGCGATGGTCCCCAGTGAGAGAGGGATGTAGGTCAGGGGATGAAGTTATACCAGCAACGGTGTGGGGGAGGGGCTAGAATAGGGCAGGGGGAGCACAGGGTTGGGGCAGGGGGAGCTGGGGGCAGGGGGAGTACAGGGCAGGGTGACCAGGGGCAAGGGGAGCATTTGCGGCTTTGAGCTGAGATTGGAAATGTCTCCGGGTTTGCAGGTGACGGCTGTGGGCTGGGGGTGGGGGTCCCAAATCCGGGAACCCTAAGGATTGCCATCCTCCAGAGAAGTTTACCCTAATCTCTGGCAAAATGTGTGAAACTGGGGCAGTGAAGCATCTGAGCACTCATGGTGGGAAGGGTTGCATCGCCTCTTTTTTGGGAAGGACAGTCTCGTATCTCCAAGTTCATTTTTTAACATAAAATATACCTTCTTTTACTAATAATATTGAAAGCAGATGGCAGGCTTTTTTTTTTTTAACATCCTTGCTTAGCAAAATAAAAAGTTGTCAATTTTATATTTGTGTCTCCATTACAGTTTTAAAAGCTGGATCATAAAATTGAAACATCTGGGAACCCAGGCATTCTAGACTTCCTGAATAGAATTTCATGGCCGTTTTCAGGTCTTTTTTAATGTTAGTATTGTTAGTATTTATTTAAAAATTAGTATTATAAGATATTTTAAACATGCAGAAAATTATAGAGACGAAGAGGAACATTGGTTTGCCTGCCCTCTGGATTTCAGAAAAGCCCACACTCCTTGGTAGGGGCAGGATTATTGGCATTTTTACTGTCATTGATGATTCGGTTACCTGCCCCTCCCTAACACAACCTGTTAGTGTAACACGTTTGAAAGCAGGGGCCAGATCTTCTGAGACACATAATAATGAATACAGTTCTTTTCCTAGAGCTCTTTGGAAGCTGCTTCTTTGAGGCAGCTATTTGGATGCAGGGACATTTGGGCTGAGCCTACAACAAAGCAAAACATTACATGTTTAAAAAAATTGTGGTGAAATATACATAACATTTGCCATTTTAACCACTTTTGTGTGTACGGTTCAGTGGCGTTAAGTACATTCACGCTGTGGTGCAACCATCACCACCATCCATCTGCAGAACTTTTTCATCGTCCCGAAATGAAGCTCTGTCCCCAGTAAATACTGCCGGGTTACTTCCCCTCCCCCCGCCCCTGCCACCCATTCTTGTACGTTCTGTCTCTAGGAATTTGACTATTCCAGGAACCTCACATAAGTGGGATCATACAGCGTTTGTCCTTTTGTGTCTGATTTATTTAATTTAGCAGAATGTCTTCAAAGTTCCTCCATGCTGTAACATAAGCCAGAAGTTCTTTCCTTTTTAAGGCTGAATAATATTCTGTTACATGCACACATCACATTCTGTTTATCCATTCATCTGTCTACAGACGTCTGGGTAGTTTTGGCTATTGTGAATAATGCTGCCATGAAGACGGTTGTACAAATATTTGTTCAAGTGCCTGTTTTTAGTACTCTTGGGTCTATTCCCAGAAGTGGTATTCCTGAATCATATGGTAATTCTAGACTTAATTTTTTGAAGAACCATCACACTGTTTTCTACAGTGACTGCACCATTTTATATTCCTACTGACAGCAAGAGTTCTAATTCTCCAATTATTTTTTCCCATTTTTAAAAAATAATAGCCAACCTGGTGGGTATAAAATAGTATCAAGCATTACCCTTTAAGCTTTGTATTTTTATTACCAAGTGATACGCAAACTGGACATCCATCCTCTACCCCTGACTGCCATCCTCTTTTGGCCTTATCTCTCCCCCTCATGGGTCGCTGTGTGTGCAGAATTGTACACAAGATACTAGTCCTTGCTGCAGGGTGTTTTTTTTTTTTTTAATAGGGAAACGCTGGAGAAAACCTGAATGCCAACAGTAAAGGAAAGGTTAAATGGTGTGTACCACACGCAGACCATGAATGACCACACAGCAGTTAAAAAGAATGAGCTATACCACATGATCCAGCAATCTCACTCCTGGGCATTTATCTACAGGGAACTTTAATTCGAAAAGATGCATGCATCCCCATGTTCATAGCAGCACTGTTTACAATAGCCAAGACATGGAAGCAACCTAAATGTCCATCAACAGATGACTAAAAAGCTGTGGTATATTTATACAGTGGAATACTACTCAGCCAGAAAAAAGAATAAAATAACGTCATTTGCGGCAACATGGATGGACCTGGAGATCATCATTCTAAGTGAAATAAGCCAGAAAGAGAAAGAAAAATACCATATGATATCACTTATATATGGAATCTAAAAAAAAAAGACACAAATGAACTTAATTTACAAAACAGAAACAGACTCACAGACATAGAAAACAAACTTATGGTTACCGGAGGGAAAGGGAGAGGGAAGGGATAAATTGGTAGTTCGAGATTTGCAGATACTAACTACTATATATAAAACTGATAAACAACAAGTTTTTACTGTATAGCACAGGAAACTATATTCAATGTCTTGCGGTAACCTGTAGCGGAAAAACACATGAAAAGGAGTATACGTGTGTGTATGTGTGACTGAAACACGATGCTGTGCACTAGAAATTGACACAATAGTGGAAACTGACTAGACTTCAATCAAAAATAAAATTAAGTTACAGTAAAAAAATAAAAAGAATGAGTTATATCTGCAAGTACCGACATAGGATGAGGTCCATAATGTATTGTTAAGTGAAAAGAGAAAGCCAAAGGATAACATAGTAAAACCTACACGTGTGAACAGACACGTGTGGAGGTGCACAGGGGTTGTATGTAACGTACAGAGGGATGCACTGCATGTAATGTAAATTACTCCTATATATGTATACGTAACATAGACGACATGTAATATAAACACGTATAGACCTTTTACAGCCATGTGCATAGAAAGCTCTGGAAAAACCGTGCATGAGGCTGTTGACTGTGACTGTTTCTGAGAAAGACAATAAAGTTAGTGCGAGAGGGGAACTTCACTATTTACTTGGGATGCGTCCAACTGTTTGAGGGTTTTTTTTTTTTTTTTTTTTACCAGAATGTATCACTTCTGTAAGGTAAAAATAGAAACAAAGAAAAAAACAAACACGGGAAACCTGATGCGTCTGTCATGATGCACGGACTTTCCATGTGGTACCACGTGTGCCTCAGATCCGCAGAGCGGTGATGGGTGTGGTTCAAGGGCTCTTTGTGAGCCAGGCTCTGGTTTAAGCACTTTATTTATTTTTTATCAAACATTTATTAAAGTTGTTAAATGTACAGCATCTCATTTGGCATTTTGGAAGTTCCTTATTGTAAAAACTATTTTGTCTGATAACAAACAGACAGAAGAATAGTTGTCAGTGATTATTCTGGACTTTCACATTGAGTAAATTCAGTTTCTTCTTGAGACATGAGTTTCCTTCTGTATTTCTGAGGTAATGTTTTTATGATCTCTGCCATGTCTGGTGAACCCTGATGCATCAGCCGATCTGGCGATTTATTTCAAATGCACTAACTCATTTACCTCCACCAAAGTTCACGATGAAGGAGGCTACCCATGTTTTACTGATAGGAAATAAGCTCAGAGAGGTGACATCACTCACTTAAAGTCACACAGCTTGTGAGGGGTGCATATTTAGTTCTTTAATGACCAGACAACTTCCTTCTAGACAGGTGCACAGGTCATTTTTTTAAAATCTGGATTTTAGCTTCTGATTTATCTTTAAAAAATAATGAGATGCTGCAGATTGTGCTTGCAAGATTCAAGGACCATTAGGGTCTGGCTTGTGGTGGTGGTGGTTGTTTGGCTTCATTTGAATACAGCTCCGTTTATAAGCGCCCTCGATCAGGGGAAGGGTGCCAGGAATTTGTCCGCAGTCTACATGAGAAACGAAAGGTTCGATGCTTCTATTTTCAATAAAAAGAATTAGTAGGTAGGACACTTCAGAGCTTTGTTCTGGAGACTTGACAGATGATTCTAAAGTTACTACCGAAGCCTGCTGTTCTGGCTAGAAGCGTCTTAGGAAGTTTCCTCTGCCGAAGCACCACGGATAAATTGCTCCTAATAGCCTAAGTGCTGGGTATGGGGTCCTCCCACGCACGGTGTTATTGATAATCGTGTATTTTCGAGAAGCCTTATTCCATTGCCCCACACATCGTCCTTCTTTTTGAAGGAGGATTTCTTGGGTGGCACTGTGCCTTCTGCACCTAAATGAGCAGCATCCACAACAAAGGTTTCCAAGTGCCTCATTTTGTTAAACTCTTAAAACTGTTACATTAATAAAATCAGCTTAACAGAACCCTGATTAGTTTGAAATTGCTTTAAATTTGGTCATTAAATTTCAGGGAACATGTAATTTTCTCCACATCTGGTACAGCTGCAAGGCACAAGGGATGAGGACAGAAGCAGTGATAACAAATGCAGCGGATGGTGAGGAAGCACTTTGTTATTGACGGTCTCTGCACCACTAGTTTGCAAACCCCCAGGAATCAGCTTCCTGGTGAAACATTAGGCCCTTTGTTATTTCTCCAAGAACGTTCTCTTTCTGCGGTGAGAAGGGTGATAACCGAACAGCTGGGTGTCCAGGCAGGTGGGCTCACTTCCTGAGAAGCCTGGGTACTTGCTGTGTCACCTTGGACAGATGTTCCTGCTTCTCTGTGCCTTGACATTCTCATCTGTGAAATGAGTGGATATCCACCACGTCCTGTTCTTTCGGCACGTTTCCAGGGCCGGGGGGCAATAGTGCCATCTTTTGTTGGGAGCTGTTAGAAAAAGCCAAGGGGTGTTACCTGGATCATCACATGTCAATATGCGTCTGGTGTCTTTGCTTCTAACCTCCTGGCGCTCTCACTTTTCTAGTAGGGTTGCAGGATGAGATCTGTAAGACCCTGATGCTGATGTGATGTCGGAAGTGTGTTAGCAGCCAGCCCCTCCACCTGCTCCTCTCCACTTTGAGGCTAAGGTTTGACAAGTCCTGGAAGCTCACTCCTTGCTGTGAGGGTGTCTAACCTGGCCGGGGGCCTTGGCACTTGGCCTTCAGCTGGGACATCACCGCTCGATTCACCGCAAGTGGCTGCATCCTCCAGGAGCTTGTGTATTTTCTCATCAAGGAACGTGCCAGTCCTTTGTGGTCAAATCCCAAAGTGAGAGGGGGCTGAGGTCCAAGAGCCTGGCAGCGGAAATGCAGTCATTGGAGGAAAGAGCCCCTCGGATCTCATATTCGGAATTCTTGAGGTGGAGCTAGAACTGGGGGCCAGAGGTAGCCCAGGTGGACCGTCTGCGCTCTTGGCCATTGCTAACCACTGAATGGAGTGCCCTGCGCTGGAGCGGTGGTGACTGTGGGAAAGACCATGTCCAAGTACTTGCTCCGTGCCAGGCGTGGTGCTGCGAGCCCCCTGGTCTTATGGCCTCTAACGACCCTTCCAGGTGAGGTACATGACCCCCGTTCTACAGATGGAGGAGTGAGGCTTAGTGGGGTTACAGCTCTAGTCTTTGCAGGGTTAGGGTCTGAACCAAGAGTGGGCAGTAAATGTGGAACCTGCAGAGGGAGAGGGAGCTGAGAGCCTGAGGGTGATCTGTGTTGTGTAAGCACCGGACTGAGATCCTAAATCAGACACTAAAAGCCAAGGCACTTGATTTCATCTTGCAGAGAGTCCACATCACATGATAGATCCCCACAGGTGCCAAAACTTTTTGAGGAGTCCAGCATCTTCTGCCGGCCCTTTAAAAATAGTCATTTGCTCTCTAGAGAGCGTCATTTTTCAAGTCACACATCTGCAACGAAAGCCAAACGCCTTCTGGAATTTATGGCACTTAAGTAGGTTACTGCAGCCCAACTGCATCTGTTTCTCAAAAACTGTTGACGTTTCTGATAATAGGAGATAAGTTCCACTGAAGTTGAGCTGCCGGAGATGGGATGTGAGCGAGGGGGTGAAGGACGCGGACCCCGAGGCACAGGATTACACTCGCGGGTGCGGGTGGGTGAGGGAGAGTGGGCATGAGCGTGGGCCCCGGGGCAGAGCGCGCAGGTGAACACCGCATCACTTGTCTGGACGCGGGTGTTGCAGGCAACCTGATTTCTATAAGCAGGCGGTGGGAAAAGAATACGAGGCTTGGAAAATGATTTTCTCTGGGCACTTCTTCAGGTTTTCGGGTAGGTTTTATAGGAGAGGCTCACAGTTTGAAGTTGTCACCAGCTGTCAGATTTCCATTAGCGATTTCCCCAATCTCTGATGCTGAAATGACAGGACCCTTGAAAACAGCAACAGAACAAGTGGGAACCTATATTTTATTCAGAATCTTTCCTGCCCTTAGCATGCTATCTCATCATCCGGAGATGGATACACATGAATGGAAGTATTGTATGCATACGAGTTCCAGTATGGGTGGCCTAAAGGTTTTTTTCGTGGGGGTGGGAAGATAATTAGGTTTATTTATTTATTTATTTTTTAATGGAGGTGCTGGGGATTGAACCCAGGACCTCATGCATGATAGGCATGCACTCTACCACTGAGCTGTACCCTCCCACTTTGGGCGGCCTAAATTTAAAAAATCATTTAAAGTACAGAATTGTACCTAATAATATTAGGCATTTTTAGCTCATGAAATGTGGTCTTTAGAAGCATGACCTGAAAATGAATAAAAATACTTTCACTCAGTTCCTTGCCTTTGCAACCCCGTTCTCTCATCAAAATCCGGTCAAACTCCTGCTACTGCTTTTTGGTAAGTCGGTTTTAAGAGTCAGCCCTGTCTTCCAGAAGCATGGCAGAGTTTTCTGGCTGATGGTTGGTTTGGTTTTGGGGGGGATACTTGCGAGCATTCTTCGAGTTCTCCGCCTTGAGCGCAGTTGGAAGAGATCTGTACGGAGGATGCATTGGGACAGGTATTGAGTATAATAAACTATATTTAAATATTTATAATATGTGGAATTTTTTTTATGGTGCTGTTCTTTAAATCATCGAATAAGGCCCTATCATTTCTCCGAAAGATGCACGAGCCCTGTCTCCCCGCATATAGATCACTTTGCCTTCGGACGGTATCTCAACTTAGAAATGATTTCTGCAGATGATATTTTACATACATTTGTATTGTGGTGAGCATTATATCCTGCCATTTTACAGGAGGATTTCTTCTGAAAATAGCTCTGTATTTGTGGAAAGCTGAAAGGGGGGAGGGCAGGGAAGGGGAGCTGGATGTGTTTAATCTCCCGGAAGCCTGGGGAGGAGGGCCGGGGACCTCGCCATCCCCAGCCCGTCCCCGCCTTTCCTGAGCTCTTGTCTAGTGGCTCCGGGCTATGAGAATGAAGTGGTTCTTCTCTTCTGCGGAAGAGCCTGAGAATCCTGTGATTTTTATTTTCCACTTATGCCTCCAAGGCCTCCCTCCCTCCCTCCCTCTTCCTTCTTTGTCAATTTGAAGAGCTCTCTCTCTGTGCCTAGTTGTTATCTAGATAACAACCATTTGTTTTTAAAATTGATTCCTATAAAGAGTACATTAGGATTCTTAAGGGCTAAAATGTGGCAGACTGTCAGACTTTTTAGAGTAGGAAGGGGCCTGCTGGCCAGGCTGAAGGTTCCTGGTTTTATGGTGAAAACAGACAGACAGACAGACAGAAAAGGTGGAGGGATTGCCGTGTCTGGCGCACGCGAAGGAAGAGTTGGGTAGTTTGACCGCCGTTAGTGCCGGCCACTTTTGGGGCATTTATGGTGAGCTTCCCTTTCCTCGGGGCTTTTGATGTTTGGGGTGATCATGTCACTTGCTTTGGCCAGTGAAATGTGATTGGAAAGGACACGTGTCCCTTCAAGGCACACTTCTTTTTTTTGAACAACAATATAACATTTTTTACTGATTTATAATCATTTTACAATGTTGTGTCAAATTCCAGTGTAGAACACACATTTTCAGTTATACATGAACATATATATATTCATTGTCACATTGTTTTCTCTGTGAGCTGCCATAAGATCTTGTGTATATTTCCCTGTGCTATACAGTACAATCTTGTTTATCTATTCTACAATTTTGAAATCCTGTCTATCCCTTCCCACCCTCCACCCCCCTGGCAACCACAAGTTTGTATTCTATGTCTATGAGTCTGTTTCTGTTTTGTATTTATGCTTTTTTGTTGTTGTTGTTGTTGTTTAGATTCCATATATGAGGGATCTCATATGGTATTTTTCTTTCTCTTTCGGGCTTACTTCACTTAGAATGACATTCTCCGGGAGCATCCATGTTGCTGCAAATGGCGTTATGTTGTCGGTTTTTATGACTGAGTAGTATTCCATTGTATAAATATACCACATCTTCTTTATCCAGTCATCCGTTGATGGACATTTAGGCTGTCTCCATGTCCTGGCTATTGTAAATAGTGCTGCTATGAACATTGGGGTGCAGGTGTCATCCTGAAGTAGGGTTCCTTCTGGATATATGCCCAGGAGCGGGATTCCTGGGTCATACGGTAAGTCTATCACTAATTATCAGAGAAATGCAAATCAAGGCACACATTTTAAGCAGCCCAGAGCCGTTCACCACATTCATTTTTTGCCATGGCAATTTTGGGAGGACACATGGAGAGGAGCTTCCATCAGCTGGGTTCTCTGGTGAGGACAGTGTGTGACAGAACCCCAGCTAGGCCATAACAGCCATGTGATGTGGGCAGGAAATAGACCTGCTCTGTTACTGCAGTGTGGTCCAACCTTCCCTGACTGACGCAGGTGGACTGAAACACACAACCCCCGGTGGGAGTGCTTCCATCCTAAGCGGTGACTCATCCACGTACTGTGACGGTTCTGGGGTAACTGATTCCGTGCAGTAGCTGGCTTGCTGACAGATAGCCAGTCATTGTCCACAAGCAGGAGGTAAAGGATAAGTGTGTATGTGCATAGGGTGTAGTGCGTGTGGTGTGAAGAAAACACAAGTTTCCTTAGAGACCTGCCTACCTGCTTCCGGAGCGTCCTGCCAGTGAGCAGACGTGCCTCTCACAAGGCAGAGGATGTGATGTGTTCAGCGTTGCTGGAGGAGTTCACTGTGACCAGGCATTGGTGCACTAGCAGGTTTCAGAGTGATTTATATGAAAACAATCTAAAGCATTTACTAGCTGGAAGAACTAATTTCCAATAAATCAGACAGGATTCCCTTGGGAACCAGAAATAAATGAGGGCAAAAGAAATTGCTAAGGGTTGTTGAGCAATAAAGAGATGGGTTCTAGATATCTTAAAATGATATTTAAATGGACAAAGTTGATTTAACTGTCTTTTTTCATGTCTAGGAGTAAGATTTAAGTATACAGCATGTTGTTATAACCAGGAATTATTCGCCAGGAGACTTTTAGCATTTCATGCACATCCCACTGAATGGCAATTTTAATATTCCAGTTTCAGTCCTAAATTGTAATGAAAAGGCATTAATTGCTTGGTTCCCTGCAAAGTCCATAAAAAAAAGTGTTTCTAGAAAAAGTTCAAATTTGGTAGACGAGGCAGAACTTTCATTATCTAATTTTAGTCATTTCTTCCAATTAAAAAATTTAAATGAATATGTGTTTTATTACCTCAAGTCCACAAGTACCTATTATTCACATACTGGTAGTCTGGCTTTGGGCCGCCAGCCTTGGAGAATGTGGAAAAAATAGAATATGTATGTGGTTCTTGAACTCCAGAAGTGTAAATTTCACAGGAAGATTAAGCCATGAAACTGAGAACTCAAGCAGCACGTGACCGCCTGCCAAAGGGGAGGGTGTGAGGGCCACCGGGGGCTGGAAGACTCTGACATAGCTTCCGGTAGGAGGTGAGGTGTGGGGGCCGGAGGCTCTGGCCAGACTTGGCCAGGGGAAGGGGAGGTAGCTGTGGATGGGTAGAAGGGGACGAGGGATAGCTGTGGATGGATGCAGGTAGGAACTTTCAGAGCTCCCAAAGACAAGGAGAGGCTCTCCAGGGGCCCAGGCTGGGCTGTTCTGGAGATGTCTGATTCTGTCACACGTGGGCATTTCTCATGCCAAGATTTAGCACCATTTCCTGAGAAACTGTGAGCTTCCTGCTCCTTGGGACTCAGAGATGACTGGTCTTTCTAGGATGTTTCTGGGAGAGGTGAGGTGAGAGGAGGAGAGGCAGGGACAAAGGACACTCATGGTGGCGTCCAGTCGCTTCTGAACACCCTGGGCATGCGCTCCTTATTTTGTTGAGTCCTCCCCACCCCAGGGTACTTTTGACTCCCTTTTCACGGGTGAGAAGACATATTCTAGAGGTTGGAAATGTCACCCCAGGCCACTCAGCAGGAAGGTTACAGAGTGTTGACATCCAGGCCACGCCCCTTTTCAGGACGCGAGAGATCCGGTTCCCCCGAGCCCAGAAATCCAATTTCTGCCCTTGCTCTTCTCGGGCATGGGAGGTAGAATTGTTCGAGCGTGTGGACTTCCCCCCGAGGGCCCCTGCTCAGCACTCCCGGCCTGGCCAGGACTCTCAGGTGCTGGCAGGTTCCCTCATTGCCTCGTCTTTGCTCCACGGTCCTCCCAGGAGGATGAGGACTCCTGTTGATTTTCTCTGCTTCTCTCCCTAAAGCCTGGGGGTGCCGCAAAGCCCATCATAGGCGCCCTCTCCAACCAGCTGACTGGCCCCTGCTCTCCACAGTGCTGCTTAGAGGGCGGGCAGAGGCGCGTCTCCAGCCTGGGCCTTGGGTTCCAGCCGATATTCCCCCCTCTGCCCTGTACTGGGTATCCCCCGCCCAGCTCCCCCCTGAGACTGGGAAGCCACCTCCCTCTGCAGCCCCAGACACCCCCAGTCTTGGTGCAGAGCCTTCCCCTCCTCCGTCCTTTGCAGAAGCAGCCAACTGCTGTCTGGCGAGACGTCTTCCTTTCCACAGGAGAGCGATGTGTGTGTGGTGCTCGCTCTCCTTAGTCTCTTTCTCCAGGGAATCCATCCCCTGTGTGCACTGAGAATTTCTCAATGCTGTTGAAATATGTCTGAGGGCGAGAGGGAACTGGCTGCTGAATAAAATCCTGCATCATCGGAGGAGCCGGGGAAAGTGGATGGAAGGGGAGCTGGGAGAGGTGGACAAAGAAGAGGAGTATTTTAAGGGGGGAGGGTAGAGCTCAATGGGGCAGTGTGCCTAGCATGCATGAGGTCCTGGGTTCAATCCCCAGTACCTCCATTAAAGATAGATAAGACCTAATTACCTTCACACCACATTTTTGTTAAATTAAAAATTAATTAATAAAAGAAGAGGAGTTTTTTAAATTAAAAAATATTTTTCAGTATTTCAGATATATAAAAATATAAATCATAATGAAATGCCTAGCCCTGCACCACTGTGAGCTTGAGGATAAAACACGGTACTGTGCTCTGCGCCAGCCTCCCAGGGCTGGCTAGCCATCATCCTGAGCATTTCTGTACTGTGGCTACATGTATATGCGTCCCTAAACAATGAATAATTTCCTTTCGTATGTTTTTAAACTTTATATAAATCACTGCATGTACTGCAAACACTTTAAAAAATTTCCCCCCATTTTTAAAAATTGAAGTATAGATGATTTACAATGTTGTGTTAGTTTCTGGTGTACAGCACAGTGATTCAGTGATACGTACATAGATATATATACATGTTCTTTTTCATTACTGGTTACTACAAGTCATTGAATATGGTTCTCTGTGCTGTGTAGCAGAACCCTGTTGTTTATCTATTCTGTACATAACAGTTTGTGTCTGCCAATCCCAAACTCCCAATTTATCCCTCCCTCCCCTTCCCTCTCCCCGCTGTAACCATAAGGTGGTTATCTGTGTCTGTGAATCTCTTTCTGTTTGGTAAATAAGTTTGTTGGTATCATTTTTTCAGACTCCACATATAAGTGATATCATCTATTTGTCTTTCTTTGACTGCCTGACTTCACTTAGTATGATAATCTCTAGGTCCACCCGTTGCAAACACTTTTTCAATTAACAACTTTTAAAAACAATTTCCAAATTTTGAAAAATTGCAAAAAAAGTACAAATATCATTCACCAAATTTCACAATTGTCACTATTTTACTACATATGCTTAATCGTTCTCTGTCTACACACATGCACACCCTGTGTGCACATATGTACATACATATGCTCACACACGTATGGAATAGTGTACAAACGTAACATTTAAATTTTCTTCTGCAACATTTAAGTTGTAGCCATGATGCTCTGTCACCTACAAACACTGCAGTGTGTGTTTCCTAAGACCAAGGCTGCTCTTCTGCCTCAGCACAGGACAGCTACCAAATCAGGAAATTAGCTCTGATACAATACTATTATCTAATCCTCAGATCTTATAGAAATTTCAACAATTGTGCCACGAATGTTTGTTATGGCAAAAGCAAGATAAATTGTTGTTGTTGTTGTTGTTTGATTTTGGTTCAGGATCCAATCCAGGATCTCGGGTTGCATTTAACTGTCATGAGTGGCATTTAGTCTCTTCATCTGGAACTGTTCCTCAGTCTTTCTTCTTTCATTTTTGAGTTTGACATGATAGTTTGTAGATGCCCTTTTAGTTCTGGTTTGTCTGATGTTTGCTTACGGTTAGATTCGATTACACCGTTCTGTCCAAAATA
The DNA here is from genome assembly GCF_036321535.1 of Camelus dromedarius. Taxonomy (NCBI): domain Eukaryota; kingdom Metazoa; phylum Chordata; class Mammalia; order Artiodactyla; family Camelidae; genus Camelus; species Camelus dromedarius. Next base: position 66,419,343 of record NC_087449.1, on the reverse strand, counting down.
CCACAGAGGTAATGTCGTGTCCTTTTCAGGGCATCTTGCCGGTGCGCGGTGTCTGTCTGTCTCGTTGACGGCAGTGTTACCTAATCACTTGACTAAGGTGATGTCTGCTGGTTTTCCTTTTTGTAATTAGTAAGTATCTCATGAGATAATACTGGAAGACTGTGTGAATATCTTTTCATCAAACTTACAATTACAAAAATTTTAACAACAGCATTATTGTGATATAACTCACACACCATACAAATCACCCATTTCAAGTGTACAATTCAGTGACTTTAAGTATATTCACAATAGTGATTTTAAACATATTCATCACCTCAAAAGGAAAACCCATATCATTTAGCTACCAGCCCACTACCTCTCCACCCCCACACCTTACCCCTCAGTCTTTTGTGACCATGAATCTACTTTCAGTCTTTCCCTATCTCTCTTTTGGACTTTTATGTGAATGAAATCACATAGCACGTGGACTTTGACTTAGCGTAATATTTTCAAAGTTCATTCAAGTTGTAGCAAGTGTCAGTACTTCATTCTTTTTATGGCTGATGGCATTCCCCCATACATTTTGTTTATCCATTCACCTATTGATGGACATTTGAGTTGTTTCCACCTTACGGCTCTTATGAATAACAATCCTATAAACATTTGCATACAATTTTTGTGCAGACATGTTTTTCATTTCTCTTGGGTGTATACCTAGTAAAGAAACTGCTGGATTATATGGTAACTCTATGTTTAATTGTTTAAGGAACTGTCAGACACAGACTTTCCCAAAGTGGTAGCACCATTTTACACTCCAAGCAGCAGCAATTTCTCCAGCAACACGTGCTAATAGCTGACTTTTTGACTCTTGATATCATAGTGGATGGGAAGTGGTATCTCATTGTGGTCTTGGTGTGCATATTCCTGACTACTGTTGTTGTGTAAATTTGTGTATCTTCCATTTGTATAGTTTCCTTGGGGAAATGTCTACTCAGATCCTTTGCCTATTTTAAAATTAAGCCTCTTGTCTTTTTATTATTAAGTTGTAGGAGTTCTTAATATATCCTAGATACAAGTCACTTACCAGATATGTGGTTTACAAATATTTTTTCCCATTCCATGGGTATGTTTTGGTGTCATGTGAGTCACAAAAGTTTTAAATTTTGATGAAGTCTGATTTATTTTTTTCTTTTGTTGCTCATGCTTTTGGTGTCATATCTAAGAATGCTTTGCTGAATTCAAGGTTATGAAGATTTACTTCTGTTTTATAGTTTCAGCTCTTACATTTAGGTCTTTGAATCATTCATTTTGAGTTAATTTTTGTATGTGGTGTGAGGTAAGGGTCCAGTTTTACTCTTTTGCATGTAGTTATCCAGTTGTCCTAGCACCATTTGATGAAAAGACTGTTCTTCCCTGATTGAATGATCTTGGCACTCTTTTTGAAAATAAATTGACAATAGATGTGTGGATTTATTTCTGGACTCTCAATTCTACTCCATTGATCTGTATGTGTATCCCTGGACTGTTACTACACTGTCTTGATTATCATTGCTTTGTGGTAAGTTTTTTATTTGGGAGATATGAGTCCTTTTACTTTGTTCTTTTTTTTTTTTAGGATTGTTTTGGCTATTCTGCATCACTTGCAATTCCTTATGAATTTTATAAACAGGTTGTCAATGTCTACAAAGAAGTAAGGTAGAATTCTGATAGGGATTGTTGAATCTGTACAGAAATTTAGAGAGTATTGCCATCTTAATGTTAAGTTTTTTGACTCACAGACATGAATGTCTTTCCAATTATTTAGGTCTTTAATTTCTTTCAAAGATGTTTTCCAATTTTCATAGTTTTGTATTTCTTGCTAAAATTATTCCTAAGTACTTTATTCTTTTTGATGTTATTGTGAATGGAATTATTTTCTTAATTTTATTATCAGATTGTTGCAAGTATGTACAAATACAATTGATTTTTGTATATTGACCTTGTATCCTGCAACTTTGTTAAAGTTGTTCATTAGTTCTATTAAGTTCTTTTAGTGGGTTCTTTAGGATATTCTGTATATAAGATCATCTCCTTTGTAAATAGTGATAGTTTTTTTCACCTCACACCAGTCAGAATGGCCATCATTCAAAAATACACAAATGACAAATGCGGGAGAGGCTGTGGAGAAAGGGGAGCCCTCCTACACTGCTGGTGGGAATGCAGTTTGGTGCAGCCACTGTGGAAAACAGTATGGAGATTCCTCAAAAGACTAGGAATAGACTTACTGTATGACCCAGGAATCCCGCTCCTGGGCATATATCCAGAAGGAACCCTACTTCAGGATGACACCTGCACCCCAATGTTCATAGCAGCACTATTTACAATAGCCAAGACATGGAGACAGCCTAAATGTCCATCAACGGATGACTGGATAAAGAAGATGTGGTATATTTATACAATGGAATACTACTCAGCCATAAAACCCGACAACATAACGCCATTTGCAGCAACATGGATGCTCCCGGAGAATGTCATTCTAAGTGAAGTAAGCCCGAAAGAGAAAGAAAAATACCATATGAGATCCCTCATATATGGAATCTAAAAAAAGAAAAACAACACAAACAAAGCATAAATGCAAAACAGAAATAGACTCATAGACATAGAATACAAACTTGTGGTTGCCAAGGGGGCAGAGGGTGGGAAGGGATAGACTGGGATTTCAAAATTGTAGAATAGATAAACAAGATTATACTGTATAGTTTTTTTGTTCCTTTCCAATCCAGATGCCTTTTGTTTCTTTCCCTTGCCTAGGTGCCCTGGCTAGAGCTTCCAGTTCAGTGTTGAATAGAAGTGATGATAGTGGATGTCCTTGTTTTGTTTTTGATCTTAGAGGGAAAGTATCCAGTCTTTTACCATTAAGTATGATGCTAACTGTAGATATTTTGTAGATGTCCTTTATCAGGTTGAGGAAGTTCCTTTCTAGTTTGTTGAATGTTTTTTTAAATCATGGAAGGGTGTTGGATTTTGTCAAATGCTTTTTCTGTGTTTTGAGATGATCATGTGATTTTTGTTTTTTAGTCTATTTATATAATGCATTACTTAGTTGATGTATTACTGAGATGCTGAACTGACCTTGAATTCCTGGTGTAAGTTTCACTTGGTCATGGTGTATGATTCTTTTTATATGTTGCTGGATTCAGTTTGCTAATACTTTGTTGAGGATTTTTGCATGCATATTCCAAAGAGGCATTGGTGAGTAGTTTTCTTGTAATGCCTTTGTCTGGTTTTGGTATCAGGGTAATGCTGGTATCATAAAGTGAGTTTGGAAATATTCTTGCCTCTTACAATTTTTGGAAGAGTTTGTGAAGAATTGTAAAAGATTAATTATTCTTTAAGTGTTTGGTAGAATTCAGTGGTGAAGCCATCTAGGCCTGGGATTTCCTTTGTGGGTATGTTTTTCATTACTAATTCAATCTCTTTACTTATTATAGGTACATTCAGATTGTCTATTTCTTCTTGAGTCAGTTTTAGTTAGTAGTTTGTACCTTTCTAAAAATTTGTCCATTTCATCTAAGTTATCTAATTTGTTGGTGTTTTCCTTTATAATCTTTTTTTTTTTTTAATTTCTGTAAGGTCATGGTAATGTCCCCTCTTTCATTTCTGACTCTAGCATTTTGACTTTTCTCTCTTTTTTCCCTGGGTCAATGAAGCTAATGATTTGTCAATGTTGTTACTCTTTTCAAAAACTAGATTTTTTTCATTGGTTTTTTTCTGTGTTTTTCTGTTCTCTATTTTATTAATTTTCACTTTCTTATTTATTATATTTTTCATCTGTTTGCTTTAGGGTTACTTTGCTCTTCTTCTTCAAGTCTTGAGGTGGAAGATTAGGTTATTGATTTGAGATTTTTTTTCTTTTATATATTTCCCTCTGTGTGTTTCCCTCTAAGCACTGTTTTTGCTGTTTCCCGTAAGTTTTAGTATCTTATTTTCATTTTCACTTATCTCATTGTATTATCTGATTTTCCATGTAAATTATTCTTTAATTCATTGATTATTTAACAGTGTCTTTTATAATTTACACATATTTGTGTGTTTCTCCCCTTTTTTGCTACTTTCTTATAATTTCACTTTATTGTGCTTGGAGAACATACTCTGCATTATTTCTATTCTTTTATATTTACTGAGGTTTGTTTTATGGCCCAGAATATGATCTATTCTAGAGACCATTCCGTGTGCCCTTGAGAAGAATATATATCCTGTTGTTGAGTGGAGTGTTCTAAAGATGCCTGTTAGGTTAGTTGGTTTATGGCATTATTCAGGTCTTCCATCTCCTTGTTGATATTTTATCAGTGTTTCTACCCATTATTGGAAGTAGGATATGAAGTCTCTGAATACTACTGTAGAGTTATTTATTTCTGTGTTATTTCTGTCCATTATTTCCTTCATGTATTTTGGTGCTCTGTTGTTGGGTGCGTATGTGTTTATAATTGTTTCCCAATGCATTGACCCTTTTTTCATTATGAAATGTCCCTCTTTATCTTTAGTAGCAGTCTTTGTTTAAAGTCTATTTTGTCTGATATTAGTGTAGATTTCCCACTCCAGCTTTCTTGCGGTTGCTCTTTGCATGATACTTTGCCTATCCTTTTCTTTTCAATCTGTTTGTATCTTTGAATCGAAAATGTGTCTCAGGTGCAAAATATTTTTATTTTATAATAAAAATTTTATTTTATATATAGACTATATAATATAGTCATATTTATCAATCTTTTACTGCTTATGTATTTTTGAATCAGAGTGATAAAATCTTTACCTACAGTCGGGTTGTAAAGAGATCATCTACATTTCCTTTTAGTACTTGTATGGTTTTAGCCTTTTTATTTATATCTTTGATCCGTTTTGAACTTATTCTTGTATTTGGTGTGAAGTGTGGATATAATTTTATCTTTTTCCAAATTGTTAGCTGGTTATTCCAGCGGTGTTTATCAAAAAGTCAGTTTTTGCCCCAGTGGTTTGAAAGATCATCTTTACCATATGCAGAATTTCCAAATGCAGCTGCTTCTGTATCTGAACTTCTTCTTCTATGCCTCTGTCTATTGATACACCCGTACCACACTGTTTTAGTTATGAGGGCTTTGTAGTATTTTTAATGTCCTGTAGGGCTTATTCTCCCACTGAGGCTTTTCTTTCTCAGTGTCTGGTTGTTCTTGAAAGTTTATTTTTCCATATGACCTTTAGTATCAATTTGTCTAGCTCCATCAAATGGCATTGACTTTGCAAATTAGCTTTGGAAGAACTTATACCCTAATACTATTGAATCATCCCACCCAAGATCAGCTTACATCTTCCCATTTGTTCAAGAATACTTCTGTGTTTTGTGTTTTAAAATTTCCTCAAAGTGGTTTTGTCCATCTCTTACTAAGTTGGGAGTTTCTCTCTGGAACTGATTTCTGGATGTTAATTTTATATTCTGCTACTTTACCGAATCCTCCTTTTTGGGGGGATTTGAGTTATAAATGTGGAGTTTTCTAACATATTTTCATGAGATTCATCAATGTGGATCCCTGTAGTTCTAGTTTATTAATTTTAACTACTGTATTGTATTCCATTGTGTGATATACCACAGTATATTTATCTGTTTGTATGTGGATGGTCATTTAGGTTGTTTCCTATTTATCAAAGTTGCCAAGTAGTTTCTGAAAGTGGTTATATGAGTTCACACTCCCATCTGTAGTTAGGACTCCCTGTTGCTTCACAGTTTTGCCAGCATTAGCTACTGTCAATCCTTAAAATTTGTCAGTCTGATGGGCAGCAAATGGTGGAGCAATGTGGTTTTAAATGACTGTTCTTAAGTTCTTGGTTCTAAATTCTGCACCATGTGATCCCTCCCATAAGGACTGTCTCTGTGGGTTGCACAGCTCCACACCTTCTTCCTATAAGTGCCCTCTGCTCTCTCAGAAATGTTTGGCTGCTGATAGGAATTGGAAACTGTGAAGCCTCCTAACCCCTGAGGGGGAAAAGCACTTCTATAAAAACTCAATGTATCCTTTATTAGGTGAGGAATGTTCAGCCTCGGGTTGGGCCTCCTAGTGGAATTTCTTTGCTGAGTTACTTGCATCTGTAACTGCTATATAATTACCAACAATCAGCATTAACTGACTAACAACTGGTACCTGGCATTTTGCTAGGCTCCGCACAAGATTTAGTGATGAATTAGATCCAGTTCCCACCCTCAAGGGGCTTATAACTTCATTGGGAGAGAAGACATACATTTATATTAGAAGATACTGCGAGATGACACCAATGATACCCTGTGAGGATGTAAAGCACCAGGTCACTGATGCAGAAGTAAAGTCTACGTAAAAATGAATGTAAAAAGAAAAGAGCGTATCTCTACCTTCATATCATATTACAAATCCAGAAAGAAAATCTGTCAATGAATTTTTTCTTCTTGTTTTAAACAGGCTAAATTTATCCTAGTAAAAATGTATACACCATCTAAAGCATCTCCTCAGTCTTTCCAATCTGTACGATCACTGGCAACTTAAATCTCACCTCTGAGCCGAGTTTCACCTCTGGTGGGTGAATCTAGAATCAGCCTTATTCTTTTTTATACGTACATATATTTTTATTGGAGTATTATCAGTTTACACTGTTGTGCCAATTTCTGGTGTACAGCACAATGCTTCAGTCATACATGAACATACATGTATTAGTTTTCATATTCTTTTTCACCATAAGTTACTACAAGATACTGAATATAGTTCCCTTTGCCTATACAGTATGAACTTGTTGTTTATCTGTTTTGTATATAGTAGTTAGTATCTGTAAATCTTGAACCCCCAGTCTATCCCTTCCCACCCTTTTCCCCCTCATCAGCCTGATTCCGAAGTGGGCAGATTTCAGGATCCTGTGTCATGAGACCTGGTGGCTGGTCCAACTGTGACCTAGCACCAGGGGCTTCGTCCTTGCTTCTGGTCACAGCTGGCTGGCCCTGTGGTTCTCCCAATCGTATAGTTTGTACTGAGCTCCTGGTACTTCCAAGGTTGGATGGAGCCCCGCCTCAATCTCTCCAGCCTTCTTGAGAGCAGCGCTCTTTCCTTCCTCTTTGTGGCCCTGCCACTTCTCCTGGGCTTCTCAGTGCCATGTGCCCATGCACCTGGAGTCCAGGTAGTTCCTCAATTACCAGTTCCTTCATTTGCCGCCAGCCAGAACCAGGGTTGAGTACGGTTTGGTCATAGCTTAGGGGTAAGGGTTTCCATGCTCAATAAAATGCCACCTCCTCCACTTTACATAAGGGTGACATGTCCCTTCAGATTTGAAAGCCTCTCTCTCTGTGTCTCTGTCTCCTGGTCCTCTTGTGGCCAACAGCAGACCCTCTAGGCAGCTGGGTAGCACTGCAGGGGTGGACGGGGCTTAGGCTAAGCAGTGCTCTCAGGGAGGCCATGTGGCTTGTGTAGACATCTTGTCTGCAGCCATGACCTTACCATGTCCACTTGCTAACTTACCAAGCAAACTGACCCAGGCTTATTGGTTTGTTCACTTGTTCATTTGATTCCCTTATCACACATTAAATACATATTGTGGGCTTCACCGAATGTTCTACAGTTATCCTGTCGAGCCTCCCTCTCTCTTTCCCCCCAGAGCATTGGCTGCCGGAGCACCTGAGAGTTTGTGGGCTTGTTGCCAGAACTTTGCCTGTTTTCTAGCCTTGTGCTAGGTGACATAAAGACTGCACAGGGAAGAGTCTTTTAAAATTGTTTTAAAAATTGAAATATAGTTGATTTACAATATTGGATTAGTTTCAGGTGTACAGCAAAGTGATTCATTTATCTATCTGTCTCTGTCTGTCTGTCTATCTATCTATCTATCTATCTATCTATCTATCTATCTATCTATCATCTATTCTTTTTCAGATTCTTTTTCATTATAGATTATTACAAGATATTGAATTTAGTTCCCTGCATAGGGAAGGGTCTTGACTCTTGAAAATCATGTGGATCTTTTGGGGGTGCAAATCAAGCCAGCCCACATGATATAATGAATGAACACTGCATCTGTTTGTTTTTGCTATGGTGGTTTGGACAAGAGGGGCTTAAATTGCTCAGGGTCCACTGAGGGCTGGAGTGGTTTAGCACTGCTTCAACTTAAGCTGAGCCCTGAAGGATGGGTAAACTTTAGACAGATTCCAGGGAAAGGCATCACATTTGGGGAATAACTCGACTAAGGGCTCAGGATGTGCACAGTGGATTCTAGAGAGAAGGCCAGCTTTTGATGGTGCGTGTTAGCTGTTTCAAATGTCATATCCCTGGGACCTCCCAGCAGACTAGCACTTGGGACCCCTGTATAGGATGCGGTGTCCTGGGGTGGCCAGTGCTGGGAAGGACTGGCTGTGGTTGACCCTCTGCCCTGGGCAGGGCCTGGAGGTAGCATAGCCTAGCCCTGGGATGGCCACGGCACAGAAATAGCCTTCAACCATGAGTCAAGCCTCTCGTTCTTCTCCCGTGTCGCTGCTGTTTGAGCACTTTTATTTTATTTTGGTTTTTGTTGAAGCTGTTGGGTAATTACCCTTGTCCTTAATAATTGCATTAGTTTCCTGGATGAGCAGAGATGCTCTAGAGTCTGTGCTGTTAAAAAGAGGTTAGGATTAAGGTTTTCAACCTGCTGCTGGTGTGAGAAGGATATCTCCATGCCAATTACTGTCTCCTTGATAGGATTAGTCACTGTGTTAATTGCTACTCAGAAAAAACTGCCAAGTTTGTTGTTTTAGGCTTTGGCTTTTAAAATATTGCAGATGTCATCTCAAATGCAAATTGTATTTGGTATTAGAGATAACTGTTGATCTATTAACACTTTGGGGTTGATTTGTATCTGAAGCTGCATGAGATAGAGGAGCCTTGCCCTTGGATTATTAATTGCGTCATTGATAGTGGTTCCAGAACTGGGTGGGGCAGGTAGGGTGGGCAGCTGTCAGGCCTGTTCCTTGGCACTCTCTCTGAGAGAACTCAGGGCTCTGTCAGCAACAATCTGTTGGAATTGGCCAGAGTAATGGATGAAATAACCCCACTCTTCAACCCTAGAGCATTGCCTATCTGCTCTACAGGCCGCCCTGGTTAGTTAGCTTCTGGTTCATGCCTTGAATATGGTGTCTCTTCAGGGTGTTTCGGATGGCCACAGAAGCTCTCATCTTCAGAGCTTTTAGAATCAGTGGCCCCTCACCATTTTGGATCAGGAGAGACTAGTTAGAATTAGAGAATAACCTACATTAGCTAGCATTTTATTTTGACTTTACATTGTAAAACCTTTTAAACTTTGAAATAGTTTAAGAAATTTTAAAAAGTCATAGGAAGAGTACAAAGAAATCCTATATGACTTTCACCGATACTCTCCAATTGTTAACATGTTATCATTTTGCCTTGTCATTCTCTCTGCACGTGTGTGCCTAGGCATTTTTTCTGAACCATTTGAAAGTGAATTTCAGACATGATGCCCCATTACTCCTAAAAACTTCAGTGTGTATTTCCTAAGAACTAGGGCATTCTCTTGTGTAACCCAGTACAATGATCAAAGTCAGGAAAATAGCATTGATACAATACCATTATCCAATCTTCAGACTTTTTTTTCCCTGTAATCAGTTATGTCCCAATTAAGTCCTTTCTAGCAAAGTATCATCATCATCACCATCATCACCATCATCATCACCATCATCATCTGGTACAAGATCCAATCTAAAATCTCACACATTTAGTTTTCAGTGTCTTTAATCTCTATTAATCCGGGACAGTTCCTCAGTCTTTCTTTGTCTTTCATGACCTTGGCATTGTTTTGAAGAATACAGGCCAGTCATTTTGAAGAATGTCCTTTAATTTGGGTTTGCCTGATGTTTCTTCATAATCAGATTCAGGATATGCATTTTAGGCAGGAAGACCACTGATGTAATATTGGGTCCTTCCAGTGTATCTTATTAAGAGGCACGTGTTACCAGCTGTCCTGTTACTGGAGTTGTTAACTCTGTTGATTAAGATGGTATCTGCTACATTTCTCAGTGTAAGGTTCCTTTTTTTCCCTTTCTCATTAATTAGTATTTTGTGAGGAGATAGTTTAGGTCTATGTAAATATCTTGGTTTTCATTAGACTTTTACCCACTTGTTTTAGCATCCATTGGTAATTCTTGTCTGAATTAATTATAATGTTTGCCAGATGGTGTTTTTTTTTTTTTCTAAATTTAGTTATTGCTTAGTTCCTTCTACTGTATCAAGGAGCTTTTGCTTTCTTACGTTTATTTATTTACTCATTTATTTATACCCACACATATTCACATATTCTGATTTACGTTGACTAAGTTACATTCAGTGGGTTATATATTTGTCCAATGGTTTATAATCTAGTTATTCTGATGGTTACATTGTCACAGATTTGGCCAGTGGGAACATCTTCAGTTTGGCCACTATGTCCTTTTGGCAAATCCCTGTAATATTTCTCACATTTTATTTTGAAAATTTTCTGACATACAGAAAGTTAATAGATTTTTTTCAGTGGACATCCATATACCTATTACCTGGATTCTTTAACATTTTACCATGCTTGCTTATCACCTGTCCATCCAGCAATCCATCTTATTTTTAAATTGCATTTTGAAGTAAATTGTAGACACCAGTCCACTTCATTCGTAAACACTTGGCAGACATGATATTGTCGACAGTTCAGTATTTGTTTACGTTTCTTTCATTAGCTGAAACTTACATACAGTGTGATGTACAAATAGTAAGGGTACCATTTGATGGGTTTTGGTGAATGCATTCACCTACATAAGTCAAACCCTTATCAAGGTATAAAGCATTGCTATCACCCCCAAGAAAGTTTATTCCTGAACCTTTCCAATCAGTCCTTCTCCCCATATTCCTCATGAGCCACCGCTGCTCTGATTTTGTTCCTACCAAAGATTAGCTTTGCCTGTTCCAGAATTTCATGTAAATGGAGCTTGTGTAGTATGTATTCTTTCGTATAAGAGTTCTTCTCATCATAATGATTCTGAGATGCATTCATGCCGTTGATGATATCAGTCATTCATTCCTTTCATTTTTTGAGCACTTCCTTATTTCCTGGCACGAGGAAATGTCCCAAGGGTGCCTTGCACATTCCTTGCGCCAGTCCTGGGGTTAGCTGTCTCTTCAAGGAGTCCTGGCTCCTTTCAGTAGAGAATGATTTCTGGATTCTAGGTGTATTCATTGCTGCTGGTATGTCATTGCTTCTAGGTGCTCTCTCTTAATAGAAAGAGTTAAGAAACATCTGTGTGGGTATTCACTCACTCACAAAGACACAAACACACATATACACCTGCACCTATTTCTATACATATGCATTCATGCGTGCGTGTGCGTGCGTGCTTGCGTGTGTGTGTGTGTGTGTGTGTGTGTGTGTGTGTGTAAAACCACGTGTTTGTAATGATACCAATTCTAACCCCCTACTTTGGGTCATTGTAGCCTTTTATCCTTCCATTTCTGGAACTGCCTTCTCCAACAAGGAGAAATTTTCCTGAGTATATTTATCTTCTAAATCCTAAAACATACATAAAGTAGTTAAATAAGAGTGAATGCGTTCCACGGCACTAGAGTTCAAAATTTGCTTGTAGCACTTTTGGTCTTTAGTCTCAGGGCGTGTAGTTGAAATACTCTGTTCAAATTTATTTGAGTTACTCTCCCTCCCCACCCTCATTTACTCTGGCTATATTATATTTGGGAATAAAATACTGTCAGGTTCTTTTGGTTTTTTTGTCTGTTTGTTTCTGTTCGAATTTATGGTCCCTTCCTATCCTAGTTGACTTCTTTTCAGTACATAAAACATTCACATGTTGCGTAAGTCAAAACTATGCAAAAAAGGGAGACCCAGAGAAGTGTCCTCTGCTTCCATCCTCCCACCATGAAGGTAAACAATCTCATGATTTTCTCTTTATCTGTCCTGTGTTTCTTTTGCTAATATTTTCTTATTCTCTCCTTTTCTCTTACACAAAAGGGAGATACTCCTTTGCTTATTACTTTATTTTGAGATAATTGTTGATTCACATATAGTTGTGAGAAATAATACAGAATGATCCAAACCCATGTACCCTTTAGACAGTTCCCCCAATGGTAACATCTTGAAAAGTGTAGTATCTCAACCAGGATGCTGGCACTGACACAGTCAAGACACAGAACATTTTATCACCACAAAGATCCTCGCTGGGGCCTTTTTTAGCCACACCCACTTCCTTCCCATTCCTAATCCTTTTAACCCCTGGCAACCATTAACCTAGTCTCCATTTCTGTAACCTTATTTCAAGAATGTTAAATAAATGGAACCATACAGTAAGTAAGCTTTTGGGACTGGCTATTTTCACTCAGCTTAAGTCCCTGGAGGCTTGCACAGGTTGTTGTGTGGAGCAAGAATTTGTTCCTTTTCATTGGCGCATACTATTCCACGGTGTGGGTTGGCCACGGTTTGCTCAGCCATTTACTTGTTGAAGGACATCTGGGTGTTTCCAGTTATGGGCTATTATGTATAAAATTGCTATAAACATTTGTGTATAGGTTTTTATGTGACCTTACATTTTTACCTCTCTGGGATAGATGCCTGGGAGTCTAATATCTGGGTGGTATGTAGTTACATGTTTAGTTTTTAAAGAATCTGCCAAAGCATTTTTCAAAGTAGCTATACTTTACATTTCCACCAGCAATGCACAAGTGATCCAGTTTCTCCATATCCTCACCAGCACTTGGTGTCTTTGCTAATTTTTATTTTAGCCTTCCTGATAGGTGTGTGAAGATATCTCCTTGTGATTTTAATTTGTATGTCTATAATAGTTAATGAAGTTGAACACCTTTTCATGTGTTGGTCTGCCATCTGTGTCTTCTCTTTGATGAAGTATCTTGTTTGTGTCCTTTGTCCATTTTCTAGTTGGATTATTTCATTTTATTTTTTACTGGTGAGTTTTGTGAGTTCTTTATATATTCTAGATACTATTCATTTGTCTGGTTGACAAATAATTGCTAATTATTTATATATTTTATATGTAGTTACATATATATGTGTGTGTGTATGTGTATCCACAACTAATCTGCAACTTGTCTTTTCATCCTCTTAGCAAAGTCTTTCACAGAACACAGGTTTTTACTTTTGATGAAGTCCAGTTTATTAATTTTTCCTTTTATGGATTGTGCTTTTGGTGTTAATTTTAAGAATTCTTTGCCTAGCCTTAGGTACTAAATTTGCCTCTATGTTTTAAGTCCATCATCCATTCTGAGTTAATTTTTGTAGGTTTTAAATGGACTTAGGTTGACATTCTTTTTTTTCCTTATGGATGTCCCATTGCTCTGTCACCAGTTGTTGAAAGGCTATCTTTCCTCCATTGAATTAATTTTGTACCTTTACCAAAAATCATTTGGACATGATTGTGCAGCTCTACTTTTTAAATTCTGTTCCATTGGTCTGTGTCCCTTCCTCTGTTGACACTGTCACACAGTTTCGATAACTGTAGCTATAGGACTCCTGTTTCAATGCATGTTGGGACCCTTATTTTGTATATTTGTACTTTCTCATTCTTTGAGTATGTTTAGCTAATGGTTATCCCATTTGTTAATTTCATTGGAAAAATCCAGAGTTTTGATACATTAATTTGATCCACCTCTTTAATTTCTACGTCTGACGTTTTCCCTTCCTTGTGCTTTTGCTGTTCTTCATCCTCTTCTAGATTTTTGAGTGAGGCATTTAGAAGATTTTAATTCTTCCATTTTTATTGGAATAAGTGTTTAAAGTTTGAATTTTTATCTGATCACTGCTTTAAACATATCCCATAAACTCGGATATGTAGTGTTTTAATTATCTTATATATATTTGGAATTTACATATATATTTGTGATCAGGAAATAGTCTTTGAAATCTTTCTGCTTTTTGAGACATACTTATTATTTTTTTTCCTGGTTAAAGTACTATATTTACCTCTGGAGTTGTGTGGCTTTAGAAAAGTTGCTTTATTTCCCTGGGCCTCAAATTTTCCTTTGTAAAATGAAAGAGTTGTACCAAACAATCTCTGTTTCCATTTTCTTCTGCATATCTTTGAAACTATGAGACAGACTTATTATTAATTTGTCACCTAACACACGATCAATTTTTGTGGATATTCTATGTGCACTTAATAAGAAGGTGTATTGTCTAGAATCAGATAAATAAATCTCTCCGTATGATCTACTGTGTTGATTGTATTGTTTAGGACTCTGTATCCTTGCTTTTCGTCTGCCTGATCTCTTCTGCGCCGAAAGTGGTTGTTTAAAGTGTCCTATTATTAGCATGTTACCATCTGTCTTTCCTTTCATTTCCTACAGTTTCTACTAATAAAGGTAGTTTTAGGGGTTTCTTGTTTGGTGCATTGATATTCATTTCTATTATGTTTTCATTGTGACATGATTTTTTTTCTAGTGCTAGAATGTGTCTGCCACGGTTAGCGCTTTTCTCCTTGAATTCTACCCATTCTACCTGAATGTCAAGGTTGCAATACTTGTTTTGTTATTGTTTCCATTTGCCTGATATATCTTGGACTATCCTTTTATTTTCAGCCTTCTGAACCCCTTTTTAAAAGTGTATTGTAGATGAGTTGGATCTTGTTTTTTAAACCAAATTAAAAAAATCTATTTCTTCTCATGGGGCTATTCACATTTACTTAGATGTTCAATATTTATATGACTGATATGCTTGGTCTTAACATTTCCACAGTATTTTACGTTATAAATACTATGTATTATGTTCTCATCGTGGTCCTTCTTTCTCTCCATAGCACATTTTCTTTGCTCGATTATTATTTAATTTCTTTTGATATAGAAAAGGTTTTCGTTTTTATTCTAATGATTACCTTTGTACTTGCTACCTTTAAAATATATTTCAGTCCCCTGAAAACTTTTGCTGCCTGGTTTTTCCATTGCTGAAGGAATCCCTTGACTCCCCAGACACCCACCATTATGTGCAGCGTATATATTGTATCTAATTTCCTATACAACCAGGACTGAGCTAATTCTGGTTTTGTGTTTCTTTCTTTTGCTGTTTACCATTTTGTAGTTGCCTTATTTTCACTTAGACCAAACATGTAAAATTATTCTTCTACCCTTATTCCCATATTTAATTTAGATCTATAACTAAATATATTAAATGTCCCTGTAAGTCCATTTGCTGAAGAGTCCCCCGCTGTCTCCCAGTTGGGTGAATTAATTCTCTAGTAGATTTCTAAGAAGGGCTGGTTCACGGGTACGTTATTTCCTCACTCCTCGTGTGGTTGAATCCCTTTTCTTATACCTTTGATTTTTGAGGATCTGCTTTGCTGGATATAAACTTTTCGATTCGCACCTTCTTTCTTCGAGTTTCATGAAAATGCTGCTCCACCACGGCTCTGCTTTGTAGGTTGCTGTCGAGAAGCCTGATGACAGTCTGAATCCCCTGCCCTTGTAAGTTATTTGGTCTTTCGGTTTGCAGGCTGTGAGAGTATTTTCTCAAATGCTTCTTTGAGGTTTTTAATTCCCTTTGCAGTGTTATGTTTCAGTTTTTTTTTCTCCTGCTTTCTTGTTGTAATCTTTGGAGTAATTTTCATCAGCTGAGACATTTGGATTCTTCTTTTCATCCTTCTCTGAGTAGCCCGCATACAGAAGAGAATGCTCCCGCCTCTGTGACAGACTTTTTGAGCGGTTCATGTGATTTTTGGTTCAAGAGCCCCCTCTTCTGTCAGTGTAGCATAGTGCAGGTTTTCAATGGTTGGCTTTTGGTGGGGGGAGGGGGAGGGGAGAAGAGTGTGTCCTTGGATTTATTTTATTAGTTTGGTTCTGCAGATTCATCAGTGTCAACCTCTTGCTTTCTCCCCCTTTATTATGCGCTTTCTGGATGGTGCCCACCTATCATCTCTCAGCCCTTCTCCTCTTCCCATATCCACCATTAAAACCCTTCCTTCTAGTCAGTGTTCTGGTCTATCTGCATTTTCTATCATTTTTTTTTCTACTTAGGGTGTACTTTCTCTTTCTCCAGGTAATTTTGGCTTATTCCCAAGCCCTCCATCATCTGTTCCTCTCTTAATGTGGCTTTGGGATCCCTTCCTGCCCCTTTGTTCTCTACAAAGGTTTTAGGTGGGAGTTCAAGAAGTAGCTTCACTGCAACCGGTGTTTATTTTTCTACTTAGAGGTAATTTGACATTTATAGTGTCTCTGTCTTCTAGTTGTGCTAAAGTTGTGGGTTGCGTGTGGTTTTATTTGTTCTCTGGTTGCTCTGTGTTGTTTCTGGAGGACAAGGTGGGAGATTTGGATTTCTGTGGCCACCAATGCCATGGCTACTGGGAGGACCCCTGAGAGACGTACAGTTACATCAGTTTCAAGTACCAGGTACCTCAAGCCTGGTATCAACAAAGTGTTTTCATGTAATTGTACACAAATGAATCTTGAGGACATCCTTGAAAACGTGTGCTCTCTTTTTTTTTTATTGACTGTTTTTTTAATTAAAATATAGTTGCTGTACAGTATTATATAAGTTACAAGTGTACAATATAGTGATTCACAATTTTAAAAGTTATACTCCATTTATAGTTGCTGTGAAATATTGGCTACATTCCCTGTGTTGTACAATACATCCTTGCAGCTTATTTTATACATAAGAGTTTCTACCTCTTAAGCCCCTCCCCCCTATTTTCCCCTTCTCCCTCCCCTCTCCCCCCGGTAACCACTAGGTTGTTCTCTGCATCTGTGCATCTGCTTCTTTCTTGCTCTATTAAATAATTTGCTGTATTTTTTAGATTCCACATGTAAGTGATATCATACAGCATTTGTCTTTTTCTGCCTGACTTATTTCTCTTAACATAATGCCCTTCAAGTCCATCCATGTTGTTGCAAATGGCAAAATTTCTTTCTTTTTTATGGCTGAGTAATATTCCATTATATATATATAGACACTTAGGTTGCTTCCATATCTTAGCAATTGTAAATAATGCTGCTATGAACATTGGGGTCCATACCTCTTTTTGAATTAGTGTTTTTGCCTTTTTTGGATGTCCACCCAGGAGTGGTTTTTCAATAATGAAAAATGTCCCTGGTGGAATCTGGATACTTGACAGTTGGCGAGTACTTTCTCTCCTCAAGTGTTACTTGGTAGACGTGGAACAAGTGTGCTCTCTTAAAATGGCTGCGTATCCCCCCGGTGGCCACGTGCACTCTCACATAGCCAGCCCTTTCTCATACTTCAGGCGGATACTGGAGAGTGGCAACCTCTGCGTTTCTTGGGGAGGGTTGGGCTCGATGAGGCTGTCACTGCACACTGGTGGGAGCAGCGCTGTTCTGTGGCCAGCGTGTGATCTAGTGGCTGTGACATATGCGTGTGTGTGGGTTTTTATCAAGAAAGGACTACTCACCATCCAATCATATTTTCACAGAGTTTTCAGGCAGGGTCCAAAGCTGAAGTTGGATTTCAGCTCTGCATGGCTGGAGAAGCGGCCCGGTGCCTGACCCACTGCGGGAGCTTTAGAGTATTTGTGGAAGGAGTGAACTGACCATCTTTGTTCCTAAAATAGACCACCTATGAGCTGTTATTGTAGAAAAATCCAGGCCCCTGGAAGGAGAGGGGAAGCTTGCAGAGGATCTGTTTCGGGCCCCGGAGCAGCAGAGAGAGGCAGAGCACAGTGGGAAAGCTCCATTTACAGATCCACCTTCCGAAGGGGGCTTCGGCTCTGCTGCGGGTTGGGCTGCCTCACTCTCCTGCGGGCTCATGGGTCCTGGCCCACCTGTCTTCCCGCTGGGTCAGTACCCTCCTTCCTGGCACAGGGAGCGTTCACAAGAGCACACACATCACTGGGGACCCGCTGGTGGGTTTGGTCACTTGGTGTCCTCAAGGTGCTGCCCATCTTCTCTGTTCTCTGTGGGTTCCAGGGAAAGGGGCCACCCCAGCTCCATGGCTTCGGACCGCTGCAGAGGAGGGCCGGGCGCCTCAGACAGACTCTCCAAAGGGAGCTGCCTTTGCAGCATAAGAGACGATCTGAAGCTGAGTTGGGCAGGGTCCCCATGAATCCTGCACGCCAGGTCAGGTTAAGAGTTCGTTCTTCTACCGCGTGCCCCGAAATGCTCGACCCGGAGGGGCAGAGAGAGGCTTGGAGCCCCGGCCCTCGGGGAGCTTTGAAGAGCAGCATGGTTCCATGGCTCCTGGGGGACGTACAGTGTGTGTTAGCCTTTGAAGAAGGGAGTCCGCCCGGAATCCAGCCTGTTCAATTTTGAAAAACGGAAAATTTTGCAGATTTCTCTGACCGTGGACTCTCTTCTCCCTTACATGTACTGGGCAGAGCGCGAATACGCTGTGCAACGCCTCTTCGGTCCAATGAACAGGACAACACGGGGTCACAGGCAAGAGTGTGGACTTGGGTCCAGACAGATCTGGGTTAGAAGCCCAGCTCTGCTTCTCGCAGCTCTGGGACCGGGGCTGCCTGAACCTCACTGGCTTCACTTTTGTCATAAGTAGTTTGGGGATTATGGTTCCTGCCCCCGTGCGAGGAATGACAGAAGTAAAGGAATTGGCAAGTTTTACCCACGGGCAGGAGGGACGGCGACTGCTGTGTGCTGGGCAGCTCTGCCTCCCCTCAGAGTGTCCCAGGCATGCACACAGGTGCACACACGCACACACACACACAGCATGGGCTTCCACGGTCTTGGCTGGGAGGCCGCAGTGGCTCTGCCTCCTAGACGTTGTCTGCACTGTCGGCTCCTCGGACTGGGAGGGACTCTGACTCACCGCGCTGGGTTATTCAACTGCTTTCCTGCCAGATGCGATGTGCACGGTTCTTATAATGTCAGTTAGATCTGGGAAATGGACCAAGCATGGTTTCCAGCTAAATGAAACACTTCAGGGCCATCAGCTAAATAGATGATGCTTTTGAGAAAATCCCTGAGTGTCATGTCAGGCAGAGAGACCCTGGGCGGCAGTCTTCCTCCATCCTCACCCCGGGGGTTGCTGCATCTCCTGGGCTGGCTCCCTGGGCGCATCTGGCTCTGAGGACCTGCCCATCACATCTTAGCGTACTTGCGAGGGCAGCGGAGATCTGATCCGTGTGGAACACTTGACCCTTTCTGCGCACTGACCCCTTCCACCCCTCCCGTTCCCTTTCTGCCTCCTGTTTCCTGACTCTGCCAACTACAGAACATCACTTGGGACAGTCGCATTGCCTCTCTGGCCAGCCGACCCCACCCCCCATCGTGACACAGTGGCTGTGCCTGGAGGGAGACAGGCTTGTGAGTTTCCGTAGGCTGCAGGGGCCACACGTCCCGGGCCCTCCCCGGACAGGCCTGAGTCCTTGCTCTTTGTTCTGGGAAGCGTGGCTGCCGTTCTGGCAACTTCTTCTCTGCCCACCGCAGAGGTTCCTACAGATACCGCTTCCTTCCCGGCCCCGGCCCATGCAGGGCCAGGAAGTGCCCTTTGGTCTTCCAGCCACTGGGACTGCCTGTATGTCATGCAGACCACACGGTCTCTGGTCTTGGCTCCACCCACACGCTGGCTCTGCAGTTGTGCAGGTTTATCCCCAGAACCCAGTTTCCTCCTCACTGTGGGCTGAACTCCTGCTGCACACGGGGTATGAGGATGCAGAGTGATGCTCATGAGAAGCCCAGCTCCCTACCTGGAACAGATGAAGCCAGATCTTTCACTTTCCCAAGATCTCAGAGTCATTTCCGTCCAGATCTTTCCCTGCTAATCAACATCCTCACTCCTCCCTGGCCTTGCTGGCCACCACCTCAATACATTTTATCATGGGCCACAACTTAGGCCTTTATCTTGCCTTTTTTCTTTTACCTGTTTATCCATCCATCCACCCACCCATCCGTCATCCGTCTACCCACCCACCTCCCCACCCCTCCACCCATCTATTTCTCCATCCATCTATCGATGAATCAATCACTCATTCACTCACCCACCACCCACTGACCTGTCTATCCCCATCCGTCTGTCCATGCCTAACTTCATTCTTCCAGTGACTTATTAGATGCTTCCTCCATGTAAATGACAGGCTGTGGGAAGCAAAGCCGATTGAGTCTCTGCCTTCACTAAGCTGGCAGTCCAGGAGAGGACAGAGACAATGAAATAGGTGTGTCCATGTGCATGTGCATATGTGTGTGTGTGCTGGGGGTGGATGCTCAACAGGGAGAGTAAGAACTGCTGGGAAGTGCATTGCAGGGTCACCGAACATGGTCCAGCAGGGTCAGGAGGACTTCATGGAGGACGTGCCTCTTACCTCTTTGACTATATACAAGCAACTTGAGGACAGAGGTTGTGCTTCTCAGGGACTGAGAAAAACCAGTGCCATCAGCACACAGTCAGTTGAGTGCCTACTATTCCTATGAGCTTCTAGGGTTACAAAGAAGGACGAAGATGCACAGTAAATAGTGATGCAAAGTACTGGTTAATAAATGCTTGCTCAGTGAATTCATGGATGAATGTGCCTTTGCCAGGCTTATATTTGCAAAGAAATACTCTCAGCACATGTTAAATCTGTGACTCCCCACGAATAAGGAGCTTAGAAGAGCTCATTTGAGTATTCACTTGGTTCATGAATATGCAAGCAAGCTTCCTTTTAATCTCAAATTTTATTTTATTAGATATATTTTAATTTATTTATTAGCTTTCAGTTTTTCACTTGAATCTCTGAGAAATTTAACAAAGGCATCATTCCATCTTCAGTGTGGTGGGTGGAGGGTAGACAGGTGGTCCAGCAGGTGGTGTCCTGCGTGGAAGATTCCTGAATACCTTGATCAGCCCCACTGACCTGAGAGATGCTGGGCTTCTTATGACCACAGACTAGCCATAATTACGGTCACTAGCGGAAACCATCGTGATGTGTGATTGCATGCGTGGCTCCTTAACTTGTGCAACACCTTCACGTAAAGCCGGAGAGCTCAGACTCCTTGTATATCTCCTGGTGGGAGAGAGGCAGGCTCCCTGCAGGTGGGGCCTGAGGTCGCCGGGCCTCATTTTACAGCAGGAAAGACTGCAGCTTACTAGGAAATGTAATAGCTGCTCAAGGTCAGGCTGTAAGCCGGGTTGGGGCACTTTGTGACCTTGCCCCTAAATGGCCTGACTGTGCCTGTCTGCAAGACCCGACCCTTGTGGGCAGGGGCATCGCCGGGGGTGGCTGAGCTTCCGCCCAGCAGGTGGGGGAAACCAGGTGCTGCGGAATCCCCGTGGCTGCGTTTGCACCACCAGCGGGGCGCAGGGCGCCAGTTTTCTAAAACCATTGCCGCTTACTAAAATGAGCGTTGAAGGAAACCTGCTCTGCACTGGTTTCATTGTTAGACAGTATCATCACCTCAGACAGCGGCAGGGAACTCGAGCGCTCTCCCGCCCCCTCCCCGCTCTGCTCCAGCGGGGTCCCCACGCCTCCCTAAGCAGGATGGAGGCACAGAGGGACAGCTCCTCTGTCTAGGTGTCAGGTGACTGTCAAGGGCAAGGCTCCAGGGCTGGGGAGGCACTGGCTGAGGCACCCTTTGGGTTCCTGGAGGGGCGTGTTTGGCAGGTGTACCTCTCCTGCTGGCCCAGCTGCCCTGGGCCCTGCGTAACAGCTACCCCGCGTCCTCTGGATGGATGGATGGCACCGAGCCCACCAGGCTATCTCTGCACAGGCTGCTGCTGTGACAGCTTGATTCACAGGAGCCCCTCCATCAGCCCTTGGCCAGCGGAACTGCAGGAAGGGCCTCCACCTCCATGACCCTCGAGGAGGTTGGAGGAGGGGCTAGAAGTGTCAGGAAGGCGTCAAAGGGTGCCCACTGGACCGGGCGCGCCAGACTGGGGCAGGTTCTCACTAAAGGTCAAATCTTGTATTCCCCCACGTAGTCCCCTCCTCCCCCATTGCCCTCCGATGTCCCCAACAATATCCCAGGAGCTTCTCTGACAGCGGTGGCATTGGATTTCTGGAGTTTGGAACTTCTCTTCCTGGGGAGTCAGGCCATGCAGGGGGAGTGTCAAGGTTGGTACCCCAGTATGATGTGCCAGGTGGCTGATAAAGACCCTTGAAAAACACAGAGCACCCCCGAGACAGTTAACGTGATTTCTGGGGTTCACTTCTCTGCCTGGGTCTCCTCTCTGAAAAGGTCCCAGTCTCAGACGCACAGGCTTTGAGTGGGCCCTCTAGAGTCCTCTCCAGTCAGTACAGGAGTCTGGGGTCCGTCGTTCCCCAAGGAAGGCCACGTGTTCCCTGCTGGGGGAGAAACGGGCTCCTTCACCTTTTGGACTGAGGCCCCACCGCTCACCCCTGTACAGCCGTGGCCAGCAATACAACCGGGTCCTCACCCCTGACCGTGGGTCTGTGGGATGGATTGCACAGTATAAGGAGCACGGGGTGCCCCCCGACCCCGAGTCCAGTCCGCGACCCTCTCTCAGTAAACGTCTGCACCTTTCCTTCTCTGACGTCAAAAAAGCTCATTGTCCTGACATTACCGCTCGATGACAACCTTCCTGCAGCCCAAACACCCACCTCTTATGGACCTGATTGCACGGGGTGGGCTTCCACGTGAAAGGGGGGTGACACAGAGCTCACTGCCTCCGCCGCAGTAATGGGGTCCTGTCCTCTGTCCTCGCCTGTCCCTGCAGGAATTTCAACCATCTTCATGTTGCTTGTGATTCCACTTGCCTGCGCGTCCTTCCGGGCAGAGACGGAGTTGCGTCCATCTCTGTGTCGCTCAGACCGGGCATGGTGGGAGGGCTCTGTTACCGCCAGTGGTAATCCCTCTCCTTTCACTTAATTTAGGTGAGCAGTTTCCTCTTATCGCTCACTGGCGAGCATTCTATGCCCCACGGAAAGGCATAACAAAGCCCCCGCAAGTCCTCCGCTACCCTGTTCCCCGGGGACAACCAGGCTCGACCTTTTGGAGAAGCTCACCCCTTGGCTCCCCCGTGTGCGCGTGTGGACATACAGGTGCTGGGTGCGTAGTTTTACATAAATGAGATCCAACCATACGTGTTGTTTTGCAATTTGCTTTTTTTCTTCTTGAACTCGTAGAACTCATTCCATATCAATAAATATAGGTATACACCATCTTTTCTAATAACCGCGTACCGTTCCTTTATACCAATATACTGTGATTTACTTGCCAGGGCAGTTCACTGCAGCAGTTTGTGGGTGGTTTCCGCAGTTTCTCCACATAAACTAGGCTGTGGCGAACGTCCCTGTGTGTGTATCGCTGTGCCTCTGTCTGCCCCAGGTGGTATGACCACTCCTCGTCCCTTTATAAGCAGTTGGCATGTGGCCAATTTGCTTTTGGGAACCCATCCTTTTGCAAATGTCAAGTTGCTGATATGAGGGCCAGTGTCCCTGGGAACTTCCTTAACTTCCTAAAGTGGGGGTAACCATCTGCTAGGGCTGGGGGTGGTGAGGACTTCCCTTCGGCTCCACCAAGATGGGCTGCCGCACGGGCGCAGGAAGTACTGTTTCTTTATGAGCCAAACCCTAACCCTGCCCCTCCTTCACGAGTCCTTGCCGAGTGTCCTGCACACAGTGGACTCTGAGGGCGACTTCTGCCTGCCAGGCAGGAAGGACCCAAGTTAGGAGCCCCCGGCTAGAGTGCTTTGTGCCTTGAGCCTGCCTTAAGGTCATTGCTTCTTACCTTAAGGGCTTCTTACCTCATCCTCTCAGCCACCTACCCCCTCCACACACCCCCAGCAGTAAAACATCATTTTCTATCAAATGATGTGTCTGACATTTACCAAATTTTTATGTGACAATTTAGAAGGATCTGGTTGCATTAAACAGCCTTATTAATATTGCAGTAAGATGATCAGGGGAACATCATGGCTGTTAGACCATGGGGCTCTGATTTACGAGCTCTGGAGGAAGGGGGAGAGAGGTCTCTATTGACCAAAACACCTTCATACAATTCATGTTGTAATTAAGGAAAGTCAGGGACGCACCTTTCTGACAATGCAGCCCTGCAACTCGAGGGTGATGCTGAGGGATCTTTGAAGAGTCTGGACAGGGCGTTTCATCTCAGGGAGTGCGCACTGGATGTGGGGAGACTTAGCACTGAGGGTACTTGTGCTATTCAGGTCGGGGACGGGGTGGGCCAGACCCTTTCCTAACGCCCTGATGGTCTGGTGGGCATTTTGAGTCTCCGTGAAAATTGTAACTATCTTCCAAGGGAGACAGCCCAGGACAATGGTCAAAACGTATGCCTGGAGTGGGATCCCCAGAGTACGGGGCCCTGGTGTCACCTGCAACTGTCATGTGGACTTGGGCAGACTGACCTCCATGAGCCTCGGTGCCTCTGTCTGTGAAGACGGGTGACAGTATTACCTGCCACACAGGGTCTTCGCCTGAATCAAAGGGGTGCACGTACATCACACGGTTCCCAACACTCACTCAGTGCTCGGTAGACACTGCCTCCCGTCGGGGTTTGAGGGGGTCCTTACAGATCACCTCTGCTCCCAGCCCCAGTCAGGAACCTATTGGAGATATTTTGGAGAACTTCCATAGTTAAGATATCACTGAGGTCTATAGAAGACCCCCCCCAAAAGGATATGGCATTCACCCAAGGTTTCCCAGCCTCCTGGGGAGGCAGACATGTGGAACTAGCTGGAATAAAACAAGGGCCTGTGCAGGGAGGGCCCAGACCCTATGGGAGGGTTGAGGAGCCATATTTAACCCCATGCTGGTGAAGGGAAGGGAGGAAACAGACCCCGAAGAGCCAAACAGGATTTTGGATTTTGGCCAGAGGAGGAAGAAAGGGACTTTGGGTTAAGGCGACACACTGCACAGAGATATGGAGGCCTGAGGGAATGGGTTATGCTGGTGACCCAGTGGGTCACTGGGACTTAAGGCCATGTGGAAAATGGTGGCAGAGTGGGCTGAGCCCAGCTGGTGGAAGGCTTAGGGCGCCGGGCTAAGGAATGCTGTGTTCCCAGTGGCACTGAGAGTGTGTGAGTCGGGACATGTGTCCCCAGGTGTGTCCCTGAGTGTGTCCCCGATTGTGGGGACTGTACCCTGGAGCAGATGATGTCAGGGCTCTCAGTGTCCAGGAGGAGGGAGTGAGGCAGCTCGTGGGTCTAGGGGAGAAGGAAGACCGATCAGAGGCAGGAGATGCGGGCTGGGGGTCGGGCGCTTGGGGCGGTTTTCTGAGCAGTCCTATCAAAATGTCACCTCCCTGTCCGTGCCGCCATCACCACCTGAAGGCCTCACACTCGCACGGGAGTACTTTTTTGCAAGTCTGCAGAGACTTGTAAGACATTGGCCCCTGTTCTCAAGGAACTAGACATGTGACACCCTCAAGTGACGAAGGGTGAGCCAGTCTGTCAAGCCCTGAGCGAGGACCAGAGTAGGGGGCTGGGTAAGGAGGAGGAGTGGGGGGCTGGGTCTGGAGGGGAGCAAACCTCATGTACAGATGGCAGGGAATCAGCTTCCACATCCCTGAGAATCCAGCTTTTCCATGGCAGAGAACTTCCCCTTTCCTCTTATAAAATAGTATATGTTCATCAGAGAAAATTGGAAGCCAGGTGGGTAAGAGGAAGCAAACAGACCCAGAAGTCCCAGGAGAAATATTGACAAAGACGCAGGGCCTGGGCTCTTTTCTTACTCTCATCCAGAGGTTTTCTTTGAGGGTCTTGAAAGTCTGGTTTGAGCCCAAAGAATGGCACTTTGAGACCCTTGTGAAAATTTCCAGGGGTCCTTTAACTTCGGGGACCAAGTGGCAGTGTCAGTGGGAGACATGGTCCCTGGGTCAGGTCAAGGGGGCCGAGGTGGAAGATTCTGGAGCTGCTGCTATGAACCAAAAAAGGAGGGTTCCAGGCCCCCACCCCCTGCCAAGGGACAGCATCGCCTGGTCCTCTCGTGGCTCCAAAGCTCTGGGTTTGAGGCAGCAGCTTAATGATTCACAGCTATACTTTTGGGCTTTGGTTGCAAAACTCTCCTGGAAAAGTAAACAAGCCCTTGGCAATGAAAGGGACCTTCCAGGAAGCAGGAATGAAGGTTGGAGTCAGGGGATGTGGAGTTGGGGGGAAGAGAAAAGACTTTGATGGGACTGGCAGCTCTCAGCTCTGGCCCTGCGCTCTCTGCCCTGTTTCTCTGGCCCCGAGGCTCCCAAGGCCCCTCAGCGCCCCCAGCCTGCCCTGCTGGCTGCCTCCTCCTCCAGGCTGCCCTGCTTCCCCACCGCCCTCCCCAGGCCGGCCGTTCCTCGTGTAAAACTCCTCCTCTGCCCGTCTCCTGCCATCTGGAACATCCCTCTGCATCTCTCTGCCTCTTCACCCCTCCATCTGCACCAAAGGTCATTTCTCTGATCCTGTTAAGAATCCCAGCAGTGTTTGCTGGGGTTTGCAGTCTTCTGTTGGGAGAAAATCATTGTTCAGGTCAAGTCGGAGGGGATGGCTGCAAGTCCTGGCCGTGGAGGTGATCACTCAGGCTTTCCTGCCAGGATCCCAAGCCCGAGAGATTGGGGGGAAAGCATCATTTCTCGGCTCAGGTGAAGGGACACAACCCGCAGCCCCTGGGCACCGTGCCAGTTGGGCACAGGGAACCGGTGCCCTGGCTTCCCTAAGAGCTGAGGGCCTAGGCCGTTAAGCCTGTCCCACTGTGGGCAGACAGCATGTTTCCTTCTGGAGGGTCCATCCCCCTCCCCAGCTCAGAACAGCTCGGCTCCACACCCACCGCTGGTGGGAGCCTTCAGCAGCCAGAGCAGGAGGGACCTCTGTGTGCCCGGGACCTGGCAGGCAGAACAGGAGCCGTCACTATGTCCCCAGGCACTTGTGTGCAAAAGGAGGCAGATTTGTTCACATGGCAAGGGGGGCCCCCGACTTGGGGAGTCCTTAGTCTGCACCTCAAATAAGAATGCCTGTGGATGCCTCTCGTGGTGGGCTGGGCAAGTGGTCTCAGCTCAGAGCCCTCAGGATTCTGCCTAGGCAACGTCTTTGCCCTGTGATGGTGGTTTGAAGTCAGGAAGTAGCCAAAAGCCGCCTAGGCCATGTCGGGAGAAGGAGGAAGAGGAAGGAGGTGGACAAGCTGGCTGGGTGGGGTGTGCGTCGGGCGGGGAGGGGCCCAGCGCTCTCCAGGTACTCGGCTACGGCACACGTGCTGTGAGATTTTCAATGGAAGCCTGTGTGACTCCGAAGTCATGAGATGGGGGTGGGGGAGGCAGGGATCCCTCCCCTCCCCTCCCCATCAGACAGCCAGGGAGCTGAGTTCAGGCTCCACCCAGCAGCCCTGTGACTCTGAGTCGCCTGTCACCTCTGAGATGCATTTCCCACCCTGTGAAATGGGAGCCAACAGCAGCTATCTCAAGAGGTGGTGCGGGTTGAAGGAGAAAATCCCTTTGGTGCCAAAAAACAAGCGGAGTCCCCACCCTCACGAGGCTACGGGAGCAGGGGCGGCTCAGTGGCCAAGTGTCATGATGCGGGATGCACTGGGTGCCGTCGGAGGACGTGGTGGGGTCCAGCACCGAGGGGAGACACCTCCCGCACGGTGGTGGTCCCGGCAGAGGGAGCAGGGCTGCAGTGCTCCGCCCCCGACCCAGAGCCCTGCAGCCCTCTGCACAGCAGGGTGGTCTCCCCGAGCTCCATCGGTGGTGGAAGGCCCCCCGGACCCCCACGGGCCTGGCTGTGTCTATGTGGACAGCGGGGTGAACCTGGGCAGGGCTCGTCCTGGGCTTCCCAGGTACTCGAGGCCAGTTCCCATCGGCCAGGAGGGACAGGCAGCTGCCCCTGGGGCCACTGTTCATCTTGACTCTCCTGTTTGCTTTGGAACCAGAAGCAGGATTTACTCCAGACTGCCCTTTTTCTGTTTTTCACTGAAGATTTAGAAAAAAAAAAGTTACTAGACAAAACAGTTCCATTTTAATGCACAGAATTCCTACCTTGGCTTATTTTCTTGATAGCACTTATCTGTTATTAGTTTCTTTATTGACAAACTTCCTCGCTAGACGTTAAGCTCCCCAAGGGCCACGACGTGCCTGCCTGTAGGAGCTGCATCCCCGGAGCCCACAGCGGCGCCTGGCGGGGAGGGAGCTGCAGGGAGGATGTGCTGAGCGGATGGGATGGAGAGACCAATGTTTGCAGTGACCTCTCGGGGTCGTCCTGGAAGGTGGTCCTGCCTGCTGTCTACACAGCTCCCCCTTGGCAGTATCTCCTCTCTGCCCATCTTTCTCTTAATAGTTACGGATTATGGAAAAGAAGAACAAAGCGCATTAAGAGGTTCCCCTACATTTGATTTGAGGAAGTTTTCATCAGAACGGCTCCATTTATTGGCCTTTAGCGTATAGCTGTATTCCCTTCTCACAAAATGAATATTGCCTTGTCTCCTTGAGAAAAATTGATTTCAGCCAAGAAGGAGAATAGTGAACTCCGTCCTCCCCCTTTCCCTCTTCTTGTTTTTTCCTCCCACCGAGACAGAATTTATCTCTGAGGTAGGTGGGGGGTGGGGGAACAGGAATAATTGGACCAGAAGCTAATTCCCAGAGATTCATTGTCTTGAAAGCTCCCACCAGAATGTGGGAAGCTTGCCTTGAATCGCATGCTAATGATAAATGACAACTCTAACAGACCATCACATTGAGATGTTCAGTCCTTCCTGCTAGGAGGTGACACATTAATTTTCCCTCAGATTTACATTGGATTATTAATAAAATATCGGTGTTGGAATATGACAGTGAGGGTCTACGGAAGTGCTGGGCTCTATTTAGGGCCAAATGAGATGTCGGTGGGGTTGAACGTCACCCAGACGCTCAGTGACATTTGAGCGATGTCCTTCTGGCTCCTCTGGGCTCAGGCTCCTGAACCCGGGCTGCAGCCAGCAGCAGGAATGGAAGGTCTGCTTTCTTCCCAATATTGTTGGGTCCAAAGACAGGTGATGTCCTTTATTCTCACTCACCTTTTTTCTATGCTTCCTCATTGACCAAACACTTTAAATGTAAGTGATGCTTTCTGTCTGTTTGGCTTTCAAGAAAAGTAAGAGGATTTCCTTTGTTCCAGCCACAGAGTTGCTTGATTACTTCCCTCACTTGGTGAGTGTTTATGGAGTGTTTGCTGTTTACAAGTCTTTTATGACAGGGGTAGAGGCACAAGGATAAGGCAGTCTGGGTGAGGCAGACCGGCCAGATCTAAATGATCACCCCACTTCTCTGCTTTAACACCTTCAGTGGCTTTCCAACCCCGTGAGGGGGAAGCTCAGAATTCTAAGGGGAGGGGGCACAAGCGCCTGCCCCAGCTTAGACGAGACCTGCTTAGGATACCCTGTGCTTTTCCTTCCTGCGTTTACCAGCATTATATCTAGAGTCCGTTCATGGCGTCTTGTGTTTTGTTGTCACCCCTGCATTAAAATCCAGACTCCTCACTTCTCCACTGTGGTTAACACAGTCGTTACCTGCTTCCCCTGTGCCTTTCTCCCGCTTAGAACAGAATCCATCCTCACCCGAGACCCCTAAGCAGGCCTGCCCAGATCTCTGGCCTCATCTTCTGCCTGCATCACGCCCCCACACTTGCTGTCTGCCCTCCAGCTACACCCCAGGCGTGTTTCTCAGGTCCCGACCTTGGCTTTGCTGCTGTCTCTCCAGAAAGCTCTTTCCTGGGGAGCCTTCCCAGTTGTGGCCCTGCCTCCATCCAGGCTTCGGTTCTGATGCTCCATCCTGGGAGAGGTGTCTGTCACCATGTCACCGCCTGTCACCATGTCACCGCCAGCCGTTCTAGGACTCCCATCTCTCCCCCCAGAGCGTGGGCTCCTGCAGCGCCGAGGGTTTCCTGTCCCTCCTCTAGTTCCAAGCTCTTCCTCCCTGAGCTTTACAAAGACAGGGCTTTGTACCCCTCTGCTCCCGCCAGCACCTAGCGTGGCCTTACATGAATGCCTGGCCCATAATAGCTACTCAATAAATATTAATTGAATAAATCACTGAATGTCATAATAGAACTTCAAGCTGAGTGCCCTGGGAGCTCTAGTACGGGAGCCATGAATGAGTCCCGGAGGGGTAATTCCTGGTCCTGACCGTCCCCTCAGCCAGGCAGCCTTTTCTTTTCAGTGACCTCCGGCCACAGTTTAAATGACCAGCACGGCGGTTCTAGCCTGCATGTCATCATCCTTGGGAAAGACACACTGGCTTCTGCCTCCGAGTTCTGGAAGCCTGAGCTTTCAGTCCTCCAGCAAGACACGCTGGCCGTGGAGACGAGGGTCTGGGGGCTGCCCGCCGTGGGGTCCCCTTGCGGGGCAGTGGGCAGTGGCTGGGGAGGCCTGCACAAGGCTGACCACACCTGCCCTCGCCGTGGATGGGCTGGTGCCGTCTCTGCGTTGAGTCGGGAAGGCGACAGTGGGTGCCGGGGGGTCCTCACGCTGAGCTCCAGGGAGGGCTTCCTGGGGACCTACTCACCGCAGACAGCTCGGGCAGGCCCGCGCCGCTTGGCTCGCGGGGGCTTTTAGGCATATGAATCTCCCCAGTCGTTTGTTCCTAGATAAGAAAGGCTCTTTTATGATTTTCAATTTGCCCTTATTCTGATGAAAAGAAGCCAGGGTTGGACCGCCCAAGACGGAGCTAATCAAATAAAGCAAATTGGTGTTACCTTCTCCTCATCCTTATGATTCCTGTGGCTCCAGCTGGAATTTATTATGAAAAGCAATTGGTTTTCATATCTGGCAGATTGCAGCCCGGGCCCAGCCTGACAGCCCTTACTTCCCGATTATTCCATAAATAGCCCAGAGTGGCCAGACCCGGGTGGCAGAGGAGAGGGGAGGACACGGAGTGCTCCCCACCCACTTCCTTGCTCCTTGTCCCCCAAATCATGGAGACCCTCTAAACAAGGCAGAAGAAAACACCAGGTGGCTAGTTAATAAACCAGCCCCTTCCCACGAGATCTGGGCTGTCGCCAGGGCGTCGCGGGGCTCTGTTTGGCGTCCCAACAACCTTGCTGTGCTCTAGCCATCAATTACCACTCTTGCCGGGTTTGTGTGTGAGGGAGATAAGCAGGGGAGACATTCCTTCCCCAGATTTCTTTCCTCCCCTTGCAACAAAGGGAAGAACTATCAGAACACTTTAAATCAGGCTCCAGTGATCCTTCCTTTATATGAAGCGTTCTGCCACATGAACAGTTCCCGTGGGCTCTGAAAGTGCCCTGGGCTGTTGCTAGTGAGAGGTGAAGGGTCCCCAGGATGTGCCGGGGATTTCTAGCAAGGCACCAGGAAGGGGTGCAGTGAGTGGCTTGCAGCTGTGTGACGTTGGGAAAGTGAATTCCCTTCTCTGTGCCTCGGACCTTCTTCTCTGTAAAATGAGGATCCAGTACCCACCCGCTGACAATGCTGTGGGGTGAGGGTGAGACAAGTGTGTAAAGGGCCCTCCCCTGTGTCTGCCGCGCCGCCGTAAATGCTGGATAAACGGGGCCTCTTGTTGTTGTCATAGTAATTGTTGCCATGCTCATTGTTGACATTTTGAACCAGGCTGTGTACTTGTAATGGTGCATCTAAATCAGGTCGTTTCGTGCTGGAGAGATCAGAGAGAAAGGTGTGGGTACATAAATATGTGAGCTGCAATTAAGGGTGGCACTTCTCATTTCCCAGCTGCCCACTGGAACGGAGATTTAGCGCTGCCTCAGGAGCAGCACCCACAGCTCCAGGACACTGCGGTTTGTGCCTTGTCATCGGGGCCTGTTTCACATTTGGGGTCAGGGCTTGAAGGCCACTGGAACTGCAGGAACAGCATTTTCCTCTCCCTGGGCCCTTCCATGACCCATGGTGGGAGGGAAGGAAAGAGAGGAGCTTGCCTAGGGCTTGGGTTCCAGCTGGAAAAAGGGAAATTCTTTGGAGATGTTCCCTGTTTAGAAGCCTCCCAGACATTGTTCATGAAGTCCTATTAGAAACGAGGACATCACTGTTCTCCAAGGGAAGCTACAAGGAACAGATCTTATGAACTCAGTGGACCAATAGCTGGTCCACCAGGACAGAATTTACTGCACAAAGCCCACTGCGTCTAGACCAGGACAGAAGGATGGACTGATGACAGACAGACAACAGACTAGCACCTGAGGAAGTCCAGGGACTGCTGGAGTGGTGGGCGGGATCTCAGTTGTCTGCATGGAATTTGAGGTGGTTGTCAAGGTCCTGGAAGTGATTGGTTAGTGACAGGGAAAGTAGGGGTTCTAGGAGGAAGGACCATGAACCTGAGCTGTTTGGGGTACACTGATCTAAAGTTAGACTCAGGCCCTGGAAAGAGTATCCAGATCATTTCTTTTGTAGGATTAACCTAGTCTTGGATGCATGGATGCAACCCCCAGTGGTGCTGTAAATTCCTATTTAATATCCACACACAAAACCTCTCAACACATCACTCCTCTGATTTTCCATTATTAATCGTCCTCTATCTACCTAATTTGAAAAATACATCTCTCCCTGAAGTGGTGGATGTGTATGCGTGAGCCCAAGGGTTTGGGGGTGGGCTGTCCCATGGGTGGGTTTTGCAGTTACATCCGACAATATGCCATTTCATTACTTCCCAAGAGCTTCCATCATTGTTTCCCACAGGGAACCCAACAAAAGGGGGCCAAGTTTATTATTCTCATGAGAACATGTATTACATGGCAGGCAGCGTGCTGGGCACCTTGCAGACATTGTCTACCGCCTCGGAGAGATCAGGCAGTTTGTTGAAGGTCACACAGCTCATAAGGAGCTGAGCCCAGATTGAAGATGTAACCAAGAGCTCACCCCAAATCCCATCTCATCTTCTGTTTAAAAACTGCTTCTTATGGAAAATTTCAAATACTAACAAATGTAGAACGGCTAGTATAAGGAACTCCACATACTCACCCTTCACTTTCAGCTGTGGCCAGTTGGCAGCCAGTCTTATATCCACACACACACACTTTATTACACACATTATTTTGAAGTACACCTTAGACTATATAATTTCATTGGTGAATGTTTCAGCATATATCTTATATATGCATTTAACTCAATCTCTCTCTTTCTATATATATGTATATGATCACTTTTAAAAAATACTTCTGCACTACAAGTATCTTAAAAATTAATAATTATAAACATCATTAAATATCCAATCACTGTTCAAAACTCCAATTGTTTCACAAATGCCACATATATATTTTTTTATGCTTCGTTTGACCCAATATCCAAGTAAGGTTTACACGTTGTGACGGGTTGATAGAAATCTTTGTCTCTTTTAATCTATGTATTCCCACTGTTCCCACTCTATTCTGTCCTTCTCATTGAATTTGTTGAAGAATCCAGGTCACTGGTCCTGCAGAGTTTCCTGCAGTCTGAATTTTGCGGTCTGTGTCCTCGTGGTGTCCCTCGTACTGCGTTCTTCCGCCTGTGCGCATCGTATAAAGTGGCAGTTAGAGCAAGTGGTCTGAATGACTTCAGGCTCCCTTGTTTGGTTCCAGCAAAATGTCCTTCCACCAGGGACACATACTATCTGGTTTTTTCTCTTCTGTGATATCAGCCACTGTTAATAATCCATTAATTCATTAGGGGTTTCAAAATGGTGATATTTTAATTCTCTCATTTCCTT
Organism: Camelus dromedarius; assembly: GCF_036321535.1. Lineage (NCBI taxonomy): Eukaryota > Metazoa > Chordata > Mammalia > Artiodactyla > Camelidae > Camelus > Camelus dromedarius. The sequence continues at coordinate 66,385,879 of NC_087449.1, read as the reverse complement.
TATTGGCTGGAATACTTTTACAGAGAAAGTCCTTTCTTTTGTTGTTTGTTAACTCAAAGGACTAGTTTGTACAGGGATGTAGCATCAATGCCTGATTCTTCCTCCCACCCTGTTTGTTTGTTTGTTTGTTTCTTTCTTTCTTTCATTTTCAAAATAATGCATTGGGTCACTAGCATCCTCCAACAATAATCAATTAGTTTTTTGTTTGTGTGCTTTATGATTATTTATGAACATATGGATTTAAACATATTTAGTGTTTTAAACCACTGCAGTTACTATTCTTATTGATGTTCAAATTGTCCCGTCTTTGGTTAGTGGGAACTTCTTCAAGTTGGTTCCTTTTAAACACATGATGTTTAAGTCTTTGATACAGTTCACCTCATACTTAATGGTGAAACTAAATGTTTTCCCCCAACATGAAGAACAAGATAAGGATGTTTATTCTTACCACTTCTATTCAACATTGTATTGGAGGTTCTAGCCAGTGCAATAAGGCAAGAAAAAGAAATGAAAAGTGTCTAGAATAGAAACAAAGAAGTAAAACAATATTTATTCACAAGTGATTTGATTATATATGTAGAAGTCCTAAAGAACCTGCAAAAAAATTTACTAGAACTCATAAATGAATTTAGCAAGGGCATAGGATACAAGATCAATATACAAAAATCAATTTATTTCTATATAGTGGAAATGAACAATCCAAAAATGAAATTAAGAAAGCAGTTTCATTCACAAAAGCACCAAAAAGAATAAAGTACTTAGATAAATTTAATTTACAAAGTGTAAAACCAGTACTACAAAGTCTTACTGAGAGAAATTAAAAATTTACATAAGTGGAGAGACATTCCATGTTCTGTGATCAGAAGCAATTGGAAGATTCAATATCATTAATATTGTCAATATTGTTTTCTTAGAAAAAAATGCAAGAGCAGATTTTTGCAACCTTGGGTTAGGCAAAAAATTCTTAGATAATGACACTAAAGGCATGATTCACGAAAGAAAAAAATTGAGAAATTGAACTTTACTAAAATTGAAACCTGTTGCTCTTTAAAAGAAACAATTAATAAAAAGAAAAGTCGAGGACTGAGAGAAAATATTTGCAAATCGTGTATCTGATAAAGAACTTGTAACCAGATTTTATGTAAATAACTCTTACAACTCAAAAAGAAGAAGACAAACAACTAAATTAAAAATGGGCAAAAGATTCAAATAGACATTTCACCAAAGAAATTACATGAATTGCTAATAAGGACATGAAAAGATGCTCAACATCATTAGTCATTAGGGAAATGCAAATTAAAACCCTACCACACACCCACTAGGATGGCAATAATCCAAGAGATAGACAATGCCAAATGTTGGGGAGGATGTGGAAACGTTGCAAACCTCAGATATTTCTAGTGGGAATGTAAAATCGTGCAACCATTTTGGAAAACAGTCTGGCAGTTTTATTTTTATGTAATCAGATGTACCTGTCTTTCACACACTGGTGCTAGATTTTTGATCATGTTTAGGAAAGTTTTCTCCACTTTCCGGTTAGAGAAATTCATATGCATTTTCTTCCAGAGTAATGTATGATTTTATTTATTGCATTTAAATCTCTGGTCCATTTGGAATTTATGCTTCTATAAGACGTGAAGGATAGATTCAGTTTTGTCCCTGTTCCACAGGCCAAAATCATTTATTGAAAAGTCAGTCCCCTACTGACTTGAGATACCTCCTTTATTGTATTGGGACTATTTCTGGATTTCCTATTCTGTTCCATGGGCTATCTGTGTGACAGTTCCATACTTTAAAACTACAGAGACCTTATAGAACGTGTTGATAGCTGGTAGGGCTAGCTTCTACAACTTGGTCCTCTTTATTGGAGTTTTTCTGGCTATCCTTGGTGTTTGTATCCCTCTCAATAAATTTTATAATAAATTTTTCTAGGCAGAAAAAATATTCTGTTGGGATTCTTGTTGCCATTACATTACATTGATAAATTAGCTTTGGGAAGATTGACGTTTTTATGATCCTAACTCTTCCTGACCAAGACCATGTTATGCTTTTTCATTTATTGAAATCTACTTCTGTGTCTTTTAGATATTTTTCTCCTTAGGTTTTGGGAATTTCTTCTTAAATTTATGCCTAGGTATTTAATTTTCTTTTTCTCTATAGTGAGTGAAGTCTTCCATCATTCCTTCTGTCTGTTTTGTGTGTGTGTGTGCGCGCACATGTGGGTGTGTGTATATGACACACACACACATATAAGCTATTATATAAGGATATATATTTTATTCATTATGTGTTTTAATTTTGTACCTGTTTCTTTACTTTTATAATTTGCAGCACTATTTTCCACTGATCCATGATCTTTTTTTACCACATTGCACTGGGCGTTACTGGTTTTGCTAGCTATTAGTTTCTTAGATGAAAAGATGTCTTGGCTAGAAACTTCCCTGGGTAGAATGAAGCCCCTGGTTGTTCACCTTCTTTCCTCGAAGGTCCTCTCACTGCTGCAGTGGAGGTCTCAGATTGTTTTCCTGAGGCTCCTTAGACCGTCAGCCTTAGCCTGGCTTCTCTCAGAAGGAGAGCCTGAGATGAGGATTTTAGTACAAGAAGTTTATTTGAGAAGTGGTCCCAGGAGACACCAGCAGGGGAGTATGAAAGCAAGAGAGGAAAGGGAGGAGTACAAATAAAGGGTACTTTCCCCCAGCAAGTCACCACTGTGGGCACCTGCACCTTCTGCTCCGGGAGACCGTCTAAAGCACCCAGTTATCCTAACCACGGGGCAAGGCGGTCTGGGATGGCCTCAGTGCTATCCCAGCTGGACTAGGACATAAGGAAGCTAGGAATCCACCCACCAAATCCCCGTCCACTGAGTGAGGGGTGCTTTCAGGGAGTCAAAGTCCACTCAGCCAGTAGAGCAGAAGTGAGATTCAAACCCGAACTGGCCCCGCAGCCTGTGCCTTGGAGGAGGCTCTGAAGTCAGGAGTCAGGCTGAACTCTGCTCACTTTCTGGCTCAAAAGTCTTGATTGCCTTGTCTTTATGTTGGGGATGGTAATAATACCTACCTCCTGGGGTTGCCATGGGGATGAAAAGATTTAGAGGATAGACAGAGACAGATAGAGATAGAGATGTCGAGGTAGATGTAGATAAAGATACAGACATAGGTGTAGATGCAGACATAGACATAGATGGAGATAGAGACATAGATGAGACCCAGACGAACATGGAGATGTAGACCAAGACGTAGAGGTAGACATAGACACAGACGTGGAGGTAGACACAGACACAGACGTGGAGGGAGACATAGACATAGATTTAAATGTAGACATAGATGGAGGTATAGACGTGGGTGTAGATGCAGATATAGACCTAGGTACAGATGTAGATGTAGACACAGATGGAGGTATAGATACAGATGTAGACGTAGACATAGATGGAGGTATATAGGTAATATTCATAGATGTGGACAGAGATGTAGATGTCGATGTAGACACAGGCATAGACAGACAGAGATGATGCAGACTTAGGCTACATGTGGAGCGCTCCTCCCAGCGCCGGCACTAACTGGGAGTTGGTGACACTGTCACACAGCAGGACTTCGTACCTCCTCCTTGCAGTCACTGTCACCCTCTGTCCTCAACTCCCCACTTCTTTGCTCTTCTCAGATGGGTGCTACCTTTTGTGCTGTCGTGACACTTACTAAAGCTCTCCTCTGACTGGCCCCCTCTCTGGGGGTCTAACCCCGCTCTTGTTCTTCCCAGGGCAGTGCTCCAGCACCCCTCCCGCCCCCGACCTTCCTCGGAGCCCTCCCACCAGCTCTGCTTGCTCTCAGTTGTATCCTGGGATGGCACTGCAGCCTCCCTTCCTTCGACTGTGGGGCACGTGGGCCCCTCTGCAGCCCATCTGGCTTTCCCTGGGCCATTCTTAGGACCCATGGACCATGGAGAGAGGGGCCTTCCACAATCATGCAGAGCGGAGCAAGTCACAAGAAAATCAGAGTACTGGATTAAACACTACTAGGTTGCTCATCACTGCAAGTTAAAATGACGACTCCGTGTATTAAAGCCATTTAAGTTGGACACTTCGGGTCCCTGTGGGATTATGTCCTGCTAAAAGTGTCGGATGACAGGGTGTCCCATACTCCCAGAATGCAGAGGGCGGTCACCAGAGGAAGACGGGTTTCCTTCGGTGGGTGCAGCTGTGATTCTGACTGTGGACGTGACAGTGTCTGGGGGGGATCCGTTCTCTCTGGGTCACACCAGATACAATCTGGGGACAGTCGGCCTGGAGACACTGCTGGGGTTCGTGGATCCTGTTTAGAAAGGGAAAGAGCAAATCACTGTTCCTGCCTTAGCTCATGAGAAGCAGGGCTGCGCTAACATCGGGTCCTTTTCACAGATTAGTTTTCTAGGACCGAGGGGGTCCCTGCTACCCTCCCATTGTGTCTTCATTCCTGTTTGGAGGAGGCGAGTCAACCAGAGCCCGTCTGCTTGATCGGATGTATTCCTTAGCTTTTTCCTTGGGCAGTGGCTTAAGCACAGCTCTTGGACTTCGGGGCCCTTCTGGTAGATCTTTCAGGAAGTGCGAGGGCTCACAGTGCTCTGAAGATCGGGGGCGAGCACCGGGGGCTGAAGTGGAAAGAGGCTGGCACAGCTGGGCCTGTATTCGAGCCTACCTGCCATTCAGAAACGGAAGAGCACGGTGAGGTTTCCAACGCGGACTTGTAAGTGCGAGAGACAGACACCGGCAGGTGACAGGTTGTGACAAGCGCAGGAGCTGTTTCCCGATTGTTTTAGTCACGCAGACTCAGGGAGGAAACCAGCACTGACACAAACCAATTGCGTCGTGATCGGCAAAAAATGAAGTGTTGGGAGGCGCTGTTGAAAGTCTGTAATTTCCAACGGAAGTGCTGTTTAGTCACCACCTTGCTGCTGAATGACACAGCCCGGCTGGGTGGGGACTACAATTAGCTGCTGTCACCCCGGAGTGATTTTCTTTCCCCTACAGACACTAGAATAGTAAGACATCAATAGCCAGCGACATTGTGTGCCCAGTTGTGAAAGGGCCCGCAGTTCAAAGGGAAAGAGGACAGGATGGAGGCTCCTGCCCCAGCCGCGGGGAAGGCGGGCTGCCTCCTCCCTCAGCTCTGCGGCGGCCTTGCAGGGCCACTTGCTCTGCCTTGCCAGGGTCAGGCGCTGTCTCGGCCGGGCTGGGAGGGCGCTGGCACAGCCTGCGGGGGCAGGCCTCGCGGGGCGCGGGCCCCTTGCCGTTCCCTTTCCTGCGCCGAGCCTTCAGGCGCACAGCGACGCGGAGCCGGCCGGGCCGGGCCGGGCCACGGGCTGGAGCTGCCCGGGAGGTCTTGCTTGAAGGCCGGGCCGCGCGCGCGCGCGCCTCCCGCGGCTTGATCCCGGAAGCAGCCCGCCTCAGCGCTCGCCCTCAGCTGCCAGAGGAGCTTAGCTCTTTGTCCGCCTGTTTTCTCCAGAGCGAAACGCGTGACCGCCACAGCTCCCGGGACGAGCGCGAGCCTCCTGCTCTGCGGTTGACGCTCGGCGTCTCTGAGGCAGAGTCTAGGTTCTCTTGTTCTTTGCTAAGCGGCACAAGGACCGCCACCCCACCTTTAGCATGTAGCAAACAGGCACCTGTTTTCCTAAGGTACGGTGGTCGTGGACCGAATAAACAAGTTCACCTGGCGGTGCTGAGCCCTCTGACAGCAGAAGCCCAGGTGGGAGGGAATCAGGCCCTCAGCTTGCTGGAGAAGAAGGGCCACAGCGGCTCCTCCGTATCCCGCGCTCGTCTAAACACAGGCAATGAATCAAGAACGTTTGGCCTCAGCGACTAGTTCCTCCATCGGTCTGCTCTTAACATAGTCATCTAGTGTCTGCGTTAAACTTATTTATTTCCTAGTGTTGGGTGATGGATTAAAAGATGTGTAGAAAATCTTTCTACAAGAGATAAGATACTGCAGCCTGCCACAACCCCCCACCCCCACCCCCGGCCCTGCCTCTTTTGCTTTCCTTTCTGTTTTTCCTACCTTTCGGTGCGGAACTCAGGCCCCCAGTCGTATATCCTGATTAGATGGTGGATATTACTACAGGGATGTTTTTTAAGACTATCATTGACACATTTAATTCATTAGGTACCAAATCCACAAGCAAATTTTGGCTGGCCATAAAACACGGTTAATCCAGGGAGCTGCAATAAAAGGTGAAAAATTATGTTCCAGCAAATGTGGAATATTGCTTTTCTGTAGAGACTTTTACTGGGCTACGCGATCTTTCTTCATAAATTTTTTTCTTCTGCTTGGTTCTCTTGGTAACTTAACCATTTGTTGTTTCCAGACCACAGAATGGCTCAATGATACTCTACAACAGGAAGAAAGTGAAATACAGGAAAGATGGGTATTGCTGGAAAAAGAGGAAAGATGGGAAAACGACCAGAGAGGACCACATGAAACTGAAGGTCCAGGGAGTAGAGGTAAAGAGCGGAAAAGACGCTCGTGTTCCACAAATGTTGTTTCCGGGCTGCGGAGGATGCAATTGCTTTTGGAGTCATTTGAGGCCAGTCGCCTCTGTCAAAAGTGTTATTGGTTGCCAAGACCCTGTCTGTTGTTTTTCTTTCTTTCTTTCTTTCTTTTTTTTTCTTTCTTTCTACCGACTAAAGCGCTCCCGTTTCTCGGGGGTCGTTGGTGTACAGCTGGGATTGGCAGGGTTCCCGCAGAATCATGCACTGTGTTTGTCACAGGGAGCCTCTGGTGCCTTGAGAGTTTGCAGGTGCGAGGGGAGAGGGGGAGCTGTGTAAGGCATCTCCCTCCTGGGGTGGTCGGGGCTGGTGAGCCCCGACCAGAACCCTCTCCTGACAAACCCTTCCGTTTCCCTCTGGATGCTGCAGCCTCAGGATAACCAGGCGTGTTGTGGGGCTGGGGTGGAGGTGGGCGCTGCACGAAGCATCTCTAGAGGTGGTGCCGACATCAGCTTGGGTCCTGGGGGATGACGGGGTGCAGTCTGGCTTCCTGGCTATTTTGCTGTGACGCCACGTGCTCTCAGCCTTGGGCAGCCACGGAGACATCCCCACACACCCCCACCCCTCTCCTCTTCCCCTTGCTTGAGGCCCGAGCCGGCTGTCACAGTGGTAGAGAGAGGACTCTGGGTCAGTGAGCACCCACTCGTCTGCTTTTCCGGCTGATCCTTGAAAGGGATCTTCCCCTGGTTGCTGGCAGCCGCTGTCATGGGCCAGGAGCGGAGAAGCTGGCTGTGACCACCTGGTATTTCAGACTGGTCAGAGAGGGGGCTCCTGGAGTTCACTGGTGTGCGGGGTCCGGTCCTCTAGCAAACATGCCAGGATTGATCACCAGGACCCACTCGAGTTCAACGGCTCACCCTCCACACTGACGTGCTTTGTGACGCACTTTGTCATCATGACTTTTTCTGTATTAATCACGTGCTTTTATGGCTGTTAAAAATAGCATCCAATGGCTTTTACTATATTACCCTCCGGAGAGAGCTAACTTGTGTTTTATGCTTTTGCGTTTTTTTTTTTTAAACACCTAATAACAATGCTTTATGATGATGAACACAGAAAAGCCCAGACTGGAGAAAACCCCAGTGCCCTGCGTTCTCCTGTGCTCGGTGTTTGCACAGCGCGGTGTGAGCGACCACACAAGACATTAAATGCAGATTCCCCGCATGTGCTGCTCCGGGCCCAGCTCTCAGATGGTGACTAGTGCTTGTGCAAACAGATTAGTCATCGTTACAGGGACCTGAGGGAGGTGTGGCTTGTTCTTACTTCCCTCAATGGAGGAATGGTTCGAAAGTGAGGAGAGGGGAGGGGACACTCACACCAGGACTGCCAGGGTCTGTGGGGAGCCACACCCAGACCACGGCCCTTGGCCCCTGTGCCCGCGAGCCTCTGGTACACTTCATGTCAGTGCTGTGTAAATCAGGAACTTCTGGTTGTAAGTGACAGCGGGGTGGAATCCTCCCTTAGCGGCAGCCAAAGCCCAGGGAAAAAAGCCACAGTGTTCATTCTTTCCCCTCGTGTTATAAATTAGAAATGTCACCGGATGGAGTCAGAGTGATTTATGGTGATTTTTAGGCCACATTTATGTTAGGAGTAATTTGCAGCTCGCTCTCTTGCAGTCTCCTGTGTAGATGCGTGTGCGGGGGCCGCCCGGACCCTCAGACCACCAAGGAGGAGGGTGCTTTAGGTGGTGAGGGGTTTCCGTAACTTTCTGGGCATGAGTGGCACTGGGGCAGTAGGAACGGGAGGCGGGCTCAGAGAAGCCTTGTCGGCAACACAAGGAGTGTGCTTCCAGGTTCTGTGAGAGTGAGCCCCCTCCGCCTCCCGTGGGTGTGAGGTGTGGTGGCCTCTCGCACTGAGCCTAGGGAGTTGTCCCGTAGAACCAATCAGCAAACGTTGACTGTGGCCCTACTCTGTGCAGGGCCCTGTGGTGTCTACAGAGAAAATAGGAGCCAAGTTCTCTGCCCCACGGACTCACCATTAAACTGAGGAGGTGGCCAGATTCACATCTGAAAGTCATTAGCCGTGCTGCGATGTACAGAAGCCTGAGCTTTTAAGACGTGCGCTGGGAGTTCAGAGTGGGCGGGAGTGACCTAAACACCTAATAACAATGACGCTTCTCCTAGCTGAGATGGGCTGCAAGCTGAGCTCTTAGACTTGGGTCGGATCGTGGGTGTCACTGACATGGGACCAGTGGCGGGGAGTCCAGTGGTCATGCAGGCGACAGTGGGCAGGTCGTCCTTCCCCTCTGGGAAACTGCAAGGCAGATATCCATGGGGTTTTGCATCTCATAGGAGGAGGGGGCTTCCCAGTTTGGACCCTGCTTCCTCCTTCAGCAGATTCAGTCAGGTGGTTCCCACTGACTCGGTGCCGATATGCCAGGCACGTGCCAGCGGCCGCCCCAACTGCGGGGTGAGGCAGGGCATCCTGCTCAGGGTCTTGGGGCTGTGATTTTCTGCCGCCCACTCCGGTTTCCTCAGTTCAAGGGCATGTAAAGATCCGCCGTTTACCATATCACTTGCTGTAAGCCTTCCCTCAGGCCAGGAAGACTTCCAGCCCGTTCGTGGGACTGCTCAGCGGTCTGGCTTCTTTTGTTCTCGGAGGCTGGGGCCCTTGGTACACACAGCTTCTCAAAGACACATTGATTTTCTCATCCAGGCACAGGAAGGGGGCGGCCGCTTTTGAAGCTGATGAGCTGTTAGGTCCACGATTAGTTGTCTTGTCTGTAAGCCAAGGAGAAGGCAGCTCGATAAGGTTTCCAGGGATGACAAAGGTTGGCAGAGAGGAAGAGGAAAGTGGTTGTGGTGTCAACATTTCATGAGATGAGATCTCAGCAGGCCTGGAGCGGGTCCTGCCCCCCAGGTAGATTTACGCCTGCTTCCCTGGGGCCTGGAATGGGGAGAGGAGCCCTGGGGGTGGGAGAGCAGGCAGGCAGACCTTAAGCTCCCCGTGCCTCCGGGATCGCCGAGCCGCGGGGGGACGAGCGGGGTGAAGTCTGCCTAAGGTGTTCTTTGGGCAGAGCTGGCAGAGTACTTTTCAATTTCTGGTGCTTTTCTCTGGCCCCAGGAACTTGCAGGGCTGTCTTCTGCTGTGTCCGCACGCGTGCTGGCTCTCCCGGAAGTGCCGGGTGTCTCAGAATCCAGGCTGTCTACCTCCTGACACCTTCGCTGCTGGGTTCCCACAGCAGCAGCCATAGGCTTTCGAATCTCCTATGCACCATGTACACTGTCTCATCCAATCCTTCTCAGAACATCCTTGCCAGGTACACATTGTTGTGCCCATTTCACAGGTAGAGATGGAGCCTTGAGAGGGTTTCTCTTTCCCCATGTCCCTCCACAAATCAGTGTGGAGCTGGGAAGTGAGCCTAGATCTGCCTGGTTCTACAGTGTGAGCACCTGTCCTGGGCATAAGGCAGGGTTTGTCGTTTTTCAGATGAAGTCCACCACGTGCCCTTCATTCATCAGCCCGCTCTCAGTGCTTTCTATCCACCAGCCTTGCGAGAGGTACTGAGGATGCATTGATGCCAAAAAGAACACTCTCGATCTTGCAGGGACCAAAAAATCAAGCAGGCAACTCTCATGTGCGGTCATAGGGGCTGGGAGAGAAGCATTACCCGGCCCCGTGTGGAACACATAGGAGGGGTGCCTAAGGCAGACTTGGTCTTCAGAAATGACAAAGGCACTGAGAACTAGATACTGATGGGGACTAGACAGTACCTGAGCAGGGATGGGAGCTAGTGAAGGGCAGAGACAGAGGCTGCTGAAAAAGAGCTAACATGATTTAAAGCAGTAGGTGGCCAGAACTGTGACATGTGGGTATCTCTCCCAGCCCTTTGCAGAGCAGATGCTCTCCCTTCTCCCCACCCTCAGCCCCCTGGGGATGAAGCTCTCCCTGCTCTGATCATAAGGCGTGCCTTGTCGTGGACATCCTGCCTTTGGAACCAATGGGTGGCCATTGCACAGAGGCTGTCGGCTCAGCAGGAGCAAAGGCATCCTTCCCTGCTGTGCCTGTTCCCAGGTGGATGGGTACCTGCTGGCCTGGACCATCTGCCCGGTGGGAATGCCAGCCATCGCCTCTGACTGGAATTTTCAGCAGTGAAGAGAGAGTTTAGTTTTGCTGACCTGTTGGTGCTGCCTAAGAGAATGAAAAGATGCTTCGACTTTTCCACTAACTGCTGGAACACCTGAAGCCCGTCTTGAACATGGCAGCAGCGGCGGGCAAGGTTGTGTTTTTGGACTTGGCCTCATTAGAAGTGATGCTCTTTATTTGGACACTTAGGCCACATATTAAGAAGAAGAAGAAAAACACCTCTTTTAAATGTAGGAACGATATTGTAGTTACCGCATTAGGAATTAACAGGGCATGAAATAGCTGTCTGCCTCGTGGCGATACCAGATCATTTCAGCTCTGCTTGCAGCCGTAAGATAAATAGGTATCTTGCGTGCAGCCGATGGGAAATATTTAAAATCGCCAGCCCCAAACATGCATTGTGCCCAAATCAAGTTTGGAAAACAGCAATGAATAGATAAGGAGGAAGCGAGTCGGCTGATGAAACAGCTGAGGGGCAGAAAGACAGTGAGTGAGTCTGCGCATCGCCACTCTGTGTTTTTCAATAGAATACAGATTTTTTGGTCTTCGTAAACGATGGTGTGGCTTTGGTCTGCGGATGGATTATATCACCCCATCTCTCTTCAGACTCTCCATGCACCCACTGGTCTACACCGTATAAGGTGTTCCTTGCTCAGAACCTGTCTTTCCCACGTCTACGCCAAGACTGTGTTAGCCTTGTAACTTCTGAACCTTCCAGGGCATCTCGCCCCATCTTCTGCAGCTTGGAGAAGTTAGTCCCTGTCTTTAAATGCTGTAGCTCTCCGTCTGTACCTTTGTTGAGGGAGTGTTCTCTTGGACTTCATAAGAGCTCTCTCCAGTTCAATAAACATAGATTAAGTACCTAGCATTTTCTAGATACTAGAAAGCCTCTGTGTGGCACCCAGATGCTAGGTGACCTGTTAAGCTCAGGATAGAGAGAGGCAAGCAAGACAGAGCATCCTGCTTGAGAAACTGACAGGAATGTGAAATTGATCATTTTGATATGGTCAGGTGATTGTCACCACAGAGGAGTGGGGTGTCAGAACAAACTTGTTTCCCTCTCCGAGGACAGAGTCTGGGTCCGTCACCCACAGGAACTTGTTCTGAGCAGTGGGACTTGCTGCAGGACCACCTGCCTTCACAGGCACCCCCTCATCTGAGCCTCACCCCCACTGCCGTTCGGCCACGGCAGGTATTTTTTATCCCCGCTGGTTGCACATCTGAGACTTAAACCCAGGTCTTCCATCTCCGATCTTAGCCGCCCCTCCTGTCTGGTGCTGCGTGCTGAGGTCGAGGTGCTCTGGTCTCGCGACGGTCTCCAGGGCAGGGAGCCGGTCTGTTTAGCGGCAGCACAGCGCATCTCCCGGTGCTCTCTTCTGACTTTTAATCATCCGAATTTTTGTGCAGCGATCTGCTGGCATGCAAACACGTTAAAACTTAATTTCCTGTTACCTGGATGTGTTTTGGTGGAATCAATTCAGGAATTCAAATCCGTAGTCCTTCCTTAATTTCTAATTACTCAGCATCCCTGGTGACACATCCCTACCCAATTCATGAAATTAAATTTTTAACTAATAAATAACGTAAGCTAGCTACGTTTCGAAAGTGTGGCACAAGCCGCACTATCCTCACCTTCTGCTAGCTCACAGAGATCTGGGCAGGGTTCTGCCCTTGCTTCTCCTTCTTAAGGCTCCCTCCCTGCTCCCCCACCCCCGCCGCAGCCAACAGGAAGGACGGCGTTATTTAGTGAACAGCTACTGAGCACCTGGTCCTGCGCCAACCCTCTCCCTGCATCATCTCATTCTGAGAAGTGAGTCCTGGGTGCCCATCACTAGGACGGCCAGAAGGTAGACCGTGCCCTTAGATAGAGGCTGCTACCTCGAGGAAGCCAGGCCTCCTGCCAGGGTGTTTGGAAAGCAGCTTGTTCGCGAGAGAGATGCCGGGAAGACTCTGAAGGGAAAGTGTTTGCAGTTTCTGCTTTCCTTCTATCTCTGGTAGATTACAGCATGTAAAATATTTTGCAATTGTCCTTTTTAAACTTGATTTGAGCCTTATCGAGCTAGAAACTACCTGTGAAGGTGCAGCGGCAGAATGCCAACTTGGTATGCTGGGCTTGTGTTTCATTATTATCATAACAGCCCCTTAACATCATTGCAGATTAGCCCACGAGGACATGAATGGAAATTTTAGTGTATTCAATTACAGCGGAAACCATTGAACACCTCTGTCAAAATTCACCAAGGGCCGTTCTCTACTTGGGCCTCAACATACAGCAGGCCAGAGCTAGGAGTTACCAGGCCACCCAGCCTTGATCTTGTGAACATAATTTACGGCCTGGTCTGGAAGCCAGGGATGCCTTTTAAGAAAGTAAAATATAGCCTGCCTGCCACCCCACCTCCGGTAAGTGGCCAGATCTGGTAGTTTGCATTGGGTAGGGACTATCTCTGGCCTTCGCTTGACTGAATAGTAAATTATTGATCTTTTCCCCATCTTTCAATTCCCTAACATTGCTGGGGAAGTTTACTCTTGTCATTGGTGGCTACGGCGTGTCTCCGGGGGGTGTGCTGTCCATGCTCAGAGGGCGTGACTCTCTGGCCTTGTCCCAGAAGAGTCACACCTGGCCCTCTTGAGTGGACACCGACGCAGGGAAGGCGTGTGGCTTGCGGACTAACCAGACCCACATCAGTTTGTCTGTCCGCTTCCCACAGGCCAGCAAAAACCGTGGGAGAAAGGTGAGATGAAGGGCTTTTGTGCTCCCAGGAGGAGCGCAGAGGGAGGTACCACCGCGTCAATGAAAGATGGAGCTATTCATGCAGCTGCTGGGGAGGGGCCGCTTCGATGGCGCCTGGCTCTGGTTGCCTGGTGTCTTGTGCGCATCTGTTGGGGTTTCTGGCTGCTGAGTTGCCCTCTGCTTGCCCGCCGCTTGCCCGCTGGAACCATAGATAGGAAGCAGGTGATTTCTTGAAAAAGCACTTTCCTGCTTCTTGAGTTTTCCTCCTGGAGAGATGAAACGACCTCGCATCTCCTTTTTGCTCATCTTAATTCCAACACTTGTTAATGCTTTGTGCCCTTCGGGCTCTGCCTTTACTTCCTGTTGCAAAACACTCACTTCTCATTCTGGCAAAAGCTGAAACCCACCAGACACGTGTGGTCACATTGCTGCTTGCTCTCTGCCATGTGGTCCATTGGCCAGCAGTCTCAGCCCACCTGGGAGCCCACTGGAAGGGCACACTCTCAAGTCTCACCCTGGATCTACCGAATCCAGGTCTGCCTTTTGGTGTGACCCCACCCCGCCACCCCCTGTGATTCACAGGCACATGCATTTGGAAAGGACTGACACGCCCCATCCTCTTGCTGCTGGTGGGGTCCTCCCTTGGTGGCTCCGTCCTGGGCAGTTGGGGTTTTTTTTAATCTTATCTTTAAAAAGTCCAAAGGAAAATTTTACAAAGTTAGTCCAGTAATTCATTACTTGGCTTCTAGCATCTTTTACAAATATCTCACTGAAGTCTCTGATGCTGTGGTTTGAGCCTGTTGTTCCTTGTTCTTCCCTTGGCCGTGGAGGGGAGAGAACAGCAGGCTCCTGGAAGCAGAGCGTGCGGACTGGCTGGCGACGACCGAGCGGCACAAGCAGCCCCACCCTCGCGTTGCTTCGCTGGCCTCAGTGTAGCCCAGCGCTTGGCGTGGCCCCTGGTCCACACCTGGGGCCCAATAAACACTTTTTGGATGAATGGATGAAATGATGGATTTCTTCTGTGAAGGGCTGGACAGTACAGGGGTCCCTTTCTTTTCAAAAGTTCGATTTACACCCTGTCGCTTTTACGAAAAAGACCTACGTTAGCACCTGTTTTTGCTAACCGAAAGGAATCCAAAGACAATTTTCACTTTTATGAAAAAAGGGGAAAATAGCATTTGTATAGTTTGTTTTGCAGCCGTCATGGCAGAGGCAGCAGCATGCCGAGCAGGGAGAGGGACATCACCACGCTCCTTCCCCGGGAGCCACACTCAGCATCGCAGCATCCAGCCCCCAGAGCTGTGACCTGTGTCTGTGGGCCCCTGTGCTTTATCTCCGTTTATTCTGTGCCTCTGTTAGCAAGATGTGTCTAAGGTGATTGCTCCTTCTCTCTACACCATTTCAACTTAGGAAAGATTTCACAGAAATGCTTTGCTTCCGGGTAGCAGGGAAATCTGTAAATAATTTCAGTTTTGTGAGTCAGAGGTCTCCATCACAGCTCTTACAGTGCGAAAGCAGCCACAGACTATAGTGAAGGAATGAGTGTGACTATGTTCCAATAAAACTTTATTGACAAGGACAAGCTAAGGGCTGGATTTGGACCATGGATGTAGTTTCCTGCCCTGTTTTAGGTTATGGAGCACGTTCTAGAAGGAACAGGGTGTTACGGGCACTGGTGAGAGATTGGTGGGGGGTGATCAAGGACTTGCCCTCTTACGGACTTAAATCTGAGCACCGGTATGTCCTGGAACACGTGTTTGCAACCTGATGATGTTTACACTCAGCTTCTAATTCTGCAAGGAATTAACACTTTTCTGCACAACATGCTAATGTCACATTAGTGTTGTTAGCTGTGTTTGTATTGGTGAAGTTAGAGTCTCTTCTTTTTTTAGATAAATTTTTTTAACATTTTTTATTGATTTATAATCATTTTACAATGTTGTGTCAAATTCCAGTGTTCAGCACAATTTTTCAGTTATTCATGGACATATACACACTCATTGTCACATTTTTTTCTCTGTGAGTTATCATAACATTTTGTGTATATTTCCCTGTGCTATACAGTGTAGTCTATTCTACAATTTTGAAATCCCAGTCTATCCCTTCCCACCCTCCACCCCCCTGGTAACCACAAGTCTGTATTCTCTGTCTGTGAGTCTATTTCTGTCCTTTATTTACGCTTTGTTTTTGTTTGTTTGTTTTTGTTTTTGTTTTTTAGATTCCACATATGAGCGATCTCATATGGTATTTTTCTTTCTCTTTCTGGCTTACTTCACTTAGAATGACATTCTCCAGGAGCATCCATGTTGCTGCAAATGGCATTATGTTGTCGGTTTTTATGTCTGAGTAGTATTCCATTGTATAAATATACCACATCTTCTTTATCCAGTCACCTGTTGATGGACATTTAGGCTGTTTCCATGTTTTGGCTATTGTAAATAGTGCTGCTATGAACATTGGGGTGCAGGTGTCATCCTGAAGTAGATTTCCTTCTGGATACAAGCCCAGGAGTGGGATTCCTGGGTCATATGGTAAGTCTATTCCTAGTCTTTTGAGGAATCTCCACACTGTTTTCCATAGTGGCTGCACCAAACTGCATTCCCACCAGCAGTGTAGGAGGGTTCCCCTTTCTCCACAGCCTCTCCAGCATTTGTCATTTGTGGATTTTTGAATGACGGCCATTCTGACTGGTGTGAGGTGATACCTCATTGTAGTTTTGATTTGCATTTCTCTGATAATTAGTGATATTGAGCATTTTTTCATGTGCTTTTTGATCATTTGTATGTCTTCCTTGGAGAATTGCTTGTTTAGGTCTTCTGCCCATTTTTGGATTGGGTTGTTTATTTTTTTCTTATTGAGTCGTATGAGCTGCTTATGTATTCTGGAGATCAAGCCTTTGTCGGTTTCACTTGCAAAAATTTTCTCCCATTCCGTAGGTTTTCTTCTTGTTTTACTTCTGGTTTCCTTTGCTGTGCAGAAGCTTGTCTAAGTTTCATTAGGTCCCATTTGTTTATTCTTGCTTTTATTTCTTCTAGGAGAAAATTTTTGAGATGTATGTCAGATAATGTTTTGCCTATGTTTTCCTCTAGGAGGTTTATTGTATCTTGTCTTATGTTTAAGTCTTTAATCCATTTTGAGTTGATTTTTGTATATGGTGTAAGGGAGTGTTCTAGCTTCATTGTTTTACATGCTGCTGTCCAGTTTTCCCAACACCATTTGCTGAAGAGACTGTCTTTATTCCAATGTATATTCTTGCCTCCTTTGTCAAAGATGAGTTGACCAAAAGTTTGTGGGTTCATTTCTGGGCTCTCTATTCTGTTCCTTTGGTCTATATGTCTGTTTTGGTACCAATACCATGCTGTCTTGATGACTGTAGCTCTATAGTATTGTCTGAAGTCTGGGAGAGTTATTCCTCCAGCCTTTTTCTTTCTCTTCAGTAACGCTTTGGCAATTCTAGGTCTTTGATGGTTCCATATGAATTTTATTATGATTTGTTCTAGTTCTGTGAAATATGTCCTGGGTAATTGGATAGGGATTGCATTAAATCTGTAGATTGCCTTGGGCAGTGTGACCATTTTAACAATATTGATTCTTCCAATCCAAGAGCATGGAATATCTTTCCATTTTTTAAAGTCTTCTTTAATTTCCTTCATCAATGGTTTATAGTTTTCTGTGTATAATTCTTTCACCTCCTTGGTTAGATTTATTCCCAGATATTTTATTACTTTGGGTGCTATTTTAAAGGGGATTGTTTCTTTACTTTCTTCTTCTGTTGATTTATCGTTAGTGTAAAGAAATGCAACTGATTTTTGAACGTTAATTTTGTAACCTGCTACCTTGCTGAATTCTTCGATCAGCTCTAGTAGCTTTTGTGTGGACCTTTTAGGGTTTTCTATATATAGTAACATGTCATCAGCATATAATGACACTTTTACCTCTTCTTTACCAATTTGGATCCCTTTTATTTCTTTCTCTTGCCTGACTGCTGTGGCTAGGACTTCCAGGACTATGTTGAATAGGAGTGGTGATAGTGGGCATCCTTGTCTTGTCCCAGATTTTAGTGGGAAGCTTTTGAGTTTTTCACCGTTGAGTACTATGCTGGCTGTAGGTTTGTCATATATAGCTTTTATTATGTTGAGATATGTTCCCTCTATACCCACTTTGGCGAGAGTTTTTATCATAAATGGGTGTTGAATTTTATCAAATGCTTTTTCTGCACCGATTGAGATGATCATGTGGTTTTTGTCCTTTCTCTTGTTGATGTGATGTATTACACTGATTGATTTGTGTATGTTGAACCAGCCTTGTGTCCCTGGGATGAACCCCACTTGGTCATGATGTATAATCTTTTTTATGTGTTGTTGGATTCTATTTGATAAAATTTTGGTGAGGATTTTGGCGTCTATGTTCATCAGTGATATTGGCCTATAATTCTCTTTTTTTGTAGTGTCTTTGCCTGGTTTTGGTATCAGGGTGATGGTGGCTTCATAGAATGAGTTTGGGAGTATTCCCTCCTTTTCAATCGTCTGGAAGAGTTTGAGAAGGACTGGTATGAGTTCTTCTTTGTATGTTTGGTAGAATTCCCCGGTGAAGCCGTCCGGTCCTGGACTTTTATTTGTAGGGAGGTTTTTAATTGCTATTTCTATTTCCTTTCTAGTGATCAGATTGTTCAAGTGTTCAGATTCTTCTTGATTCAGTTTTGGTGGACAGTATGTTTCCAGAAACTTGTCCATCTCCTCTAGGTTATCCAGTTTGGTTCCATATAGTTTTTCATAATATTCTCGTATGATATTCTGTATTTCTATTTTGTTTGTTGTAATTTCTCCATTTTCCTTTCTTATTTTGCTAATTTGTGCTCTCTCTTTTTTCTTCTTTGTGAGTTTGGCCAGAGGTTTGTCGATTTTATTTACTTTTTCAAAAAAACAGCTTTTGGTTTGGTTGATTTTTTCTATGGTCTTGTTAATCTCTATTGTATTTAATTCTTCTCTGATCTTTATTATTTCCTTCCTTCTGTTGCTTCTTGGGGCTTTTTGTTCTTCTTTTTCTAATTCATTCAGGTGGTGGGTTAAATTGTTTATTTGAGATTGTTCTTCTTTTTTGAGGAAGGCCTGTATTGCTATAAACTTCCCTCTTAGCACTGCCTTTGCTGTGTCCCATAGGTTTTGAGTGGTTGTGCTTTCATTATCATTTGTCTCAAGGTATTTTTTAATTTCAGCTTTGATTTCCTCATTGATCCATTGTTTTTTCAATAACATATTGTTTAATCTCCATGCTTTCCTTTTTTTCTCCTTTGTTTCTCTGTTGTTGATTTCCAGTTTCATGGCATTGTGGTCAGTAAAGATGCTTGAGATAATTTCTATCTTCTTAAAATTGTTGAGGTTTCTTTTGTGCCCAAGTACATGATCAATCCTGGAAAATGTTCCATGTGCACTTGAAAAGAATGTATATCCTATTTTTTGGGGGTGTAATGCTCTGAAAATATCCACCAAATCTAGTTTTCCTATTGTAGTATTTAATTTCTCTGTTGCCTTGTTTATTTTCTGTCTGGAAGATCTGTCTAGTGATGTTAATGCAGTGTTAAAATTTCCAACTATGATTGTATTCCCATCAATATCCCCCTTTATCTCTGTTAGTAATTCTTGTATGTACTTAGGTGCTCCTATATTGGGTGCATATATATTAACGAGTGTAATATCCTCATCTTGTATCACTCCTTTAATCATTATAAAATGTCCTTCTTTATCTTTCTTTATGGCCTTTGTTTTAAAGTCTATTTTGTCTGAAATCAGTACTGCCACACCTGCTTTTTTGGCTTTTCCATTTGCATGGAATATCCTTTTCCATCCTTTCACTCTCAATCTATATGTGTCCTTCTCCCTAAAGTGGGTCTCTTGTATGCAGCATATTGAAGGTTCTTGCTTTATTATCCAGTCTGCCACTCTGTGTCTTTTGACTGGAGCATTTAGTCCATTAACATTTACAGTAATTAATGATAGATGTGTGTTTATTGCCATTTTGAACTTATCTTTGCAGTTGAATTGGTATATCCTCTTTGTTCCTTTCTTCTTCCTTTTGTGGTTTGGTAATTTTCCTTTGTATTATCATGGATTTTATTTAATTTTTGTGACTCCTTTGTAAATTTTTGGCTTGTGGTTACCCTTTTTTGTAAATCTATCAACCCATTACTATAACTGTTTTTATTAAACTGATAGTAACATGATCTCAAACCCATCCTACTGTTAACAAAATTTAAAAAAGAAAGAAAAAAATATTCTATATTTCCCTGCCTCCCTCTCCCACTCTCAGTGATTTGTATGTCTTCTTTTATAATTTCATGTTTACTTTATTTGTAATTCATGAGTTATCACCTTTCCAGTTGTGTGTTTCTCATTTCTGTAGCATCCTGCTGCTTTTCTATTTAGAATAGCCCTTTCAATATTTCTTTTAGCATGGGTTTAGTGTTGCTAAACTCCTGCAGCTTTTTTTTGTCTGTGAAACTCTTTATTTCTCCTTCTATCCTCAAGGATAGCCTTGCTGGATAAAAGATCCTAGGCTGCATCTTTTTTTCATTCAGGGCTTTGAATATATCTTGCCACTCCCTTCTGGCCTGTAGTGTTTGTGTAGAGAAATCAGCTGAGAGCCTTATGGGGGTTCCCTTGTAACTTACTCTTTGCTTTTCTCTTGCTGCCTTTAGAATCATTTCTTTATCCTTGACTCTGGCCATCTTGATTATGAGATGTCTTGGTGTGGGTCTATTTGGGTTCTTCCTGTTTGGGACCCTCTGAGCTTCCTGTACTTGGATATCTGATTCCTTCTTTAAGTTTGGGAAGTTTTCAGTCATGATTTCTTCAAAAACCTTTTCAATCCCCTTTGATCTTTCTTCTCCTTCTGGGACCCCTATTATGCAAAGATTGGGACGCTTTATATTATCCCATAGGTCCCTTATGCTATTTTCATTATTTTTTATTTGCTTCTCTTGTAGTTCTTCTGAATGGGTGCTTTCTATTGCCCTGTCTTCTAGATCACTAATTTGTTCCTCTGCATTATCTAGTCGGCTTTGCACAGCTATTAGATCATTCCTCATCTCTGTCAATGAGTTTACCCATTCTACTTGGCTCTTCTTTATAGCTTCAATTTCATTTTTGACATATTTTATATCTCTAAACACTATCTCTTTTAATTCCTTCAGCAATTCGATCACTCCTTTTTTGAAATCTTGATCTAGTAGGCTATCGATGTCTATTTTGTTGATCTTTCTTTCAGGGGATTTCTCTTGTTCTTTTAATTGGGAAAGGTGTTTCTGCTTCTTCATCTTGCTCATACCTCTTTGGCACTGTGGTTTATGGAGTATCAGTTGTTTATTTTGGTCCTTAAGGATTTTATCTATCTGATGCCTATTTAGGAATAGAACTTAGGAAAAAAAGAAAAAAAAATAAGAGAGAGAGAGAAAGAATTTTAAAAGAAGGGAGAAATAGGGTTTGAAAACAGTGTATAATGAATAATAGAAGAGTGAGTTGAAGCAGAGTATTAATCGGGTTGAGACGTCCTTTTAAAACCTTTACAAAAAAGGGGGGGGAGATGAATAGATGTTTGAAACCTGTGTCTAATCAATAGCAGGACATCAAAACCCAAGAGAAATAGAAATGAATTAAGAAGTAAAGATTAAGAGAGTAATAGAAAATAGAACAGGTAAAAACAGATTTAAAAAAAAAGGGGGGGGGGTTTGTCGGTGTTCTCCTGGAGTCTGTGTGCTTTTAATGTGAAGTCTTTCTGTCTTCGTCCTGTTTTAGAAGCTCAGCTTGCTGTTTTCAGAGGCCCTCCGTTGGCGCCCTCTTCTGTGCTGCTCCCAGCACCTGTCGGCAAGCAGATCACGCCTCCTCCTAACACTGGGTCAGGTGCCGCTCTCTGCTGTGGGCGGGCGGGTCGCTGCCCCTCCAGATGCCGCAGTCAGATGTTGCAGACCGGCCGGGTAGGAGGGCGGGTCGTGCCCCCTCCCAGCACCTCGGTCAGGGGCTGTGTTCCTGCCTGAAAGGCGGGGGGGGGGGGGGGGGGGCGCTCTCGCTCTACCTGCGCCGCCGGTAGTTCCGCTCTCTTTGTGCGGCTGCGCGCTCCGCCCTGGTCGGCGCCCCGCGGGTGGGCTCGGGGAAGACCGAGGGACAGCCCTGTCCCTGCTCCGAGCCAAAACCCAGCTCCTTGTTTGTCTTTGTGGAGCAAGTTCTCTGAGGGACCAGGATGGAAGGATCCTATCTGCCCGGGGCTGCAGGCCAGTCTCTGTCTGGCCTTTGAGGCTGCTAAGCCCTTCGGTGCGGATGCAGGTTTCGTCCCCTGCCCCCGCCTGAGTGCTCAGCTCGGAGGATACGGCGGCTGTGCCTGAGCCCCGCCTCTCTTCCCCCGAAAACTTTCCGCGGGTTTTCAGAGATGGGGGTGTGCACCCTTCCCCCGAGAGCACATCAACCTTGCTGTTTTATGGAGGGCCCAGGTTGTTCTGCCCTGTGCACCCACAGCCACGGCGCGCAGCCCCTTGCGTTCCCCCGGGGCTGCCTCCGTGCAGCCACTTCGTCCTCCGCCCGGCTTGTGCAGCCTGGCCCTGCCCGCGGCTGCCGGCCCGCGTCTCAGGCTGGGTGTCGGGGGGACGCTCTGTGCCCGTTTAACTTAGTTCTGTTAGTCAAGGGCTGCTCTGTACAGATCCGAGCCTCGGAGGCTCTCAGTTGGCCTCTCAGTTGGAGAGGGGAGACCCAGCGAGCGAGCGCCAGTCCTCCTTTGCCGCTCCCTCCCCGCGGGACCCGTCCCGCGCTGCTTTGCCTTTTGTTCTTTCTTTTTTCCTTTTCTCCTACCAGATTTTTGGCGTCTTTATCTTTTGAAGAGGGCGATGTTCTGTCGGAGTTCCACAGGTGCTCTGGTTGGCTGAGTGGGTCTGTAGATGTGGGTCTTGGTGTATTTGTGGGAGAGGGTGACCTGCGAGCGTCCTTCTACTCCGCCATCTTCTCCCTAGATAAATTTTATTTGTTATTGAAGTGTAGTTGGTTTTCAATGTTAGTTTCAGGCGCACAGCAAAGCAATTCAGTTATACACATACAAACACATATATCTTTTTTCGGATTATTTCTCATTATAGGTTATTACAAGAAATTGAATACAGCTCCCTGTGCTATAAATAGGTCCTTGTTGTTTGTCTATTTTATGTATAGTAGTGTGTATCCGTTAATCCCAAACTCCTCATTTATCCCTCCCCCACCTTTCCCCTGTGGTAATCATAGTTTTTTTTCTATATTTTTTCTATATTTTTGGTTGGAAAATAAAATCTGTATCATTTTTTTTAGATTCCACATATAAGTGATATCATATGGTATTTGTCTTTCTTTGTCTGACTTACTTCACTTAGTATGATCATCTCGAGGTCCAACCATGTTGCAGTTAATGGCATTATTTCATTCTTACGGCTGAGTAGTATTCCAGTGTGTGTGTGTGTGTGTGTGTGTGTGTGTGTGTCTGTGTATCACAACTTATTTATCCAGTCATCTGTTGACGGACAGGGTCTCTTCTTTCTCTTGACTTCTAGTGGCAGTACAGGTTATTCCACGTGGTGTAGGGTAATTGTCTTCTGTCTCAAAAAACTAGGCGACGTCTCTTGCAAAGAGAAGCTTTGAAGTAGAAGCTGGGCAGCGACCTGTCTCTCCCACGAGCCCTGGCTCTGCCAAGAGTGCAGGCAAGTCCTGATCGTGTGCCCTGAGCTCCCTTGTCCAGGGACAGCTGAGCCAAAGGCACGTGGCCTTGCTGAGACCAGGTGGGTTAAGGATCAGGATCTCATGGAAGAGAGAACGCAGAACTACGTGCATCTTGAGGCGTGAAGTGCTTTGAAAGCAGCCTGGACGAGTCTGATGTGACAGTGTTCCCCTAGGGCAGAGGCCGTGGGGAGGGTGCGGATGTCCTTCGTTCACGTTTAAGTCTTCCCACGACAGCACGAGAGACCCGGGGACTGTCCCTTCATCTTTGCTGCCACAATTTATGTGCAGTTTTATCTTGAACGCAAGGGGTAGACATTTATTACAAAAGTGCGAGAAATGTTGACTCTTCACGAAGTGATTATTTAGAATTTATTTTATTAAATATTCGAGGTGGCATGTGATAAAGTGAACTGCCGCTGGTCTGCAGCCTAATGACTCATGTGTCTGCGGCGGTGATAGGGAAATCAGAGACTCGGTTGCCATTTCAGGGGAAGAATACGGATTATTATTAAATCCGGAATGGGCCTCTTGAGAAGCCTTCCTTAAGGGAACACACGTATCAATAATTTCTTCTCTGTACAAGAATCCTAATGTTCCACTTATGGAAACAAATTCTAAGCAAGCGGCTGTGGTGTCTCCCCTCCCTTTGCCTTCTTACATCCGTTACTTATGGAGGAGCCGCTTTTATCCGTCACTTTGTGTCTGGCGTTCACAGTCCTTTAATCTCCATATCTTTGTTTTCCCATTTCTAATTTTTAATGCTACAAAGCTTGGCAGAGGTCTACGTTATTTCAGCACCTAGGATGCTGGTGGAGACCAGGATAGCATCCCTTTTGCTTGAAATTTTCTAAAAGATTTGTTAAATCTTGGGGGGGGGGGCTGTGAATGACTGTTGAGTCTCAGAACTTCAATGGGATGTGAGATGTTACCCTGAACCCATTCTTGCAGAAGCCAACAGGCAGCAAAGCTCATTCAGTGAGTTGCATCTGCCCAGAGGGCGGCAGGCAGGACCGCTCTGGGGCTGGGCCCCTGCTCAGGTGACAGAGAGCCAGGAGGGTTAGCAGTTGCTGCTGAAGGCAGCGCAGGTGTGGCTGTCCGGCCCGCCACCGCGGGACAGACACAGCCGGCGGAGCTCCCGGGGGACGTGTAGCGAATGACACGTCCACGTGCCTTACGGTGACATTTCAGATGTATTAGCATTGTCTGTTAGCTTGAGTTTCAGAATGCTCCGTGACTTCTTCCTCTTTCCAAAATATGAGACAGACGGCTAAATACCGTCATCTTTTCCACAGGAGCCTGTGGGAAACAAACTTGGGAAACCCCAAGACTCCTCACGTCCCCCCTTCCCTACACGCCCACGTCCTGCAGGGCAGCCTAGCCCTTCCTCTGGTGTGACACCCAGACTCTCATATTGTACTTAACCCCTTCATTTTTGCGGGGGGGGAGGGAAAAAGAACGATTCAAAATTTATTCTCCAACAGACAGCATCAGCAGGTAAAACTACAGTGTTAACCCCCTCATTTTGTTGTGCGTTTTTCTACATAAAATTAGACCTAATTGTCAGTATAATGCCGTATTAAGTTCAGTTTCCCCAAAGAATCCACACTGAACTGTTCAGCAGTTATTTCTCACAAAGCGGATCTGCTTGGCTTTCCACGGGACTAATCAGTCCAGGAGGAAGTGGGTTTGCTGCCGACCTTTAATTCCTTAATTGCTGTGAAATAGTTGAGAGAGCCTTAAATTATAGCCCCGCCTCAGGGTGGCCGTAATGAGGCTCCCCCGGCGCCGTCACAGGGAGCTGGGCTTGGGTCGCTCTGTCCGCACGGGTGCGCGGCCCAGGACACTGAACTGTCTCCTGCCCTGAAGAGGACGGCGCGGTGGGCGATGCTCCCCTTCCCCTGTTTGCCTTGCTGGCTTCTGTCTCGCCAGCACCGAGCACTGTGGGGGCTCCGTTTATACTTCCTGGGCCACGGAAGGAATGCGGGGAGAGCGGGCCCACCCGTTTCAGGTGCCCAGTGCGGGCGGCGGTCTCCCCGGTGCCTGAGCCGATGCGGACATTCGCAGGGGGTGGGGGTCAGGTGCCGGTGCTTGAGGAGCCCGTCACACTTGCCTTTTCCTGGGCGGTGGTTAAATAAACCCCAGGAAATAGCTTCCCTCCCAAATTAATGAACACTTTCAGACATGATATGTTTGAAAACGGGACGCGGTGAGGTATTTTGGCCGTATTTTTTTTTTTTTTTTTTTTCCTTTTTGCAACACCTGGCAATAAAATGTTCGGGCTAAATACCAGATGAGTGCGTGCCTCATTATGTATAGTAACTTCGTCTATAACTTTTTTAAGCCCTCCAGATGGATGCGCGGGATAAATGTGGAGAGCTCGAGAAGGGAAATGAAAATAAATGCGCTAAGAAATAAAGAATCTGTTTTTTTTATACTTTCTTTTGCAAATAGTGCTTGCAATGACATATTGTGAATGGACTGAATTATAACAAAAACAGAAATGAAACAGAGCTTGAGGGTAGGGAGAGCAATTGTTACACTTACTTTAACCGATAGAATGCAAAGGCACGCTTTTTACACTCAATTAGTTTGCACATTGTGTTGGACACAAACCAGAATGTAGAACATTTTGGGGTTTTGTTTTTACATGATTAAGGGAGATGAGATGAAATAAATTCAGTAAATTACCCTCCGTCCCTTTTCGATCTGCGATCTTTTTGTTTAGTTTTTCCTCACCCTTGGCGCTGAATGAATGAGGGGGCACAGGCAGTGTGGGGAGCACGGGCCCCTGACCTCTGTTCCCAAACAAGATCGTCCTTCCAAAGATCAACGGCTTTTCCATAGAGTTCCTTCCTCTGCCTTAGGGCCACCTTTTGCTGCATAAACAAGGTTACGAATCAGCGAATCAGCGTGATTTACTTTTGGTATTCGACCGTGTTTTGTGCTTTGAATATCAGAAAAGGCTAGCGATCGTAATAGAGGCTAACAGTTGTGAGCCAGCATTTAGGCAGCAAAAGTATTTCCAAGGCTGTGTATTTCAAGATCCTTGTTTAATTTATTTTGCTTAATTATCCTTTCTTGCATTTTTAATGCTCCTAATATGATAATATTAAGAATTGCAGTGTGTGATTATGTCTTGCTCATTTTAATATATGCTAGATGTGAGGGGGAATGGGGGTTTATGACAGGAGCAGATGGAACTGGGGGACCCAGCCCCCTGCCTTCCTGAGGGCAGCTCTTTCTCCTGCAGAAGGGGTCTGGGAAGGGACTGGGTCTTCCCTGCAAATGATGGAGGAAAGTGTCTCTCAAACTTTAATGTGCGTACACGTGCCCCAGGGATTCTGATTCTGCTGTTCTTGGCGGGTCCTGAGATGCTGCATTCCGAGCAGGTTCCCAGGTGGTGCTGATGCTGCTGGTCATGAATATACTTTTTTTTAACAGAAGTCTAGTTGATTTGCAATGTCGTGTTAGTTTCTGGTGTATAGCATAGTGAGTCAGTTATTCACATACATGTATATTCCTTTTCATATTCTTTTTCATTATAGGCTGTTATAAGGTATCAAATATAGTCCCCTGTGCTATACAGTAGGACCTTCTTGTTTATCTTTTTTATATATAATAGTATCTGCAAATCTCAAACTCCTAATTTATCTGTCCACCCACCCCCCTTACTCCCCTGGTAACCATAGTTTTATTTTCTATGTTTGTGAGCCTGTTTCTGTTTTGTGAATAAGTTTTTTAAGATTCCACATATAAGTGACATCCTATGGTATTTGTTTTTCTCTATCTGACTTACTTCACTTAGTATGATCATCTCCAGGTCCATCCTTGTTGCTGCAAATGGCATTATTTTATTCTTTTTATGGCCCATTAGTATTCCATTGTGTGTGTGTGTGTGTATATATATATACACACATACACCACAACTTCTTTATCCAATTATCTGTTGATGGACATTTAGGTTGCTTCCATGTCCTGGCTATTGTAAACAGTGCTGCTGTGAACACTGGGGTGCATATATCTTTTTGAATTAGAGTTCCTTCCGGATATATGCCCAGGAGTGGGATTGCTGGATCATAGCGTAACTCTATTCTTAGTTTTTTGAGGAATCTCCATACAGAGGAATTTTCCATAGTGGCTGCACCAAACTACATTCCCACCAACAGTGTAGGAGGGTTCTCTTTTCTCCACACCCTCTCCAGCATTAATTTTTTTGTGGACTTTTAAAATGATGGCCATTCTGACCGGTGTGGGATGACTCCTCACTGTGGTTTTGATAAATCATACTTTGATGAGTGAAGATGGAAAGACATCAGGGAGTGAAAATGACATGGGCTATATCCCACCAGCTGCTGATCAACTAGGACCATCTAGGACCATCATAGTTGAAAATAACCGCCCCCTACTGACTGAGCCACGCCCAGGGCACAGGGCACGTGCAGCCTCCTCCTGGCACAGGGGCTGTGGTCAAGGACCCTGGCCTGACTCCCGTCTTTTCAAAAGATCATCCTTAGTCTTATACGTGCAAAAGGAAAGCCACACCTGCGGTGAACTCAGCGATCCCATGTTTTACATTCAAAACCACAAATACTAATAAGAAAACAATGGGAGAAACCTGTTAGGTATAATATCCAATTAGAATTATTTTTACTCCAAAAGGCACGTCAAATAAATAATGCAGTTTCTACTTCTAGAAAATGCAGCAGCGTTAGTTAATTTACATAAATTATACAACTCATTATCTTTGTTTATAAAAAGCCTTAGCAATATTTTCACTTATGGATCTAAAAGGGGGAAAAATTCCCAGATTTCAGTTCAATGTAATTTTCCTTTCCTGCATAGTCACCTTTTTATTTATTTACAGACAGAGCGTCTGTTTGACAGATCCCTTTAGGATTACTGCCCTTTCCTCATGATGAATGGAATGCATTAAGTCTGACTTTTGTTTATAAAAAGCCAAATAAACACAAGTGAATTAATCCAAGCATCCGGAGAGAGCCCTGAGCTGCAGATGCGGCTTCCTCTGCGGGCTTTGCTGGCTGCCTGCATGGGTGCCGATCCTCTGCAGGGTGGGGAAGGGGCTCGGGGACCAGGGGCCAGGGTGCAGGGTTTCCAAGCCTCCTTCCTGTCTTCTCCACTGAGAAAGTTCTCAGGCACCTCGGGTTAGGTACCAACACGCCACCTGTGAGCAGTTAGACCCTTCCAGGTATGCTGTCCAAAATAAGAGCCATGTGTCACTCCTGAACCCGTGAAATATGCCTGGTCCCACCTGCAATCTGCTGGAAGAGTAAAACACATGCTGCATTTCTGAGACTTAGTATTTAAAAAAAAACATGTTAAATAAGCCATTAATATTTCTATTGATTACATGTTGAAGTGGTATTTTTAATCTATTGGCTAAATAAAATATATCATTAAAATTAGTTTCACCACTTTCTTTTTACTGCTCTGCCATTGCTAGTAGGAAGTTTAACACGTGCTCGTATTTTACTCCCACTGGGCAGCGCTGGGACGGTGCTGCACTAACCAAGAGGCTGGGACCTCGGCTCCTTTTAAGCACGCTCATTATTTATACTCTGATTCTAGTTCTTCTGCAGGCCCTGCATCAGGCTCTGACTCATAGTCAGAAACTTAGGATGCGAGGCAAGAGAAAGGGTAGGTCTTGTTTGATGGCATGGCCGGAGATTTGAGGGGCACACAGAAGAACAACAAGACCTAAGAACACTGAGCTGTTTTCTTTCAGTAGCACTTGGCTGGTGCTTCCAGCTTAAATCTTAAAGCCTTTGCCTGTGAGTGGAGGAGTCCGACTCCCACACTATTTCAGAGTGGAAACTGGCGAATCATAAATTCTCCTTCCTTGCTTGTGCAGACTCATTAGAATGGCAAGAGAAAGAGCCTGCCCCCACCCCCAGACGTCTGTGGAACTGAGGTGCACTTGCCAGGGGAGGAAACATTGTTTCATTCGTGGGGAAACCTGGGCCCTGCCAGGCACCAGGACTTTTGGCATCCGTGTGTTCAGAAGGTAATCCAATACTGGCAGGGCTTCTGGCAGAGAGGCCCCCCGGGGTTCACTGCAGGCACAGCCGGGACCCCGAAGCCTTGGTACGCCCTGTCAGGTCCAGGTGGTGCTCTTTGCCCTCACAGCATTCGGGAGGTTAGAGACAAAGTGATTTCTGTCACTCATCAGTTGTTGTAATCGCATAATTCTTCCACCCATCCATTCATTCAAGAAACATTATTATAAGCCCACCGTGCCAGGCTGTTGACTAAGATTAGGGACACAGTAACGCGGAAAGCAGAGACATCCTCTACCTTCTGAGAGCTCCCAACCCAGGGGGTGGGACAGACACAACAGAGGTAATCAGGAAGAACCTCAGGACCCCCTGAGGAAGGAGTTGGGACGACAAACCAGACACATGCTGGACAGAGAATAACGAAGGACACCAGGCACTGGCCTTTGGTGGTCCAGGGCCCTAAATGAGGCAGGAACATTCAGCCTGTGACTTCAGGCACAAACGGCCATCGCTGTGAAGAGCTGGGGGCAGGGCTTTCCCTGATAGGACAGCACGACACC
This sequence comes from Camelus dromedarius, assembly GCF_036321535.1. NCBI lineage: Eukaryota > Metazoa > Chordata > Mammalia > Artiodactyla > Camelidae > Camelus > Camelus dromedarius. The sequence goes on along the minus strand of NC_087449.1, from coordinate 66,356,252 downwards.
CCAAGGCTGGGAGGAGCTTGGTTTTTTCCTGAGAGAAAGGGACCAGTGTGCTCAGAGAGCAGTGGGGCAAGGAGAGGGGGCATGAGCCGGAGGGGCCTGGAGCCAGGCTGTGTGGAGGTTCAGCTGTGCTGAGGATTCTGGATTTTTTCCAAAGGGTCCTAAGAAGCCACTCATGGGATTTTAGGAGGGGTCCTGGAGGCAGTGGGGAAAGTCCTGGATGGGTAACTTGGCCCTGGGCTGAGTAACACTGGGCATGTCACCTAAGCCCTCTGGGTGTTGGTTTCTTCATCTATGAAATGGAAAGGCTGAGGGAGGGGAAGGGAAGTTGGCCAGAACCTCCTCCAAATAGGAAGTTTCCTTCCTACTTAAAGTTGCTGTGATTCAGGGAGATCAGTCTTTCCCCTTCTTGAAGCCAAGTGAGTGACCTTTGTTCCCCGCCAGACTGACTCTGGATGGCTTGCCAGGCACTGACATTTCCGTGAAGTCTTCAGCTTTCATATTCGTGAGTTCTTTGGCTTCATAAGATACAAGAAGACAGAGTGATCCTTGGCTATGCATCAGAATCGCCATGGGCTGCCAGGGTTCTAATTTGTAGTCTGGGGTGGAACGTGGGCATTTGTCGTTTTTAAAAGCTTCCCAAGTGCTTGATTCCACATGTCAGCCTGTTTGGAGAGCCCTTGGGGATTGGGTCTCTGTGAGGAGGCAGAGAGAGGTCCTGTAGCAAGGTGCCTGAGACACAGAGGGTCTCCTGGCCCCCCTCAAGTTCAAATACCTTGAGCTACCATCAGAGCAAGGGCCTTAGTTTAGAAATAATCACATCACTTTTTACAAAGGGGAGCTGATGCAACCTGCAGAATAAACAAATCCATGGGCTGGTGGACTGAGGGCATTTCTGATAGTTTTTTTGTCTCACACTGACAAGTTATTTGCTGAGAAAGCAAAGGAATGGGTTGTCAGGAGTGCTGCTAATGAGGATCTGGGATCTGGGGGTTATGACACAGCCGGTGAGGAGCATTTCTGATGCATCTTCCTGCCCTCATCCTCCTGCCCACCATGAGTAAGCCTGTTGAGTGTCTGCAAAAAGCTTAAGAACCCAAGGATGGAGCCAAGTGTCAATCCCATTTCCTCTTGTTCATCTCTAAAAATGCCTAGAAACCTCCAATGGCAGTGACAAAGCCTGGCAGCAAACTTTTCAGCCAGAATCCTGGATGAAATATGTGAAGCAACGGTTGTCAAACATCAGGTGACAGTGCAGGACTGGGATACCTGAGGGGAGCGGACAGACAAGAGGAGCTCTGGCTTTCTGGCCGGAGCCTTTTCCAGCAGCATGGGGATTGGGGGTGAGCAAGCAGAACACGGAGGTCTAGCTGAGATGAGGAGATGGAGACCAGAGCTTGGGGAGGCCAAGGCAACTGGAATTTGTAGAACATCGTACTGGAAAGAAGGGAGGTAAGCAGAGGAAGAGATCAGAAATCTGCATAGTAGGTCCCCTTGAGTCTTTGGCTAAATATTAAGCTGAATGTGTATAAGGTGAAACTCCACAAGGTTGGTAAGAAAACCACTGAAAGCTGTAAACTAAAAATTCTCAGAACTCACAGAGAACTGGGAGATGTTCAATTTGGAAGAGGCTGTGTAAAGAGATGTTATTGAACACCTGGGGCATTCAATGGAGACACCAGAAGGTTCACACCTTAATAACAGGGCTAGACTCTCCATGGATTTAAGACTACTCTAAACCAACCCTAGCAAAGCATAAAAACAGACTTCAAAATGATCAGGCTGACCTGCAAGTAATTTAGTGTTTTTTAAAGTAAGACAGCAAAATACACACTCAACAAAATATCATTCACAATGCCCTGCATTCAATCAAAAATTATTAAATATGTTAGGAAACAGGAAATTCTGACCCATATCCAGGGTAACAATCAGTCAGTGGAAATGCAGCTGCAAATAACACAGATATGGAATTAGAAGACAAAGATTTTTAAATGGTTATAAATATCCTTAATGATTTAAAGGAAAAGAGAGGGGCAGTGTGAGGAGAGAACCATCAGAGGGGAAAAAGAGAACCAAAGAGAACTTTAAGAATTGGAAAATACAATATCTAAAGTGAAAATTTCACCAGATGAGTGCATGAGTAAAAGACAGATGTGTAAAGACAGGTGTGTAAAAAATTACCACAGATGTAGCAGCTTAAAATAACACTCACTTATGATCTCACAGCTTCTGAGGGTCAGGACTACAGAAGTGGTTCAACTGGGTCTTCTGTTTCAGAGTCTGTCACAGGCTGCAATCAATGTGTCAGGCAGGGCTGAGTTCTCATCTGGAGGCTCAACTGAGGAGGAGCTATGTAAGAATTCAGTTCCTTGGCAGATGGTGGACTGAGGGCTTCAGTTTCTAGCTGGCTTTTAGCCAGAGGCCACTTCAAATCCTTGCCATGTTGGCCTCTCAAAAATGGAAGCTTGTTTCATCAAAGTATATGGGCCAAAAAGACAATCGAGAGAGTTTACTAGAAAGACAGAATTCACAGTCTCTTGTAACCTGACCACAAGAGTGACATTCCATAAATCTGGATGTATCTTTTTGATTAGAAGCAAGTCACCAATATGCCCACAAAGAAGAGGTGGGGATTATACAAGGGCATGAATAATGGGAGGTTGAGATTCTTGGGGTCATGTTTACAGTCTAGCTATCACAATGGGCTTAATAGTAGACTAGATACAGCAGAAAAAAAAAAATCAGTGAGCTTGAAGATAGAGCCATGGAAACTACTCAAACTAAAGCACCCAAAGAAGAAAAACAACAGAAGCACAGCAGACTATGAAGCAGTATCAAGTGGAGACCCAGGCGTGGTCGGGGGAGGGATGGGCTGGCTTAGCAGGAAATATTGGAAGAAACAATGGCTAAGATTTTTCCAAATTTGGTGAAAACTATAAAAGATCGAAGTTCAGTGAACCTGAATACCAAGCAGGATACATATAAATAAAAGAACGTCAAGAAACACTATAATCAGATTATTGAAAAGCAGCAACAAAGAGAAAATCTTTTAATCAGGCAGAGGGAAAAAAAGACACAAAATTAAGAGCTTTTACTGATTTCTCATCATAAACATGGCAAGCTAGAAGACGATAAAACATCTTTATATTGCTAAAAGGAAAGACTCAACCGAGAATTCTGTATTCAGTAAACATATTCTTCAAAATTGAAGATGAAATAAAGACCTTTTTAGACAAAAATATAAGATGTATTCAAGAAAGTTCCTTAGGCTGAAGGAAAATGATAATAGATGAAAACTCATAGCAGCATTATTCGTAATAGCCAATAAGTGGAAACAACTCAAAGGTTGATTGACTGATGAACGGACAAACGAAATGTGGTATATACATACAAGGAAACTGTTTTTGGTGATAAAAAAGAATGAGGCACCAACACATGCTACAACATGGATGAACTGCTTAAAATTATTCTAAGTGAGAGAGGCCAGCATATTACATGATACCATTTATATTAAATGCCCAGAATAGGGCAATCTGTAGAGACAGAAAGTAGATTAGTAGTTGTCAAGGGCTGGAGGGGTGTGTGTTGGATGGAGAGTGACAGCTAATGGGAATTGGGTTCTTTTTGGGGTGATGCAAATGTTCCAAAATTAGATTATGGTGACAGTTGCACAAGGCTGTAAATATACTAAAAATATTGAGTGTACCCTTTAAATGGGTGAAATTTATGGCATGTAAATTACATATGAAGAAGATTGTCTAAAGCAAAAATAACAATATGTAGAAGCAGAATGCACGACAATAGAAATACAAATGAAAGCATGGGGAAGTGGAATTAGGTTGTTGAAAGAGTCTTACATCATTGATGAAGTGCTATGATTATTTGACGACGGAATACTGTGATTAAATATATATACTGCAAATCCTAGAGCAACCACTGAAAAATTAGAGAAATAGCCAGCTAGCCAATAGTGGAGGTAAAGTGGAATACTCAAAAAAATGTGATCAGAAAAAGAGGAAAATAAAACAAGACAAACAGAGAACAAGTAGTTCGATGATAAAGATAAACCCGATTATACAAATAATTACATCAACCATAAATGGCTAAAATATTCCAATGAAAAACTAGAGATCATCTGACTGGACAAAAACAGCAAAATCCAGGGGAGAGTATAGCTCTGTGGTAGAATGTTTGCTTAGCATGCTCAAGGTCCTGGGTTCAATCCCCATGCCTCTACTAAAAAAAAAAATAATAATTTAATAAATAAACCTAATTAACACCCCCCCAATTTTTTTTTAAAATAGAAAAAACCAACTATATGCTTTCTATAAGAAACACACTTTAATAATAAAGGCACAGCTAGATTTAGAAGTAAAAGGATAGAAAAAGGATATAGTGTGTAAACACTAACCATAAGAAAGTTAAAATGATTATGTTATTGAGCAAAGCAGACTTCCAGACAAGGACTATTACTAAAAATAAGGAGAGACATTTCATAATGATAAAATCCCAGTCCATCTAGAAGACATAACATTACTAAATGTGTGTGCACTTAGTTACATAGCTTCAAAATACATGCCGAAGTGACAGAACTGAAAAGAGGAACAGGTAAATTCACAATCATAGTGGGACAGATCAACATTCCATTCTCAGGGATGAATAAAATAGACAAGAAATTAGTAAGGACATGGAAAATTTGAACAACGCTACCCACCAACTTGATCTAATTCACATTTTTGAAACAAAATACCCAGCAATAGGAGAATACACCCCCTTTTCAACTGCACATAGAATGCTTGCTAATCTAGACCTCGTGCTATGCTGTAAAACAAGTCTCATTATATCTAAGAGGATCACTGCCTGTTTCTCTGACAGTAACTGAATTAACTTAGAATTTCAGATATAAATTTTATATCTGAAAAATTTCCGAATATTTGAAAATTAAACAATATACCTCTGAGTAAAACTTTAAAAATCACAGAGGAAACTAAAAATATTTTTAAATAAATCAAGATTATACATAACATAAAATCTGTGTGATGCAGCTAAAGCAAACCATAAAAGGAAATTTACAGTTTTAAATGCTTGTAATAATTGCTTATATGATATTTACATTTAAAATCAATAAATGTAATTTATATCAATAAAGGTTTAAAAAAATGATCTAGGCTTTCACATTAAGAACCTGGAAGAAGTAGAGCCAATGAAAACCAAAGTAGAAATATGTTATAGTACGTGAAATCAATGGAATAGTTAATAGACAATTTGTAAATAGACAAACAAAACAAAAGCTAGCTCCCTGCAAAGATCAATAAAATGATAAACCCATAGCTAGTGTCATCAAGAAACAAATGAGAAAAGACACAAATTATTAATCTCATGAGTGAAAAAGGATGCATCACTACAGATACTACACACATGAAAGTTAAAATAAAGGAGTACCGTGAACAACTCTCCAGCAATAAGTTTAGCAACTTAGGTGAAACGGACAAATTTCTTGAAAGACAAAAATTATTAAAATTGACCCAATTAAAAAGTGGAAAATCTGAATGGCTTTATGTTTACTAAATTGAATTTGTAATTTAAAATCTTTCCATAAAGAAAACTCCTTCATAGTGAATGCTATCAAGCATTTAAGGACAAAAATAATGCTAATCTTGGCAAACAGTTTCAGAAAATATAGGAAGGTGGGACACTTCTCAGTTAACTTTATGAGACAAATATTATTCTGGCACCAAAACTATACAAAAACATTACAGGAAAAGAGAATTACAGACCAGTAGCTCTCATGGACACAGATGTACAAATCTTGACAGAGTATTAGCAAACAGAATGCACTTGTGTGTAAAAGGACAGTATACCATGATCAATGGGGTTAATTGCTGATATGCAGGCTTGGCTTAACATTTGAAGACCAATCAGTGTTATTCACCGTATTAAAATAACAAAGGATATTAACATATAATCATATACTCAGGATTCCTTCAACAAATATTGAAGGACTGCTACGAGGCAGGATTTTTACCGCTGTCCGATTTTTCTTGAGTTTATTCCTAGAAGTGGAATAGTAATGCTGGATCAAAGGGTGTGTCCACTTACAAATTTGATACATATGACCAGATCGTCCTGTAGAAAGACTGGGTTGGTTTTAAATGTTTTTGAGATCCTGCTGCTTAGCAAACAGGCCCCATCCCGCACGGCTTGGCATAAGGCAGGGCACACAGTCTGTGCCTAATATTATTAACTTATTAATGGGTGAAACCTAATGTATAGCAAAGCCTATCTGTGGTGCATCGCTATGGGTGTTTGTAATGCTTCCAGCTCACAGAGGGGAAAGGAAGGGCCCGCCATCAGTGTCTGCTCAGTGTTCAGAGCAAGGTTTCCAACCTGCCGTTCGGACATTTAATGTGATAATAACAGCAATAATACAAATAATCATGGAAGCTACCATTGATTATGCTAAGTGCTTTTCATTCCTTATCTTAATCTCACAACAACCCTGCTACGTTTCACAGATGGGAAACTGAGGCTCAGGGAGGTTGAATAATTGCCAAGGTTGCTCAGCTAGTGAGCAGCAGGGTTTAACTCATAAGCAAGATGTCCTAACTCCCATGCGCAGACCCATTCTCTAACTCCAGTCATGGATTTCTGACTTTAACTTGGGTCTTCCTTTCCCTAATAGCCCTGGCTTTGGAGTTCATCCATCCAGTCATTCATTCCAGAAATATTTACTGAGCACCTTCCAAGGACCAGCAGAGTACATAGTGGGTAAGGTCCCCACCCCCACGGAGCTTCCTGTCTGGTAGAGATATAATTTCATCACCTAATGTTGTGAGAAGAACTATGATTGATGCTGTAAAGGAAAAATGTTGGAACTCTAAGATCTTACGGCAGGAGGATCTGATCTAATCTGAGGAACAGCAAAGGCAGCTCTGAAGAGGTGATGTTTCACTGAGATTGCCAGTGAGCGGGGTGGGGAGGGCAATGAGAAGGGGAAAAGCATTCAGGCAAAGGGGAAGCATATGCAAAGGCCCTGAGGCATGAGGAAGGGTGGGAGCTGGAGGACAAGCTTAAAGGCCAGTTGGTGTACTTGGGGCGCAGAGTATGAACAGGTGGTAATGAGAGGAGAGGCTGGAAACTGAGCCCTGCAGAGGCTCCTGGGCTGTGTTAAGGCATTTAGAATTTAGCTTTGGAGCAACAGGGACCATTGCAAGATTTGACACAGGAGAGTAGCATCATTTATTCTGTTTGTTTTAACAACATCACTTAGGCTCCTATAAGGGGGGTTGACTAGGAGTAGGATGAGGAGTCAAATAGGAAGGACTCTTCTCATTGTTCAAAACTGGATGGGGGGTCTGGCTCCTCCTTTCTTTTTTCCTTCCTTCTTCTCTTTCTCCTTTGGTTAGTTTCTTCTCCAGCTTCTGTTTTCCCATTCTGGGCCCCAGCATCAGAAGTGAGAGGCTACAGATGGCTCAGGTCTTAGAGCAGCGAGACCAGGGGACTGGCAGCCCCGAAAGCTGTCATATGTCACACAAGTCATCCTTCCAGAGCCGCAGATACCTTCCCGGCAGAATGTCAAACAGCTTGGTACGAGGAGCAGCTGCTCCGAGCGGCTCTGAGCGTTGTCAGAACACCATAAACAAAACGATCAGGTTTCTGCAGAGATAACCTCCTGCCCTCCACCCCCACTTTTCCCCACCGTGGGCCAGGATTTCTCTTCCAGCATCTGTTTTTGGTGCTTCCAAAGCCCTCAGTGTGGGGCTCGGGGACGCTGTAGAGCCTGCATGCTAAAATCCCGGCCAAGGTAGGAGCAGGACTCAGGGCATCTGTTCACAGCAACGAGAGGAAGGCTGAGCCGCAGCCTCCGTCACTGATGGAGGGTCCTGGCCCAGGGAGAAGGGACTTGCCCAGCGGGGTCCATATCATCCCAGAGCCCCCACGCAGAAAGGGAGAGCAGGGAGTGCCCTTCCCGCCGTGGCAGGCGGGCCCAGAGGGGAAGGCGCGCCCTGCATCAGGGGAGGAGGGCCTTGGCTGCTGTGGAGACCTTGCAGCACCTGCAGAGACCACTCAGCCCTCCTTGGATTTGTCTATTCCTGTAACTGTCAGAACGGCCTGGCCTTAAAAGGAAAGCAAAACCAAAACCAGCAACCACGCTCCTCCCAGCTTCAGGCAGAGGCAAACCTCTTGCCCATCTGCTCGCTGGGCCTCGTGCTAATTTCCTCCGCCCTGTCTGGCTGGCTGGCTGCTGGAAGCCCTCTGGTTTTCTGAATGGCCCCACCAGGGGAGAAAACTGAAGGATTCATCAAAATAGCTTCCCCTGGTTTCATTTGAAGGAGTGCAGGAGTGATTCCTAACCTCTCTGCCTATGTGATAAGACCCTCCATCCTGAGGACAGAAGTGCCAGGGTCAGCAAAGTCTGTGACTTTAAGAGGGGGTTTCTGCAGAAGCAGCCTGGCTCTGGACTCTTGGCGGCAGCACACCCAGTAAGGCTGAGCTCAGGGCGCCTGGTGTGCGTAGAAAAGAGTGATCAAGGGCAAAGTCTTCTTGGGGAGGCCGCACTCTAATTGCCGAGTGGCGCAGGTTTGCGGTAACTGTTCAGGTAATTACTTTGTAATTGACTGCATCACCTTCTTCCTGTTTAATAAATAGCACGAAGGAAGCCGACCTGCATGTGGTGGGATTGTAATTCAAACTCCACTGACTGTGGCTGCACACTTCTCATTGAGCATGTAGAGGCAGTTTCTATGTAAATTCTTTCCAAAGGTTCTCCATGGACTAATGACATTAGTGTCTGGGTGGATTGAAATTGTCTGAGTAATTGATACAACGGCATGGTGCATCTTGGAGAAAGAAATTGGCACTGTAACTTGTACACTTTTTTTATATTATTATTATTAAAGCCAAATGAGGAGAGAACTGCTGAAAAGCAAAAACAAATATTTCGTAAACAAGAATCCAAATTGTGACACATTTGTTTTGACTTAAAGAGCCAAATCCTTTACAAACACAGAATTAATGATTCCACTGATGAACTTTCCAGTGAAAAATTATTAGCACTGGCAAACATGGAGACATTCTCTTTTCACTCCCCTGATCACCCGTTTCTCCCCCGAACACAGGATTTCTCTATTTCTAGCCCCCTACTGGCAGCAGAAATTATATTAAAGACGTTAGTTCAGTTCTTAAAACACAGACTTGTAACTTTTTAATTTATAACTAGGCAGAATATTAATCTTGCAAACCAATTCAGGAATCTCTTTAAAAAATGGCCTTCTGGGCTTCAAGGTTGTAGACATATATTTAATAAACTGAAGTTCTTTCCAGTTAACGTGTCAAAGGCCTGGTTGGCCACGCGGAGAAAATAATTGTCGGAGAAACAAGAGTAAAACCTCATTCCCAGGTAAGTAAATGCCCAGAAAAGTTGGATTCCAACCCCTTGAGTATGAATCCCTATGGATTAAATATTCCAGCAAAGAGAAGTCAAAGCAGCCAAATAGGAAAACAATCACAAACTTGAAAATGAGTGTATTCTTAAGTGAAAGAATTAATCATGCTAAATTAGAAAAAGTATTAAAATAGTTTTAGATTAATGCAGACTGTGAATATCAATATAATTGCAGCAGCTTAATTTGGCATAAAAAGCATCTCATGAAATATTTTAATAACGCTGTCCATTCAATTTACCAGCTTGAATTTCATGGGGTACTAAGTGGCTTTTAAATTGTCATTGCAAAATCTTCTGAATTCATGTAGTTTCTGTTGTTGTTTATGCAAAGAGGAAGAGAGAAATACGTCCGTTTGTGTGTGTGTGTGTGCGTGTGCGTGTGCGTGTGCGTGTTTGATGCGTTTAAAGCCGAGTTCCTACTCTGTAGAGCAGGTAAGAACCAATCCATCGTTCTTGCCAGTGGTGCCAGGAATCAGCATGTCTCCAAGTAAGGAGCTCTCTGAGGCTTCTTGAGAAGCGCTCAGTTTCACAAGAGGCAGGGCAGTTCCAGAGGGCAAGTCTAGGAGCAGAAAGGCCTTGCAGGCATCCAGGTCGCCCTGCACGTTGCAATCAGGGCAGACAGTCGCCCCATTATTACAGGAAGGGAGTTTCCGGGAGGCTCATTTCTTGTGAATTCCCTGAGGCAATAAAACACGCAGTGCACTAGAGAGCAACTCCAGATGGTAGTTGTCCAGCATACTTTTCCAAGGATCCTCTGGTCCCAACGCCCTTTGCCTCCTGACACAGCGTTTTTCTGGCTCTCCAGTCTCTCTGAGGCTGCTCTGTTCTGCACATCCGGTAGCTCCTGCCCCTGTGCCTGAGTCTGTCCTCCTCTAGCCCCCATAAAACCTCCTCCTGGTTCCCCCTGGCTCTTTCCTCCCTGATCCCTTCCCCGAGATCTGGGAGACCAGAGCCGCAGGGCCAGCAGTGACCGGGGATCTCCCCTCCACTCAATGGAAGGCTGATCATTCCTCAGCTCGGATGAATTCTCTGCAGTTTTTGATAGCAACTCCTCCCACCCTTCTTGAAACTCCTTTTTTCTTGGGGTCCTCGACCCAGGGATCTGGGGCTTGGTGACCTCTCTCACCACTCCTTTCTCATTCAGATTTTGGTCTGAGAGTGATTGACTTTACTTGAAGGCTAAGTAGAGAAGGAGGTACAGGAAGGGAAGATTCGGCTGGTGTTTAGATATCCTGGGGCCCAGAGTGGTTTGGTTTTGTTGCCTTGGGCCGTAGGGAACCAGTGAAGTTTTTGAGCAGGATAGAAATAAGACCCATGTCCACAAGAATGATGGACAATGGTGTTCATTACAACAGTATTGATAATAGAGGAAATTTGGAAGAAACTAACTTTCTGACAATAGGAACTAGTTCAATAAATCAGGGTGGTCAAATATTTTTTGAATAGATGATTATATAGGAGAACATAAGAAGGACAAAACAGAAAATAAATCATCTCTAATCCCACCCCTGAGAGCAGAGTGAGCCCTTGGTTAATGCTCACGGTTCTACAGATCCTCCAGCCTCATCCTGCATCAAACGCTGCTTCTGTCCCCACACTCCATGTGCTCCTGTTCCTGTGCTCCCCATGTGTCCACCTACCACAGGGCCTTTGCACATGCCATTCTTCTGCCTGGAACACTCCCTCTCCTCTTCCTCTAATTGATGTGTTCTCAGGTCTTGGCTGAACGCCAATTCCTGGCTTCGCTGACTAGGCCACATCTCCATGGTGTTGGGTGCTCCTTCCTAAAGAATCCATGGAACTTGTCCAAGGAGGGATGGCTTAGTGGAGTGGAGCCCTCAGCTTTCTAGACCCAGGTGTGGGGGAAAGACAGAGCTCAAGCAGCCCTCTTGGAAACTCACTGTGCCTGCAAAGTTCTCCCAGTGTTCCTGGTAGCCCCTGGTGGTGACTCACCACCCCAAGGCTCCTTCTGGCCAGGTGGCCCACGTGGCCATGAGTACCGGAGAAGAGCTGTCCGGCCTGAGCCGGGTGCACCATGAGTGCACCTGACAGATGGAGTTTTTAGGCAGCTCACTTCTGTGTGAGCTCCATCCCCTGTGGGCACAGCTGCTGATGAGAAAATGGACCATGGGGGTCAGCAAGAGCCAATTTCCTATTCTTTGTTTTCTTTTAATGTGAGATAAGACAGACAGACCTTGTCAGATAATTACCTCCCAGAGGGGAGCATGTCGGGTAACTTTCTGGCCAAGGCTGTGATTCACAGCGTGTTCCGTGGTGGGTTATTCTGATACAGATTTGGGAAGCTCTGTGACGGGCGGGCTGACCCCGGCCCTGCGGGAGTGCTTTGGCTGGTGGTGTTATGACTTGGGACTCAAGGACCATCCATGGTTCTCTCCGAGCCATTAGCGGGGAGTCGCCAGCGCCTAGCCCACATCACAGCAGCTCTTCCGAACAGACACCCAAAGGCTTGTTTTCTTTCTGAAACACAGACCACACGTACTACGGTTTACGAACAGCTGAGTTATTTTATCTGGTTCGAGAGAACTCTCTAACCTGAAACATCACAGGAAAGGAGCTCAGTGCTCAAGTGAACTGGCTGCCAGATTGGCCCCATCTCTTTTAACTAAACCAGAGATTCACACAGCCTCCTTTTGGGGTGAAAGTAGGGTCCCCAAAGGCTCCGACAGCCCCCCAGTGACACTTGGTGACTACAGCACCTGGCATCCCTTGTTCCAGGCCCCACTGGTGGCTGAGATCCATACAATGCAAAACTGGCACCAGCAGGAGACTCATGAAGCAGGTGACCATGCACATTTCTAAACCTTTTACAAATTCACAGGCCACATGAGTCCTCTTTTCACAGCAGAAAGGCCGGGAATGAGACCTGCTTCTTATCATGTGTTCTCACAAGTGGCTCTTTCTGGTGTCCCCACCACCGTGCCGATGGGACCGACTGCATACCGAGCGCCATCCTGGGCTCTGAGGACCGCGGCCGCCTGGTCTGCTCCCTCAGGCGCCTGCAGCCTGAGTGGTAAGGGGGTGATGAACTTGAAAGGACAACCGAGACCCCCAAGGGAGATCAGCAGGGATTGGAGCTCTGGAGGTGAGGAGTGGGCCAAGCAGAGACGGGCATCAGGCAGAGGTGACAGGCCAGGGGTAGGGACGAGTGTGCCAGAGCGTGCCTCGTGATTCTAGACCTGGGGGCTCTGGGTGGTCCCTGAAGATCATCATAGGGGTCTGCAGCTGTTTGTAGCATTGTAAAAGGTCAAACAGAGGCCTTCTGTAATCAGGGGTGGCCACGGCCATAGTGTCCAAGCTCTTCTCTGTGCCTAGAGTTACACCCGTTTGGAGCGGTAACAGCGCTGTCATCCCGAGAAGGGCGGCTGGATAATGAAAGTGATCGTATATCGTGGTGGCGCTTTGGTAGCCAACGCTTTTCTACATGGGGTGAGGATTTCTGGAACCATCAGACTAGAGACGGGCTCTCAAGCCTCCAAGTATGTGAGGCTCTGAGTGCGAAGGGTCTTAAGTGACCCCGAATATTTCTGTCTGACAGGCTACAAGTCAGAGATTCGGGGGGCTCTCGGGGCTGAATGGAAGGAGGATAGGTGGGAGTGAAAACTCCGGGGCTGCGTTTCCAAGCAGCAGTGAGACCGCGGGCGAGGTCACTAGCCTTCCTGAGGCTGGCGGCGGTTTCCTCCTCTGAGCCTGGGGACAGAGGCGCGCTCAGGACCCCAGATGCGCGCGTAGACTTCAGCCTGCTGCTTGGCACTGACTGGCCCTCAGTCAGAAGAAACTGCTAGTCCTGTTCTTATTACTCTAAGTGTCAAGACGGTTGTGAGGATCCCTGTGAGACTCACTCTGTGAGGTTACATCAGCTCCATCGGATTCCACCTGGCTGAGATCCGCCTGCCCTGAGAAACAGTCACTTCGAGAGGGGGCGGGGTGGTGGCGGGGGGAGATCAGAGAAGGAGGGAAAGTTAGTGACTTTCACCACAAAACACTTGGCGAGGAGAACAGGCCTGGGGTGCAGGGAGAGGCGCTCCAGTAGGGGGACTTCAGCAGTCGGGAGCAGCTGCAGCTCAGTGAGCCGCTTGGGGGAGGGCGAGGGCACCTGCGTGTGGGGGTCCCAGCACCCCGGCAAGGGCACCTGTGTGTCTGCAGAATGCACGTTGTTGTGAGTAAGTGATATGATCATTCCTGTTCATTTGTTTTAGGATTCAAATGGGGTCTTACCTCATTGTGATGGCGAGGACTTGGGGCAGGGTGGTTGTCTAGGGGCAGAGACCTCTGGGCAGGCCTGGTCTCATGAGATTTCTGATGTGTGTGCACAGAATGGGGGTGAGCCCTTCTCACCAAGGTCCCCCTCTTCCTTTATTCCCTCCTTCTTTGTCATCGTCATAGCCAATGTCACATGTTTTATTGGTCAGGATCGCGTAGGCCACACACTGGTAACAAATGAACCCTGTAATACAGGAGGCTTAATACAATTACAACCCTGGTAGAACCTGTGCAGAGTGCTTCTCCCCCAGGCAGTGACTCAGGGATCCCGGATCCCAGTCCGGCCGCTGTATGGCTCCACCATCCCTGAGTCCTTCCTTCACAGCCCGGGGGACAGGGACGTGAGACAGCTCAGGCCCAGAGGTGCTGTGCGTCACCTGTGCCCTCACTTTACTGGGCAGAACTCAGTCGTGTGGCCCATCTCCGTGCAAGGGAGGCTGGGAAACCTGGTCTTTCCCTGCTCGGGGGAGACAGTGACGTCAGTGGACGTCTGGCCAGCCCCTCCCGAGTGTGCACGGTCTCACTTACTCTCCTAGGGAACCCCATGGACTGGGTGCTCTTGTTATCCGTGTTTATGAAAGAGGAATCTGAAGGACAGAGAGACACTTTGGTAAGCGGTGGAGCCGGGCTTCAGGCGCTCAGGTCCACACGGGAGAGGCCCCCACACAGGGCTTCGCACCTGAAGTGCTTCCAGCAGGAAGGGGTTGCTCTTTGTCTGAAACCCCACACAGCACTCTCCCCCTCGTTTGCTTTGCACTGTGGTTATTCAGCTTAGCATCTCTACTAGACGTTAAGTTTCAGAACCAACGTCAGGTATGCACCCCGGCGGTGTCCGTAGCCTAACAGGCACTTAGTGAACACTAGCTGAATGGAATAACCACGATGTGGGTCATTAAGCCAACAGAGAGTTTGGGGTCACGAGCATGGAAGAGAGAGGCAGGAAAAGAAGAATTCGGATGAAGACCCAGAGGAAGGGTGATGTGCTGGTGCAGGAAGGCCAAGGGCCACCCAAGGCTTGGGAAGGAGGAGTTGGCTCAGAGTGTTACGTGCAGCAGAAGCGTGGCGGGGAAGAAAATTGGAGAGAACAGTAACCAAGAGGTCCCTGGTGACCTTGGAAAGCCCAGCAAAGATGGACAGAAGCCAGAAGGCCAGGGGCTGAGGGAGGAGTGGGGGGAGGTGGAGCCAGTGAGAGCAGACCGCTCTCATGAGATGCTGGGTGTTAACGGGAGAGATGGGGCAGCAGAGTCAAAGCTGGGGCGAGGCTGAGGGGCTCCTACGTGTGTTTGTGTGGGAGAAAGTGAGTACAAGTGGTGAAGAGTGAAGAGCCAGGGGAGAGGGTTGGTACTGAGAACCAGTCCCAGAGGACGGGGGAAAGCGAGAGGCTGAGGTCACAGGTGGAGGGCTGACCTTGCAGAGGAAGGAACACCCTTTCCCCTGAGACGGGCGAAAAGGAGGACCACGAGCCCAGTTCTCTCAGCCATGAAACGAGGGAGCCTCTCCCTGTACCTCGAGCCTTCGGGGTTACCGCGGGTGTACTGGGGTATATAGCTTCCCCCCAGAGGTATTTCCACTCAGAACCTCCGAACGTGACCTTGCTTGGAAACAGGGCCTTTGCAGATGTGGTCAGTCAGGTCAAGACAAGGTCACGCTAGATGAGGGCGACCCTAACCCAGTGACTGGTGTCCTTATAAGAGGAGGGACATTTGGACACAGACACGCAGAGGGAAGCACGGTGTGGAGACAGGCAAGGGGCTGGCCCTGCCGACACCTTGCCCTTGGACTTCTGGCCTCCGGAGCTGTGAGGGGGCGCATTTCTGTGGTTCGCAGCCACCCAGTTCGCAGTACCTCGTACAGCGGCCCCGGGACGCCGACGCAGCGGGGAGCACACCCGGTGCCTTTGAAAGCAGCGGGGAAAGGCGTGATTGCGGCGCGCGCGCTGCGCTTTCATCCAAGGCTCCGCGCGCGGCGCGGACGTGGGCTGGCGGGGGCAGGGCGGGATGCGAGGCGCTCAGTTTCCAGCTAGGAAAGAGCTTTCCCTTGGCTTGGAGGTTTTCTCCCGCATTATGTGCAGACTCTCCAGATTTAGATGATTTTTAAACCCCATGTTTTTTCCCCCTTACTGGTGGCCTGCAGCCTCCATAGGAGCAGTTCATCGGCTTCGGTGTGGGACGGCAGAAGAGCCGGGGTGGGGTGCCTGTTACCCCCTCGGCTGCCCTCCCTCAGCGAGGGTGACTGGGGCGCGGGGCGTCTGTGAGGAAGTTCCAGGCCCGGGGTCTCTGTCGGGCCGTTTTGCATCTCCTGCTGAAGCCACCACCACAGCTCTTGTTGCCTCAATCTCCCAATACGTGTTGAGATCAGTGTGAAATATTTTCTCCACATTTAAACTGACTGCCGTCTACAGCCCGTCTTTACTCGAGTCAGTGCAGGTCCTTCTTGCGCACTTCGTATCGTCATCGTCATCATCTTCCTCTTCATGGTGACATCAGCGCGGTGGGGCCGGTGGCTCTCACTTGCCCTTCCCGACGGACCTGAGCGGTAGAATCAAACCCCCACTCACTAGAAAACCCCCAGCATTTCCTCAGTTTGTGCTTTTACCGGCATGTCCTCTGAGGCTCCTTGTGACCTTCCTGTTCTGAAATTTCCTCTGATTTGGGAGCTGAGGCAACAGGCTCACAGGTGGAACGAGCCTCCCAGGATTGCTCAGCTCTCAATGGCAGGGCAGGAAGCGACCCCTGGTTCTCAGGTGCTGAGTGCACGATACAGGCTCCCATGTCCACTTTCCTGTTCTCAGGCCATGGAAGGTGCTGGAAGGTGCTTGGAATGCAGGGTTTGGTGTCTGCACCCACTGAAAGCCCCGGGGGGCCTTCCCTCTAGGAGCAGCACCCCACGGCTGGGAGACGTGGAGATGAAAAAAGGGAGAGAGACACAGGGGCAACTGGGCTGTGGCAGGACCACCCCTCGCCCTGGAACGGGGAGTCTCAGAAGACCTGTGCCTGACAGAATGCCACCCTGCTGGGAGAGCGTGGCTATGGAGCCAGCCTAACCCAATTCTGACATGAGTAGTTACGCAACAACTGCGGGCCTCTCTGAACCTCGGTTTCCTCTTCTAAAATGGAGTTAACGATGCATGACTCCTAGGAATTGTTGAGAGAAGGTTTTTGTGAGGTGCCTGCTCTCTGTAGGCTGATCATTCCTCTAAGTGCACCCTCCCCGCCACATCTAGCAAATGGTCTCCTGGTCGTGTGAACCTGAGTTATTTCCTAGTGATGAATTAGCGGCCGCGGGAAGGATGCTTCCTGGGGCTGCTGCAGCTGCCTGAACAGGTCTAGCCTGCCCTGGGCTTTCTGCTTCGCTCTCCTGTGTTGGCAGAAGTGGAAGAGCAGAGAACTTGACCCAGGAATGGTGACCAGTGGGGGGCGGGGCAGCAGCCTGGATGCGTGCCACCGGCGGCATTAGCGTCAGACGATTTTGGTTGTCGCCCAAATCCGGCTTCTTCGTTGGAACTGTAGAGGCGCATTTCCAACAACTGTCTGGAAACAGAAAGTGATGCAAGGAAGAAAACCAGATGCCAGCCTCCCCCGCTGTTTTGACCGGGCTCTGTAAATGGAAACATCTGAGAACGCAGTCCAAGGGCGCGCACGCTTGTCTCAAAGCTGGCGTGTGCGTCGCGGGGAGGATGCGTCGTGCAGACACCCTCTGATACTTATATTGAATATTTTAGTTTGCAGAAATTTGAAATTAAATCTACTTTCCACCAACACTAGGAAAAATCCATTTATAGAAACCAAATCAAATTGGAGATCTAAGGACGGGTGGCCAGCAATGAAATATTTTAAGAATAAAATATATGGAGATTGAATTGCTGAAGCGGTGGCGGTTTTGAGGCTTCCTGGGATGTGGGCTGGAGGGCGGCTATGCTGGACAGAGCCTTCTCCGGGGGGGGGGGGGGGTCGGTTCTGAACTGCTCTTACAAACTGGTGGTTTGAAAAGGGAAAAAAGTTATTTGCAAGAACTTATTTAGCAGGCAGACCCAATATTCCGTGTTTTGTGGAAGCCACCTCGTGTTCCCACTCCAGCAAGCGCGTGTCTCTTTCGGATCTCGATGGGAAGCTTGAATACACTGGAGAGGCTGGGGGTTGCTGTTAAAACCCCCCAACCTCTGCTACCCCAGCCTCGCCATCCGTTCTGAGGACCTGATTATCTTCTGAAAGGTGACACAGACAGGTGCTGCCTTTCTCTTAGGCCTGTCAGCCCGGATGCCAGGTCCCCCGTTCTTCATACTCAGGAGAGAGATGCGCACGCTCCCTGATTGATCCCAATTGATCCCTGATTGAATTCCTCCTGAAGAAACTCCTTCCCACCCCTTAAGAACCCCTGAGGGCTGCGTCCTTTCCTTCTCCTGCCCGGGGCGCCTGCAGCCTGGTGGCCGTTTGCGCGCTGAGCTGCTCTACTGATGACTGGGTAAAGCTCAGCCACTTTGCCCAAGTGAGTGGCCTGACTGCTGTTGTGACCCCAGCTCCCTTCCAGAGGACTCCCAGTTCAAAGCCAAGGGTTTTCTGTGGTTTTGCTTCCCCTTTGGGAATTACATAAGAGTTCCTGCAGGGCATTTCCCACCCCAGCCCCATCTCCCATCTCCAAACAGACAGATGTCATGAGTGATCTCTTGGAAAGCCAGTCCTCACCCCATCCTCCTGGGAATCCTGGGGAAGAACCACCCTAAGAAGGAGCAAGTGCTTGGTATGGTGTCCTGCTTCCTACTGGGTGCTGGGAGTTCTCCTGTCCAGCTGATTTCCATGGTAATTTTTTGGCTGCATCCTATCTATTTACTGCTTTCCAGCAGATAGGGAAGGGCCTGGGCTGGAGAAGCTAGGGTGAGGGTGGCAGCTGGTAGAGGATGGAGAACACCGTGACCAGAGACCCCCATCTCCAGAAGCTGCCGCCCGAGGCCCGCTGTGATGGGGATGATGCACTGGCAGGCAGCCGGCCGGAGAGCATCATGCAGGCCTGCACCTGGAGGCCGTTCCTGGGCTGGCGTTTCTCTGGCACTCAGCGTGAGCAGAGCCCATTCGGTCGTTTGTCAGGCAAGACAGAAGAGTCACGATGAGCTGATTTATAGAGCACACAGAGCGTCGTGGGGAGAGGGCCCAGGCTGTTCTGTGATCCGTGTGCGCCTTCCTGTTTGGGTGTGTTTGTCATTTGCTTTCTCGCCATCCACCGGGAAATGTATTTATCGCTGCAGCTTTCATAATGCGGTGGCCTGCTTTCATCTGTTACAAGGAAGCGCTCCTGTTTCCATGCGACTGAAGGGGAGCGGGGTAGAAGTGAATCTCACGCCACTCAGGACTCTCAGTGGGGCCCTCCGGGCAGGAGTTGCCCCAGCTTAATGCCGCAAGGCATGGGGGTTCCCAGGGGAGGGGAATTTGCATAGCTTGTGATGTTGCTGCAGGGCCCCCAGCTCTTTCAGCCCCCGCCTTTCTCCAAAAACTCAGAAACACCCTGGGGGCCTCTTTGGAGCCAGTTGCAGGAGATTTCGTAGTAATGGTTGTTTGGCTTTTGTATTTCTTTTTCTGCTCCATGCCAGCAGACTTGCGCTTCCCACCTGTTAAAGCTTGCAAGGACACCATCAGCAGGTGTTTCCCCAGGGCAAACATATGTTGTGCCACAAGGCCAGAGCAATCCAGGTTTCCCTCATTTCTGTGCAGAGGGCACCAATTAATCCTGGGTGCCCATTTGAGGAGGCACCAGAGGAGGCCACCCCGGAACAAGCTCTCCCCAGACGTGCAGGTGCCTGGGGTGCTTGGGGAGGCAGGCAGAGGTGAATTCCAGGTGGCGGGGGGCTGTTTGTGGATGGGGCTGTGCTGTTCAGCCAGGTCTAACCTCTCTAGGGGGTTATACTGTTGACCACTTCCGGAAGGTCAGTACTTGGGGCTACACTGAGTTTCTCCCCAGAGCATGCAAGGAGGGAAATGCAACACGTCTGATAATTCATTGTGAAACTGCAGAGATGTGCAGTCATTTTAAAGGACAGTGGTCTCAGGCCCCCAGGACTGGACAGCGTCTGATGGAAGCTGTCCACAGGACAAGAGAGAGCGTCAGAGGAACAGGCAGTCTTGGCCAGCAGCCAGCTCAGGCATGATCCGGGATGCACCTAGCCCTGTGGAGAAAGGGCTGCCTTGGCCTCTTCTGCCCCAAGCCTTAAACATAGAAACCACCCACCTGTTCTCCTTCAGCTTCCCAGAGACAATGCTCTAAATCATACAACTTTCTGGTCCCCGGAGTAGTGATTTCTTGTCAGACATTAATAAACGGGTATTTTCATTTTATCCCTGTGCCGTATGAACTTGATTAAAGGGAAGATGGTCACTCTCCGTCTCTGCCATCACACTCTGCAGGTGAGGACAGCCCTGCCCGGGTAAAGTCGCTGGGCAGAGACTGGGGGTCCTTCCCCTATTGGCCTCTGAGGCCAAGGCTTAGGTCACAGGCTTGGCCACAACTTCCCTTCATCCTTGACTCGGACACCAAGGTCATTCTCCTGTCCGCTTTCCTCCCCCAACACGGCAAGGGGTCCCAGAAGGAAGACCCCTCCTCCTCCTGGCTGCCTGGCCACTGCTCATGAATGGGCAGAGGCACAGGCCAATCATTGCTGATGGGCGGAGTCATGGGCCAATCATCGGGTGTGCGCAGGGCACAGGCCAATCAGCGGGTGTGGGCGGGGCATGGGCCAATTACGGCTTGTGCTTGGGGCAGTCAGACTTTGGGTGTCACAACACCAGCATTTACCCATCGTGTGACCATGAGCAGCTATTTAACCCCTTTCTGCTTTGGGTTTCTATATGTAAAATTGGGATCTTAGTGGTACCTACCTTTCTGGGAGTTGGAGGTTTACACAGATGGGGCAGCATGTGTACAACGCGAGGAGCGGCTCGTGGCTCACGCGCGCGCTCAGTACCATCAGGGAACCCACACATCTCCATGTAAAACCTTTCCGTCAGCGCCCCAGGACTGAAAACTAAATCCCTCTAAACATTTTCACGAACTGACTTTTTCGTTTCAATCTGATTGTAACTCCTGAGGGGGTGGTTTGCTATGTGTTTCTTTCCGGACTGCAGCCTGGCGCCTGGCAGAGTCCTAGGCACGTTGCAAGGACTCAGGGAATCCACGCTGGCGCAATGAATGCTTGGTGATAGTGTGAATCTGGCTGGTATAGATTAAGAAGTCTATTCCAAATTACTTCCAGGTGTTCGTCATTTCAGCATCACACAGCCACACGGGAAAAGGCCCACTGTGTGATATTTATTCATCTATTCAGCAAATATTTATTGAGTGCTTGCCATGGCCCAGTTCTAGTTCCTAGAGAATCAGAAGTGAATCGTCAGATAAAATCCATGCTCTTGTGTAGCTTACTGGCAGCAGGGGAGACTGACAAGGGACAGATATAATCTAGGAGGTGGTCAGCGCCTCGGCGAAGGCGGGGTGTATTAGTTACCTATCTCCTGTAAGAAATTACTCCCTAACTTAGTGGCTTACAACAGCCACGTTTATTGCCTAACCATGTGTGTGGGCTGGGCGTCCAGGCACAGGTTAGCTGGATCCTCTGTCTTAGGATTTCTCCCAAGGCTGCAGTCGGGGTGACGGCCAGGGCTGCGGTCATCTTAAGGTCTAACCGGGCCCAGATCTTACAAGCTCACTCACATGATTGTTGGGAGAATTCAGTTTCTCATGAGCTGTTGGGCCAAGGGCTTCAATTCTTCACTGGCTGTTTGCTGGCTGGCAGCTCTGTTCCCTGCCATGTGGGCTTCTGCATAGCACACTCACAACACAGCAGCCTGCTTCATCAGAGCAAGTGAGAAGGGCCAAAGGGAGGGAGACTTCTAGGACGCTGGACTCAAAGTCTTTTGTACAGTCTTCCGAGTGAGGTAGGTCCTCTTAGGAACTCCACTTACAGATGGAAAATGAGCCACAGAGAGAGTAAGTATTTTGCCCAAGTTTATGCAACTAGTGACTGGGGGGGGGGGTGTGTCAGGGTTTACAGATGCTCGTGCTGTTTGGCTCCAGTCCCTCTGCCCCTTACCTACCTCATTATACCATCACTCCACTGTTAAGTCTTCCAGACAAGAGAGATGGCGGTTCACTTACTTTAGCAGCAGTGGAGGTGGTGAGAATTGAGCTGACATGGGATGCATTTTGAAGATGTTGTTGATAGAACACTTTGATAACTTGGTTGCAGGATAACAGGAAAGAAAAACACGAAGATACTTCCCAACTTACAGCCTAAGAAACTGGATGAAACATGGTGCCAATAACTGACATAGAGAATCATAGGAGAGGAGAAGGTTTGCAGGAGAAAATCAAGAAGTATGTTTTGCCACATAAAATACAACATCCAAGGGTTAATGTTGACAGGTTACTGAATATACAAGTCCAGAGTCAGACTAGAGATACAGACTTTTGCAGGCATCAGCCATGAATTACCACCCATCAAGAGAGTATGAAAAAGAGAAAATGGCCAAAGACTGAAGGCCTATGACACTTGAAACATCCAGCACTCTGAAAAAGGAGAGCCTGCAGAAGAAAAGGAGACTAAGGGACCCATGAGGCAGAGGAGAACCAGGGAAGTGTGGTGACCTGGAGACCAAGTGAAGAGGACTTCCAAGAAGGAGGGAGCTATGCCAAATGCCTGATGAGAATGTGACTGAGAGGGGATGGAGGACCGAATGGGAAAAGAGATTGCAAAACTATATATTCAGAAAGATCCTAATTTTGCAAAAAACAACTCCCCTTGCATAAAAAAAAGCTCTTTTAGGTTATGATTATTAAATCCGTAGAACAATTTTAATCCATGAACATGGTATATTCTAGACATTATAGAATTTATGTTGTAGAGAGTCTGGAATGTATTGTTTTCTATAAAGCATGTTGATTTTTGTCCTGCCAGGTGACTTGGTTTCACTCGTTTATTAGGGTTGGTGTATTTTGGTTTTGCCTTTTGTTGTAGGCTCTGCCACTAATGCAAGGGCACGGTCCTTACTCTAAAGACCTGGACTTTCTGGAGTCTTAAGTGAATGCTGCAGGTACCCAGTGAGAGTTCTCACATCTAGCTGGGCCATAATTTGAAAGTCCCCCAGCCCTGCATGGCCTCCAGTATCTCTGTCTAGTTTTCAGTGCTATAGCAACTGGAGTCTTGCCCTGCCTACAGGCAGCTCTGCTTTCAACCTGGTGCCCCCAGGGACCCTCCAAGTAGACTTCTTCAGACTTCCTTCTACACAGCTTCCTTCTCTCCAGGGCCCAGACCTGCAAATTCTATCTGCTTCAGCAGCCCCAAACTCTGATTTTTGCCTTCCCTGATCAGGGATGCTGTCACGCCTAGCTTGGACCCCATCTCCCTGCATAATGTTCCAGAAAGCTTGGCAGATGAAGGGCTTACCTTGTGTATTTTCCCTCTTACAGGATCACAGTCCTGAACTGCTTGTTGTCCAGTGCCTGCAGAGAGTAGCCTCAGATATTTTCATCTTTTTTTATGGTTGTTTCCAGCAGGGGGGCAGGTCCAGCATCAGTCACTTCGTTGTGGCCGGAGGCCGAGTTGCTTTGATTTAATGTTGACCGTTTCTTCCCATCCCCTGCACCAGATCATCAGCTTGTCAGTGACAGTTCTCTATGTGTTTGTAGTGTGATACAGAGCAGTCCTTTTGGTTGAAATAAAATCAAGTCAGACAATTTGTAATCTGAAATAAACAAAGACCATCATAAAGACTGTGGTTGTGCTTTTAGGCTGGTGTCTGCAGGGAACTCCCAGGGAAGGGTTCTCCGGGAAGACTTAATGGGATGTGGTTGGACAGAGAGCTCCAGAGCTGAGGGCTGGGTGGAATTCCTGCAGGAGAAGTGAAGGGCGAGAGCCAGGGAAGCATGGCAGGGTCCTGGGTGCAACCATGGGGGCTGAGTTCCTCTTCGGCCTTCCCCAGAGATGCCTGGTTCCCCAGGGTGCTCCCATGCAAGGCAGCTACCCTCTTCCTTATATAAAGGACACTTTCCGCTCTAGAAAGGCCTCTGGCAGGTTCTGCCCGGGGCCCCTGGGGTTGCCAGGAATGGACCTGCAGCACGAGGGGACAGTAGTTGTCTTTTCTCTGACTGCGAATTGAACGAGAACCTGTAGCTCTCTCTGGCCTGCTGCATGTCACCCTCTCTCCTGGGAGTCTGTTTACACAGGTGCATTCCTTCTCTGCAGGCTCAGGATTCCTGTCACTTGCTACAGGAGAAGTTTTAGAGCTTTGTGCCCAAATGACCCGCCCTGGGTTACCAGGGTCTGTGTGTATTTCATCACTTCTATCTGGGGGATCTTTTATATATTTATCACTACGTTCTGTAATAGATACTTACCAAATTGTTTATCTAGCAAAATTTTATTAAGCACCTAAGATGTGCTGGGCCTTTTGCTAGGTTCTGAAGCTCCCAGATCCCTGACCCAAGGCCTCAGAAATGCACGCAGGGATCACTGCAGACAGATGGGTGAGTCTGGACTAATGTGCTGAGCTGAGGGACACCAAAGCACTCAAGACGGGCGCTCCTGAGTAGTTAGTATTTGGGCCTCCCTTCCCCTCTGCTCCGTTGCCAGCCAGGCTCAGGGGTTCTGGATACACTGCTGGCGTAATCCTCCTACGGCAGTGACCGAAGGTGGTCACTGGCTTTAACAAAGGGGCTAATGTCAGAGAGTCAGATGTCTTGAGTTTGCATCTTGCCTCTCCACTGACTTGCTGTGTGACCTTAAGCAAATACCTTCCCCTCTCTGGGCCTGGTTCATCATCTTCAAAATATCTGAAAGTTCTGTTTCAAAATATGAGCTGGAGGTACAGAGACTTGGGTTCTGAATGTACCCAGCCCATTCCGTGTGTTCATGGATTGGTCATTAAGAAAATCAAGAGTAAAATTGTTCTTTGTAGTAAAACAGTATATGAAACAGTGACTTGATTACTTTCTATTAAAGGCACTTTTTACATCTAGAAATAGTCTTCAAATCATCTTAGCCTCTGGGCAAGAGCTTCCGTTTTGTTCCCATGACAGCGTTATCAGTGGTCTCTCCACTTATGACAATCCTGCTTGTGACTCAATACGGACTAAGGCAGGGGAGGAGGGTGGGTGGCCTGGCCCGCCGCACTGATCCCCGCTTTCTCTGGAATTCTCCACTTGTTCACAGTCTGGGCACCTTGCCTCCTGCTGCTGCATGACTCAGGCTCGGAGAGCCTCCAATTTCACCCTCGCCAGCGGCTCCCCTGACTCAGAAGCTGCCCATGTGTCTCGGGTGCCTGGATCCTTCAGATAAAGCCCTGCATCTCTACCCCTCACCATCACCTTCAGGCAGCACCACCCCAGCCCCCACGTGCGCCATCCAGAACATTCTGTGCCAGGGACCTTGAGAGGTCCCAACCCCACCTGGGGACAGGATTTCCCCCTCCTCTTAGGGGTTTGTTTTGTTTTGCTTCGAAATGTAACTTTATTTCTGATCGGGGCAGTTGCCAATTTTATGGGATCTGAAGCCGATACAGTTTGGGGATCCCGTATAAATACGAAATAATGAACACAAAGTTAGGCCTGGCATCTTTGAAGGGCTCTGACTGTGCAGCATGGTTTAGGGGGGAGCTGAAGCTTCAATGCTGTGAGCTTCATGGTAAACCTGACTGTGGTTCTCACTCACTTAAGACCTGAGATAACTGCCCCCTGCACCTTCAGTAAATTCTAACTTAGAATAAATCAAGAGAATTGCTTGCTGTATATTTATGTTAGTATCAAGCAGCCATTGCATAATTTAGATTTGAGATAGTATTCTTTTAAAAAAATTTTTTCCTTCACATTAAAGCGACAGATCAAGTGTCCAATGAGTCACAAATGCCTTTCTGAGAACAGCTGCATTAGAGGGACTCACTCAGAGAATGTTCTTTTCCTTCTTCCGAGGCCGCCTTCAGGCCTCTGACATCGCCCTCAGACCCTGGCACAGAATCAGCCCCCTCCCTTCCTCCTCCTCTCCCCCCCGCCCCACCCCTGCTGGTGCTGCCGGCTCAACAGACGCCTTCCAACGCATCACACCCAACGCCAGAGCTTTTAGCTGCAGTAATTGTCTAGAAAGCTGCACAGAAACAGACTGAACTGGAGAAGTGAAAGGTTGTCCGTCGTCAGCAGACAGTAAGGAGGCATGAATTCGAGTCCTGTTGTCTTGAATCCGATGCCCAAATGTGGGCGACATTTTCCAGCTCTCCTGGTATGAAGTGGTTGGGGAGCAACTTTATTTGAATGGTCGGTGTTGCGCCCAAAGTAAATATCAATTCCATTATGCCATAAACTTTAATTTATCATGACAGCAAGTCGTAAAGTTCTCTTACTAGAATATAGCTTCAAAATTGCACATCATAGATGAGCTACAGTGCTCACACTGGATGCGAGCAGCAATTACCCGCCATCCTTTATGCAAGTCGGTATTAAATGTGCCTTCTAAGTATGAGGCACAGTCTGAGCTTATGCAGAAAATCTTCCATGGCCATTATCCAAGGGCCCAGAAATACGAGGAGAGGGTGACAGGGCAGTCGCAGCGGGCAGGGGCCAGACTCAAGGATCAAAGTGCAGCTGGTCGCTGGCAGTAATTCACTGAGGCGTTCTTTGCATATTATGGGTCTGACTTTTAAAATTACATAAATTGCTCATTAGAAGTGCCTTGTAATTGCCTTACTCTGTGGTATTGTGTGAAGTGTAGGTTTTAATTGTTCTTTTTTGATTTGTAGTGTGGTTTGACTTGTTCAGGGTGATGGTTGAAAAATATGGATCTGCCTTAATTGTTGTGCTAAGTGAAAATAGATGACTGTGTTTATCAAATTCCTTGACTTGGTGTTTGGGGAGTACGAGGGGGGGGTCTTCTGGTTTCTCAGCCCTTGTTGGTAACTGTAGGGGGTTCACCAGGTGGGGTCTGGGGAGAGTCCCTCTCAGCCTGGACAGGCAGCAGGCTGGGCTCTGCCTGACCCTCCGATGACCTGAGAGGAGCCTGGCAGTGTGGAGCCCACGGATGGATTGATTTAATGGTATCTGCCTGGAAGAACCCTCACCTCTTCCCCACAGTGTAGATAGGACCGGAAATGCCAGAGCTTTTTATCATCTTTGGAGAGCAGGGCAGGGATGATGGGCACTGGGGGCGGGGAGGCGTGCTCCTGGGATGTCTGCTGCAAAGACACCGTTCCCTCTGGACCTCTTTACTGAGAACAGCCGGGCAGCACTGCCGCCGGGCCAGCTCTCATCTCCTGCGACATCAGGCCTCCACCATCCCCACCCCATTGGAGCTGGGCTGTTCTGAGCTCTACCTTGGGCCGCAGGCTTTCCCAGCCCCTGGGCCCGGCCCTGTGTCGTCCAATGCCTGGAACTGATGAGTTGTGAGATGAGGGCCGTGGCTTCGGGGGTGAACTTCCAGGACTCGCTTTGACTCATCCGCAGCCACTGATGAATAAAAACTCGATTAGGATGCTGGTCCTTGAAAGGCAGCTATTTTAGGACTCACTTTTGGAAAGGCATGGGATTTCTCTGTCCAAGATAAAATTACGCATTTGTCAATACAGCAACAGCATTGGCTGCTTCCTCTGGGGTCTCGCACCTTAATTATTCTCAGAAATCAGAAAGCTTTTCTCTTTGAAGCCGGCTGGCAGTGGGCTTCCGTGCATCAGACTGATGGAGAGAAGATTCTGGCCCCCTCTGCATCTGCCCTTCCGTCTCCTTTTTGGAGCAGCTCACCTCCCACTGACAGCAGAGGGGGCAGCCTTTGTGGGTCTGGGAACGTTTTTGTCATAACGCCTCTAGCCCATTTCCCCCTCTTTCCATCACCTGTTTTATGCATGTGGCATTCTGTTCCAGGCCAGATTTTTGTGACATGAAAAATACACTAAATATGGGCTGCCACAGTGACTGTCATTAACCAACCACTAGTTGTGCCTTTATACATTTTTACACACCGCTAAATTATAAATACGCAACGCTGAGAGCGATGAAGTATGCACCTATAATGTCCGCAGTTGTAAGATTTGTAGTTCCGTAGGCACATGCCGTAAACTGGGGGGAGCAGGGGGACTTCAGCTATTTCCTGGAGTCCGTGTTGGGCTTCTCCCCCGGGAGTCCTTCCTCAGGGTCTTTCCCCCTCTCAGGTGCTGGGCTGCCCTGGCTGGGGCCCTTTCCTTTGTTTGTCATTCACATGGATTCAGTAAACATAGGTTTAATTGCACCTGCCGTGTTTCCGAGCGGCAATCGGCTGGAAATCCATGGTTGAGTTAGTCTTTGAAAACTTGCATTGTCTGTTCGGGGAGACAGACAAATTATTAAGTAGTGGCGGTGCAGGGTGGTGATGCCCAGAGAGAAGGGGACCCAGGGGCTGGTGGGTTGGGGGGGGGCTGGGATGACTTTGAACAAACTCTGTGTCTCATCTTCCTCATCTGTGAATGGGGCATATCCCCGCCTCCCTTTTGGTGCTGTTGGGGGTAATTCTATGAGCGCCTGTATATAAAAGCATTTATTTAGAGCCGGGCTTGGCACAAATTAAGCACGCAGTAAATGTTAACTATTATAACCACACTCATTATTACTTGATTTCTTGCTGCCTTATGCCCCAAATTAATGGCTGAGATCATGGTGAGAGCACTTTCTTCCTTGGTGGAAGAGCAGGGCCTTCAGCACTGCAAGGTTTGAATGAAAGAGACCTTGTATTTTCTCCAACATGAAAATATTCTCATTGTCTTGATTTTGATGCGACAAGTAATCTATTGTAAAAATGCAAACAGTATAAAAATGTATAGATAGTAAAGAGTCCTCCTTAATCCAGTGAACACACACACACAGTTTCAGACACACTCAAAAAAAAGGTCATTTTAAACGAGCCCTATACCTTGAGCTTTATTTAAATCAACACAAATAAATACATTTTAACAGCTATACAGGTTTGTTGCAGAGACTTAACCGACTATTGGATAGCAATGTTGTTTCCAGAATTTTTTCTGTCCACACTTCTGTGATTATCCTTGAACATGTTTATATGTACTTAGGATACTAAATTCTAGGGATGGTGTTGTGGGTTAGAGGACGTTCATATTTTTAACATTGTTACGGATTTTTAAACTATAAATCATGCAAACTTTGGAGGAATAATACATGACACAAGAATGGAAAAGGTGAAAAACTACCCAGTAGAAGATGTGTGCCTCCCCCAACCACCGTCCCACCCCGCCCTCCATCAGCTCCTCAGGCACCCACATGTTACCAGTTTTCACGGATCCTCCCGGTAAAGGATATTTTTTCTTTTCTCTCCTCTTGCTCGAATGTAGCCTACTTCACACACCGTTGTCCTGCTTGTCCAGTGTCCCACTACAACCTGCAGACTGGTTTCTGTTAGTACATAGAGCCGCCTCATTCGTAGTAAGCAGTGCTGTGAGCACCTACTGTGTGCCTAGCGTTGTGCCGGGTGCCGACGGCGGAGTAGCCCTTTTGACACAGCCTGGGGAGGAGAGACAGACAGTAAATTATGGAAGAGTATCTATAGTGTGTCAGATGGTGGTGTGTATCATTAAGAAAAATAAAGCAGAAAAAAGTCATAGGAAGGTGGGTGCAATTTTAAAATGGGAGACCAGGAAAGACCCACTAAGAAGGTGACACAAGAACAAAGCGCTGACAGAGCGGGGGTCCCCGTGGAACTGCAGGGGAGAAGATTTCCTTTACGTCAGCACGGAGACGGCCTTGAGCTGGGAGCTTGTATCCCACAGAATGCAAGGACCGCGCTTGACTTAATCATCACTCTGCCGACGGATAGATGCTGACTTAAATCACATTCCGAGCAACATCATATGAGAGGGTTTGTTTCCTCACGGTCTTACCAAGACATCGTGTTCACTGTTTCATTTGTGTGTTTCTGGCGTGTACAAGTCGTTACCTTACAGCTTTTCTTTGTATTTCTCTTATTACTAAGAAAGTTGAGCATTCTTTCTTTTCCTGTGGTCTGTGTATTCACAGATGAAATTCTGTATTAGATTGTTGGTCTTTTTCTTATTGGTGAAGAGAAGTTCTCTACATATTACAGAAATTAGTCCTTTTTCTGTAATAGAAATAAGTCCATTTTTTCTAAATTTCTAAGTTTTTATTGGATTAAAACCTTTTTTTCCTACCTGTTCAAAAAAAATTTAAGTAGTCCAATTTATTAGTCTTCTCTTTGATGGATTCCAGAAGTGAGTGGCAGAGTGAAAAAACATTTTCTCACTCCAAAATTTAAAAAAAAAAATCCCACCCCAAATGTATTCTAGTACTTAATGGTTTTATCTTGCTCTTAATATAAATCTTTGATTTGAAATTTATTATGGTAGAAGGAGCAAAGTCAGTATACAGTTTTTCCTCCCCTAGAGAGAGATACTCGTGTCCCCAAACTATTTACTGGATTAATCCAGTTTTTAATCTGCTGGTGGGCATGTGCTGTCTCTGTCATAGGTGAAATTCCAATTGTATTTGGGTCTATTTTTGGATGGTCTATAGTTTTTCAACCATTTGTCTGTTTACTCATGTGCTATAGTTATATTCCTAATTATTGTATTTGTACGATACATTTCCATGTTCATGGGACAAGTCCACCATTATTACTCACCTCTTTCAAAATGTTCTTGGCAACTCTTGCTTGCTTATTTTTCCAATAAACTTTAGAATGAGCATCCAGACCTAAAAGCAAACCCTGACTGGTATTTTCATTGGAGTCACACCTTTACCTCACCCTGAAACCCTGTCTTATAGATGGAATTATACAGGATGGAACTTTTGAGACTGGCTTCTTTCATTCTGCCTAATGCCCTATGATTCATCCAAGTCATTATGCTCAGTAGAATTCCACTGTGTGGATGTATCCCTGCTGTTTACCCATTCACTGAATAAACTCATTTTTGGTGATTATGAACAGAGCTGCCACAAACTTTTGTGTGTAGGTTTTTTGTGTGAACATAAGTTTTTATTTCTCTAGGGTAAATAGCCAGGAGTGAGATTGTTGTGTGATACGATAAATGTTTGGTTAATCTTACAAGAAACAGAGAAATCATTTTTCTTGTTTTTTTTTTTCTTTTCAGTTCTTCTACTAGATGTATGTTGGTACTTCACTATAGTTTTAATTTGCCCTTCTCTAACGGCTAGTGATGTTGAACAGCTTTTCAAATGGTATTTTCCATTTCTATAGCCTCTTTAGTGAGGCTTCTGTTCAAGATTTTTGCCCATTTTTAATTGTGTTTTCTGAGTCAGAAATGTGATTTGCCAGCATTTTTTTTAACCAGCCTGTAGCTTGACTTTGCATTACCTTAAGAATGCCTTTCACTGAACAAAAGTTTTAAATTTCAATGAAATTCAATGTATCATTTTTAAAGTGCATCTTTTCGGTGTTTTGTCTAGGAAATCTTTGCCTAGCCCTAGGTCACGATTACTTCCCTCTATGTTCCTTTCTTAAAATTATATGATTTTATATATTTCATCTAGATTTAGGATCCATTTTGAGTTAATTTTTGTATAAAGGTTTAGGGCAAGACACTTTTTTTTTCACATGGATTACCAGTTGTTACAAAACCACTTGTTGAAAAAACTATTCTTTCTCCATTGAATTGCATTTGCACATTGTCAAAAATCAATTAGGATCTATTTCTGGACTTAATATTCTGCCCATTGATTCATATGTCTATCATTTCACCAATACCACACTATCTTGATTACTGTAGGCTTAAATGAGTTTTTAAATTCTATAATGAAATTTCTCCAATGTGATTTTTCTTTTCCAAACTTGTTTTGTTTATTCTAGCTCTTTGCCTTTGATAAAAGTTTATGAATCAGTTTGTCTATAGCTATGAAAATTCCTGCTGGGTTTTGATTGATATTTCATTCAATCTCTACGTCCTTTTGGGGAGAATTGAAATCTTTACTATGTTGACTCTTCTAATCCGTGACTATGAGGTACATCTTCATTTATTTCAGTCTGCTTTGATTTCCTTTTTTAAATTAATGAAAAATTTTTTTTAATTTGGAGGGCGTTAATTAGGTTTTATTTATTTATCTTTAATGGAGCTACTGGGGATTGAGCCCAGAACCTCGTGCATGCTAGGCATACACTCTGCCACTGGGCTATACCCTCCCCTGCTTTGATTTCTTTCACCAATATTTTGTAGTTTTCAACATACAGATCCTATAAAAATGTGTTAGATTTATACCTAAGTATTTCAAATGTTTGGAACTATTGTAAATGATATTTAAAATTGTGTTTTGGTTTCCAATTGTTTATTGCTAGTGTATAGGAATACAGTTGATTTTTGTGTGTTGACCTTGTACCTGAGAGCTTGTTTAGCTCAGTTGAGCTCCAAGAGTGTTAATTTTGGGGGTATTTTTCTGAGATTTTCTATGTGACAAGGTTGTTTGAAAATAGTGACAGTTTTACTTCTTCCTTTCTGATTTATATGACTTTTTTTTTTTTTTTTTTTTTTTTTGCCTTATTGCACTGGCTAGGACTTTCACATAATACTGAATAGGTGTTGTAAGAGTTGTGAGAATCCTTGTGTTGTTCCCAGTCTTAGAGGGAAAGCTTTCAGTTTTTCACCATTAAGTATGATGTTAGTTGTAGGGTTTTATAAATGCCCTTCATTGAGAAGAGGAAGTTCCTTTCTATTCCTGTTTTGCTGAGCCTTTTTCATGAATGCATGTTAAATTTTGTCAAATGTTATTTCTGCATCAATAGATATAATCATGTGGCTTTTCTTCTTTAAACTGTTAATATAGTGGATTACATTGATTTATGGGTATTGAACCAGCTTTATATTCCCAGGATAAAATTCATCTGGTCATGTTATATTATCCTTTTTACACATTGCTGAATTTGATTTGCTAATATTCTATTGAGGGTTTTTGCATCTGTGTTCCTAAGGGACATTGATGAGAAGTTTCCTTTCTTGTACTACCTTTGTCTGGTTTTGTTATCAAGGTAGTGCTGTGCTGGTCTTATAAAATGAGTTGAGGAGTGGTCTCTCCTATTTTATTTTCAAGAGGAGATTGTGTAGAATCAACATTATTTCATGTTTAAATGTGTGGTAGAATTTGCCAGTGAAACCATCTAGGCCTAGGGAGTTCTTTTTCAGAGGTTTTAAACTACCAATTCAATTTATTTAGTAGATATAGAATTATTCAAGTTATCTATTTCTTATCTCATTCCTGATATAGGTAATTTTTATCTTCCTTCTTTGTCAAGTTTGCAAGAGTTTTATTACTTTTATTTATCTTTTAATAAACCAGGTTTTGCTTTAGTTGATTTTCTCTATTGTTTTCCTGTTTTTAATTTCATTTGTAATTCATGCTCATATTTATTATCTCCCTTTTTTGGCCTACTTTGGTTTAATTTGCTCTGACTTTTCTGGTTTCTTAAGGTAGAAGCTTGTATTACTGATTTGAGAACTTTCTTTTTTTCTACTATAAGCATTTATTTAATGCTATATATTTCTCTTTAAGTACTGCTTTAGCGGCATCCTGCAGATTTTCATATGCTATGTTTTAATCATTTATTTAATTGAAAATATTTTCTAATTCCTCTTGAGACTTTCCCTTTACCTGTGGATTGTTTAGAGGAGTTTTCTTTTTAACTTCCAAGTATTTGGAGATGTTCCTGTTACGGTTTCTTATTGATTTCTGGCTTAAATCCCTTACCATCAGGGAACATACTTAGTTTTATTTCAGTTCTTTTACTTTTTAAGGTTTGTCTTATGACCCAACATGCGGTCATTGTTGGTGAGTATTCCCTGTACACCTGAACAGAATGTAGGTTCTGATGTTGTTGGGTAGAATGTTCTCTAAATATCAATTAGATTCAGTTGGCTGATGTGTTATTTAGTTTTTATTAATGTTCTTGTTGATTTTCTGTCTGCTCATTCTGTTTATTAGTGAGAGAAAAGTATTGAAGTCTCCCACTGGAGTTGTCTATTTGCCTATTTCCCCCTTCAGTTCTTTCAGATTTTGCTTCATATATTTTGACATTCTGTTGTTAGGTGCATACACATTGGGGGTTTTTATGTCTTCTTGGTGAATTGATCCTTTATCATAGTCTTTCTCTTTATCCTTGATAATTCTCTTTGCTGTGAAGTCTACTTTTTCTGATATAATACAGTCACTCAAACTTTCTTTTGCTTAGTGTATATACAGTATATCTTCGTCCATCCTTTAACTTTTAATCTGCCCATATCATTATAGCTGAAGTGAGTTTTTTGTAAACAACATATTGGTGGGTCCTATTTTTTATTATCTATTCTGACAATGTCCTTTTTAAAATTTGTCCATTTTAACAATTCATATTTAATATAATTATTGATGTGTTTTATTATTATTTTTGTTTGTCTCTTATGATTTTGCCCTTTTGTTTCCCTTTTCCTGCCTTCTTTTGTGTCATTTGAATTTTTTGTATATTGTTTTATCTGTTGTGTTTTTTGACTGTGTCTCTTTGTATAGTTTTTTAGTGGTTGCTCTGTGGATCACAATATACATTTTTAACCTTTCTTAGACCCAATCTACTTGTAATCAATATTTTACCATTTCAAGTAGACTATAAAAATCCTACCACCATATAGGTCCTTTTCTCCTCTCTTTATATTTTAATTTTTTAACGTACTACATCTACATACATTGAAAACCCCACTAGAGAGTATTATAATTTTTGCTTTCAACCATCAAAAGATTTTTAAGGAACTCAAGAGGAAAATGGTCTTTTATATTTACCCAGATGTTTACCATTACTGTTACTCTCCCTTCAATACTGAAGTTTCAAATTTCCTCCTGGTATATAATTTCCCTTCTATCTGAGGAACTTTTTTTTTTTAAGCAGTTTTTTAAAAGCAGATCTGCTGGCAGCTAATTGTCTTCAACTGGTTTTCCTTCATCTGATATTGAATTTATTTCTCCTTCATCCCTGAAGGGTGTTTTTTTGCTATATATAGAATATTGGGATGCTAGGTCTTTATTTGATTATGTAAAACATGTTATTTCACTTAGGTCTTCATGATTTCTGATGAGAAATCTGGATCATTCAAATTTCTGTTTCCTATGACAGGGGTCAGCTACTTTTTTTCTGCAAGGGGCCAGATATTAAATATTTTTGGCTTTGCTGACCATATGGCTTATAGCACAACTACTTAAGTCTGCCGTTGTAACACTAAAGCAGTTATAGACAATACATAAAGGGCTAGTTATGGTTATGTTTCAATAAAACTTTATTTACCAAAACCCACAGTGAGCCAGATTTTGCTGGCCCCTGCCCTATAAGTAATTGTCATTTTTATTTGGCCACTTTCAATATTTTTTTCTTTGTCTTTATTTGTCAACAGTTTGATTGTGTGTCTGATTATAAATCTCTTGGATTTATCCTGTTTGTAGTTAATTCAGCTTCTCAAATCTGTACATTGATAGATTTTGCCAAATTTGGAGAATTTTCAGCCATTATTTACTAAAATACATATATTATGCACCACAGTCTTTCTCATTTCGTTCTGAGACTTCAGTGACACAAAAGGTAGACCTTTAGTATTTCCTACAGTTCCCTGAGATTATGTTTATTTTCATGTTTTTCCTTTCTGTCATTCAGATTAGATAATCCCAGTTCTTCTATCTTCAAGATCACTAACTCTTTTTTTCTGTAACCTCTGTTTTGCTATTTAACCCACCCAATGAGTTTTCTGTTCTGGTTTATGTTACTTTTCAGTTCTAAAATTTCAATTTAGTTCTTCATATTCTCTATTTATTTTCTGGTACTTTCTATGCTTCTATTTATTTTAATAGCATTTACCCTTACTTCTAGGTATAATTTTATAATAACTTCTTTTAAGTCTTTGTCAGGTAATTTCATCATCTATGTAACTTTTCCCATGAAAATTGAGATTTTTCTAGTTCTTATTATACCAGTCAATTTTGGATTATATTTTGTACATTTCCACTATTATGGTTTAAGACTCTGGATCTTGTTTAAATCCCAAGGGGAATGTTGTATATTTTTGCTTTATCAGGCAATCAACCCAGCTGGGTTCAGGCTGTAAGTTCCAACCACTTTTTGTGAACTGACTTTGTTTCCTATCAGGAGCTGTCCTGTGTGTGCACTGTCCAGTGGTCAGTGTGGGACAGTCTACCTAGTAGTTCAGTTCTCAAAGTCTTTGGCATGCTGTTTTGGATGAGATCCATGTGTACAGAGCTTGAGGGTGAGTCTAGGAATTCATGAACAACTTAATGGGATTCTCCATCTCCACCATCTCCCTGGGCCCGAAACCTGGGGCCTTCCTAACCTTGCTCTGTTGTGCAGCTCTGATGGCCATCCACATCAAAGGCTACAGCCATAGGTCAGAGAGAGAGAAAAAAAGCACCAAGGGTTTGCCTCACCCTCATGGGACCACAGATCTTCCCACTGGTGATAAAGTTTATCTTCCCTCATGGTTTCAGGCACCTATGGGCCCTGCCTTTGCTGCCATCACTACCACAGTATTGCCTAGAGGCTGGGGTATAAGGGAACAGGAAGAAGAAAGGGGGGGGCATTTCCTTTCCTCTCTCTGAGTATCAGAGGCTCCCTTTGCTTCCTTCTTGAGCTCCAATTAGATAGGCTTTCCTGAGCTCTCTCTTTCCGTGTGGTAGTGCCCCATTCCTGGTTTCAGGCTGCCCCGAGTCCGGGCTCAAGCGTGAGGAAAGATGGGTAGGTCCAGGCTGCTTCTGTAGCACTTCTAATTCTGGTTCTTCCTCCCCAGTCTGTCTGCTACTATTTCCTCTTCTGAGTCCTCGAGTTGCTGTCCGGCATCTGTCTGGGCTTTATAGCTTCCTTGTGTGGTCATTCCATCTTGCCCAGAACCAGAACTAATTCCATTCGCTTTTGCTCACTTTCCAGAGGCCATCTTTTTTGTGCTTTACTGTCTTTTCAGCAGGTCTGCTCTCCTTTGGTCTGCTTCCAGTACAACTTCATGTCTTTAGTGGCTCTATTTTGCTTTTCTACTTCTTTCCTGAGCTCTGCCTACTCCTGATTTATTCCTGTTTGATGCCATGCTGTACCTTCCCTGAGCTTTTGTATCTCTTCTTCGAGTTTTTGTTTTAAAGAGGCATTTGTCTTATTAATTTTTTTGAGCTCGTGGTAATGTTTTCAACAATTTTTAGTGGCTTCATGACAGTTTTCTGGTGAATATTCTAAATTCATTTATTTCTATTTTGCTCCTACTTAAAAAAATATTTGTAATTGTTTGAGTTTGGTCCCTTTCTTGTTATTCCGTGTCTTTCTTTGAAGACATTTTCCAAGGGAGAATGGTCCTGGGCGTGTTTCTGGCTAGCAGGAATTTTCCTTGAATCACAGTCAAGGTTCTTACCACACGGAGTTGAATGTTTCTGTGAACATTTACTTCTCGCAGCCAAAAGCAATAAGCAGCTGCAGGGATGCTACCAATTCAGTCTCTTCTAGCCTCTTCTGTGACCCTCTCTCACATCTAATTCTCTGGACCAGCCTTGAATGCTGGCAGTTCTCTGCTGCCAGTCTGTGTATGTATCTTGTTTCCATTGTCCCAACACAAGTGTGCTGGTTTTGTACCTGAGGGCATATGCTCTCTGCTGTGATGAGCTGAGCTCTGCAGGCTTTGCCTGATCTGCCGTTGCCTAATCCTCTTTAAGCATCTTCCCATAACCCTGTTGGACCTTATTGCATTGGGTAGCCCTTCTTGAGACATTGTTATAGGAGAGTAGAGATACTTTCTGGATATCAAGCTTAGAGTTTGTATTTCTCTTATTCTCCTTAGTGTTTGGGGATGATTTCCTAGAAAAGAAGGAGATGACATCATATTTACTCCACCTGATTATAACTAGAGTTTGAGTAGGCTCATTTGGGTATATATTATCAAAATATGTATCAAATTTTGATACATATTATCAAATTGCCCTCAAGAGTCTTAGATGTCCTTACAATTTTATTTATAAATTTAACCTGATGTACTAGGGAAGAAATGTGTGGGGGGACAGTAAATATGAAAGAGCAGGAAGGCAAGCTGGGAAAGTTTGCTGCTTAGCTGTAGCCATCCGTCATCCTTGGATGGGCAGTTAGGAAGCCGGGCACCATGTCATATGAGGGGAGAGAGCTGTCGGAGGCATCCAAGGATCACTTAAAGTATTCTGTGTTCTGAAGGCATTTTTGGGTCAGGAATCTGAACTCCCACTCAGGGCAGGCTGGGCAACTGACCCCAATACTCCTGAGAGGGGATTATTGTAAGGACGGAAATTTTGTTCCCTTGGGAGGGATCCATCCCCAGGGCTGGACAGCGGGGTTCCTGGCAAGGTCTCACACAGACCTGGTATCTACCTTCTAGTTCCTTGTGTCCCCCGGTGCTGTTCTCTAGTTGGGAGCCCCATGAATCTTTCTCTCCACGTGCATGGCAGCTGTTCCTGTACTAGAAGCCAGAATGTTTCAATAGAAGGCATTCCCAACAGCAGCTCCTTACGTGCCAGCTCTGGAGAGGGTGGCAGATGCTGGTGCTGCTTTGGACAGAACCCTGTCTGGGTCAAAGATTACGGTTCCCAGTACGAGACAGGGAACTGGGAGATTGGCCTATGCACAGAGTACTGTGCGCTGTCCATGGTCCTCAAGCACAATTTGTGGCGCTGTCCATGGTTCTCAACCACAGTTTCCAGATAGGGCACTGTTGTTTCTTTTAATCATGGAACCCAGGTGTCTTTTAGGTGTTAGCCCCCCAAAATTCTTAACCAAATGAATGAATAGGCTGTGAGGGGAGTAAAAAGGGAACAGTGAGAAACAGAGTTGTTCTTTTAAATTATCATAGAATAAATGAATTTGTGACAGGTTTCACAATTTAGGTAACTGATTCCATGTGTTATGGACAAATCTTTCACATTTCTGACAGTTACAAATTTCTACTTGTGGGGTATAACTAGTTCTACCCACCCCCACTTCTAAATTTATGGGGATGAGGTTCAGGTGCACCCCCAGTACTTTGCTGTACTTCTGAGATCTGATAGTATCAGCCTCTGACCCCCAGGAATCTAACCCTTCTTCCAGGCCCCACAGAGAATCTCTAAGTTTTAATCATCTTGGGCCTCTCTCTAGCTGAAGGGCAAACACGCCTTTGAGGCATCTATAACAGGAATGATTAGATTCAGAGAAAGAGAGGCCGGGGTGAGGATGTTGAAGGGGTTTTGGACCTGTAGGTCAGTGATGGGTGTCATTGAGCACAAGGAGTGAATGAGAAGATGCTTAAAGTTCAGTGTCATTGCTTCTCCTGGAAAGCCATTGGCAGCTGTTGCCCTACAGAGCATTTTGGGGCCAAGGTTCATGTTGGATCTACCCCCACATCCTAGGACTCTGAGCCACCCAAGAGGGGGACGTCCAGGATGTGGAGCTGCAGTCATCTTATCTCTGTTGTCAGCTCAGGACTCTTGTCTGGGTATGGTGCCTGAAGATTAAATGAGATAACACCGAGAAGTATTTAGCATAAGATCTAATACACAGTGAGTACTCAATAAGTGTTATCTATTGTTGTTACTTTGGTCTTTTATAGACCCCTTTCTAGGTGTTTCACTATTACATCTAAATATTAATAACAATTCTGTTTATTCATTCAGTTGCAGACATTTACATGTCAGATATTCTGCTAGGCTGGGGGATGCAGAGCTGAAAGTCATGGCCTCTTGTTCTCAAGGAGCACACAGTTAGAGAAGAGGCAGGCACATAACTGATAATGCTGTAACAGGATAACTGCAGTGAGGAAGGGAGGACATGTGGGGACGCTGCTCTCAGGCCTCCTGGGGGAACCAGGAAAATTCTCAGAGGAGGTGGCTTCTCAGATGAGACTCAAGGAAGAGTAAGGGTTACCCCAAAACACCTGAGGGAGTAGCAGCATGTGAAAGAACTGGGAGGAGGGAAAGAACATTGTTTGTTCACTTGCCTGCTGTGTGGGGCCCAACTCTGTGACAGATTCTGTGCCATCACTGAGGGTGAGAGAGGTGGTAGAGAAACCAATGACCAAGATGTAGGCCATATTCCTGGAACTGAACATACATCCTTCCACGGGGAGCATGGCCCTCTTCCCCAACCCCACTGCCAGGGACTGATCCTGGGAGAAGGGAAGGACCCCTTTGCCCAGGGGACACAGCGAAGAAAAGTCTGTGATGGGGAAAGGACAACAACAGGCCTGTGAGAGGAGAAAAGGAGCCAAGGTGGGTTCTGAGGAGGTGTTTGGTTCATTAAAGCTGACCTCAGAGTGGCCGTTCACTCTGCTGTCCCCATCTCTTAGCCTGGGGCCTAGAACCTTGGAGATGCCGGGTTACCTGTTGACTGTGCCTATTGAAAGGGTGAATAACCTCAGATTGGTCTGTGTGAATTTGAGGAAGTTACTTAACCTCTCTGTAGCAGCCTGTCCTCATCTGCAAAATGGGATGACAGCAGCATCACTGACGGTTGAATGAATTAATTCATGTAAGCACTTAGAACACATCTGACACATAGTAAACTGGTACGGGTTTGTTTACATTGCTGTCTACCATACTGCCCAATCACAGGGGTTTTTTAATCAGCTGGAAACAACTCTTTGATGGTGTGTCTTCGTCATGCTTGGATGCTTTCAAACACAGGAGGTGGAGGAGACGGCAAAGGCCTGGAAGCAGTTGAGCTGAATGACATCCATAGGGCAGACGTCGTACCCGTGCTCATGCTCTTGGTTAGTGGATGGTCGGCTGGGAGCCTCTTCTGGGTGGTTGACTGGTGTGTCCTGAAGGGAGCACAACACTGGGTGACTGAACAGGGAGGCAGAGGCAGATGGGTTCACAACCCTTTGGGGGGTATTTTAAAGAGATGCTTACTTTGCTTAAAGGAGAAGATAATGTGACCAGAGCTAAGTATCACTGATTTTTCTCTGTCTTTGCCTGCTTTCGGCATATTCCTTGATCCTTTTAGAGCCCTGGGAAGAGCTTTGCTCATGGAGGCCCTTCCTACCACCAAGGTCCTGCTGACTAATGCACCACATGCCTGTCATAATGTGGGAGGAAGCCTTGGGGAAATGGGAAGTTTTGTGGGGCTAGCGTGGTTGAAAGGAAAAAGAATAAGATCTATTGCAAAGTCGATGTCAGAGCCCAGTGCTCCCAGGCAGTGCCAGGGAGTGCCTTCCCGGCTCAGAATTTACTGCTACTCAAAGACAGGCTGTGTTCCTCCCAATGAGGCAGAAATTGCACTGCAGCAACACAGGGAAGCACAGCGCTGCACCAGGTGGCCCCGTAGTTTCCTGGCTTTGTCATGTCGAGTGCGTCAGGCAAGTCTTCACTGAGGGATGTGAACTTGATCCGTGACAACTTGGCTGGGAGCCTCTCCTGAGGGGTCTTTGGCATAGCCTGAATGAAACGCAACATTGGGCAAACTTAATGGGGAAAGGGAGAGCGGTGAGTTTCACTACCATTTTGGGGAGATATTTATGAGAGACACTTACCTTGGTTAAAGAAAAATGTAATGTGACCAGAGATAAGTATTATTGATTTTTCTCCTCCATTTTGGCATTAAATGAATCACAACCAGTACGAGCTCTGACTGTATTAATGGGGTTTCCTTCCATGACTACTCAGCCGAGAGAGCCACCAAATTGGAATTCCATGGGAGAGGATTATTGGGTGTGACAAATAGGAGAGGAGGAGTGTTTTTCCTGAGCTATTTTGGGGGGTTACACAAAATGTTGTAAAAAGGGAGGACCCTTCTCTTCTGTAGCCAAGATCTTTCCTACTGTGCAGCTGCCCCACCCGCTAACAGCGAAGGCCAGCCCTCAAGTATGGTAGGTCTTCTTTCCTGCTGCATCCCTAGATCCTGGCACAGAGCCTGGCACATGCAGCTGTCTCAGAATACACTTGTTGAATGAATGAATGAGCAGTGACTGGTGAGGATGCACCTGGCAGGGAAAACTAGGGGAAGGTGGAGGCAGCATGAAGTCACGTGTGCTGGATGAGTGGAAAGGGACCATTAAACAGCCTCAAAGACCTCATTGAATTGCAGGCAATGTTGATTCATTAAATTAGTTAAAGAATATTTGGGGGCAATTTCTTATACCAGGTACATTTCCTGTCCTCATGGAATCTACATTTTAGTGCAGAAGATAGACATTGAGCACTTATACAATTAATTACTGAAGTGCAATTGTGGTGGAAAGTTCAAAAGAGAAGTCATGAAAACATGGGGACCTAATGTGGTACAGGAATGATAGAAGGGTTATCTGAGGAAGTGACATTTGCGCAAAGATCTAGAGGAATGATGAGTACTGTATAGTAACGAGGGAAAATTTAATGTGGATACATATGTATTTGTTTGTTCATTCATTCATTCAGCAAGTAATTATTGAGCACCCATTATGTCCCAGGCATATTCCAAGTGCTGGGGAAATTCAACAGTAAGCAAACTATGGTCCTTGCCCTCAATGATCTTAACACAAAATAAAAAGGTTTTTTGCATCTTTTGTTAGATTTATTCCTAGGGAGTGGATATTCTTGATGCTACACTAAATCTTATCTTTCAAAATTTATGTTTTGTATTTTACAGCTGCTCATGTAGAGAAGTACATTTCATTTATGTGTGTTGATTCTGTATTCAGCATCTTTGCTAAATTCTTTTATTCAGTCTAATAGCTAATCTGAAACCTTTGTATTTCTACATACATAGTCATGTCATCTGCAAATAATGAGTGTTTTATTCCTTTCTTTATAATCTTTGCACCTTTGGTTTCTTTTTCTTGCCTTGTTACACTGGGTAGGACCTCCAGTGCAATATTAAATAGGAATGGTGATTGAAGGCATCTATGTTTTGCTCCCGATACCAGAGGGAAGACTTTGAATAAGTCGTCTAATTATAATATTTGCTCTGAGGTTTGTATTTTTTAAATCAAATTAAGGGAGTGTCTTCTATTCCCAGTTTGCTTGGTTTCTGATTGTTGTCAGTGAATATTGTTATGTGTTCCATGTGAATGAAAACTTTTTCTGATCTTTCAGGCTGAGGTAGAATAGAACACAGTCATCAAATAGATCACCTATGACATGTACCTGAGGATGAAGAAGTCTGCTCTAGGAAAGGCATCTGGCATGGTAGCTGTGGGGTGCTGAGGTTGCCACTCAGATGAGTTTGCAGCAGTCTACACTCGTCCTTCAGGATCCATCTGTTTTCTGCACAATCTATACTGCTGAATTGAGTGACAACGTAGTGGGGGCCACCACCCCTGCTTCCTTTAGATCCTTAAAGATGCACTCATCTCTGCCTCCCCTGGGAAGCGACATTGTTCTCAGTGTTCCGTCTTAGCATGGGGAAGGGAGTAATTTCAGAGATTTCCACTCGGTCTTCCCTCATTTTACCACGTAGATCAAGGACCCAATATGGGGCGTGACAACTGCCAATTAGGTTAATTCTAATTATACATTTGAGGATGGGGAAAACGATCATCAGATGGAACCACAGATCCAGCCAACCCACTGTAAATAGACTTTGGGCAGAATTCCATTTATTACCAGGCCTCCATTGTAACAGGGGTATGTTTGTGACACTCAGGAAACTCTGAATCTCAAGTCATCTCTGTGTCTAACAGTCCTCAGAATTTCTGGGTATACACAGTATGTGCACAGATACTTAAATAAATGGCAGTAGGAAGAGCTTGGAAAATCATCCCAGCATATACACTTGCTGTGGAATCATAGAGTCCTTTTTCTCTGGCACCTGGCCATCTCTTCTTCCCGTGAGTTCCAGGCATAAAAATTGGCTCAGGTCCAGAAATTGGGTAAGGGATTGTGACTGTTTATTGGGGTAACTGCTCTACCCACAGCTTCCCAGGCGTCCATCCTTGACTTCTGCTGAGCAAGCTTGCCAGCTGCCCCTCTCTCTTGCCCTGTGTTCTAATGACCTTCTCTGTAACTCTCTGCAGTCCTTGGCTGCCACTCTGGCTTTGCTGCTTGTTTCAGTAATTGTGACCCCTGCTTCTGGTGGTTAAGCGTTATCACCTCTACTGCCTTGGCATCCTATCACCAAGCCAGGTTCTCCATCAGCCTCTCCTTCTGTCAGCCTTCCAGCCCTGGCTACAGCAGAGCCATGGCCACCACTGAACCTTGCAGTGATGCTGGCCCCCTTTCACTGGCACATTCCTTGTGACCTCAGAGAACAGCGTGTCCTCTGGTCCTTCCCACAGAGCATCCTTACCAGCAGGTGTTCTGGCCGTAGTCTGCTGCTTTCCCTGGCCCTTCCATTCCTTCCTCTGCCACCGCCAGGGCATTCCTGGCACTTAAACTTCTCTTTTTGCATATTTCTAGGAGTCACCCCAGCAGAGGGTTTCCACCAGCTCCTCGGGTCAGGGCCAGAGTGTTAGATCTCAACAGAGAGCCCCTCTGCTCCGTGGCATTATTTACTGTTTAGTTCTACGTCAGGTTCCCTTGATCAAGCACCCTCAGAATCCATCCCGCAAATCTCTCCCCCATCCTGCTGGTACCTTTGCCCGGGACGTGCAGCTCCTTCGGGGTGCAGCCTCTTTCCTTTCTTGTCAGGCCAGCACATGCCCCCTGGGTTATGCTGTTACTTACCCCGATATTTAGTAGGGGAAGTGGGGATGAACGTTTCCTGAGTTGAGGCCT
This sequence comes from Camelus dromedarius, assembly GCF_036321535.1. Lineage (NCBI taxonomy): Eukaryota > Metazoa > Chordata > Mammalia > Artiodactyla > Camelidae > Camelus > Camelus dromedarius. The sequence goes on along the minus strand of NC_087449.1, from coordinate 66,311,872 downwards.
CTGCATTCGTTTCCAGCACAGAGGAGGTGCTGGCTCTTCCCTAGCTAGGGGGCAGGGGGAAGGGAGGAGGGGGCACTTCTGCAGGCTTGGAAGGTTTCGAGTTGTCTTGGGGAACCAAAATCTTTGGGGGCATCTGGATGCTTCCATTCCATGTGTCAGGGTTTCCAACTTTCCCTGCTTGGTCCCTGGCCCTGGTAGCACGAGCGAGCATTGCTGGGCACGTAACCTGGTCTGCAGTTTTGTCACTTCTCTGTTAGATCCTAGGTTCAGTCTGCCCTGCAACCGGAAGGCTCTCTGGCTTTCATATCTGGCTTTCAATCACATATTGCTTGCCCTCAGTTTTTCATTACCTTCCTGTAAAGCAGGGGTCAGAAAACTTTCCCTTAAAGGGACAGATAGGAAATATTTTAAGCCTGCAGGCCACACAGTCAGTCTCCGCTGCAGCTCCTCAACTCTCCCTTTGTGAAAGCAGCCATAGATGTGAGCAAGTGAATGGGTATGGCCGTGTGCCAATAAAACTTTATTCACAAATGCAGGAGGCTGCCTGCAGGCAGTTGTTTGTCTGTCCCAGCTGCAGAGCGTCAGGGGCAACAGCCATGCCAGCCCATCATCCCAACTGGACCACTTGCACACTGCTGGGGGAATATAAATGGTAGAGCCCCTTTCTGTTTCTTTTTGAGTCACACTTCGTTATTTGCATTTTTCTAGTGATTCATCCATTTCACCTGAGTTCAAACTAGGTGGCATACAAGTGTTTATAACATTCTCCTATCTCTTTAATCCTTGTTTCATCTGAACTTTTTTTCCCTTTTTTGCTCCTAATATCGCTTAAATGTATTCCCTCCTTTTCTCTTGATAAAAATTGCCAATTTTTTTGTTTGTCAATATTAGATTTTTCAAAGAATCAACTTTCGGCTTCATTGATCCTCTGTATTGTGTGCTTATTTTCCACTTCCTAATTTCAGTTCTAGTCTGTATTTTTTCTTTCTTTGTGATGATTCAATTTTTCTCTTTGATTTTACTTTTTAATTTTTCTCCGTTAATTAGCTTATTATTTTCCAGCCCTTCTTCAATTTTTTTAAAAAACAGCCCTTGAGGTCTATGATTTTTTTTTTCTTTAAGTGCTATTTTAGGTGCACCCGTAGGTTTTACTCAGAAGCATTGCCACTGCCACTTAGTTCAGCATATTGTTTGATTTTCACTTTTATTTCTTCTGTAAAATTCATGGCTTGTCTGGAGTATCTTAAGTTCCCAAATATATGGGGAGGGTGAAGGCTTCCATAATAGAAATCCTAGAAAATTCTTACTCCAGATAGCCACATGGTTTGCTCCTTCAGAGCTTTGCCCCAAGTGCACCTTCTCAGGAATTGAATCTCCCTCTTGAGTTGAATATTTTATCAATATGTAGCGATCCTCTTTATCTCTAGTAATTCTTTGGCCTTAAAGTCTATTTTTTCTGTTTTCTTGATTAGCACTTGGTGTATCTCTTTCCATCTTTTGCCCGCAGCAGTTTATTTCCTTATGCTTTAGTGATGCAAGGTTTAAAGAGTGTGTAGAAAGACTGTATTTTTAGCCCAGGCTGACCATCTCTTCTTTACCTTATGAACTGAGTCTGTCTATATTGGCTATGATTATCGATCAGTTTGAATTGATTTTTACCATCTAATACTGTCCATCTGTTCTGGGGTTTTGTGTGTGATTCTTCTGTTTTTTCTCTTTTCTTGCCACGTTTTCAATTGCCTGAGCTTTGTGTTTTTCCCGTTTCCATTTAAAATTTTTTTTCTATGGTTTGGAAGTTGTCTCCCTTATTTCTATCTTTTTATGGTTACTTTAGAAGTTTTGACATAGATGTTTAACTTAACAGAGTCTAAAGGTAATCACCTGTTTGACCGTCACCTCAAACAATACAAGGGACAACACAAGGAACTTGAACATGACCAATCCCCACCCAGACCCTCCCCATCCGACTAATTGGTGCTTGCCGTGAAGATGCTGATTGTGTCTTGATTTTTTTATAGCCTACAAAACAGATATCATTGTCCTGATCTTTTTCACAGTTAGTAGTTTCATTCTTTCCTTCCACAGGTATTTACTGACTATGATGTGCCGGGTGCTGTGGTAGGCACTTGGGATACACCATGAGTGGGACAGACAAAGGTCTCTACCCTCGTGGACTTTGTATTCTGCTGGAGGGGTGACAGGTTCTAAACAAGAAACATAATCCATGAGTAAATTTTGTAAGATGTTGGAAAGGGATGACTACTATGAGAAAATAGTAGAACAGGATGAGGGAGGCTGAGGGGGCAAGTTGCAATTTTCTGTGGGTGAGGGGGTGAGATCTGAGTGAGGGCTAGAGGGAGTGGGGAGGGGGCCACTTCCACCTGGTGGGAACATGGAGGAGGGACGGCCGTGCAGAATGTTAAGGTGGGCGCATGCGTGGCATGTTCAAAGACAGCGCAGAGGCCAGTGTGGCTGGGGAGACTGGGTGAGGGAATGAGAGCAGAGAGGGGGTAGAGGCCAGGCTCCAAAGGGCCTGCAGGCTGTGTCTAGTGAGGGCTTCTGCTTCCTCCCTGAGAGTGGTGGCGAGCGCTGGAGGGCTTTGTGCATAACAGCAATGGGATCTGCCTTATATTTTTAGTCTCCCTCTCACCGCTGTGTTGAGAACAGACCACGGGTGGAGAAAGGAGACTCAACATAGGGTGTCTTTGTTAGTAGAGCTGCTGTAACAAAAGACCATGGACTGGCTGGATTTTAAACAACAAACGTTTCTTTCTCGCCGTTCTGGAGGCTGGAAGTTCAAGATTAGGGTATCATCATGGTTGGGTTCTGTGGGACTCCTCTTCCAGGTTGCACACTGCTGACTTCTTGTTGTATCATCACAAGGTGGAAACAGAGTGAGAGAGATCTCTGGGGTCCCTTTACCAGTCCCGTTCATGAGGGATCCACCTTCATGACCTAATCGCCTCCCAAAGGCCCTACCTCCTAACACCATCACACTGGGGCTTAGGGTTTCAGTATATGAATTTGCAGGGGTTGGGGACATAAACATCCATCCCATTGCATGGGGCGACCAGTTAGGAAGCTGATGTAGTAATCTAGGCAAGGTGTGATGCTGACTTGGGTCCAGATGTAGCCAGGTAGATAGATGGTGATAAGGAGCCCAATGCTGGGTGTAGTCTGAAGGTGGCACAAATGATTTCCTCAAGGATCAGGTATTCGGTAGAATCAAGCATGTTCCTGAGTGTTCTTGTCCTGAGCAACTGGAAGAATGGAGTGACCATCAACTGAGGTGGGGAAGCTGGAGGAGGAGAAGGTTTGGGGGGAAAGAATGGCAGTTCTGTTTCAGGCACACTGAATTTGAGTTGTGTCAAAATTCAGATAGGCAGTTGGAAACCCAAGTCTGGAGTTTCAAAGGTAGATCTAGGTTTTGTGGACTTGAAGCTTATACAATTTTAAGAGCCTTCTTTAAAGAAGAAAATGCAAGGTTACATAAAAATCACGTAACAAGAGATGCCCAGAGAGCTGCCTTTGGGAGGGCTGGGGGAAAAGTCCATGCCAGAAATATAAATGTGTGTGTCATCAGCACAGAGGTGGCATTTCTTGTCATGAGATTGTACGCATTCAAGTCCTAACCCCAGCATCTATGAACATGTCCTTATTTGAAAATAGAGCCTTTTCAGACATAATCAAATTAAGATGAGGTCATATTGAATTAGGGTGGGCCCTAAAGCCAATATGATTGTTGTCCTTATAAGAGAAGAAAAATTGGATATGGACACATAGGGGAGAAGGGCATGACATGATGGGACAAAGCTTGGAATGATGCAGCTTCAAGCAAAGGTACATCTAGAATTGCCAGAAACTGAGAAGCAGTAAGGAAGGATTCTCCCTTAAGTCTTCAGAGAGAGCATGGCCCTGCCAACACCTTGAATTCAGACTTGTAGGCTCCAGAACCATGCAATCAGCCTAGGAAACTAACTCAATGAGGGAGAGAATGAGAAAGAACAGCAGGATCATCCCCGAGGCTCATCAGGGAAGACGAGCTATAGGAGAGCAGGAGGAGAAGACCACACAGTGGGGAGGGACCTAGAGGAGGGTGGGGTTCTGATGACAAGGAACTAAGAGTATCAAGGAGGAAGGGGTGAAATGCCACTTCCAGGCCACATTCCAGGGGACTGAGCATTGACCACTGGGCTCAGCTCTGAGGAGGTCATTGTCAAGAATAGCTTTGGTGGGATGTTGGGGGAGAAATGCTATTTGGAGTTGACCGAAGAGAGACTAGGAGGGGAGAAACAGGAGGCAGGGAGTGAAGGTGGCTGTTTTTAGGGATAACTGCAAAGGAAAGCAAAAGAATGAGGTCGTAGCTGTTGGAGACATGGGGACAAGATTTTTTTTTAATGGAAGAAATAACAGCATGTTTGGATACAAATGGGAGTGATCTGGTAGACACTGAAATATTGGTAAAATGGGGGGTGGGGCTATAGCTCAGTGGTAGAGCATGTGCTTGGCATGCTTGAGGTCCTAGGTTCAATCCCCAGTGCCTCTGTTAAGGGAAAAGATAAAAACAAAATTTTAATTTAAAAACACCCAAAGAAATGAAATATTGATAACATGGGGGACAGAGGGGGAGAACTGCTGAAGGAATGTCCCTGAGTAGGTGAGAAGGAGCAGGGCTTGTTTACGGGAGGAGGGACCCCCTGTATTTACCCTCAATTTTACCACCTCCTTTCTCACTGCTCAGTCTCGAGTCTTACGCTTTCCTTTTGGGATCATTTCCCTCTTCCTGAAGTACATCCTTGAGAAGCTTCCTAAGAGAGCCTTATTGGTAGTGAACGCTCAGGTTTTGTTTTTGCTCCATTGCTGTAAACATCTTCATTGCATCGTCCTTCTTGGAAGATTGTTCTGTTGGATACGCGATCTTCGGTTGACAGTTATTTTCTCTCAGCACATGAAAATCTCAGCCAACGTCTCCTGGAACTTATTGCTGCAGTGGAGAAATCCGCTTTCGCTCTAATTGTCATTTCACTTCTGACTGCAGTTGAGGTGGCTTCTTTATCTCTGTGTTCTGCGTTTTCACTACAGTGGACCAGGCAAGGGCTTGTTTTTGCTTCCTCTGATAGGGATTCATTGGGCTTCTTGAATCTATAGATGGCTTGATGCCTTTCAGAACTTCCAAGTTCTAAAAAAAAAGCAAACTCAGAAAAATGGAGTTATCCCTGCAGGCTTATCCTCCTTTCTCACTCTTGAACTCAAGACCATGTGTAGTGCCTCCTACTCTCCCCATCTTTACCTCTAATTCATCTTTTCCAACATTTTTCCCTGACTGTTTGCCTTGTTAGTAATATCAAGCGTCACTCTGTGACTGTCTAATATTTCCTTTACATAGAGTTTTAAAATTTTAATTACTGTATTTTTATTTCAAGAAGTTCTGTTTTCCTTTATCTTCAAATTCACCTAGTCAGTTTTGAGATTCTCTTGTTTCCTCCTCCTACTTTTCTTCCTTCTCTTTTTTTAAACAAATTAAACAAACTAATTTTAGATTCCATTTCTGATCATCACAATATCTGAGTCTTTGCAGTTCTGATTCTTAACTTTTTTGGTCTATGCTGGTTCTTGCTGATAGAAGACTGTTTCCTCTTGTGCTTGGTGATGTTTTCTTATGACCTTGTGCTCCAAAAGCTGCACCAGAGATAGAATCAAAGTGCCCTTAACTGCACTTAATGCATCTCCAGCCTTTCCGAATATGCCCTTAAAATCCAAGCAGTGTGATTATCTTCCCCATAATCTAGGCTGCAGAGGTATTAAATCCAACAAGCTCAAGTAACATCTTGAAAAAAATCTCAAACTCTAAATTAATAACTTAATGTAATTTCTAATTATATTGGGGTTTTAAAATCTCTTTCCCTAGGTGAACATAAACTGTGACTAAATGTTGTCTAAATAATTAAATCTAATATTTTTAATAGTTAGGACATTGCAGTTGCATTCATAATTAATTATTTTTCCCTTTCATGTAAGACCTGTTTCCATTTATGGAAAGAACTTTGAAAATTTTAAACTAAATTTAGAACCAAGAGATTCTCAGATTGCTTTAAAAATTTTTTTTCCCACTTTATGCCAAGTTGTTCCACCTTTGAGCAATAAAGTTTTGCTCTCAGGCTTTAATTTTCTCAGTTGGAAAGCACCTTTAATGTTTCTACCTTGGCTAATCTCTCTAGAATCATAAACCTGAGAGATGAAGGGGCTGAGACGTCCATCTTGCCCTGAAAGCTGACAACCAAAATCCAGGAAAAGTCTTTCTAACAAATACACCGTATGTGTGGGGTGGTACTGGGATGCGGTGTTGGGGGGCTTTGATTACAGAAGTGATGCACCATCTCTTCCATGTGCAACCCCAAATTCATTGCTCCTGAAGTTCTATAAGGCAAAGGCTTGAAGAAATATCCCTTTAATAGACAATGATGGTGGGGAGGATACAGCTCAGTGGTAGAGCGTGTGCTTAGCATGCATGGGGTCCTGGGTTCAATCCCCAGTACCTCTTCTAAAAATAAACAAAGAAACAAACAAATAAATAACCTCCCCCACAAAAAGATTTTTTTAAATAGACAATGAAATGAAATCTCATTTAATGATGATTATTGCAATATGAAGGTGAGTTTTCCTTTTTATTATTGTGAAACTACACACACCCCTGATGAAAATACAGGCAGTACAAAAGGATGTGTGATCATGCTCCGAGGTGACAGTCATGACAAATGGTTTTAGGCTGTTGGTGGGGGGTGTCCCAGCCCTGCCCTCCCCTCCCCGCTATGCTTTCTCTTCCAGCTTCCAGGCAGGGGGCAGGCAGGGAGGTAGGACTGGAGGTGATGAGGGTCAGCCTTGGGCCATTACTTCCGGGAGGGAAGGAGAGGGACGGGTGTGGACTGAGCACCAAGTGTTTGTCAGGTGGGAGGCTGAGGTGGCTCATGAGATCTCCTCTCCTCCTCAGAGCAGCCCCCAGAGGTAGGTGTCTCATCCCCGTTTTACAGTGACATGACCGAGGACCCCAGACACCAGGTGGCCAGCTCACAGCCACATGGCTGGTGGTAGTAGGAACACCCATGCCTGCAGGAGGAGGCCCGTGGTGCAGCTGCCTGTGCAGAAGAGGCAGGTCCCCCCGCCCCAAGCTCCCTTGGTCCCTTGGCATCCTCCGCCTGGGCTGGGAGGTGAGGTGTGCACTCTCTTCTGAGGGCCCCCTGGTCCCAGACATGAGTTGACACCTGAGGTGCAACCAGTAGTGCCTGCGTGTGACCCCAACAGGAGGTGAGCATTTTGCCTCATTGAATCAGGTCTTTCCTTGCAAATTTAAGATGACCCCAATCTTGCGCACCTGAATTCTAACAAAGACATCACTCAGGACAAGTGAATATGCAGTAGAAAGTGCAAAGCAATGATTCAGTCACATTTACTTGGACTAATTGGCTGTTAAGCTAAAAGAGAAAAATATTAAATAGCAAGAGGCTTCGTTATGTTTATTCTCTCTCTTTGATGTAAGGACTTGGCCGTACAGACCAGGCTGGCCAGGCAGGGGCTGTGTTTGTCCCCTCGGCCAGAGGCTGAGGGAAGAGGCCAGGGTGGTCACGCAAACAAGCACCTGCCAAAGGCAGGTTTGGATTTGGCAGGCAGAGCACGTTTGGCTCATGAGGTCAGAGTTAAAATTCTGCGAGGCCCCCCGATGCCAGCCAAGCTGGTTCAGCCGGTGCCCCCTGACAACAGCAGTGGTCCTCAAACAGCTCCCTCTTTTTTGTTGTTGTTGAGTTATAGTCGGTTTCCAATGTTGTGTCAATTTCTGGTGCACAGCACAATTTTTCAGTCATACATGAATATACATGTGTTCATTTTCATATTCTTTTTCACCGTGAGCTACTACAAGATCTCGAATATATTTCCCTGTGCTATACAGTATAAACTTGCTTATCTATACTATATATGCCTGTCAGTATCTACAAATCTCGAACTCCCAGTCTGTCCCTTCCCAGCCCCTACCCCCTGGCAATCACAAGTTTGTATTCTATGTCTGTGAGTCTGTTTCTGTTTTATGTTTAAGTTCATTTGTCTTCTTTTTTTTTTTTTTGATTCCACGTATGAGTGATATCATATAGTATTTTTCTTTCTCTTTCTGGCTAACTTCACTTAGAATGACATTCTCCAAGGACATCCATGTTGCTGCAAATGGCGTTATGTTGTAGGTTTTTATGGCTGAATAGTATTCCACTGTATAAATACACCACAGCTTCTTTATCCAGTCATCTGTTGATGGACATTTAAGTTGTTTCCATATCTTGGCTATTGTAAATAGTGCTGCTATGAACATTGGGGTGTAGGTGTCTTTTTGAATTAAGGTTTCTTCTGGATATATGCCCAGGTGTGGAATTGCTGGGTCATATGGTAAGTCTCTTTTCAGTCTTCTGAGGAATCTCCATACTGTTTTCCACAATGGTTGCACCAAACTGCATTCCCACCAGCGGTGTAGGAGGGTTCCCTTTTCTCCGTACCCTCTCCAGCATTTATCATTTGTGGACTTTTGAATGACGGTCATTCTGACCGGTGTGAGCTGATACCTCATTGTAGTTTTGATTTGCATTTCTCTGATAATTAGTGATACTGAGCATATTTTCATGTGCCTATTGGTCATTTGTATGTCTTCCCTGGAGAACTGCTTGTTTAGGTCTCCTGCCCATTTTTGGACTGGGTTATCTGTTTTTTTCCTATTGTTGTATGAGCTGTTCATATATTCTGGAGATCAAGCCTTTGTCAGTTTCATCTTTTGCAAATATTTTCTCCCATTCTGTAGGTTGTTGTTTTATTTTGCTTATGGTTTCCTTTGCTGTGCAAAAGCTTGTAAGTTTAATTAGGTCCCATTTGTTTATTTTTGCTTTTATTTCTATTTCTTGGGTAGACTGCCCTAGGAGACCATTGCTGAGATGTATGTCAGATAATGTTTTGCCTATGTTTTCTTCTGGGAGGTTTATTGTGTCTTGTCTTATGTTTAAGTCTTTAATCCATTTTGAGTTTATTTTTGTGTATGCTGTGAGGGAATGTTCTAGCTTTATTGATTTACATGCAGCTCTCTAGTTTTCCCAACACCATTTACTGAAGAGACTGTCTTTATTCCATTGTAAATTCTTGCCTCCTTTGTCAAAGATTAATTGAACAAAAGTTTGTGGGTTCATTTCTGGGCTCTCTATTCTGATCCATTGATCCATATGTCACTCTTAGAACTCAGCGAGGATCTCGGGGATCTTTAGATTATGGGGGTTACTTCTATCAATATTCACTGTCTTTGAGTTAAAACTGGAGGAATTTTAAAATAGAAGGGTCCAGAGCATTGTCCGTCCCATGAGCTGTCAGAGCACCTCATCACTGTGTCATGCAGCCTCTGGAAAACGCTGCTGCCACTGGAGGTGAATCTTGCCTCAGGGGGATTGTGAGGACAGTGTGGGAGCCCGGACCATGCTTTGGGAACCTCTGCTAAGCGCACCCTTGGAGAACCGGCCAGAGGGAGCTGACCGTGTGCCCGGCAAGACCAGAGGTGACCTCACATGGCAGTCAGCAGTCCCTCCCAGCCTCCTCACTCTTTGGTCCTCTCACCTGCAACAGATTGGGCAGGTGGCTGTCCAGCTTCACGCGAGCAGCTTCCCACCCCCAGCCCTTCCTTCTCTTGTCCGCGTGGCTCCACAGGGAGCTTTCGGAGGTCTCCATACTCAGCAAGAAGCACATCGCGAGCTATCTGGGATTCATGATGTAGATGCCTCTCCCCTACTCATCTGTGCAGAAAGCCTGGCTTTCCCCACATTGTAAATGTCCCTTCCGAAACCCCGTAACTCCGTCCTTACTACATGATTCAAGGAAGATGCTGGAACGGTGCTTTGTGGTTGCTGTTTGGACGACAAATGGAAAGGCAGCGAGACAGCCTGGGGTGGGAGCTGCTGGTCTCGGGTCTTGGGGCGGGGGGCCCACTCTGCCCATCATTCCTAGTTCACTGTCAGGAGGCGCTCATAAAGAAGCCCGGCCAGGACTGGGAACACATGTTTATTTTATGAATGACTTCAGGGAAAGAGGAAAAAAAAATCACCCAGAATGCCATCCAGGAGGCTGTGTTCTTTTTATTATGTTTTGTCGGTAAACAAAAAAAATTGCCACATTTAATACTTACACCGGTCCTGTGGGATTTCTCTGACTAATGTAAAATGACAGTTGTCGCAACATTCTATATAAATACAAGTCTGTTTGCGGGAGCCTGTTCTATTTTTAATGTAAACCACACCTAACTTGCTCTGAAGAATGGCACCCTTGGAATTTAGAGTCCTGTCTTTTGTCTGTTCTTGGTGCTGTATGGTCTTAGGAGCAGCCCGGAAGAGACGAAAGGCTTCCCAAACTTTTTAGTTTAATGTGAGAATTACTCACCTAATTTCCCCGCAGTGATGGTGTTACTTAATTTATTGTTGTGCGGAGCTGCGAGATGATGTAGCTAATGAGTGACACAGTGTACTTGGTGCACCAATCTATAATTTAGGAGGCCGCTGATGATCTTCGTACTGTCTGCAGTCTGAGCAAGGCAGGCAGTAAAAATAAAGAATATGCTCACAGATTATATAAATAGGCACAAATCCGTAGATACACGCACACGCACCCTGTTAGCAGCTTGTCGCCCCCTTGACTGCACAGAACATGAACTTACCCTTCCACGATGAACTGGGAAAGCTGGCGCGGTGTTTTGTAAGTTTCCAGTGGACTCTGTGTCGCCCTTATGGAGAGTTGGAGGGAACCAGGCGATTCCACGAGAGGAGGCCAGTGTGGTGACCTCGACAGCCTGCCCCTCTCGTTTCTCAACCTCTCCTCCCTGTGCTCGTTCGAAATGGTATTGGCAGCAGGACCCCACTTCGTCCCAGCAGTGGGGCACCCAACAGCTAATTGGCTTTCTGGAGCTGAACTGATGGGAGACTCCAGGGTGGCCCCCTTCGCAGTTTTCAGACTGGGATGCAACTGCGTGTCAGAATTCCGCTCAACGGGATGACGAGCTTCACGGATGAGCCTGGGCTCCCGGCAGTTACTACTGAGCCGTGGAAATCGGCACCAGCCGACTCCACTTGCCCGTCCTGTAGATGGAGCAGACCTGTGGGTGGCCCTCGTCCATCACAGAGGCGCACCTTTGTCCAAGGTCACACCTGGAAAAAAGGCATCCTGAGGGGATGCAGAAAGAACACGCTATTCTCTCTGCTCTGAAACCCCCTTTTCATGGGAGGTTTCTAGGCAGAGGGCCCATATTTTGTCAGTGAGAAATGTCTTGGGGCCCTTGCTGCATGCAGCCCTGGGCGTCAGATTCTTTGTGTCTGATTCAGACAGGCCGACTGCAAAGGGAGAAGGCCAGGCCTGCATCTCTGCAGGGGTTCTTGACAGCCCCCCAACACCATGGTGCAGATTTTCCGATAAATAACGTAGATTCTCTGCATACCTCTCAGGGACAGGGCACACAGCATATTTACATACTATGTACTAGGTTTAAAAATCAACTTTAGATTTGCTTTGCCTTTTGCAGTCTCTTGAATAAAGCATTTTTGTAGCCTACTCAAAATCCTCTCTCTGAGTTTACATTTTAATGGGCATTCCAGTGAAATGGAGGATTTTTTTTTTTATAACTTACATTTATCAGGAGAGAAGGTGCGGATGGAAACAGCCAAACAGCGCGGCTGCCTTCTCTTCAGACCACCAGCTTCTGTCTTCATCAGTGGGCTACAGCCTGATGTGAGAGAAATGTGCAATTTAGCTGGACAAGCAGAAAGGAGGGGAAAAGCCACTTTTATTTTGGTTTAAAATAAACATCCCTGAGAGTTGGCAAAGTTTTAAAATAGTACTTTAGATCTCAAAGATTGCTGAAAGAAGTGAAATGCTTAAGAATATTAAATCTCAATATGTGTGTGTGTGTATATATATATGACTGGGACACGGTGCTGTACACCAGAAATTGACACATTGTAACTGACCATACTTCAATTTAAAAAAAAAAAAGAATATTAAATCTTATTGGCCAATGTGGAAAGTAAAACCTGTTTTAGTGAATGAGGTCCCATTTAAGATTGTCTTCACCAAAAAGGGGGAAAAAAACAACCTCCCTGGCAGGGCAGAGAAGCCTGTTGACTGGTTCCTTGTAGCAAATGGTCTTGGCAAGAGAGTCTGAAGTGACCTCAGCTGCTTGGGGGCATTTGAGGGACAGATTTGGTTTCTGCAACTGCATAAGGGAAACCCCTCTTGGATCTTGGTGCGCAGAAGCCACTTTCCGGAGGCCATGGGTTTTTGGGTGCGGAAACAGAATTTCCGCTTCTCCCAGCGTAGAGCCAATGTTAAGATCCTCTTGTGCAAAGGGCTCCCTTATCACGGTGGATCACACAGGCGAGTGAAATCCGGTGAAGGCCGTTTCCGGGCTTTGCATCAGTGAAAGTGGCGAGGTCTTAATCTTCCCCTGGGGATGTCTCTCTTTTTCCTCCCCTGACATTCCCGGGAGATCCCTAATTAAAGCTACAGATACGGTTTAAAAGTACACTCACCAGATGTTAGTTGAAAATGACCTATAACTGGCAGCAGAGATGGGAGAGGCTAACCGCGTGCGAGGCCCCCTGCAGCTTTCTCCTCCGCTGTCATTCGGTATGCAAATGAAGCCGGGCAGAATCTCCAAGCCATCCCCGCCAAGCCATAAAACCAACTGCTTTGAAAGCAATGCATCAGTAATTCTTATCACCTGGCATCTGGAGTGCAGGAGGCTCACTCCTAACTAGAACATGTCCTAGCGTGGCTTAGGAGGAAGCTCTGAGTTTTGCACTCCGCAGACAGTTTAGACTGATGAATCTGCTCGCTGACGCGCGTCCAGCTCCCTTTAGGACACACCGTTAAAAAAAACAACAAAAAATGGAATCCAGGCTCTGAGATGCACCTGCCATGATGTGACTGGACCTGAACACGGTGGACGAGAAGGATTGTCAGGTGCCCACAGCACAAGAGACCCACAGGGAGGCTGGGGCAAGTCAGACCCACGGCCACCCTTCTGGGGTTTTGTTTCGATTTTTCTCTGTGGAAGTTTCTAGTCAGTTCTAAGTGAGTGAGATCTCAGGCTCCTAGTGCAGTCTGGGTTTGCCCTGCAGAGCTGAGAGAGAAGGAATGTGGTGCTAGGAATTCATATTGTTGGTAAGGGAAGGACTCTCTTTTCCAGAGGACTGAGATTTATAGGCAGCACGTTCCTATCGGCGTATTTATCAAAGTAAACATGTAGGTTAAATCACAGTTTACCCAGCAGCCACCTGTCAGTTCCCCGGGATGCTGACGGTCCCCGAGACGCCCATCAGCACAGCTGAGCGTTTTCAGCTCCGCTCATCACCAGCCCGATGCCCCTGAGCTGGGCTCCAGCTTGAGGCTTCCTGGTGCTTTGGATAAAAAGATGACCCTGCACCTGAGAGTCATAAACATCTCGCTCTGGGGAGCAAACCAAGGCTTGGCTTTCACACAGAGGCAGAGAGAGGCCAGGGTTTGGATTCAGAAAGGATGGCAGCTAGCGATGCGTGTCCTCCCCGAGAGGGCAGCAGCGGGGCAGTGGGGGCGCGCTGCCTGGTGGACTCGCAGTGCAGGAATTCTGCCAATCGGTGCGAGTAGGTGTGGTCGTAGCTAATGTGGAAGACAAGACCTCTGCATCCTGGTAGCTGAGACGCAGACCCGGGTTTGCGTAAAAAGTAAAATGTGGTTAAATAAGATTAATCTCTGTGTGGTGGAGAAGAGAGCCTGTAAGGCAGACTGGGTGTCTCAAGGGCATAATTATTTATCAAATTAATTAAAACATAACCACTGGTTCACTGACTGATAACGGGGCTTTCTTGCCCTCGAAGCAGCCCTCTGGTGAGTGCCTGTGATGTCTCTTCATTGGTTCTCCCAAGGGATCCCCCAACACAATGGCCCAGACTGGTCGCCTGCAGTGGCCACTCCCACCATCGCCTGGCCATTGCCGACCCGGACTGGGTGTTGGGCTGGAATTCTTGGGATGATCTGGTTCACAGGAAGGGGGTGAGCCTTGCTGGCCCTACCTCCATGAAGCCCCAAGCGGGGCTGAGAAGCTCAGCCGGCTGGCAGCTCAGGACTGTGAACAGGAGTGTGTGTGTGTGTGTGTGTGTGTGTGTGTGTGTGTGTGTGTGTGTGTGTGTGTCAGGGCCCAGAGGCGTGGGCCGTCCACACAGCCCAGAGCTGCCTGGGGGGCTCTGGCTTGGATTCCTGACATGGGGGAGCCAGCCTTGTTAGAATGAGCACAGAACATAGAAGAGGCTAGTTAATTCAAGGGCACAGGGCTCGTGACATAAACCACTTGGGAACAGTGAAGAGGTTCCGTTGACAAGTGACCAGCAGAGAGACTGCAATCAACACGGCCAGGGCTGGGCACCTGATGGGTGGCCTTGGTGGATCACGTTTCCACGTTGCGTGTCCTGAGGAAAGCCGGGAGGCTGGGGACGTCCGTCCAGGCTCAGCACTGGGCCTGGTTCACGAAGCGCCCAGAACAGTGCAGGCGTCAGCTGGATCCTCCTGCCTTCCATCCTCCTGAGTCCTCACGTGTGTCCCGGGGACACAGAAGCCTCCTTTCACAGCTTGCTTCGAGTGATAGCTCCCGGGACTCATCCAGGAAGAGAGGAAACAGCGGTAACAGGGCCCAGAAGCCATGTTTCTGTTTGGTTTATGTTCTTGAGGCCGTGGAAGCAACAGCCAATGAATAACTCGAATGTAATTTCTAAGGGTTTGACCTCTGAGCAGCTGCCTAGGTGGATGATGACAGATTCTTGAGCAGAATGTTGGCAAGCCCACAGTCACCTGGCGGCTCCAGGAGGCCTGGCCTACGGCGGCTGACCGGCGCCTGTGGCCTGTAATGGGGTGGGCGCCGTGGCCCTGTGTCCTCTCTGCACCTTTACCAGGTGTCCACCCAGGCTGCACATTGCCCTCTTCCTTTGCAGGGGGCTGTTTTTACCCCTTGTTTGCAAGGGGCTGTTTATTTGAGGACTTGCGCAGTGGGGACAGGGTGTGTGGCATTGAGATCGTGATGGTTAATTTTGTGTGTCAACCCGGCTGGGCTGTGGTGCCCGGGTTTGGGTCGCACACCGGTTGCTGTGAAGGTATTTTGCAGATGTGACAAATGTTGACATCAGGAGACTTTGAGGAAAGTAGCTCCCTTCCATAGCGTGGGGGGTCCTCATCTAGTCAGTTGAGGGTTTTAGGAGAAAGACTGAGGTTTCCTGGAGAAGAAGGAATTCTGCCTCCACACGGCAACATGCAAACCCTGCTGAGCTTCCAGCCTGTGCCCTGAAGGATTCAGACTCAAGACCTCAACAGCGACTCTTACCTGAATCTCTAGCCTCCTGGCCTGCCCTACAAATTTTGGACTTGTCAGCCCCCACTCCTTAAAAGAAATCTCTCTCTATATATATACCATCCTGGTTCTGTTTCTCTGCAGAACCCTGACTAATACAGAGATGACAGTGACATGTCTCCTCCGGAGTTTTGGGGGTTCTGCTCCCGACCCTCCTGCTCTGAGACCCAGCCAGCCCCCAGCCAGCCCCCAGCCCTCTGTCAGGGCCCAGAAGGAAGGACCCAGAAGACCTACAGAGCACACCCCATCCTGTGGAAACAATTGTGTGTAAGTGACCACACTCCTTATCCGTTCACACTGGGTGACAAGTGAGGAAGGCTGCTCGCAGGGGCCAAGGATGCCGCACAAAGGCACTGGTGTAAGTCTGGCGGGTCTGGAACCGGCTACTTTTACATGAGTGTGGACTGTGCCCAGGCACCTCCCTAAGCCTTGACATAAAGCACGCTGTGCGCACAGTAGCGTGCTCAGCTGACCCATTATTTATTCGTGTACTTGAATCTCTATTGAGCACCTGCCATATTCCTAATGCTCTTCCAACAAGACCCAGTCCCATCCTCATGGGGGTTACCCAGCAAAGACAATAAACAATGAAACATAAGCAATGATGTATTTGGGGGTAGATGTAAGTGCCATGAGGAAAAAAAAATAAAGCTGGACAAAACGTGCTGTGGCGGTGATGGTTCACACAGCATGGCTGTACTTAATACCCCTGGACGGCACATTTAAACTGAAGAAGGCGGCACATTTGATGGCAGGTGCATTCTACCACAATTTAAAAAATCATTTTAAAGTGTTCTAAAGTGTTGGTTGCACAAGGCTATGAATAAACCAAAACCACTGAATTTTGTGTTTTAAATGGATGAGTTGAATGGTATGTGAACTGTATTTCAATAAAACTGTTTTTTTTTAATTGAAGTATAGTTGGTTTACAATGCTGTGTTAGTTTCTAGTGTACAGCATAGTGATTCAGTTATAGATATATACACATATATTCTTTTTTACATTCTTTTTCATGATAGGTTATTACAAGATACTGAATATAGTTCCCTGTGCTATACAGTAAGACTTTGATGTTTATTTTATATACAGTAGGTTGTATCTGCTAGTCCCAAACTCCCAATTTATCCTTGCCTCCTTTCCCTCCGGTAACCAGAAGTTTGTTTTCAATGTCTGTGAGTCTCTGTTTTGTAAACAAGTTTGTTTGTGTCATTTTCTTAGATTCCGCATATAATATCATATGATATTTGTCTTTCTCTGTCTGACTTACTTCACTTCGTATGATCATCTCCAGGTCCATCCATGTTGCTGCAAATGGCATTGTTTTATTCTTTTTTATGGCCAAGTAGTATTCCATTGTATACATATACCACAACTTCTTCATCCAGTCATCTGTCGATGGACATTTAGACTGTTTCCATGTCTTGGCTATTGTGTATAGTGCTGCTGTGAACACTGGGGTGCACGCATCTTTTCAAATTACAGTTTTCTCTGGATATATGCCCAGGAGTGGGATTGCTGGATCATATGGTAACTCTATTTTTATTTTTTTAAGGAACCTCCATACCGTTTTCCATAGTGGCTGCACCAAATTACATTCCCACCAGCAGTGTAGGAGGGTTCCCTTTTCTCCACACCCTCTCCAGCATTTATCGTTTTAATGATGGCCATTCTGACCAGTGTGAGGTGACACCTCATTGTAGTTTTTATTTGCATTTCTCTGATAATTAGCAATATTGAGCATTTTTCATGTGCCTATTGGCCATCTGTATATCTTTTCTGGAGGAATGTCTATTTAGGTCTTCTGCTCATTTTTGGATTGGGTTGTTTGTTTCAATAAAGTTGTTTTGAAAGAGTGATAGAGCCAGGTGAGAGTGGACTATTCTAGAATAGCGGGCAGGGAAGACCTGTCCATGAAGGTGGCCTTTGTTGGGAATTGCTGTCATCATCTTGCAGAGTGGCTTCATCCTGCCCACAGTGACAGGTCTGAGACACAAGCCTTGGCCTGATGCCTCCCGAGCCCAGCCGGCTCTGTTTGCCTGTTCCAAGTTTTGTTTTGTTTTCCCCCTTCACAGAGCCTTTCATACTGATCATCTCACTGGGTTCTGTTCCAGGCATTCCTATTTTATGTCTTTTTCCAGCAGACATTGTGAGAAGCAGATGTTCAGGGCCTGACCCAGGTCCCAAAGCCAGTGCTAGGGCCCCAAACAGTGCTCTGCCCTGGGAGTCAGCACACTTGTTCTGCAAAGGGCCAGGTAGTAAATATTCCAGACTCTGCGGGCTGGGTGGGCTCTGTTACAACTCTTCAGCTTTGCTGTTACGGCACAAAAGCAGAATTGCAAACACATGGCAGTGGCTGTGTTCCAATAAAACTTTATTTACAATAGCAGGCGGAAGGCTGGATTTGGCCCAGGGACCACAGTTTGCCAACTCTTGCTCTAGCTCGTCCTTTTCTTTTCTCTGGAAAGACTCCCCCCCCCTTTTTTTTTCCCTTTTTAATTGAAGTACAGTCTGTTACAATGTGTTGATTTCTGGTGTATGGCACAATGTCCCAGTCATGTGTATACATACATATATTTGTTTTCATACTCTTTTTCATTAAAAGTTATTACAAGATATTGAATACAGTTCCCTGTGCTATATAGAAGAAATTTGGTTTTTCAATCTATTTTTATATATAGTGGCTAACATTTGCAAATCTCAAACTCCCAAATTTATCCCTTCCCACCCCTCTCCCCCACCAGTAACCATAAGATTCTTTACTATGTCTGCGAGTCTGTGTCTGTTTTGTAGATGAGTTCATTAGTGTCCTCTTGTTTTCTTCTTTTCGATTCCACGTATGAGTGATGTCATATGGTATTTTTCTTTCTTTCTGGCTCACTTCACTTACAGTGATGATCTCTCGGTCCCTCCATGTTGCTGCAAATCCCTTTGAAAGAGGATGAGATTGGAGGGAGGCTTGGTGTCCCCTGTCTCTCCCTTAAACTGTGTCCAGGAGAAGGCACATGAAGTGTTCCAACCAGCTTGATTCCCCTGGGCGACAGGATGAAGCAGGACCTGCCAGACACAGGACATAGCTCTGTGGAGAGGCCAAGGCTAGGGAGAGACCTTGGAAGTAGCCCTTTATGGACAGTTACTTTCTTCCATAGGCAGCCAGTGAGCTGTCATCCACCCGTCACCCATCCATCTATCCATCTGTCCATCCGTCCATCATCCATGCATCCAACTATACATACATACGTGTAAACATACATGCAGTCTCCCATCCCTCCATTCATCCATCACCCATCCATCCATCCATCATCCATCCATCATCCATCCATCCATCATCCATCCATACATGCATTCATCTATACATACATACGTGTAAACATACATGCAGTCTCCCATCCATCCATCCATCCGTCTGTGCACTGCCTCATTCACAAATATTCTCAGGTCCTACTTTGCACCAGGCCATGAATTAGCCACAGGGCTTCGGTGGGGAACAGTCCACAGCCCCTGCTCTCAAGGAGCTCCTGCCATGAACAATCCCACACACAGTCTATAAACTAGGGAGTATGCTGTGGTGAAGATATGGCAGGAGTGGGCTGGGCCATCGGCCAGGGTCCTTGTCACCCTGGAAGCCCTTCCTTCTTAGGCCAAGACAGGTCTCACCCTTGTCAGCTGTCCATCACGCTCTCTCAGGACACCAGCCCCTGGAGCTCAAAGGGTCTCTGAGGTGGAACTTTTCCCATCGGGCTCCGGGCCAGCCTGCACCCTTAGCTCTGGGTCCCAGTCCCTGGCAAGTGGAGGCCTGCCTTTCAGCTGTGCAAGGCCCTTCACGGCCCTGTGGTTTGGGGTGGAAAGGAGAGGAAGAAAAGCCAAGTCACCTCTCCTCCCGCCCACAGAGCAGGTGACCAGCCTGGGTACACCGACCAGAGCAGGACACCCACCAGGAGGTGGGGAGCCACCGTCCTCATGTCCAGCGAGTTGAAAATATTTGCTTTCTCTTTGTTACCTGGGAGCAAACAAAGCAGGTTGGGGATTGATTTGGGTCATGAAGATGAGGCTGAGCTCTCGTTAGGGGGGTCCACGGCTCCCTCCGAATTGAGCTGTTGCCCAGTTTGGAGCTGGCTCCCCTGCAAATGATGACGAAAGTGTTTACCAGCCTGGGGTTCCCGCGGCTGCCACCAGCCTGACGTCTGCGTGATTGTTCCTCCGTGAACATCGTCTGTGTGTGCGTTCTCTTCAGACGGGCTGGGCGGCAGCTTGGCCAGGGTCCAGCGCTTTCTCTCTCCCCGGAACTCAAGAGTCATGACTGTCTCGTCTCCACAGCAGACATGAAATGCAGTGTGCCCACCCCAGGTGGGAGGCAGAATTAAATTTCCAAAGGTGCTCCGGAGCTGGCCTCCCGGGGGGCTGTAAGGGGGAGCAGGCGCGGCCAGCCTGGACATCATCTGCGCTCCCTCCAGCCCGCGGTGCCATAGTGCTGGACAGCGGGCCACAGGAGGGGCGATGCTGCGTGCTACTGGGATGCCCTCGCTGCCCGCGTGCTGCTCAGTCCTGGGAGCCATGTTCCCGCAACATCCCGTTTCATCTTCACATTCACTAACCCTGGGAGACACACCACCATCAACTCTGTTTTACGAAGGAGGAAACTGAGGCGCACAGCAGTTCCTTCATCAGGAAAATGGGCAGGGAATATCCTACATCTGCCCACCAGGCGCTTTTCGAGCCACACTGGGGCTGTCGCTGGAGTGGCTGCACGTCTCAGATGGCCTAGAGGGCAGGGCGGGCCGCCCTCAAGTGACCTCAGAAGTCATCCAGGCTCCACGGCCGGTCCGGAGGCACGGAGCCGTATCCAGAGCCCAGGAGGCCACGTGGGCTTCCTGGGGTGGGAGGCAGGCCCCCTCCACTCTCCTGGCACCAACCCGCTGGCTACTCCCCTTGCAGTTCTGGGGCTCCTAGTGAGCCTCCCCGCGGCCAGAGCGGCAGGATTTGAGTTCTTTCTCTGCTAACTGGTGACCTGCCTGTGTGGGAAATGACTTGTCTCCTGCTCAGCTTGTGCCCGGGGAAGAGGTGGGGCTGGAGGGCGCTGAGGTTCGGGTTGGGAGGAAATGACCCCCCAACCCCTGGTGCTCACAGCAGGTGTTCATGGTAAGCCTGGGAGAATGTCCCCCACTTCTTAAAGTCCTACAGCCCTTGGAGTCCTAGAAGGTAGGGCTGGAGCCGCTTTAGGAAACACACAATTTGACGTCTGTATTGGACACAGGAGGCGATTCGGGAGGAAGGAAAGGGAAGGGAAGATGCTGTCTCAGTCCTGCCGCAGGTCCCTGCACAGCCTGGACTGGGAGCTCCAGCGGCTGAACACAGAGCCGTCTTGGGCCAGAGCCTGAGCGCTCCCGGGTCTGGCTGGCCAGAGGCCCGACTGTCCACCTTCCTGACGGTTTCCCGCCAGCCCATGCCTGTCCTTTGAGATGTGTTTCCTGGGATCATCGATCAGACTCAGTCTCCTTCTCCTGTGAAGGCCTGAGGCCCCCGCGCTCCGTGGTGCCGGCGCCTCCGCCGCTCCTTCTCCCTGACCCCCGCGCGCTGCTAAAATACTGTCCTGCCGAGAGGAAATGAAAAGGGTGCAACCTTATTTCTTCCAAGATCGCCCAATCTAGCCCAGAGGTATAATAAAACCCCAAACTCTCCTTCCAGGAGCCATCTTTTATAAGTCCTATCTTTCTGCATCAAGTGGTAGGCACACAATTGTGAAATAAAGCACGAGGCCCGGTGGTTCCGAGTGGCTCGGGGTGTGTGAGGGAAGACTGCCTCCCCTGGTGGCATGTTTCCTGCGCCCCAGCCTGACTGCGGGGTGACTGATGACACATCATGTTCTACCGTCTAAAGCTGCAAGCTTCTGCCTGGGTCACGTTGGCCGTCCCTCTGCGGTCGTGGGCCGCTAGAGCCTTGGTTCTCTGTCCAGCGAGGAGTTTGCTTTTAAAACAGACGGGGAATCAGAGTCATTGGATTGGTAATCATCTTTAATTCACAACATACTGTGTTGTTAAGTTTAGAGGGTTGTTTCAACCATTGTGACAGCTAATGCACCTCCCTTTGTGCTCCACGGGGGATGCTCCGTCCCTCCCCCTCCTTGCCATCTCCTGGAGATCATCACAGTCCTGAATGCATGCTTGTATTTCCTGACCTGTTGTTTCAGTCATCACTTATACGTGTATCCCTCAGTAATACATCATTTGGTTTTGCCCGTTTTTGAACTTCATGTCACTGAGACCCATTTATGTTGGTGTGTAGCCATGGTCCACTCATGTTCAGAGCTGTGTACTATTCCACTGTGTGTGGCACTTTGCCACAGTTCAGTTAACTCTTCTCCTGCCTGTGGGCATTTAGTTGTAGCTAGTTTTTTGCTTTTATGAACAGTATTGCCCAGAGTTGCCTTGTGTGTCTGTGTGTCTCCTGGTGTAGTTAGATGGGAGTTTCTCCTGGGAGTGGGCCTTCTGGGGGCCTGGTCATCTTCTGCTGTGACACATGCCACCCCATCTTGTGGTTCTGCTCCCAGGGCTCATAGGGGATGGCTGGAGTGGTTGGGGTCAGAACACTGGGGCCAGCCTGGTGCTGCTTCTCCCAGACCTCTCCACAGGGTCCTTATACCTTGCCCTTCCCGGCACGGCAACTCAGGGCTCCCAGAGCGAGTCTTCCTAATGGCCAGTGGAAGCTGCAGGCTTCTTACAGTCAGCCCCACAGTCTCAGAACGTCACTCCCAGCACATTCTGTTGACGAAGCTGGTCACTAGGGGCAGACCAGATTGAAGGGCGGAGGGACTGGATTTCATCCCTCAGAGGAGTAGCAGAAGCAGTTATCTTCACTAGATCCCATAAGGTGATGATTGCATCAGCTTTACAAGTCAGCCCACCTTGTCTTCCAAAGCGACCGCATCACCGACAGCCCCCTAGCAATACACAAGCGATTCCCAAGTTCTCCGCCCTCTGCAGACCCTGTCAGGTTCTTAGTTGGTGTCAGTGGAGTGGGCGTCAGCTGGGGTCTGTTCACGGTCTTACTTGCATTTCCTTGAACGTGCGGAGGTGGGGCACCTCCTCATACAGTGATCAGACCCATGTCTTCCCTCTTCCCCATTCCAGTCTTTTGTCCATTTTTCTATTTGGTTGTCTCTTATTGTAAGAATTTTATAAATGTTTTATTAATACAACCCTTTGTCGCTTTTATATATTGCAGATATCTTTTACTTTCTAGTTTGTAGCTTTTCACTTTCCTTAAGATGTCTTTTGATGAACAGAAGTTCTTACTTTTAATATAGGCAAATTTATCAATATCTTATTTTACATTTAGCACTTTTTAATCTTCTTTAAGAAATCCTTCCCTGTCTCATAGTCAGAAGGAGGCTCATCACAATTTTTCTTAAAGTTTGATGTTAACAGTTTAATTCTGAATCTGTCTGGAGTTTATTTCCTTTCTATTTTTTTCCGCTTTGGGGATGACCCGTGTTTCTAACTCCTTTCCCACGATCTGCCATGCTGTTTCTGAGATGTTGACGACGTTGGGCACATCCTGAAAGTTCTTTCATTGTGCCTAGAAGCTTTTAAGAGTGATTTGGGTAAGACCGAGCCACAGCCATGGGAACACTGTTTTTAAACCCCAAGACTCACTTTCTACACCTCGCTCGATCTGTGGTCAGCCAGCTGGGCAGGGCACACCATGAGGTCTCCCAGTCCGACGGCTTGGCTCAAGCCCATGCCCAGTGTGAGTGAGCTGCTTGCCCCACTGTCCCCAACTGTGAAGTTTAAATCCAGTTCATTATGTCCAGGGCCTGGCCTGTGACAAATGCTTAATGCCTGGGATGGGTCCTCTCTAGGCTAACTTTTAAAGCATGGGCTACAGTCATTCTGGCTAAAATATTGTAGCTGATCTACCTGCCATCTGCTCCCAAACATATACAAAGAATCCCAGCACAGCTGTGGAAAGACAGAGGGTAGGGTGGGAAACTCCAGGACTGCTGGACCCTAAGCAGACGTTTCAGGTGTGCGGAGAGGTTCCCTGCTGGGGCCTTCCTTTTGTGGTCAGCCACGGTGCATCCCTCAATGCCAGAAAAGTCCAGGGACCAGCCCAGCTGGCAGCTGCAATTGGGAGTCAAGCTGAAGAAGGGCTGCTTGCAGTGGTAACGCAGGGCTGGCTTTGAGGTTAACGGTGTTAGGGTTTGAAAGCCCCGGGGTGAGTTAGTCCATCTCTTATCCAAGAGTCAGACTATATTTCCTTGGAAACTGGGGATTGAGAAGACAAACAGGCCCCAAAGTCCTGGATCTGGTCCCACTTCCACCTGTGCTCGCTGTGTGACCCTGGACAGGTCACGCTCCCTCTCTGATCCTCAGGCTAGTTTTCTTTAGAATGGAGGGCGGTAAGTGGCCTAGACAGTCTCTTAGTGCCCTCTTCTTGCTGATAATCTCCGGATCTATGGCATTTGATGATGCCGACCTGCCTCCTGCTGAGGAATTGAAACTGGAATAAGAAAAGCCCAAGATTTAGCTTTAAATGTAAGCAGCTGGGAGCTTGCTTCTTAATTGGGTAAACTTCAAAAGATAATGGCATACCTCCATATTGTTTAAAATCACCAGGCTGGGGGTGGGTTGATGTGAAAACATGGGCTCAGCCAATAAGATGTCCTCCCTTAGGAATTAGAGTAATCATCTTGTATTATTTTGAAAATCTGGGGTGCTTTGTTTTGGGTTGTTTTTTATTTTTTATTTCTTCCCAGCTTTATTGAGGTATCATTTACAAATCAATATGGTATATATTTACAGGATACAACATGATTTGATATATGTATATATTACTGTGACATGATTACCACAATCAATTTAATTAACACATTCAACAACTCACATAATTATCACTTTTTTAAGATGAGAAGACTACAGATCTACTCTTAGCAAATTTCAAGCGTACGGTACATCATTGTTAACCATAGTCACCACGTGGTACATTCCTGGAACTTTCATCTCATAACTGAAAGTTTGTACCCTTTGATCAGCATCTCCCCATTTCCCCCACCCTAATTTATTTTCAAATGAACTGGTGAAGAAGAGAATGGAAAGTTAAGCTGGAGCCTCTGAAATGGAGGTGGGCTCACTTCCAGGGGAGGGTTCTGTTACTGAGTCCAGACTCGTTCTGCTCGCCGCACGACAGGCCAATAAATTGGGAGATGAGGTGTTGGGGCAAGGAACAAAGACTTTATTCAGAAAGCCAGCAGACTGAGAAGACGGCAGACCAACGTCCCGGAGAACCATCTTCTCCAAGTCAGAATTTAGGCTCCTTTTATACTAAAGGGGCTGGGGTGGGGGGAGTGGTTAGTTGTTGCAAACTTCTTGGAGTCGGAATCCTTTGTTCTTGCAGCTGTCAGCATAGGTCAGGTCATGATGTTCCTGAAGAACTCCAAGATAAATATTGTTCTCTGTTCGGCAACTTTTTTAAAAACATTTTTTATTGATTTATAATCATTTTACAATGTGTCAGATTCCAGTGTAGAGCACCATTTTTCAGTTACACATGAGCATACATATACTCATTGTCACATTGTTTCCTCTGTGAGCTGCCATAAGATCTTGTGTATATTCCCCTGCGCTGTACAGTACAATCTTGCTCTGCAACTTTTTTATCTCTCTATGAATGGAAAAGTGTTACACCCTTAAAGGTCAGAGCCCTGAGAACGGGCTGTCCTGTGTATTTCAGGCTGGAGGCAACATTCTTTTACAAAAGGTGCAGCACCAGCGTGACTCAGCCCAGGAAAGAGAGCACAGGGTTAGAGCTAAAGGAACAGATCTAACGTGGAGTCAGGTTTGTTCTTCCCTGTTGCAGCTCATCCTCCCAGCCCTGGGGCCGGGCAGGAGGCAGCTTCTCAGAGCTCTGACGTCTGAAGAGGGTTGATAATTTGCCTGAAGGCGTGAGGCACCTCTGGCAGGTCCCCAGACCCCTTCACCTGAGGAGGCCAGACTCCTGCCCCCTAGGTTTTCTTGGGAGCCCCGTGAGGCCGAGTGGAACCACTGAGAGCCTGTGTCCCTATTCCACCCACTGACCGTCATGCACTGAAGCACAGAGTGAACCAGGCAGACAGCATCGATGCGTTTGTCCTCCAGCTCTGCAGGGCGACCTGTCCCGTGCAGCTCAGCTGTGTGGGGACGGCCTCTGAAAGATCCCACACACTCCTCTCCAGCTGCGTGATGCTAAAGAGATTCCAGACTATTTAGGGCGGGAAGTATTCAGCCACCGCGCCCTCCTGCTGTGCGAGTAGCGGTCCTTGGAGAGGAGAGTGGCCAACGGCTCTGAGAAACAGTTCAGGATTTGTCCCCTAATCAGTGACCTGTCCCCATTCTGCCTTTTCCACGGAAATCTACAGTGAAGCCCGAGCCCCACTGAGGGGACTGGCTCACCCAAAGCCACCACAGCCCTCTGCTGTCATACCAAGCCCCGGGGCATGGCTTTGGTTATTATTTTTTTTAATGTTCTCCTTTTGGTTGCAAGGAACTGGGACTTGCTCAGACAACTTATATTATTTTCCATAACAAATTTCCACAAACTGGGTGATTTAAAACAATAGAAGTGTATTCATTTGAAGTTCAGGAGGCCAGAAGGGTTGGTTTCCTTTCAGAGGCTCTGAAGGAGAATCTGTCCCTGGCTTCTGGTGGCTGCCAGCAATGGCTGGTGTTCCTTGGCTTGTAAGTGCATCACCCCAATCTCTGCCTCCATCTTCACTTGACTTCTCTGTGTCTTCATGCACCCTTTTCTGACCCTCAGTAGGACCTTCTCATTGGATCAGGGACTATCCTCGTCCAGTATGACGCCATCTTGACCCCTTATGACATCTGCAAAGACCCTATTTCCAAATAAGGTCACAGTCAGGGTTTTGAGAGTCAGGACATGGATGGATCTTTTTCAACCCACACGACCACCTGAGGAGGAGTGCGGTTTGACAAACAGGATGGAGGGCTGGACTTCACGGCCAGACCAGGGGACAGGCAGCTCCAGGGATGGGGAAGGCTGGCTCACTCAGCCCATCTCATGGCCAGCTCTGTGCCTCTGCCTGGCAGGCCTGCTTCTCTGTCTTTTCACTGCCTCTGCTTTCTCCCCCCAGTTTTCTCTCGTGATGTCTGCCTCCTCGTCCTCATGTCTTGTCTTGATTCCTCATGGTCCCACTTCAGCTTTTCTAACAACATCTCTGCTCCAGTGCTAGCTGCTAATTGCCTCATTCTTGTGATGCTTCCCAGGCTGGTTCCTAAGGGAGGAAATTCTATTCGCCACACCCATCTTTTCACAGCCGCACAGATG
Organism: Camelus dromedarius; assembly: GCF_036321535.1. Classification (NCBI taxonomy): domain Eukaryota; kingdom Metazoa; phylum Chordata; class Mammalia; order Artiodactyla; family Camelidae; genus Camelus; species Camelus dromedarius. The sequence continues at coordinate 66,285,123 of NC_087449.1, read as the reverse complement.
ACCCCTCCCAGGCCAGCATGCTAATTGGATGTCATGGGGTTGTGTGTCCACTCATAGGCCGATGTAGGGTGGGGCTGTGGTACCAAGTGTGCATTTCCACCTGCCCCTTGGAGGGGACGGGAAGGTAGCAGGCATGTGCTGGAGGGTAGGACCCCTCCCCCCACAAGTACAGGGTGACCATGTGCTCCACGCAGGAGAACTCCAAGGGACCAGGATCCAACCGAGTGGAATTGTCCAATTGTCAGCTAACTGAAATATTTTCAGTTTTATTCCTGTTTGAGAGGAGAGAGAGAAAGATAATAGGAACCTGGGAAAAAGCAACCACGGGGAAGTGTTCTAGCATCAGTCCACGTTTCCCTGAGGTTCAGAGCAGCGACTTTCGGGGATGCCATGATCCTTTAAGCATCAGAGAAAGATGGAGCCACATTCACGGTATCATGACCCTTGTTAGGCAGGAAAGGATATCTGTGACTGCGGGAAGATTCTCCAGCAACACCCCTGGGTGACCATCGAAGCTCCTCACGCCTCATTTCCCGACGTCCTGGGTCTCCTGTGGGTTTTCCTGGACTCCTCTGTTATCACGATGCCGCTTGCAGTTCGGCCAGTGAGTCACTTCCTCCCACCTGGTTGCACAGTCCTATCGTTTGTCCGTAGGAGATTCCGTCCTAGGGAATATCGTGTCCCTGGATTGTGGGCTTAAGATGGCAAATCCGCGCTGCGATATAAACGCAGAAGTCATTACCATTCTCCTCGAGTACATGTTAATGACACCACGGAATGGTGATAATTAGATGAGGCATCATTTCACACCATCACCAGTGTGCTTTACATTTATTTATTGCCATTTCTTTCTCCAAAGTCAGCAAAATGGAGACTTGTACAATATCCCAAAGCGCCCGACGAGGGAGCATCCTGCGACTGTTAATTGCCACCTCTTGGGCTTGCTCGTCCCCACTTCCACCTCCAGCCACTTTCTGGGGTCCTCCTGTCTGTTTTCTCTGCCCCCCCCATCCCAGGACCCCAGTGGCTCGCCCTCTGCTCAGTCACCAGAAGTGGCTGCATTTGTCTGCTTGGGCTGCCCTAACAAAGCACCATGGCCTTGGTGGCTTCAACACAGAAATTTATCTTCTCACAGTTCTGGACACAGTATATCTGAGGCATCGTGAGGCCTCTCTCCTTGGTTTGCAGACGGCCGTCTACACCCTGTCTCCTTCCATGGCTGTCTCTGTCTGTGTCTGTATCCTAAGCTCCCCTTCTTAGAAAGACACCTGTCATATTGGGAGAGAGCCCACCCCAATGACCTCGCCTTAGCTGCCTCTTTAAAGGCCCTCTCTCCAGACACAGCCATGCTGTGTCTTGGGGTTAGGACTTCCACATACACATTTGGGAGGGAGACAGTTCAGCCCGTAACACACACCAAGTTCCCCTGAGCCCGGTAGCAGCCCTTTCTGAGCGACTGAGATTCTCTGTGGAGCCACCGTTGTCTGTGTCGGGTGCCTCCATCTTGCTGATCACCGCCTTTCATGTCAGAAGTACTCTGGTTTGGATAATACATCACGTGGTCCTTCTCCTTTTGGGTGGAGTTTGGAGAGACTCAGATGGCCTGTAGGTGACTTTTCCAACCCTCAGGGGCACTGCAGTGGCCAAGCCACTGGGGTTTGGGAGGCTGTTGAGTGTCTGCACTTCATGCCAGCCACTAGCCGGGCGCAGTAGATTTCTTTCTTAATCTGAAAACCTGGCCCCCTGTGATGTGCCAGGCACCGTGCTACCATTTATGTACGCGTTCTTGCACAACCCGGAGGGTGGCCCCGTGTCCATTACTGTTCTTTCCGAAGTAGAAACAAGAGTTCAGAGGGGTTGAGGAACTCGCTTAAGGTCACACAGGCTGGCTGTGGCGAAGTGGGATCTGAACCCAGAGTTTTTCAGTTCCAAAAGCACACGACATTCGTCACTGACCCCTAAGTAACCTGAGACAAAGCCACTATCCTGTCCAGGCCGCCTGGGCTTCCCTTCCCGTAAACCAAACCAAGGTGACAGAGTCAGGCCGGGCGCTCGTAATGCTGGTTCTTTTAGTCCCCTGGGGCTGCCGTAACCAAGCACCATGACTTGGGCGGCTTAAACAACAGGAATTTATTGTCTCCCCGCCCTGGAGGCCGGAAGTCTGAATCAGAGTGTCGGTGGGATTGGCTCCTTCCGCAGCCTGTCCCTCCCACCTCTGGTGCCTCAGACGCTCCCTGGCTGCAGAGGGTGCTCTCCTGGTGTCCTCACGTTGTGTTTCCTATGCGTGTCTTTCTGTGTCCAAATTCCCCCTTTTTGTAAGGCTTCCGGCCATGCTGGATTAAGGCCTGCCCTACTGATGCCACCTTAACTGGGTCGTCGGCAAGGACCTTATTCCCAAATAAGGTCGCATTCACAGATGCTGGAGGTTAGGCCTTCAGCATGTCTTGGGGGGGACAAAAGTCACCACGTATCAGCACCTGGACCTCATCTGAAAAGCCAGCTGTAATAAGTCACGTCCCTTCCCAGGTCTTCCGGCCTCAGTGCAGCAGGATCGCTCCTGTGAGGGCAGGTGGACCTTCTGGGAAGTCGGTAAGGTCTCAGCGGGGGCTTGCCCTGGGGTCTGACTCAGGGGCTGGGGGGACACCTTTCCAAGTGCCTCACCTGTGGATCCTTCAGAAGCTCCCCCCAACCCCCCGGCTGCACACAGGTGCCTTGGCAAGGCCCCATCCAGCTCCTGGGGAGGGGAGCTCTCTCCCAGGTGCTCCCTGACGCCCTCTGTCCTGGTGCCCAGCCTCCTCCCCCAACCTCTCTCCCCAGAATGAGTGCAACCTGGCCTCAGGAGCTGTGGGCGCCCTGCTCGGCCTGCATCCTGCAGCCCAGGCAAGGGACCCGAGGGGCGTTAATGGACAGTGCTCTTCCACACCCGGTCCTCCTGACCCTCCCGGGTCCCGAGTCCCTCCAGCTGCCCAAGCCCACACTCCCAGGCTCGGGGGACACCTGAAATGTTACCTTTATGTTGGTCCTCTCACCCTCTCCCGTTCCTGGGAGGAGGGGGGCCTGGAGGCGGGCGCAGTGCAGTCGGCTCTGTGGCGTCACCCAGGGAAGCCGGCGGTTTGGCCTTTGGAAACCTCCTGTAATGAGATGCCTGTGACCCCTTGCCCACTGCGCCTGCACCTGTGTGGGGCGTGCCAGCTGTCAGACGCTCTCATTTCTGTTCTTTATACTGAGCCCAAATCTACCTCCCAGGACTTCTGCCTGCATATTAAACTGCTGGTGTAGAAGCGCATCATAGGGGGGTTTATACAAACAAATCCTAGTGCTGTGTCAGTGCGCACGTGTGAACATGTGGGTGCAGGTGCGTCTGCAGCACACACGCACGTTGTACGAGACAGAGTACTTCTTGGAACTGGGCTCTGTCCCACCGAGTCCTTCCAGGCGCCTGACTTTTCTCTCGGTGTTGGGGAGGGAGCCGCTGCCGCTTGAAGACGTGAGTCTGTTTGCTGTGTTGTTTGTGCCCTCTGCCCAAGCCGCTGGCTGGGTCCTCCAGGCCCGCCTGAGGGCAGGGCTTCCCCCCCCCCCCGCCCCGTGGTCCCCCGCGGTCCCTACGAGCACTTTGGCAGTGCGGACCTCACCGTCTCAGACACCCCGGACTCATGGGGCTGGGCAGTGTGACCTCAGGACTGGACACAGACAGGGCCACCTGCCAAAGTGAGCATTTTCTCAGGGAAAGAGTCCAAGTGGCCTCGCGCTTTTCCCAGGCACGACCCTGATGGCTGAAGAATTACTTTCACTTGGGGAAGGCGCAGAGCTGCTGAAGCGTGCTGCCTTCTAATCTTAGCGCAGCGCCAGGCGCGCGGGCAGCTGGAAACAGCCAGGTAGGAGCTTCTGGCAGGATGAAGGCCAGAAACGCCTCCAGGCTCCCACCCCGGCCGAAGTGCACATAGATCGATGAGACTGTTCTGGTGGAAAGGGCCACAGCACCTCCCCACACTCAGCGGTCTGGCCAGAGAGGGAGCAAGTCCTGCCACCCAGGAGAGGCACATCACCGTGGCCTCTGCCTGGTCTGCAGGTCAATGGTTCGGCCCCGTGGCTGTGCCCTGAGCCTGGCTTCCAGGGGAGGCAGGCCAGTCAGGGAAGTGAATTCAGAAACCAAGACCAGGGAGGGTTCCATCTTCTGTCCAGGGCTGAAGAAGGAATCTCTGCTAACCTGCCCGGTCAGGGTGTGTCGGTCAGAGGGCCTTCAAGGAGTGAGAGTCATCTGGGAAGCCTTTTAACTGCGTGTGAAGCTGTGCCCGAGCCCCCGAGTTGCAGGATAAGATGCGAGGGCAGTTTATTATTTGGTTGACATTTATGGCAAGTGTAAACAGAGCATTATTACTACCGGATCATGAGCCTCCGAGCTCGGCGAAGGCAGAGCGTGGAGGGTACACAAGTCAGAGAGGAGTTTTTATACAAAAGAGAACAAAGTGATGTGCTCCCGCTGTTAACACTCCCCCATAAAGCAGGCAAGCGGAGAGCAGAAAATTGAAACCGTCAGGAAAGTGTCAGGTCCGGGGCAGCCGAGACACGAGGCGATGCTGATGGAACTGGGGCTAGTGCCCCCTCCGAGGATCAGGATCGCGGGGTTCTGGGAGAGGGGGAGGTGGAGGGGAGAAGGGAGACGAGGACCAAAGGGACAGGAAGCAGGAAGAGCAAGAAGGAGGAGAGAGAAAGATGGAAAAACTCAGAAGAGGCCAAAGCAGAGGAGAGGGCGGACAGAGAAAAGGGTTTCCGTGGTCACTGCTCTCGGCGTTGATTTTTCTCTCCAGTTACTGCCGACCTGGGCTGCCTGGTTCGTTGCTTCCGCAGGAAGGGACATTACTTTTGTCATCTAGGAGTCTTGATGGAGTGTGTGCCTTGACACCTCCTAAAAAGGATGAGTGAGAAGTTTCCTCAGGCTGTGGACTCCAAGAAACAGATGGGTCCTGGTGTCTTCGCAAAAGCCCCCGGGATGTCAGCATCTTGCCGGATCGTTAATGGGGACAGAGTGGCCAAGGTGGAGACTATTTTGGGCTCCAAGAGTTGTGTGTGGTGTTGGTATTGGAAGACATCTGTACTCCCTGATTTTCTGTCCTTGGAACATTGGCCAGGGAGCCCTTCCCAGGAAAGTTATTTGTAAAGTAACCTGTAACAAGCTTCATGCTTTCTGGGCCTCTTGGCCCCAGGTCCGGCAGGCCAGCTCCTGTGGGGGCCCTGGGAGGCCGGTGGACCTTCTGGTTTGAGGGAAGTGCTTTGGGGTCTCAGTGAGGGGCTGCACAGAAGGTCCAGCATTGGGGAAGGGAGCATCCTTCCAAGTGCCTCACCTTGGATCCTTCAAAAGCTCCCCCTCCTCCCCTGCTGGACCTGTGATTCTTGGAAAGACCCAATCTTGAGCCAGGAAACGTGTGAAAATCTCTTCCCCCCTAAGCAAGCCATCCCACCAAGGCACAGAGAGAGAGGTCCAGAGGGACCCCATCCACCCCTAGGGATCGATGCAGGAGGCCAATATGAGCACAGATGTGGACAGAGCATCTGTCAGTTCCAGGCACTGTATGAGACCCTCAGAGGTCACCATCCTTGACCACCTGGTGACATTGAGAACTCAGTGGTCAGGAACCTGGGTGGTCAGCCTGGGACATGATGTGACCTTGGTCAAGTTACCTAACCTTTCAAAGCCACAGTTTCATCATCTGGTCACAACTGTTAGCATGGTGCCTGGCCCAAAGTAGGCACTAAATGCTCTCTCTATGCCCATAATCCCCCAATTAATTTCTCCAACTCTGACCTCTCTCCTGAACCCCAGACTCCTGTACCTACTCAGAGTCTCCTGGGTGTCTAACAGGCCTCTCAAACCTAATACAACCAAAATGGAGCTCTGCCTAAATGTCTAGCAAGCTCATTCCTCCCACGTCTTCCTCATCCACCCATCCATCCCTTTTCTCTAAAAGCCAAGGAGGTAGCCTAAATTTCTGCCTTTCCCTCTCTCCTTCATTTAATCACTCAGCCAACCCTGACAACTCTATCCCTGAAATACAGCTCAAGGCCATCAGCTTCTTTCCACCTCAATGGCAGAGCCCCTCTTCTGAGTCTCCCACAACTTATTTTCCACTCAGTAGCCAATATGTGGACCAAATCATATTTTCCTCCTTAAAATACTCCAGTGGATCCTACTGTGACTAGAATGAAATCCAAACTCCCCTACACCATGGTCTTCCCACCCATCCCTGGTCAGGCCTGCCATCCAGCCTTGTCTCACACCAGGCTCCCCCTTGCTAGCCCTCTGGGTTGCCATACCTGACCACACCCCAGGGCCTTTGCACGTGCTCTCCCCACTGCCTAGAACACTCTTATTCCAGATTAAGCACAGCTGACTCCACTCATCCAGGGCTAGGCCCAAATGTCCTATCTTCTTCCCCAGGAGGATTTGGGGGTGGCATCACTGTGCATGGCATAGGGACAGAAAACTTCACCCCTCACCCAGAAGGCTGGAGAGAGCTGAAGCAGGGACCATGGAAATAATGGAGACTCCACGTCAGGGCTGCTGTTGGCAGGATCCTCCGCCAGGTTGAGGACCCGAGGGGCATCTGACTTCGGCAGGCTTTTTCTTTTTGGTTGGGGTGTCCTCACGGGACTAGGGGATGCCCAGAGCCCCAAGTTCCCCTGCTTCCCTATCCTGGGTAGACATGCCTCCAAAGAGATGGGTGCACCCTCCAGGCAGTTCCCGGGGCCTCTGTAGAGTCTTTGGGCAGGGGTACGTGTGCCCCACACCCGAGCCCTCACTCACTGCGACATTTTCCAGGCTTTTGCTGAGGCTATGTTGGCTCCATCCTAAGGCAGCCACACTAAGAGATCTTGAGTGAGACCTGCCTCTTGAAACATGTGTTCTCAGAGTCTCCGAGCCTCTTCTGCCCCGAGATGCACGTGGAACCTACGGTTGGTTGGAGGGGATTTGGAAAAGTGCAGGAGTGACTTCTCCCTCCTCCTCTGCCAATCCCTAAGTCTAGGTGAAGTGGGAGCTCTAAACTGGGGGGGCTACCAGCAGGCTGCTTGTCCATGGGGGTCCCTGCAGCGTGCCCGGGCCCCGCTCTGCATTTATTGAGGCCAGCCCATTCCCAGTGGCTGCTTTTACAGGGAAACAAAATACTGGTTGAGAATGTGGCTTTTGGAGTAACGTTGACCCAGCTGCGAATCCTGCCTCTTCCACCTACTGACTGTGTGACTGAGAACAAGTTACTTAACTTCTCGGACCCTCGGTCTCCTCCTCTGTGATCGGGGCAAAGCAGTGCCAGCCCCCCGGGGCTGGGCTGAGGACGTAGCGGGGCCCCAAGCTCACGGCAGCTGCTGCTGTGATCACCCACGGTCTCTGTGACAGTCCTCCCTGCTCCCGTCCCCGCACGGGCCTGCAGCCACCTCGCAGTTGACACAGAGGCTCCCTGAAGTCGTCTGTTCTAGCATGTACTGGGTCCAGGGAAGGATGTGGCTCTGGGCAGACCCTATTGGTGCTGTGGGGGGTTTTCTGACTCACAGGGGGCTTGTGACGTTGTCCTGTGTCACGGAACATCCAGCAAGGGAGGGGGGATCACATCCATGGATTCGCCCCCACTGTTCCTACCTTCCCTAAGGCTGCAGGTTCCCAGGAACCCAAGATCGAAGCCCCCTTCTTAAGCCTTGTTCATTTGGTTCATGAGGGGCCATCCAGGGCTCCTGGCGAGGAGGGAGTGATCTAGTGGAGGGGCAGCTGTGAGGAAGAAGAACTAAGCTGCCCAGATGCTAGGATCTCAAGCCCTGGCATTACCCCTCTCAGCTGGGCAACCTTCAGCCAGTAGCTTAACCTCTCTGGGCCTGTTTCCTTGTTGATAAAGCAGGGAGAATGATTCCCATCTCCGAGCTGTTCAGTCATTCATTGCTCTAACAAGTGTGAGGGGGATAGTGATGTGGCTCAAAGGGATGGGTTTGTGCAGGGTCGTCCACGTAGTCCTAAAGACTTCATCCTTTAACTAAAGGGCTCAAGAAAGCCATAGAAGGGTTTTGGGTTGGTTTGTTTGTTTGCATTATTTTTAAATAGGCGACTATCATTAATTGGTGTTTTTAAAAGACGGCGCTGACTCCAGGTGAGGAAGAAGTTGAAATTTGTGAGGATGAAGTGAGATGCATGGACAGCAGGCAGCTCCATGCCTGGCGGACAGGAGGTGCTCAGGACCACTAGCTCTTCCCGTTACATCCGCCATGGCGATGGTGGTTGGGCAAGCAGCCATTCTTCATAATGAGAGCTGTGCGCACCTGCTCAGGAAACCCTGCTCCAGAGGACGTGGACTCAGTAGGGAGGGTGTAGCTCAGTGGTAGAGTGCACGCTTAGCATACATGAGGTCCTGGGTTCAATCCCCAGTACCTCCATTAAATAAATTAACCTAATTACATTCCCTGCCAAAAAGAAAAAAAAAAAACCAGCAAAAAGAAGAAAAAGAAAGTCATGTTAAAAAAAAAAAAGATTAGATGCATGTGTTCTTCAAAACAAAACAAGTCATGATTTAAAATAAAAGGACATGGGCTGATGTGGGCTGATGTTTGCAGCGACATGGATGGACCTGGATGGAGATCATCATTCTAAGTGAAGTCAGCCAGAAAGAGAAAGACAAATACCATATGCTGTCACTTATATACGGAATCTAGAAAATAATACAAATGAATTCATTTACAAACCAGAAGCAGACTCACAGACATAGAAAACAAACTATGGTTACCAAAGGGGAAAGAGAAGGAGGGATAAATAAGAAGTTTAGAATTAGCAGATACAAACTGCTTTATATAAAATAAATAAACAACAAGGACCTACTGTAGAGCACAGGGAACTATATTCAATACCTTGTAATAACCTATAAAGAAAAAGAATCTGAAAACAAATATGTATATAAAATATATAAGACCGAATCACTTTGCTGTACACCAGAACCTAACACAACATTGCAAATCAACTGCACTTCAATGAAAAGTTGTTTGTTTTGGGGAAAAAAAAAAGGACATAGACTGAATCTTCCATGGTAGGTCCTTGGGCCACCTCTATCTAGTGGACTGTGGTCCAGTGATGTGTCATGGAACAGTGCCTGGTCGAGTGGAGGGGAATGTGGGGCTGCTCTGAGGTTGGGGACCGTGTGTGCCTGGCAGCGGGTGGACAGGCATCCTGGGGCAATCCTGGCCTGAAAGCTGCTCGGAGGCCTTGATCTACCTGAGGGTAGGAAAGCCTGCCTCGGGGCTCAGAAAATAAAATCAATCCTTGGCACTTTCATTGTATTTAGATACAGTACGTTACAGTTTTAGTTTAATACAATCAACGTTAGAGCATTTTGAAGTCACAGGAAGGGAATTTGAAATGTATTAGGTTCATTTCTTAGCTCATTGTTTCTAAACTTTGAAAAAAAGTTGTTTTTGGTGCAAGTCATCATTCTCTCATTTGTGTTATCTCCTCCTATCTGTCCATCTTCTGCTACTTCCTAACCTTCTGCTTTCTTTTCTTTTCTGTCTTTTTAAAAAATCATTGTCTCCCTCCTTCCTCCCTTTCCTCTTCGTTTCTCACTTTGTTTTGTCCCTCCCTCTCTCCGTCTCTCCATCCCTCGCTCCCTCCCTGAAACAGCTCAGGCATGATGCACAGGTTAGACCTACTTGAATTCCAACTCTGCAACCTGTTAGCTCAGTGACTTTGGGCCCGTTACTATTAAGTAACCTGCACCCATCGCTTTCCACACCCGGAAAATGGTAACAATGAGGGAATTTGCCTCTGGACGTGGCATGAGGATCCACTGTCAAACGTCTGGCACCTGGCACTTGCTCAGTGAAGGTAGATGTTGTTGTTTAGAAGTAGCTTCATGGAGCGGGGAGGGTCTCTATCCCACCTCTGTTGGTGGCTTCACTTGATGGCCAAACTGCGACTCGTGCTTTGTTTTGGATGACTGTGCTGCCGCCTGGGAGGTGGTGAGCTTTCGCTCCTGGGCCTTTCTGTGTGGTGGCTCCCTCTGATTTGGGGAAACCCCTGGGTAGGCTTCCACTTAGTCTGAACAGGTGTCCTGGCATGCCTCACCCACCCCCCACCCCGGTCCCCTCCCCACCTTGGAAGGAGCTGGGACATCACGGTCTTCCCTGGAAGGCCGCGCTCACCTCGGCGACGCTTTGGGTGGCTGCAAACAGTGCCCCAGGGGGTCTGGGCTGTGCTGAGGCTGTCTGTGTGCTGGAGGGCAAGGGGGTCTGGGCTGTGCTGAGGCTGTCTGTGTGCTGGAGGGCAAGGGGGTCTGGGCTGTGCTGAGGCTGTCTGTGTGCTGGCGGGCAAGGGGGTCTGGGCTCATTTTCAAAAGGAAGGTCCAAGCCCAGATGTTTGAAGGACTAATAGACACAGAAGATGTCCCCTCTTCCAGGCTCCTCTGAGCTCCTCTCTTTGTCAGTAAAGCAGTGACGGGAAGGCTGTGGTCAGTGGTCCCAGGGACCAAGAAACGACAAGCCCGGTGGTCTTATCCTCTGGCGGAGGAGGTGGGATCGTCCAGTTACTTCTCTGAATCTGTGGCTAAAAACCTTGACTTGATAAATGAGACGTGACCTTGAAGTAAATTTGCCTATTATCTGGGAGTCATGGAAGCAGAGATTAAAAGTGGACTTCATTTATTTTACGAGGAGTCGGAGCATGTCAAGCTCCTCATAATTAGTAATAAGCTCATCTCCGCTTGATGACTTTTTACACTGTTTGTATTTTTTATCGATGTCGTCACGCTCAGGTGGCCATCGCTTCCGGCCAGCCGTTTACGGCACGGGGTTTTATTTTAACTCCTGGGGACCTGGGGGGTCTCTCTGCACCCCAGGGCCACCCTCTTGCCCTTTGCCTCTGCTGCTCCTCCGCCTCCCCGCTCAGACTCACCTCTCCAGACTTGGCCCCCTCAGGCAGAAATAAATCTTAGGTGCTGAATGTAGATGTACTTCCCTTCGTCCTCCTACAAGAGGAAGCGATGTGCAGTCCCTTCTTGGGTTAGCCAGCACCGTGCGGACCACGGCAGGCGCACGGTCAGGGGAAGGGCTGCTGTTTCCAGACCAAATGAGGCCTCGGAGCCTTTGTTAACGGGGCTCCTGGCCGTGCAGCGCCTTGTTTGTGGACAGCCAGGTCGCCCGTCTTTGTCCCCTCGGCCCCGTGGCGAGAGCTCGTGTCTCTGATTGGCAGCGCTGACAGTCAGGAAAGAGAGGGGGGCACGGCACGCCCCCCGGACCCGGAGCCCGGCGGCTTTCACTGTCAAGTCTTGCCCTTCTGCAGCCCAGAAGGCACATGGGGAACTGGGAACCTCTCTTCTAGAAAGCTCTGGGAGACGTGCCCCGCTGCGGGGCCTGGGGTGGAGTGGGCTCACCGTGGGCCCGAGGGGAGCTCGCTGAGAGCGTCTTGGCTCCGTCTGTTCGGCCCTGTTGTCGGTGGTGGGGGTCAGATGACCGCTTTCCAACGAGACGCTGGGGCTCAGAGAGCGGCCAGCCTTTCCTCATTCCTGTGATGTGTGTGCGGGGGCCCGGGGGGTCTAAGGAGGGCACCCCGGGTTGGGGCCACGGTGGGTCTTGTGCTTCACAGAGGACTGGGCAGCTGATGGCCCTGCTCCCAGGGCAGGGAAGACCATGGCTGGCCTCACCCAACTGTGCTCTGGAAGAGGCCGGGGAGCCCCCTCCCCCTCGGTGCTCCCAGCAGTCGGTCCCTCCCACCAGGGGGAGGAGGACTCAGGCAGCCCGTCCTCCGACCCCGTGAGTGTCAGAACCATCCTCACCCTTCAGCTCGAAGTTCGTCTCTTCTTGAAGACTTTACTTCGAATTCGTTTCTCTTTCCTGCTGTCCTTTGGCAGTTAGTTTTAGCTCATTAATGGAAGAAACATTTTGACCACTGTGATGTGCAGAGATGAAGTGGTCTGCAGATGGACCACCGGGCCATCTTTAGAGCTGGTGCAGGGGCTCCGGCTGTGTTCTTGGAGCACGAACTCTGAAGCGGGAGAGAGCAGGGCGTGCGCTGAGGTAAGCAGGGAAGATAAAACACCTGCCTTCTTCTGAACCAGGGTCTGGGCGGAGTGTTTCAGAGCTAGCGTACTAGCTGACTAGGGCTGTACCAGTACCGCAGCCTGGGCGCTTAAACAGCAGACCTCTGTCCTCTCCCAGTTCCAGAGTCTTAAGTCCACGATCAAGAAGCTGGCAGGGTTTGTTCCTTCCAGAGTCTTTGAGGGGGAACCTGGCCCGTGACTCTCTCCTGGCTTCTGGGGCTTTGCTGACGATCCTCAGAGGCCCTTGGCCTGTAGATTCATCCTCCCCACGTCTGCCTTCATCTTCGCTGGGCATTCTCCCCACGTGCATGTCTGTGTCCAAATCTCACTGTTTTTCTAAGGATACCAGTCATATTAAGTGAGGACCCACCCTAATGACTTCAGTTTAACTTGACCACCTCTGAAAAGATCCTCTCTCCAAAAAAGATCACATTCTGAGATACTGGGGGTTGGGGCCCTAACATACGGATTTTAGATGGGGTACAACTTAACTGATGCCCGCTCAGAAAGAAGAGGTGCAGCCTAGTGACGTCGAAGCTGGAATTCACTGAAGAGGTGGGTTCAGGAGGTGACTCCCACTAAGGCCGTGTCTGACAGGACGGGGCCCTGGCACTGAGGTGGTGGAGAGTGGGGCTGAGAAGACAGGCTGCCTAGCCCTCGGTTCAAACCTCAGGTCTACTGTTTACCAGCGAGTGACCTCTGTCCAATGACTTCACTTCTCCAAAGCTCAGTTTCCTATTTGTAAACGGTACCACACTCACCTTGGAAGGCGGAACTGGGGTCCAGTGAAATAACTGGTGAAAAGTGTCCATGCACTGACCCTGTGCTGGGGACATGCTAAATGCTCGCGGGCTTTGTGTATTTCCATCCACCTTCGCCATGTCCTAGAACGGCCTGGTCAGTCAGGGTTGGCCAATGCAGACGCGGGGATTTGCAGCAAGGAAGAAGGTCAGAGGCCACCCACCTCCTGCCACATCTGCCACCTTCTCTCCACCAGATCTGTCTGCAGCCACTTGGCAGTCAGGGCACAGCACGGCTTGGCTGAAGGGAGTTTACTGCTGAAATTAATAGGGTGATTTTCTGCAGCACATAAATCTGTCCGCGCTCGGCTGAGGTCTCCCGTGCTGCTGCCTCAGCCGTTGTTAATGGGACTTACCCCTGGAAAGCGGGGCTGTGGGTGTTAGGGTGTCGTTCTGGATGCTTCTTCCTAGGGAAGGGGTACAGCTCATGGGGAGATTCAGTAATCGAAGCTCAGCTTGGCTTTTTAGGCGCTGCCTGCCAGCCTGGCCAAGGGGTCGCCTTCGACAAAAAATAGGAGGGAGGCCGTGTTTGTTTAGAATAATGGTCCCTCATCTTATCAAGCTGCCCAGCACAGGGCTGACAGAAACCAGCTGGGCCTCTGGTTCTCTCCAAATGAACGATCGTTCATGTGTTCAACGCATGTCTCCTGAGCTCCTCGCTTGGGACAAGCCCATCACCGGTAGTGGGGATACCAAGGGGAACAGGGCAGATTTGGTCCCCAGCTTCATGGAACTTGAAGTCAAGCAGAGAACTTTGGGGTTGGGGTCAGGGGAGCAGTCAGAAAAGGCTTCCCTGGGGAGGTGGCCTTCTGGCTGACACTTGATAGGTGAGTCAGAGCTGGCCAGGCCAGAAAGGGAGGCCACAGAGCCTGGGACCCCTGAGGAAATGCATCCTCCTTCTTTAAGGACTTCTGTGATTCTTCTTGTTTACTGCATAGAAGGAACCAGAATATTCAGGTCCTATGTATCCAGTCACCTAAGTGACTTTTCCACAGCTTGACTTTTTAAAAAGTCAAGGTGAATCTCATTTCATGCAATAAATATTAACCTGGAAGGCTGGGGTACATTAAACTTTTATACATCACAATCAATTTCTTATGCAAGAGAGGACTTGCCACTAGTTAAAGGAGTTTGGGGTGAAAACTCTTTTGGTGAGAGTCATCTTCCTCATTCCTCTGGGCAGAGCCCATGCATACGAACCATCGTTCATTCTCCAACGCCTCCCCTCCCTGTCTGCACCTCTGCCTTGATTCCCAGTGGCCTGGGCTGCTCTCTGCCTTGGATCCTCTTTGAGGAAGAGTCCTTGATATCTACCCTCTAGGGGTTGAAAATTCCTAAAATGAATAGACCATAATCCATCTATCTTAGAAAATCAACTGTGAAACATTTCTCTGTATTTGGGCAGGGCCAGGTGGCCCACTTGCAAATAGTCACAGCTATTCCCAAATGACTCAGCATACTCACAAAGCCAGAGCACCTGTCCCCGACCTGCTTCACATCCTAGACACCTGATTTTGGAACTAAGACACTTATTCTGTTTTGGTCTTTTTCTTATAGTTTGTGGGCTTGGGTAGAGTTGGTGGATGTGGGCGGAGTTGGTGGACTTGAGTAGAGTTGGTGGGTGTGGGCGAAGATGGTGGACTTGGGTGGAGTTGGTGGGTGTGGGTGGAGTTGGTGGGTGTGGATAGAGTTGGTGGGTGTGGATAGAGTTGGTGGGTGTGGATAGAGTTGGTGGGCTTGGGTAGAGTTGGTGGGTGTGAGTAGAGTTGGTGGGCTTGGATGGAGTTGGTGGGTGTGAGTAGAGTTGGTGGGCTTGGGTAGAGTTGGTGGGTGTGAGTAGAGTTGGAGGGCTTGGGTAGAGTTGGTGGGTGTGAGTAGAGTTGGAGGGCTTGGGTAGAGTTGGTGGGTGTGAGTAGAGTTGGTGGGCTTGGATGGAGTTGGTGGGTGTGAGTAGAGTTGGTGGGCTTGGGTAGAGTTGGTGGGTGTGAGTAGAGTTGGAGGGCTGGGGTAGAGTTGGTGGGTGTGAGTAGAGTTGGAGGGCTTGGGTAGAGTTGGTGGGTGTGAGTAGAGTTAGTGGGTGTGAGTAGAGTTGGTGGGTGTGGGCAGAGTTGGTGGGCTTGGGTAGAGTTGGTGGGTGTGAGTAGAGTTGGAGGGCTTGGGTAGAGTTGGTGGGTGTGAGTAGAGTTGGAGGGCTTGGGTAGAGTTGGTGGGTGTGAGTAGAGTTGGAGGGCTTGGGTAGAGTTGGAGGGCTTGGGTAGAGTTGGTGGGTGTGAGTAGAGTTGGAGGGCTTGGGTAGAGTTGGTGGGTGTGAGTAGAGTTGGAGGGCTTGGGTAGAGTTGGTGGGTGTGAGTAGAGTTGGAGGGCTTGGGTAGAGTTGGTGGGTGTGGGCAGAGTTGGTGGGCTTGGATGGAGTTGGTGGGTGTGAGTAGAGTTGGTGGGCTTGGGTAGAGTTGGTGGGTGTGAGTAGAGTTGGAGGGCTTGTGTAGAGTTGGTGGGTGTGAGTAGAGTTGGAGGGCTTGGGTAGAGTTGGTGGGTGTGAGTAGAGTTGGAGGGCTTGGGTAGAGTTGGTGGGTGTGAGTAGAGTTGGAGGGCTTGGGTAGAGTTGGTGGGTGTGAGTAGAGTTGGAAGGGCTTGGGTAGAGTTAGTGGGTGTGAGTAGAGTTGGAGGGATTGGGTAGAGTTGGTGGGTGTGAGTAGAGTTGGTGGGCTTGGATGGAGTTGGTGGGTGTGAGTAGAGTTGGTGGGCTTGGGTAGAGTTGGTGGGTGTGAGTAGAGTTGGAGGGCTTGGGTAGAGTTGGTGGGTGTGAGTAGAGTTGGAGGGCTTGGGTAGAGTTGGTGGGTGTGAGTAGAGTTGGAGGGCTTGGGTAGAGTTGGTGGGTGTGAGTAGAGTTGGTGGGTGTGAGTAGATTTAGTGGGTGTGAGTAGAGTTGGTGGGTGTGGGCAGAGTTGGTGGGCTTGGGTGGAGTTGGTGGGTGTGAGTAGAGTTGGTGGGCTTGGGTAGAGTTGGTGGGTGTGAGTAGAGTTGGTGGGCTTGGGTGGAGTTGGTGGGTGTGAGTAGAGTTGGTGGGCTTGGGTAGAGTTGGTGGGTGTGAGTAGAGTTGGTGGGCTTGGGTGGAGTTGGTGGGTGTGAGTAGAGTTGGTGGGCTTGGGTGGAGTTGGTGGGTGTGAGTAGAGTTGGAGGGCTTGGGTAGAGTTGGTGGGTGTGAGTAGAGTTGGAGGGCTTGGATGGAGTTGGTGGGTGTGAGTAGAGTTGGTGGGCTTGGGTGGAGTTGGTGGGTGTGAGTAGAGTTGGGGTGTGTGAGTAGAGTTGGTGGGCTTGGGTAGAGTTGGTGGGTGTGAGTAGAGTTGGAGGGCTTGGATGGAGTTGGTGGGTGTGAGTAGAGTTGGTGGGCTTGGGTGGAGTTGGTGGGTGTGAGTAGAGTTGGGATGTGTGAGTAGAGTTGGTGGGCTTGGGTAGAGTTGGTGGGTGTGAGTAGAGTTGGTGGGTGTGAGTAGAGTTGGGGTGTGTGAGTAGAGTTGGTGGGTGTGAGTAGAGTTGGTGGGTGTGAGTAGAGTTGGTGGGCTTGGGTAGAGTTGGTGGGTGTGAGTAGAGTTGGAGGGCTTTGGTAGAGTTGGGGTGTGTGAGTAGAGTTGGTGGGTGTGGGTAGAGTTGGAGGGCTTTGGTAGAGTTGGGGTGTGTGAGTAGAGTTGGTGGGTGTGAGTAGAGTTGGAGGGCTTGGGTGGAGTTGGGGTGTGTGAGTAGAGTTGGTGGGTGTGAGTAGAGTTGGTGGGTGTGAGTAGAGTTGGAGAGCTTGTGTAGAGTTGGTGGGTGTGAGTAGAGTTGGTGGGTGTGAGTAGAGTTGGTGGGTGTGAGTAGAGTTGGTGTGTGTGAATAGAGTTGGTGGGTGTGAGTAGAGTTGGGGTGTGTGAGTAGAGTTGGTGGGTGTGAGTAGAGTTGGTGTGTGTGAATAGAGTTGTTGGGTGTGAGTAGAGTTGGGGTGTGTGAGTAGAGTTGGTGGGTGTGGGCGGAGTTGGTGGGCTTGGGTAGTTTTGGTGAACCGGGGTACCTGGGGGCAAAGACCCCTGATAGAACATGACTAGAAGAACATGAGTATTTTTCCAGCCCACTCAGATGAGAGAGGCTCTCTATAGAAGTTGGAAGATTTGGGGGAAACTTTAATGCAGACACAAGCCAAGTGGAAAATGTGTGAGCTGTGAGTAGGAGGCACCGCACACTTGTCTGACCCAAGTGTCAGATCAACACGGACGTGGTGTTCAGTCATTGTGTCTCACGTGGACGTGGGCTGGGCTGTTTTCTTATCTCCATCTCACTTGGTGATTAATACCTTTTTTAATGTTCAGCTGCAGTGAATTCTTAATAAATTATTTTGTAGCACATTGAAATCACTTTGTAAGCTTTCTGTTAACACCTTTAAGAGGCCTCCAGCCATAAAATATTACTTTATCATCTTCCCCACGCTGGACATTTGATGTAATGCTCACGTCTTGGGGCTTGTTAATAAATAATGAATGGAGGGATGATCTGGGGGGTGACCTTTTGTAGAACATCATCCGTCAGCCAAACTTCACGTTATCCTTTCTTTTATGCCGACTCCGGCTTGCAGGCTATGCAGTTTGCAGTTTGCTTCCTGCCGGTGAGTGGTATTTCCACAGGATGGGGGCCGCTGGACATTGTTTTTCTCTGGGACCTTAGGAGGATTTAGGCCCTGTGAGAGCAGGTCTATTTGGGGTCCACCCAGAGTCGGGGGAGGAGGTCTCTTGACTGTGTCCCCAAGTTGGTAATGAGACCCCACTGACCCCAGCAGGTGCTCTCTGTGTCTGGAGCGTGGTAGCCATGCGGCCAGCCAGCTGGGTGGGGGCGTCTCTCTGCTAAGCTTCTGCACCTTGTTAGCCCCCCTCCAAGGCAAAGCAAGCCAGAGCATCACAAGGACCCTGACACCTGCGGCCAGAGCTCAGAGGAGAGTCACGAACTGTGAAGTCACTGAAGTTTAAAATCAGAAAGAAAGGGAAAAAAAAAAAAAAGATGTTTTTCTAGTCCAGCCCCATCAGTTTGCAGAGAGGAACCAGTTCAGAAAAGCCCAGGGCCTTTCCCAAGGTCGCACATGGGGTCTAGCGGACTTTCCACTTGATCTTGAACTCTGGCCTTTGTTTCTGTGCTCTCCATCATGCGACAGCTCCAGATTCACTTCTTTTGTTCATAAACCAGTGTTTATCGAGCACTGACCAGATGCAGGAGCTACATAGCATCCTGGGGACTCTGCAGAGAGCAAGGCAGATATGTGTCCCTGCCCTCCAGGACGATGCCTGTTAGACCAAAGAATATTTGGTGACCATCCCAGCTCTGATATGTGCTATGAAGGGAGAGGGGAGGGCACTCAGGCAGCTATGGGAGAGGCTCTCCCGAGGGCAGCATGTTGGAAGTGAGACGTCAAACAAGATTAGGATGCTCTGGGGGCCACGAGACAAGGGCATCACTGTGGGTCATGCGCTGAGGCGACAGAGATGAGGTCCCCTATCTGTGGATAAGCCCAGTGGAAACATTGCCCCTGGAGCTTGTAGCACAAAGCAGAGGCTCAGTGTGCGTCTGTGGGTTGAGTGAGTGAGTGAGCCAACCATGACTTCTCCAATGAGGCGGGTCAGGGCTGGTGGTGGCGGTGGTAGGCTCTAGGGTGGAGGGCCTCTGGTCTCGGTGGCTGATGACGAACGACTGGGGGTCAGCCCAAAGACTGACCTCCTCAAGGAGCAGCTGTGATGTCTAGCTGGCCTCACACTTGGCCTCGAGGCCCCATGAGGACTAACCCCAGGGTCGTGGTCCCCAGACGTCTCGGGGTGACGCTGCTCTGTGAAGAGGCCTCTCTAGCATCACGCACTTGGTGTCCCTCCCCCAGGGAGGCTTAATGACCCGAACCGGTAACACCAAGTCAGGCATCTGAAAATCACCCTAAAAATTATCTTTCGAGTTTTATTTCTTCAAATCCTGAGTCAATCACATTTTATTGTTGAATACTGAAATCTCATTACTTTAGGAAGTGCTATTACCAAGCTATTACTTGAAAGGAATTTCTCTCTCCTGTTCTGATTAAAACCTCCTGTTCATATTTAAAAAAATAATTTCAGATCTTTCTTCCTTTTTTTTTTATGGTCCTGAAATTGTAAACGTGCATGAAGCCTCTCTGCCTGGGCCTCGTGCTGGCGTGTGGCCTCAGCAGCGTAGGCTGGTAGAAAGAGCACCCTACCCGGGCTGGGATGGAATGGCGGGCCCCCTTCCAGGACGCCTGCTTGTTGAAGATGGTCCCCGTTCCTGCGTCTGGTTTGGTTGCTTCATAAGACTGTATAATCATATGCTAAGATTCGATTTATATGCTAAATTCTCATTGTAGTTCTGGCCCAAATGATAGCTCCCCTGGCCACTTGGTTTGAGCCAGCTCTGGGGTAATTTGCCAGCAAGGCAATTCTGGGAAAGCTGGCCGTACAGTCCAGAGTTTGGCCTTCCCACTGACTGATGAGCCCAGAGGAGCTTGCTTGGCCTCCCGGAGGGAGGTCAGGCCCTGTCAGGTCAGGTCCACCCTGGAGGATGGAAAGTGCAGCTCTTGAGAAGATTCCTTCTCCTCTCCAACCATTGCTCCCACCTCTACAAAGCTGTCCTGCTTCCTGGGTCTGAGTCTCCAAGCTGGGAGATGGTCCAGGCCCTGCAGGGTGCGAGAGCCTCCATCACCTGCTTACCTCCCAGCATCCTTTCTCCTCTGGCCCCTGCCTGCTCGCTGTGAGCCTGGTGGATGCAACACCATTGCTGGCACGTGGTGCTCAGAAAATGTTTGTCTGACCGGGAGCAGAATTAACATCAGCATCCAGAAAGCCGAGTGGGTTTGGGGAGGGAAGTGGCCTCAGGAATTCTGACAGGCAGAGATGATTTTTTTTGTACGTTGGGTCCCCCCGGCCAAGGACATCCTGCTCAGTCAATTCCTTCCTTCATTGCTCCCATTTGTTTTGGGCTGGCTCCACTGATCTAAGCCTTGATGTGTGTTTCCACGTGGGTACAAAGTCCTAGCAATGCAGCTTGGGGCGGAGACCCCCTGGCCGGGATTGCGCTCGAGAAAGGATCTGCTTGATCCTGGCTAGGGGGAGCCAGGGAGGAGGAGGGGGAAGCGGCTCCTTCCTCCCCAGGGGCTGCCCCGCCAAGGCCACGGTCTGCCTTGGAGAGAACTCAGAACAGCTCTGCGGCCCCACACGGGCACTGGCTGGGTGTGCACGCAGCAAGAATTCTTTTCTGGACTCTCAGCAGATGGAATTATTTACGACCGCCAAGGCCGAGATTTCCTGGCTCTGCAGACAACGTGCAGCAGGTGAAGGAGACCCTCTCCTCCTGCTGAGAGCTGACGATAACATTCTGCAAGCCCTCCCCACCGATGTGTCTTCAGTGGCGTGGCCGAGGATATTTTTAGTTCCCTGGGTGAGTTGGCACCCAAGTACCCGCATCTACAATGAAGGCTCTCGGACCACGGGCTGGAGGCACCAGCGCCAGCCTCCCGCGTGGATACAAGACTGCAGTGACCCACCGGCTGGGCTGCCCGAGCTCCCTCTGCAGCCTCCCTCCCTGGGATGGAGAAGGGGCAGCCCCCTATTTCTGACACAGCCCATCTGTCTGGGTCGCTAGTCTCAGAGTTAATTTTGGATGGAACTCCACCGACGTCTCCCTTCTGGTGATGCAAAACCTGACCTTTGGCTCCGTCTCTGGGTCCTTTCCCTTCTCCTCACCCCACGCCGCCTGCTGCCTTCATCTCTGCTCTATTCTTTCCTCTTAGAAAAAAATCCTGCTGACAGGAGCTTTCTTCCTTGTCATTTTGGAGATCATCAACAAATTCTATAGAGAGGTGACCTCCATTATGAGAAAGAAACGGGTTGTTGGCCAGGACCCAAGCTGAGGAGTTGGAACTCTTTTGACTGGCAAGGTGACATTGTGTCATATCAGCATTCACGGCCAGCGCTCTTCTCCTAGGAGAGTAATTATTTCTTTCAGAGCGAAAGGTCCAATTTGCTGTAAAGAACAGAGCCCCAGGTAAAGCGGAAGAGCTGGCTGCAAGCTCCCTTGACATAAAGGAGACCCGACTGCCCCGTCCCCAGCTTCCCTTCAGACTCTCCATCATAACGACCATCCCGCCAGATTTATTATGTTTATTTGTACTTCCTGCCTGTCATAACACATTAGGGCGGCTTCACATTCCTTTGGCGAGGCCGGGCTTGGCAGATTGAGCTGAGTGCCCCGCCGCCGACACCACCTCTGCATCCTCGGCTCCGGGTGGGGGCCGGGAGGCCCCTTTGGAGGAACGCGGAGAGGTCTGGTGCACCCCGCCCCCAGCTGCCATCTCCCCGTCTCCCGGGCCATTACAAGGAGGGCGGGTGGACCGAGTGTGCAGCCTTGGACCTAACAGTGCAGTGGACTCTGTTCACTGAGCACTCACTCTGACCCAGACCTGGAGCAGGTGCTTGGCACCCATTGTCTCACTGGGTCCAAACAGCAGGGCCCCTAAGCAGCCCTGTGTGCCCATTTTATGGATAAGCAAAGTAAGGTTACAGGTGAAGCCTTCCCCAACCCCTCCCTCCACCAGGACGGGGGCTCCATCTACCCCTGGGGTAGCACTTGTCACCTGTACATCTGTCCTCCTTTCCCCAGCTGCCCTCCTCAGTAGCTGCAGCTCCTTTTCTTCTAGAATGCCGCTGGAGCCCAGTGCCCGCCGCCGCACCTAGCCCGTGGCAGGCTCTCCACGCGCTCTTGTTCGATGATTGAATGGAGATGCAGTGAGATGAATTCCTACCCGCGGGGGCCCAGCTGGATTTGAGTCCCGCTGTCCCACGGCAAAGCGCAGGCCCCGCTGCGTTACCTCACTTCCCCTCCCGCCATGACTGTCACCCTGCATTTCCACCCGCTGTACCTCGCCTCCTCGCCCTCTGCCTCTGGCTTGGGGGGTTCGGTCCACCCTGTCATGTTTCCCAAGACTAGAGGGGAGAACGTTTGGAGGTACAGGTGCCCAAGGAGGTTTGGCCAGGTCCCAGGTTGGGCGAGTTCCTTCCTGCCCCTCCTCCACCCCCATCGCCGGGACTCGGAGGAGGTAGGGAGGTATGTCCTTCATGAGAGGGGTCTGAACTGGACTCTTAACCCGGGGTGCAGGAACAGAGGGGGCTCCTGTTTGTCATGCTGGCCTGGGTGGAAGCTGGGATGGCACTAAGTTGCGGCCGATCTGAGCCCTGGGTGTACAGTTACCTAACTGGGTAGGGCTGGGACAGAGTTGAGACTTGAACTTGAGACTTCCAATTAGTGCTCGCCACTTCCCAGCTTCCATGTGTGAGAGTTAAGGGAGCCTCCCCAAGACCACCATCACTTCCAACACCAACTGCACACTCTATGTAACAGCCCTTCTCTTTTCTGGGCTCCTGGCAGTGGCAGCCCCCCGCCCATCCTGTGCCCTATAAGTGGTTCTGAAACCCACTCAGCCCCCGGTGTGGGCATAGGGGCTTGGTCTACACAGGAACGGCATCGTCCTCCTCACCTCTGGCTGCGGCAACAACTTTATTTGGTTTGATGTATATGAAAGAAATAAAACTCAGAAGCCCATTGACTTAAACAGGGAACCAGTGCAGCTTGGTTATTACGGTGTACGCTAAATTTTAATGGCATTTAGAAAGCGTTTTGTGGGGTAGAAAATAGAAGCAAACCCATCAAGCCTCAACTATGCTCTATGTTTTATCACGCAGAACATTTTTCTGCTACAACCCAAAGACTTTAAAATGTAATAAGGTACATTTGAACCCAAGGGTTTTAAAATATACCTGAGAAACACACATATCCCGAAATGGAGTAAAATAATCCATTATGATCCAGGTCGGATTCGAGGAAAGACACACATTACTGGAAATGCTTTTAACATTTCCCGGCCCACCGACGGTCCTTTATTGACACGTGTTACTGCGCCAGGATTAATGCGCCGCCAAGCGAGGGGGGGCGGGGGGGTTCCCCCTCAGCCTTGCTGAGCCTCTTGCTGTTTATTAATGTGTTTCTCGTGTGTTTTCAATCACATGCCGCATAAATTAACATATCAGTTGAGAAATGAGGCCGGTTTTCCATTCATTTCATCGAGAACGTGTTCCAGTGCTCACATGTGTCTCCCCCCACCCCGCCCCACTGGATCATGGTCCTCACCGCCTCACTCGGTTTTCTTTGCTCTGAGTCCTGGGGTACCACGGTCTGTACCACTTCGTATTTTGCACTGCGCTGGCTTTTCATGTCGCTGGTCATCCTCACTCAATCTGCTCATGGCTTCTGCAGCTGCAAATGGCCCAAGAATTCTCAGGGAACCAGCCCTGCTTCTGTTGGCCGTAAAGCAGTTACTTGCAGAAACCGGCTCACGTCATCGAAATGCATTTGAAAAGTGGATCTGTTTTCATGATCTTCAAATTTGAGGGCTGCAGAAATCCTATGGAGTAACTGGTTCAGCGGTTCTCCATTGAGGGGTGGGGGGGAGGGGGTTTTACCCACCTAGGGACACTTAGCCGTGTCCCAGCATTCCTGGTTGTCACACCTGGGGGGGGGAGGGGTTCCTGGCATCTGGTGGCATCTAAGATCCAGGAAGGTTTCACGTCTTTTGCAATCACACAACCAGCCAGTGGTGGAGGCAAACAAGAACCTCCTGGAGTCTACTGGGTTGTTTTCATATCTCGACCAGACCTGAGCTGCCAATCTGGGGACATCCTGAGCTGACCATGAAACTCTCTTCTTTCTGGGGGCCCCAAGTTTCTGCTGCTGATGATGCGGTTTGGCCGCACAGCTCTCTGCTACCTTATATGCCTCTCAGCAGCCCTGTATTCCTAAGCACCCACAGGGCCAGTTTCTGCCGGGTGCTGGCCTCTCCCTGTGTCCATCCCTGCCCTCCCTTCTGGTATCCACGCGGCCACTGTAGGCTCTGTAGGGGGATGTGCTGACCCGCTCTATGCCCATAAACACACAGCCAGGTAAAATCAAAACCTCATTCTAGGGCTGAAAATGATGGTTTGGAAATGAAGATTCCTGTTGGTGTGCTTATGGCATTTTATTTTATTTATTTAACTAGGATTTAATTTCTTTTTCCAAAAATGAACATCCAGAAGTCTACCCCTGGCCCACCACCTAGGGGTGGGGTGCACATCCTTCCTGGGCTGGGTCTCCTGCAGGCTTACGGCAGAGCAGTTGCAGAAGTAATGGGAACATGATTTGGCGTCTCATTTTCCTACTTAGCCTTAAACATGAACTCGTCTGTGTGTTTCTCAATCAACTTCCTCATCATCAATGTTAATAATTATAACGGCCCTACCTACAGTTATTGGGCGCCTCCACGCGCCTCTTGTAAGCCCTTTGCGGGTAGGAGCCAATTCACCGCCCGCAGCTGCTCTGGAAGGCAGGTGTGTGCGTGTCACCCCCACTGCGTGGGGATGGAGCTCAGGGGGATGAAACAGGTGACGTTAGGTCACAGAGCCAGTCGGCTGCCAGGCCAGGATCTGAACCAGAGCAGCCGTCCGGATTCGGGCCTCTCAGCCACCACCCTTCCTGGCTTCTGGTTTTCAGTGGCGGCCCCTCGTATCCAGGAGGCCAGATGCCACTGAAGTGGCCCTGGGCCAGCGTGGTGGTTCTTCTGCAGTGCCCTTGGTGGCCCCAGGGTTTCATAACCAACCTAGCATCCTAGGTGGACACTCTGAGGGTCCTTGCTGGCTCCCTACATGTGATCAGCAGGGGGAAACACAACGGGGACTTTTAGTCTAGACTTTCTCGACCTTGGCACACTCAACCTTTTGGGCAGGATGGTTCTTTGTATTGGAGGCTGTCTGTGTGTTGAAGGATGTTCATCCTCCTGCCTGGCTCCACCGACTGGAGTGTTTCTACCCGGTGACAACTCCCCTCCCCCCAAGTCCTGACAACCAGAAGTGTCTCTAGACTTTTCCAGATGTTCTTGGGGGGCAAAATTGCTGGGATTGAGGACCATCTTGCAGGAGACAGGGGCAGGATTTGATTGCTGTGGATTTCGTTCTCGCCCCCGGACCCCCGAGTCGGCCACAGTAGGCCACAGTGAGGCCCGGAGTGGACATGGTGCGCAGGCAGGCAGCCGGGAGTGCTCTGCCTCCATCCGCCCCCCTCCCCAGCGCCACACGCCTCCCCTCTGCACCGTGGGTGGGGAGCCTTGCGTCCAGACTCCATCCAAGCCCAGTAGGGCCCAGGAGCCGAGACAGCAGGAAACCCAAAAAAACGATCGCCTGCTTCCAGACAACTTTGCTTTTCTGCCTTGTGGGGAAACTTATAAATTATTTGGAGAGCAATATTAGTCTTTTTGCTTCTGAAAAGGGTTCTGCATCTTTAATAGAGCCTGGTTTTGAAACATAACTCACAGAGTTGTACAAATAGCCCATCAATAGTGCGGTGGCTCATTTCATTGTCCTCAGCGCATGGAATCTTCATTATTTGCACTGTTGATAAAAGGCAGCATCTTCAGCAGATCCGCACTACTCTATTTAGCTGAGAACAATGATTTATTCCTCCCTCACTGTTGGACATCCTCAATTTCCTTGGGTAATAAAGAATGCTCCCACGGATGGGATGAACAGGGGTGACTGGCTGCTCGGAGCCTGGCAAAGTCAAGAAGAGCGGAAAGGGGTCCCGACCGGTGGCCCCTGCAAGGGAGACAGTCCAAGCGTGCCCCGGCCCGCGCCGGCAACCGCGGCCTCTGGTGGCAGCCCGGAGCTAGCACGTGGCATTGACAAATTGCCCGGGAAGCAGCCGGGTCCCTGATGGAAAACCGCCCACCTCAGCACAGACAGCAAGTGCGCACCCGTCCAAACTGCTCGCTCCTGCTCGGAGATGCAGTTCTAACAGAGCCTCTATTCAGTACCACCACCGGGGCCGGGCCAGGCTGTGCGTGTGTGTGTTTGTGCCAGCGCCTTGTTTTCTTCCTATTAGAAAATTCATGGACTGCTGAGAGAGGGGAAATCAGAGTCATAGCCTCAAACTGGAAATGGTAGAATTTTCACATTCAACATAAAAGGGAATTGTTGCAATCCCGGGGCAGAGTGGGAAGGAGGCTCTGCTCAGCAGAGGCTGTGGGGATGGAGGGAGATGGAGAGGCCGTGGACGACAACGGGAAAACCCTGGATGCCTGCTTCTCCTGAACGCAGAAGTAATTTGCTCCATCTCGGCCTCACTCAGGCGGAGCGGGGAAGGTTCCAGAAGTCTTTCGGCATTTCTGGGACAGAGGCTCTGTGCATATGGGTGCAATGGCTCCGAGGTTAACCTTTAGAAGGAGCCGAACGGCAGGGGAGGGAGTGTGTGTGGGCCCCTGAGCCGTGCGTCTGCATGTCCCTCGAGGCCAGGCGACCGAGGGTTCTTGGAGGGGAAGGGTGCTCTCTGGGCCCAGCCACTCGCCCACGTTCATGCGGAGTAACTGGCAGGTAGCCGCCAGCCCAGCTGCGAGGACCAGAGACGTGAAGCTGTTTCCTTTCCTTCTTGCTTCCTCGTGTTTTCCACACGGTGCTTTCAGGGAGGGGCCTCCTTGGTGGAGTTGTGCGGGACTGGAAGTTTCTGGAAGCAGAGAACTAGTGAGTTTGTGGCCTGGGTCATTTTCACTGGGGGCGCTGAGAGAGCCGAGATGACCTGTGACAAGGAGGACTTTGGGGCACGTTCAGAGAGGACATCGGGGCCAGCAGGGCCATGATCCTCGGTCTCCAACCAGCTAACAAGGGGCCACTCAGTGCGGTCCTGGGCCCCCCACAGCCCTCCACTCACCATTGACCACATCCCGCTGACCCCAGCTGGGCACTGGGGCGCCTCACCCAACGGAGGCAAAATCCCCTTTCCGAGAGGAACTGTTGCTATGGCAACCTGGCTCTGGGAACTCCCTGGTTGCCACTGGGGGTCTGAGGCAGACGGACCTAACGAGTGTGCTGGTGGAGAAGGGAAGTGCATGCCGGGGAGGACAGGCGAGTTTGCTGAGCTGTTGAGCCGTCACCGTGCCTCTCCCCCTCCCCGAGCCGGTGTGTCCGGGCCCTTTCCCCACTCAGGCCAGGCCCCGGTTCACAGCTCCAGTTCCTCCGGGTAGGGAGCCCCTGTCCCCATGGTCACCATACCTGCACTGGAGGATGGTGATGAATGCTGGGGCCCCAGTTCCAGGCAACAGACATGAGACTTGGGTTTGTGAATTTGTGACTCAAACATTTCCCATCCTTATGGCCTTTCAATTGTTTAATGCAAATAGAAAAGCTTTATAGGGCCAGCTTCCTCTAAGCCCTGCTTTGTCAGCAAAGACTGGGTGGAGGCAAAGGTAGGATAGAGGGGAGGGACCGAGGGCAGGGACCACCTTCTGTTGTCCCAGGTGGGCCCCTCCTGTGGGGGCAGCCCTACCACCCCCTTGCCTGCCTTGGACCAAGATCCCATGAGCCCTTAGCTTTTAAAACCCTCATGGGGAGACTGAATAAATATTTCAAGGTCATCCAAGGGCTCCCGTGGGTCTTGTTTATTCACAGTATGCTGGCCACCTCAGTGTAGAAATGTTTCAAATTGCAGACATGTGAATGGCAAGAACACAGCCCTTTATTTATTTCTTTGATCATGAATTTATTTATTTTTGCGGCTTCCATCACCCACCTGGGTTTGGGCATAACTGGACAGCAAGTGTCTCTGCTCTGGCCAGTCCTGTGTGCTTGTCCGGTCTTGCCAGCGCCTGCCTGCTTGGGGAGCTTTGCATTCCGTCTTCACCTGTGAGAACCAAACTAGCTGGTCCAGGGGCTGAGGAGGAGCATGTGCTGTGACGAGCCCAGTGCGCGAGGCGGGGTGTGCCATCCACTGGGCAGCCCTGGCCCGGTACCTGGAACTAGTCCACCAAGCGGGGGCATAGGTACTGACCAACAGAGGGAGGCAGGCAGCATGCTGGGGCGCCCTGGCCCTCCCGTGCCGGTGAGCTCACGGGGACACGGGGTGAACGGGGGCTGTGGTTCAATCTACCCCCCACCCCCACCACCTCTACTCTTGGTGATACGACCCCCCTCCAAGATGTAGGAATGAACAGACCCACTTTATACTACGGGCGAGAAGAGGAGAGGACTGTAGCCCCGTGGAGCTAGGACTGGACCCCAGGTCCGTCTGACTGTTGGTGTCCTCTGCTGTCCAGACCTGGTCCTGTTTTTGCCCTGGAGATGGAAGCCAATGCACTGTCTGCCCAGGTTTAGTTACCACCTGCCCACTTGAAAGGAGCCACCTCACAGACAGGTGCTGCTCCCTGGGGCTGCTTGATCCTGAGCCTGAGTCTGACGGTTCTTGTGAATGCGGTCACAGGTTGGATCACAGGTTGGCATCAATCTGGAGGTGCCGAGCCCTGCTGCACATCCATCCTGAAAGGGCTCTGCTGGCGGCTCCAGCAGGCCCCCGCCCCCTGTCCCAGCACGTGGAGAGCACCAACCTGGCGGGTTCACAGGGCAATGTGAGCTATTCTGGCTCATTTGCCTTCCCCCCGTCACCCTCTAACCCAGTCTCTAAGCATTCATTCATTCAGCAAAGTTTTGCTAAGCATTTAAAAAGTACTAGGCATTGGGAATGTAGCAATTAAGAAAATTCTCATAATAGGAAGACAGACACGTAATAAACGTGTAAAAGCAATACTATGTTAGGCAGTGAAAGTCCAGATACAGAGAGGACTTCAGGCATGGCTTGATCAAGACTCTGGTCCTGCTGTCTGTTATCCTCTCAATGCTTCCTTCTTCCTTGGGTTTTCTGTATCCTCGGCTGGCTTCCCTCACATTAGTAAAATGGCTGTGGGCATTTCAGGTCTCACAAACACTCATTCCACTGTCCAAAAGAAGAGCAAACCATTGAGCAAAAAGTCCTGGGCTTCAGACTGATTGGATCAGTGTAGGTCACCTGATCACCTGCAACCAATCCCTGTGGCTGAGAGGGTGCAACTGGTTTAGACAAAGGGTTGACAAACCATGGCCCATGGACCAAATCCAGCCTGCCTCTTTTTTTGTAAATAAAATTTTATTGAATACAGCCATGTCTGTTTGTTGACATATTATATATGACTGGAGAATCAGGAAGGTAAACAGAGACTGTATTGCCCACAAAACTCAAAATATGTACTATCTTAGCTTTTACCAATCCCTGGCTTGAATACATCTGGGGCTATCCTGGAAGACCATATTATGAAATCCCTCCAACTCTTATGATTGTGACACAGTGGGGCGGGGGTGTCATAAACGCTGGGAAGGAGGTCACCCTCTATTTATTTATTTATTCAGCAAATGAAATTTGGTCGACTTATATGGAACTAACTCCCTTTGCTCTGCCAGAGAGAGCTGGATTTGGAGAGAGAAAAAAGCTGCATTAAATAACTGAAGTAGCCTAAAAGTGGAAGCAACCAAACGTCCCTCAACTGAAGAAGGGATAAATTAGTGGGATCCATCCATACCATGGAGTATTATTCACTCACACAAGGGAGAGGGGTACTGACATGTGCTCCAACGTGGATGAGCCTCAAACACACAATGCTGACTCAAGAAGCCAGACACAAAAGGTCGTATATTACATGGTCCCACTTCTATGAAGTATCCGATATAGGGACATTCACAGACGGAAGGCAGACTGGTGCCTGCCAGGGGCTGGGGGAGGGGCCAAGCACTGGATAGACAGTTCCGGGGTTCCCTTTGTGGGTGATGGAACCGTTTTGGAGCTAGACAGGGTTAATGGTTTCACACCATTCCAGTGTGTTTAATGCCAGTGAATCGCACACTTCAAAACAGTGAATTTTATGCTATGTGAATTTGATCTCAATTGAAAAAATAAAACCAGAGCCCGAGGCAGCACTGAACTGGTGGGAAGGCTTGTGGTTCCGTAGGTGTTCAGAGGAGGAGCCCCGGGGCCAAGACCTGGCTTTCTGGCTGGACTCCATTCCCACTTTTCCTGGGCTCACGTCTCACACGGGCTCCTGGCCAGCGTTCCTGGTGCCCGGGCAGCCCTGGCCTCCGACCCGTAGAGGTGCTCTGCTCACGGCTTACAGCCCCAGGTGTCACCACAGGCGTCCTCCTCGCCTGGCCGTCTTTAGCACCCTGGTGGTGAAATGCCACCATGCATGGCGGGGTCTGTAAATTTGCCTTCAGGTTTGGCATTTATGTTTGCCATCCTTGTAAAACTATTTCCCATTGCTCCCTGGTTTTTATAATGTCAATATACTAAGATCTCCCTCTCAGTGTTACATTTGATGCACAATGCCGCTTTCTTTATACCCTAGAGCACACGTGTTTTTCTAACTTGGCTTTCAAAAATAGGTGGTTTTCAAAGAGATGTCACAGGAGACTTGCTGTTGGCAGTGAAATAAGTTGTTGTTTTCTTGTGGTCTGCAAAACATGTGATGGGATCCTTAATTGAAATTCACCTTTAACATTCAAGTTATATTTTTATGAAATTTGAAGCCCATCGTAAGGGACCATTATCTACAGAGATTCGTTTCCTCTGGGAAGTTTCTTCCTTGGTGATGCAATGTAAATTCAGGAGCCGCGGACAAATGGCGGCGTCTCGTATTTCGAGCTGGTGGCAGAAGAGGCTGCAGGTGTCAGTGCCCGGGACCCTGTAAAACAAAGCACTTCCTCTGTCTGTGGTCCTCTTCCTGCTGGGCTGTGTCACGGCGCTCTGGAGCGCTTCTGAACCTTTCAACCCGCAGAATCCCCTGGAAGGCGGGGCAGGGGCCGTCTGCACTCGCGGGCAGGACTGAAAGGGACCGAGCTTCTTACTTTTTCTGTTTCTGAGTCTTCACTTTGATCTTCAGTTTTTCTGCTTGCCTCTCCTCACCTCTCCTCCGCGGGAAATCTTTCCTCGTGTTTTCACTGTTCAAGCCGCATAGCATCTGGGAGCCGAGAGAGTGTATCCTCGTCTGTCTGTCTTGTGTTCTCTCGCAGAGACTTGATGAGGCTGTGGCCAGGCTGAAAAAGAGCCATCAAAGTGGGCAGGGGGGAGAGGATGACTCTTGATCAGCCATCACCACTTCAGGAAATAAAAAGGCAATTTAATTAATCGCCCGATGCTGGTGCTGAGGACTGAGTCTGCAGAAGCTACTCTACTATTTGAGGAAATTATTACAGAGTGTACATTCAACTCTTAGGATAAATACCAAAATCCAGACATCATATGTTCTGACATGTGTATTATTTATATGCAAATCTGGCTTTTGCAAAAGGGTTTCCCAAGACACCATTGGGTTAGTTTTCCTGCAGATTCAAAAGTAACTGTCCATCTGCCTGGCATGTCCCTCTCCTTGGATGTCCTTAAAATATCACCCAGTTAGGTCAGATTTCACCACTCCTGGCCACACTTCCACTGGGGCTGCTGAGCTGAAAAATCCTCCCTCTTTACAGCCTAATTCCAAAATGCCTAAGTAAGACTCTGGCATAAGTTCATGACTGGTACGGAGAGTTTGAGGACTCTTTCTGGAGCTGAAATGATACTCCTCCGTTCAGATGCCAGGCAGCGGTGAGCACTTTGGGCTTAAGGACAACTATCCTGCCTGCCCGCGTAGTTGGTGCGGGCACTCTGGATTGCTAAGCAAAGCTGTCGGGGGACATGTTTGTAAATATCAGCAGCAGTAGCCACAGAGGAATGAGAACAGTGGCCAGTTAGCATTTATCGGGCACTCACTCTGAGCCAGACACTGTGCCAAAGGTTTGTCATAATGTCCCAGGGTTTGGCAGGGTGATGAAGATAAGCTGCTTTCTAAAGAAAGTGGTTATGAAAATGTGCCCTGGAGTCAGACAGACCACATTAGACAGGATATGTTCAGCTGCAAGTGACCAAAACCCCAATACAGCAGTGGCTTAAACAGAATAGTTTGATTTCCCTGCCTTGGAAAAGATTGGTTAGGGAATCCAGAGCCAACATGGCAGCTGGTGGCTGATCAGAGTCTCAGCTTCCCATAACCCAGCATCCCCATTCTAATACACGGCTCTAATACAGACCCAAGGTGGCTGCTTGAGCTCAAGCCATAGTGCCTGCATTCCAGCAGCAAGAAAAAAGCTGGGCGTGCAGAATCATCATCGTTCCCAGGACCAGCACAGCCCCCGGCTCCTCAGTCTGAGGCCAGGCTCCATCACTAGGGAGGAGACTTGGTAAACCGTGTAACTTGTTTTACCCTTTGTAGTTTACACAGCATGTCTACACACCTGGCCGCATTTGAATTCCATAATAACCCAGCGTGTTAGTGTTCTTGCCTCTACAGTAGAGAGGCTGGGTCAAGAACTCAAAGACCTCCCTCTGATGTCCAATCCAGTGCTCCCTTCATTTCTCCTACACTGATGCCCCTTCTTGCTCACAGGGAGAGTAAAAGGGAAATGACATTTCACGTAAGACATTAAGCATATGCCACTTTGCTGCAGTGACTTATTAGCCAAGACACACACACACAGACACACGCACACACACAGACACATGCACACACACACGGAGGCAAGGACAGACACGTGGACATAGGAATGACCCTATCTCCAAAGGTTGAGTGTAAGAAATTTGAGGTGAATCTTCTCTTTTGGCTGTTAGTTTGTCTATTTATACAACCTGTTTCTATTTACCAAGCACCTCCAACGTGCCCGGCATTGTGCTAAGCACGGGGGATACAGGGATGAACACACAGACCATCTCTATGCTCGTGTGAGCTTGGCGTTTCCTTTGGGGCAAAGAAGCAAGGTCACCACATCATCACAAAACAAGGACATGCTGACTTATAAATGGCATGGCAGAAGGAGCACGGTGCCCCAAGAGTATAGGTCCTAACCTTACATCATTGACAAACTGAGACCCTTGCCACTGCAAAGGAAAAAGAAGGGCCAAGAAGGACATTTTTTTTGCCAAATATAAACAGTGAGAAAAGCATCCTGTATTCCCTAAGGCTCCTTGGCCTCCACTGAACATTCCCCCATGCACTTACATGCCTACGTATTCATTTAATCTTTCTCACCCATTTAACGCAGTGTAGTATAGTGACCTAGGACATGAACCCTTGAGACAAATGCAAACTGGTTAAAATCCTGGTTCTGTCTCTTACTAACCCAGTCACTAATCCTGTACAACTTGGGCTAACTTCTTTGTGCTTCAGTCTTCCCATCTGTAAAATGGGGGTAAATAATAGTACATCTACTTCATAGGGTTGTTGAGAGCATTAAAGTAAGTTACTATATATAAAGCACTAAAAATAACATATGGCACAGAGTAAGCTCTGTGTAAGTGCTGGTTCAGGACGATGAAGATGCTGATGATGATAAAATTTATGAGGAGGAAGAGGATAAGAATGATGATGATGAGGGTGATGCGTGGTGATGATGGTGGTGATGATGACATTGAGGAAAAGGAGGAAGATGGTGGTGCTGACACTGATGAGGAGGAGGGGGAGAATGGTGATGCTGATGGATATAGAGGATTATTGAGTCTCCACCATGAGCCAGCCACCATCCTAGCTGCTGGGCGTGCAGAGAGGAGCAGAGAGAATCTCTGCCTCCATTCTCCCAGTATAGCAGGGAGTGAACACATCCAAGGGTGACACAGGGCATTGTAAGTGCAGTGGATTAGCATAAGGGGTCTGGGCTGGTCTGCTCCCCCACACCCCACATGGGGCCTGGAAAGGAAGAAGAGGCATGGGAAGCTGTGGTCTCCCTTTCTGGAAACCTCCACGGGAAGGTTTCTATGCAAGGTGTGTGGGCATAGGGGACAATGTATTGAAAGGCAGGCAGGCTCCATTCAGCAGTCTAGAAGCCCACCTGCAACACAGTGGGAACTCATTGCTTCTCATGGAGCTTTGAAAGTGGCCAGGGTCCTCTGGTGCTGAGACCCTCACCTGCTGCCCATCCCGAGTGCCCAGGTCTGGTTCTTCTGCGCCGTGGCGCAGCTCCCCCAACCCCGGCCCCCAGCCCTGTGCAGGTGTGGGCCGTGGGAGGCCTTGCCTGACCCAGTGTTAATTTTTAGCAAACAATTTGCTCAAATATCTGATAGTTCTCTTTATTTCATTCAAAGTTAAAAGGAGTTTGTGCCCATTTAAGCAGCAAGGGCACATATTTGATAAATCAGCAGATCTTTGCCATTTTGTCACTCTTAATTTTTTGTTAATTTAATTAGGATAGAGACAGTCGCGTCTAGGTGTGCTAAATCACAGCCCGGAAAACTCCGTAAATCACTTCAGCATGGAGCGGGTGTGCGGCGCGGTTCATCGGGCGGGGCGGGGCTGCGGCTTCGGGACAGCTGCTGGCAGGGATGCCGAGTCTCTGTCCTCCAGTTCCCAGCCGCCCCCAGCAGACACACACCTGCCTCCCCTCCCCGCCTCAGCCTCCTCGAGAGCAGCTTCTCTGCTGCCCCAGGCCTCTGAGGACGTCTGCTGTCCATGCTCCAAGGAGTGCCCCCTGCTGTCCTGTGGCAATGTCCCCTTCTCAAAGCCGTTCTGGCTCGAGGGGATCTGAGGCCAAGCAGCCTTTGTGTTGGAGGGGAGCTTCCTCCCCAGTGCGGGGGCCTCACGCTCCAGAGCCCCCACCCGCCTCTCCTCCCTTAGAAGCTGCTGCCTTGCTTCCCAGCGCAGGGCCTGATGGGCTGCCCCAGGCCCTGCATGTGAGGCAGGCTGGCCAGAAGACCGGTCCATGGGCTGTCAGGACAGGGCGGCCCCTGGGATGTTTGCCAGTCCAGCTCCAGCTACAGAAAATTCTTGGTCCAAGGAGAAGGGGCTGGGCACGCCCACAGCACGCACGCAGCCCTGCGATGGGAGCCCTTCCAGCCCGCCTGCTCCCAGCCTTCTCCACACCCTCCTCGGAGTCCTGAACCTGTCCTTGGACTCTTAAAGTTGCATCTCAAGGGGCTGAATGGAGCAGGTGGGGCCGGGATCTTTTACGACCCAACATGAGTGGCAAGAGGTAAAAAGACTCCAGGGA
This sequence comes from Camelus dromedarius, assembly GCF_036321535.1. NCBI lineage: Eukaryota > Metazoa > Chordata > Mammalia > Artiodactyla > Camelidae > Camelus > Camelus dromedarius. The sequence goes on along the minus strand of NC_087449.1, from coordinate 66,250,311 downwards.
TACGCCTGACCGCCTCCCAGGCCATGGCAGGGTCTGCCTCCCGCCACCAGCAGGGGTCTCTGTCTGGGGATGGCTTGCAGGTCTGGGGGGGGATGCACCCGGGACCCCCAGCCATGAGCCCCGGCTGCAGGAGGCTGTGCGCCACCCAGCGTCGGGGCCTCCCAGCGTCAGAGGGCACAAGTGCCTCCCTGACTGTGAGGCCTTGCCCTCCATCCCCTTACTGTCCCTCTGTCCGTCTTGGCTGTTTGCTGTTAACAGGACACTTGATTTTAGCTGGACAGCAGCGAGCAGCATCTCCAGAACAAATAAAGCTGTGCAGACGTTTGCTCCAGGCGTTTTACGTTTCAGCTTGAATATGTTTATTTCAGCCTTGCTGTTTGACTCGCGTCTCTGCGGGGATGTCTGGGATGTTTAAGTTTCCTGCCCACATGCCAGTACTTTCAGTAAGGGGAACCAGACAGGCTGAGGACGCTCCTGAACCTGTCCCTCTGCACCCCTGAGTGAGCCAGGGAGGAGAATCAGCCCTACGGGGGGTGCAGCAGACACCAGAGGGCAGGGGCTGGTGAGGCCGTGCCAGCTTCTGGAGGTGTCCTCCCAGGGCGCTTAGCCTGGCAGTGACTTGGACATGTGCGGGGCTGACGCCACATGCCTCCTGTGGAGTCAGTGCTGCCTGGTTTCCAAAACGAGCCCAGAGCTCAGCACAGGCTCCACCCTGCCCCCAACTCCCACCCACACCCGGCCCTTCTGGCTCCAGGTGCTTTCCAAGCATCTGACTGGAAACCCAGCACTTAGCTGGCAGTTCTGCCGCATCCCATGCAGTTTGAGCATCTTTCCACATGCACAAGCCTCATTCACTCCAAGGTTCTGGGCCACTCCTGACTCCGGGCACCCCAGTTCCCTCTGAAGAGCCCCTCAGGAGCCTGTCCCCACTCCCCAAGGCTCCTGCACACCGCGTTCTAGTTAAAGGCAGGCCCCTTGGGGAAGCTAGTTTCATGGTGACCGTTATCAAGCAGAGACGCTGCTGCCGGCCCTGGGATGGGCTGGGGCACACTGCATGCTGGAAGAGGATCTGTTGCCACAGAAGCTGATTTTGAGCCCATCTTTCCAGCTGGGGCAAGTCTGCCCTGATCCGCCCAAATGATTTTGAGTTGACTTCACGGGCCCAAGATGCAGAACCCTTGAACTCAGGAACCTCAGCCACCACCCGGCTGAGCTGCCCCGCACGAGAGAGGGATGCAGTCTCCAAAGACTGGGAGGCTGCAGCCTCTAAGTCACCCCTGATGCCAGCCTTGCTCGGGGCCCAGCCCCGCTGTGTGGTTTTCCCCTGTGGTTGGGTCCTCAGCCCTGCTCCCCGGGCCCCTGCTCGTCTCTTCCCTGGACTCCATTCTCCCTAGCCTCCGGCTCAGTGACGGCCCCTCTCCTGCTTGCAAGGAGCGTGCATGTTGGCATGGGAGAGACGGGTTTGGAGGCCCAGCCCCACCCTTGCCAGCTGCTCCCCCCCGCAGCGGGTAACCATCTCAGCCAGCCTCCACCAAGGCCCCAGTAAAACAAGTGAAACAGGACAGAGTGTTCCCTGTTGCATCAGGTGGAGAAATCGATGAGCTAATGTTTGAAACCCCTGCTTCCGCTAATGTGGCTCCTCCCTCCCTCTCCAAACCCACACAGGCCACTGCAGGTGCTCTGAGAAGTTCCTCCTGCCACGCCCAGTGGCTTTTCAGTCCTCGCCAGATGTTTGCTGGTGCTGCGCACTTCTGCCTGGAGCTCTCGTTGCCATGGTTTCCGTGATGCTACTTCTCGGGTCCCTCTTAACTTGCTACCCTTTTGGTTCCCAGTCTCCTTTGCTGGCTTCTCTGGAATCTTCTGGACATCCAAGTCCCCTAGGGCCCTGCCCTCGGTCTCCTTCCTTCCCAGCATCTCTATGTCCTGCCTCCAGGGGGACCTTACCCAGTGTCATGACTTCCATCCCCCCGCCTCCGGCGTGTGCTGCAGGCCCTCTCATTGAGCATGCTCAGACCAGAGCCTCTTACCTCTCATCCCCGAGCCCCACCACTAACACCACCAAATGAAAGACTTCTCTTTCTCGCACAGTTACAGTAACACAGCAATCCACACAGCCCCGAACCAGGAGACCTCACAATCCTAATTTCTCCTTGCTCTCCATGTCCCAAGTCCAATCCTTTATTACGAACCCCCACTTCTGCTCTCCCATCTGGTCCCTGTTTCCCCCTGAGCCAGGCCATGAGGTCTCTGGACTCCATGACTGCAGCGCCCCCTGCCAGCAGGCAGTGTCCCAGCGCCCCTGACCCCAGACCCCTGTCGCCGTCCAGCCCAGGTTTCCCCTCCTGCTTCCAGGGTCCTTCTGTGCTTCTTGGCTTCTCTTAAAGCTAGAGGCGGCGTCCTTCACCCAGCGCACACAGAGAGAAAGCTGCAAAATAGATTTTAAAATGTGCACAGTATAAAAATGATAGCAGAAGATTGGACACAGATGGGTAGGAGGTTATGACGGAAAAGAATTTTGCTTAATCTTGGAATGAAAAATACCCTGATCCTGGCAGAGTCCAGTCAGAAGGAATTTCCAGCGAGCTCTGTCTTCCTGCCACATTGTCTTCAACACAATTGATCTTTGCTTTTATTGCTTTTCTCCTCCCTTCCCCTCACTTGGCTTTTTTTTGCAGATAATGCACGGAAAGCCGTTTTCTGTTGTTGGAGCCATTTGTGAGGGAGGCCTTCAGCGTCCCTGCCGTTTCCTCCCCTAGTGCTGCCCCCTCTGTCCCCTGCGGGCTGGGGGCACCTGCCGGCCTTGGTCTGTGATCGGCTGACCTTGGAGGGCCTGGGTTCAGCCCCCAGCCCCACCACTGGCCTTGGACAATTTGCCGTTGTGGGGATCAGGTCCTCACATCTGGAAAATGAGGATCTCATCCCTTTCCCATAAGGTTGTTGTGAGAATTCGGTAGAATGACTGCAGGAAACGTGTAGCTCTGGAAGGTGCTGGATCTCATGTTGCTGCTTCTCCTGTTGTCACTGTCACCACGAACGTGAGCCACAGAGCCGAGGGTTCAGCAACTCTGGGTCCATGCTGTCGGGGGCCGCCCTGGGCTCACCCAGCCCCATCGCTGTGGTGCTGTTGGGGGAGGAGGCAGAGAACATCTCCATCCTTGGGGGGCCAGCGGGAGAGGGCGTCTCCTGGCGTCAGTCTGAGCAGCCCTCCGGCCCTCAGCCTTCGGGCGCACCAGGCTGGCGGGGATGGATGCGCACATCCGACTCCCTCTTTTCAAAATTCGAGCTTTCACGGAATCAGATGGGAAGTGTTAACAGCCTCCCTCTTCCTGGAAGGAATGTCCTGGGAGGGTTGCTGCTGGGAAGCTGGCAGGGGCCCAGCCGAGGAGTCTAGCACTTGTTGGAGCCACTGCCTTGGGGACCCTGCCGCGTGTCCCAGCCCTGGGCTTCTGGGTGGAGCGGGCTTGGCCCCCAGCCTGCCTCCCCCCCTGCCGTGGGCTCAGGCGGGCACCTGGCTCCCCGCGAGGATGTGCCCGCTGGGAGCACTTCTCTAGGTACAACTGGGAGTCTAGTGGGGCCATTTTTTCTCTTGTTTTTTCTTTATTGAAGCGTAGTTGATGTACAGTGTTGTGCTAGTTTCTGGTCTACAGCAAAGTGATTCATATACAGATTCTTTTTCAGATTCTTTTCTATTATAGGTTATTACGAGATAAAAATATAGTTCCCTGTGCTGTATAGTAGGACCGTGTTGTTTATCTGTTTTATATATACTAGTTAGTATTTGCAAATCTCAAAGTCCTAATTTATCCCTTCCCACCCCCTCTCCCACTTGGTAACCATAAAATTGTTTTCTACATCTGTAAGTCTGTTACTGTTTTGTAAATAAGTTCATTTGTATCATATTTTAGATTCCACGTGTAAGCGATGTCATATGGCATTTGTCTTTCTCTGTCTGACTTACATCACTTAGTGTGATCATCTCAGGGTTCAGCCGGTGGCGCCTTTAGTTGCTTCTGTTGGCAGCTCCCCTTTCCTACCCAGAGAGGCCTGTCCCTCGGCTGGACCAGACACGTGGACCAGGGCTGGAGGGCCTCGAGTGTCCGCACCCCACTCCGGCCAGATCGGGGCTCCTGCCCTGCCTCTTCCTTGGTCGGGAGGCCTGCCCTCGACACGTGCTGTTCTTTCTGCCTGGGGCTGTCTCCCCACTGGAGAAGTGTGGCCAGGGCAGGGCCCAGTGCCAGGCACAGAGCCACGTGGTGCTGGACAGGTGCTCCCTGGGTAAAAGGAGGGGAGGGCAGACAGAATGGGGGAAGGACCCGATGCGGGGGCAGGAAGGTGGGACTCTGTGTGGATGCTTGCCCCTTGTTGCCCGGCTCAGTCTCTCAGAGTTTCCCTGGCGTCTACTCTGTGTTATGAGATGGTCCCTCAGATGCCCAAAGAAGATGCTCTCCCAGCCCCAAGTGGTCTCTCCTTTGACCTGTCGCTCCTCAGCTCCCCTCTTTCTAACCTATCCCTTTAGGGTCATTTCCTTTGCTTCTGGGTTCTGCCCCCGTTCCCTCTTGCAGCCCCAGGTCTCTTTGGCCACCGGAGGGGTTGGGTATCCAGACCATTGCTCCAGCATATCCAATGTGTTCCCTTGGCACCTCTTGTAAGCAGCCGGCTTCCTGACCAGACTGGGGAGAAGGGCAGAAAGGAGTGGCTTCCAGACGCCACCTGTCCCAGGCTGAGCAGGAAGGCAGGTGGGCGGCTCCACCTGAGCGCCTCTGGCTGAGCACAGTCCTGGCTTCTCTGATTTGCCCTTGACTGGTCTCTTAGACACAGATTGGCAGCCACAAGGCTGAATGATGCTCCAGTGAGATACATGCGGGCGGCTTGTGGGCGGGTAATTTATCTGAGTTAGCACGGGGCGGGGGTGCGAGACCCAGGGTGAGAAAGCCTGTTCTCTGGGAGTTGACGGAAGCCCCTCACAGTGGTGTAGGCAGGGAAGGGTAGAATCTAAGCCTAGGGTCCCCAAGGGAGTGGGGTGAGGCCAAGAGAAGGGAGGATGCAGACAGGAGAGACTTGGGAGCGTCCCAGGCTTTGGAGGAGAAGACAGGATGGTTGGCCCAGACGCGAGTGGTCAGGGCAGGGCCAGCCCAGGCTGCAGCTGCGGGCCCCATGGCTGCAGGGAGGTTTGCTTTCCAAGTCTGAGGAGCTGATTTAGCCCATGGGCACTTTTTATCACCACCTGCTATTTTAGCATCGGCATAACTTTGTAGACCTACCTGTTGCCTGGCCTGCAGTCCTGAATTAGTGACCCACCTTTACCTGCCTTTACCTGCGGTGCAGCTCTGGGTGCAGGAGAGGAGGCAGAGCAGAGCCAAGAGCCCGAGGACAGTGCAGGGCTGGTCCCTTCCCACTTCTGTCTGGCCACATCCCCGCGCACACTCTGAGGGCCCTGGAGAAACTCGGCTAGGGCCTGGGCCTCTGGAAGCTACTGGTCTTCCGTGTCTTAAGAACAGGAGGTCAGGGTTCACTGGGTCAGAGTGGGAGAGTGACAGAAGCTGCCACGGGTGTCTGCTTCCTCTGAGCATCCAGCACCACACAGGGACCCTGCGGTTGGGGACCCAAGCTCCACACTCCAGAGCAGCCCCTTCTGGGAACCCACCCGGACCCACGTGGCGGGGGCACAGCTCGTATGATGCATGCTGCGGCTGCTCATGGGGGTAGCTGCCAGTGCCAGTACCGGCTCTGGGAAGTAGACAGACCGAGGCTCCAAGAATGACCCTGCTGCTTACCAGCCCTGAGACCCTGCCATGGAGTTCTTCTCCCTGGGCCTCAGTCTCCCCTGGTGTAAAATGGGGGTAGTGAGAATGCCAGTGTCGGTAGGTTATTTTTCAGACTCTGTTTGAACGTGTCCCCTGGATCTTTTCGAATTAGGCATGGCAGTCACGCAGACACGGAAACGATGTCACAGAGAAGCTCATCCTCGCAGACCCCTGGAATCAGGATGCTGGGTGGGGCCAGGCGGGGAAGCACCTGGGCTGGTCAGGAGGAAGGAGCAGGAGGAACATGTGGGCAAGAACCTTTATTGTGGTTTCCACAAGAAGGAATCAGCAAGGCAGCAGAAGCAAGCATAGGATCGGCCAGTTTGAATCATTTCAGAGGACTCTGGGATGTAGGAACTGTCCAGGCTTTCTGGCTCTGGCCCTGGGATGATTAGGGCAGAGGAATATTGCTTCCTGGAACCAGACGGAGGAGGCGGTTCTAAGTGTGGGCTCTGGATTGGGTGGTTTGCACATGAGAGGTGCACTCCTGGCTAAGTCTTATGCTGTCTACGAGTTAGCTAGCCCTGGAGGGGAAGGTCCCTCTCAGGTCATATCAGCAAGGCCACAGGTGTGAGAGCCTCAAGAACATGGAAAATGAGAGAGCATGATTATTATAAACACCCGTCCATGCCGAGTTCCTGGCAGGAGCCCCACGCTAGCGTGAGCACTCAGCACCAAAGAAAGAATGAGAGATGCCAATGAACACCTCACCCCAATTCTATAAAGAAAAAGAGCAGATCTGCCTCATGGGCTCCTACAAGGAATGAGTGGCCTGCAGCCTGTGGCATCACTCACTGCACATGAGAACCTCTGCCTGGGCCTGGGCCGGGCATCTCGCCGCTGCCCGGGCGCCCGCACAGGGTGGCCATTGCTCTCAAGATGGTCATTTCTGTGCTCACTCATGGGAACCAGCTGGGTGGCATGTCTGGCTGGTTCCCCAGTGCTGGGACAGTTTCCTACATCCAAGCATCTGGGTGTTCCGTGTGACCCTTCACACGGAGCACAGGCACACCTTCAGCTGATCCTTGGCAGAGCCTAAGTTTTTTTCTACTATCCCCTTTTTACAGATAGGGAAATTGCTGCTCAGAGAGGCTGGAGTCACCTGCCCCAGGTCATGTGGCCGAGAAGTGCTTGGTCTCCAGGACTTCTCGAGGAGCAATGAACATACAGTAAAGTCCAGCCCCTCTTCCGCGTCCAGTCCTGAGAGCTTTGGCAAATGTATGCGGTTGCAGCATCACCACCACAGTCAAGACAAAGGGCTTTTCCACCAGCTCAGAAATGTCCCTGTACCTCTTTGCAGTCCAGCTCTCCCCACATCCCAGCCCCTGATCTGTTTCCAGTCTCCATAGCTCTGCCTTTTCCAGAGCATCATGGAACCACCCAGTGCGTAGCCTTTAGGGTCCGGCTTCTTTCACTGAGCGTAACGGTTGTGCGTTCACGCATGTGGTTGCACGTACCAGCAGCTGATTGCTTTTACTGTGAGCAGCGTTCCGTGGCATGGAGGGTGCACAGCAGCGCATCTGCCTGTTGGAAGACATCTAGGATGTCCCCAGTTTGGGGCTGTAACAGGTAAAGGACTATAGACATCCGCATTCAGGTTTCTGTGTAAACGTAAGTTTTTCTCTCTCTTGGGCAAATTTCTAGGAGGGAGATTGCTGGGTCATCTGGTAAGTTTGTTTAACTTTATAAGAAACAGCCCACTGTTTTCCAAAAAGGCTACCATTTCGCGTCTCCATCCGCAGCGTATCAGAGTTCCGGCTGCTTCGTATCCTTGCCAGCATTTGGTTCTGTCATTTTTTAAGATACTCTGATAGGCGTTTAGTAGGATTTCACTGCGATGTTAATTTGCATGTCCCTCCTGAGTGGTGATGTTGGACATTTTTTCTTGTGTTTATTGGCCGTACATGTACCTACTTTGGGGGGCGGCTTTTCAAAGTTTTATCACCTATTTTTCATCGGGTTGTTTGTTTTCCTGTTATTTCTTACTATTGAGTTTTGAGAGTTCTTTGTGTTTTCTAGATACACCTCGCTTATCATATATGTGATTTGCAAATTTTTCCCGCAGCCTGTGGCTGCCATTTTGTTCTTTTAACAGCATCTTTCAAAGAACAGATGTTCATTCTTATTTTTGATGAAGTCAGACTTATCAATTTGTTCCTTTATGAATCATGCTTTTGAAATCTTTTCTAAGCAGTCTTTGCCTAACTCAAGATCACAAGGATTTTCTGTGGTTTTTCTACTTTGAGGTTTTACATTTATGTCTATGATCTATTTTGCATTAAAATATGTATATGGTACGAGGTATGGATCAGAGTTCCTTTTTTTTTTTTTTTTTGCTTATAGGTATCCAATTTTTCCAGCCCCATTTATTGAAATGATTATCCTTTCCCCACTGAATTGCGGCTGCACTCTTGTTGAACATCAGTTAACCGCATAGGGATGGTTCTATTTCTGGACTCTATTTATTGATATCTGTACTTTTGCCAATTCCATGCTGTCTTGATTCCTGTAGCTTTATAGTCAGTCTTGAAATCAGGCAGTGTCTTCCAACTTTGTTCTTTTTCAGAATTGTTTCAGCAACTCCACCTCTTTTGCCTTTCCATAGCAGTTTTAGAATTAGTTTGTTGATTTCTCCAAAATAAAAATCCTCCTGGGATCTTGATGGACACTGTGTTGAATCTGTAAATTCGTTTGGGGAGAATTAACATCTTAAACACTATTGCGTCTTCCAATTCATCAACATGGACTATGTCTTTATTTATTTAGATCTTTTTTTATTTCTTTCCCCAGTTTTGTGTAGTTTTCAGCACACAGATGTTACACACTATGTTGTTAGATCTACTGCTGACTTTTTTGGTATTTTTTGTTGCTATCATACGTGATACTGTTTAGGGTTTTTTCCATTTCCCATTGTGCATTGTGGTCACAGAAATGTGACTGACTTCTGGTTGTTGTGCACTGAGCTGCGTTTGGGTCTTTTTGGCTCCATGTGCAGCCCTCCCCGCCCCGCCCCAGGCTGTCTCCTTGTCTCCTTGGCACGAGGAGCAGGGTCTGGGAACTGGGTTACTAGGTTCTCATTCAAGTGCCTGACTCTGAGTCACCACCCTCTGGCTGTCATTTCCCTCTCCCTAAAACCAGGATTAAGCCCCCTGCTCTCCCATCGCCCCCAGAAACGGTAAAGATGAGTGACTAAGGCGGCAGGGGCCTCAGCGCTCGGGCATAAGGGGTCTGACGTGGTTGAGATTCAGTTATTTTTATTTTTGTCTCCAATCCAGGCGGTATCATTCGCATCTTGGGGAGAACGGGTGTGGGTGGGTGGACCGTGGCATCAGGAGACCGCTCGTCTTCCTCCGCATGGCTCCCGGGGCCTCCCAACCCCGCCTCACATGGGCTCAGCAGGCCCCAGGGACTTCGCTTGTTTGTGCCCCGCCCCTCACCTGAGAGCACCCTCTCCCCTCACCTTTCTATCCTGGGAGACCCTGGGGAGCCTTCCCTCCTCACCCTCTGCTGCAGCACACCGTCACCTGGCACCTGGCATCCTCCCTGCGGCGGTGACCGCTGGTACTCCCTCCTCACTGGGGTTGGCCATTGTCCCATTCTCCAAACCATGGTATTAGGAGGGGTCAAATTCCCTTCTGAGGCTGGTCACAGGCCCACCAGATGCCCAGCCGACGGGGAGGGCTCACCTGTGCTGAGTGATGCCTTGCCTTTCTCAGGGTCCCCAGCTCCTCCCTCTTCTCCTTTCTTTGAGGTTTGCAGTCGGTTTGGGAGGCGCTTTGGTCAGGTGCGCAGTGAGCACCAGTGGGTAAAGCCTGCAGGGAGGTGGGAAGCAGGAACTGGGGGAGTTGGGGTACCACACTGGACGTCACTGTTGAAACTGGAAGAGAAAAAGTCCAGAATACACCACACCAGCCTCGTGAGTGGTCCCTCACTCAGACAGCACCCTTGCGCAGATCCTGTCAGTAGGAGCTGTTCTCAAAGTGTTGTCCACCAGGGGGATGGAGCAGCGAATGGGTGCCCATTCATGATTCTTCCATTCACAAAATAGTCCCCGGCACAGAGCAAGTGCTTCAAGAACATTTGTTGAATAAATGAATGAATGACTATGTGTTATGTGCCCAGTGCTATGCGAGGCATTTGGGATACTAAGATGGATGGGACATAGTATTAACCCTCCAGAAGCTCCCAACCTAGTGAGAGAGGCAGATGAAAAAATAAAAATAACAATGTGGATAAGTCAAATGATAGAGATGTCTCTAGGAGGATAGGAGAGAGGAAAGTATCTGGGAAGGCTTCCTGGAGGAGGTGACATTATTAGGCCCTTAAGGATGAGTAGGAGCTGATCATGACCCCATAGCTCTAAGTCATCTGGCCAGACCCTTATACTCACAGAGAGAAGGCCTCTGCATGAGGACGACTGTCCACAGTCACATGCAGCCTGTGACCTCCCGATCACGTAAGGGCCGCGGGGCCAGGGCTCCTTGTCATGGTGTTTTGTCAGAGCTGCCACCTGGGCCACATGTCAGCCCTGAGGATGATTGTGTTTATTGGTCTGGTTTCCTGGAAGTCCGTGAGGCTCTTCCCCCCTCCTCTCCACGGCCAGGGCGCTTTGGCATCCCTCCCCAGCCCTGGGCCCTTCCACTGCTGACCCCTTCACCTGGGCCTGTTGCCATCCTGCCCTAACCATGGACTTGACTCCAGACACTGTGCTGACCAGGGCTGCGCCCCATCCCCCCTGGGGTCCCAGCCTCCCTGGAAGGGCTGGTCACATTGTGTGACTCTCCCACTGCAGCTTTTCCAACGAGAGTCTGGCCAGGACCATCCCCCTGGGCACCTTCTGGGCCCAGCCAGGCTGTCAGTCACTTACTCTGTCCTGTCCCTGGTTGTCAGCAGGCCCTCCAGGCAGACTTTTAAAAGCTGTTTGCTGAACAAAGCACCATTTCTAACTCTGCAGAAACAAACTTGCCTCCCCATTAAGTCTGGCCCCACTTGCCCAGTGGCCCGAGGGTTTGAGAGCAGTCAGTAAGACCAGGTTGTTTCCCGGGCCTAGGGGCAGCTCCTAGCAGGGGTATCAGGACCCCTCCCTCTCAACCTGTCCCCAGGTCCTAGGGTGGACCCGTGTTGAGCCTTTCTGGTTGGCGAGGTGAGGACATGCCAGCGGGCTGTGGACTTACTCAGCCTTGACCCAGGGACCTCTTACCATCAGCAACGTCCGAGCCAGACCAGCAGGACAAACCCACAATGTCTTCTTGATGTTTCCAGTGTAACTTAAAAAAAGATAATTGTATTAGTTCCTTTTTTTCTTTTTTTATATATATATTTTTATTGAAGTATAGTCAGTTTACGATGTTGTGTCAATTTCTGGTGCACAGCACAATACTTCAGTCATACAGGAACATTCATATATTCGTTTTCATGTTCTTTTAAACCATAAGTTTCTATAAGATATTGAATATAGTTCCCTGTGCTATACAGTACGAATTTGTTGTTTATCTATTTTATATATATATATTAGTTAGTATCTGCAAATCTCAAACTCCCAGTTTATCCCTTCCCACCCCCTTTCCCCACTGGTAACCATAAGTTTGTTTTCTATGTCTGTGAGTCTGCTTCTGTTTTGTAAATAAGTTCGCTTGTTTTTTTTTCCTTAGATTACACATATAAGTGATATCATATGGCATCTTTCTCTTTATGGCTACTTAACTTAGAATGACAATCTCCAAGTCCATCCATGTTGCTGCAAATGGCATTATTGTGTTCTTTTTTGTGACTGAGTAGTATTCCATTGAATAAACATACCATAGCTTCTTTGCCCAGTCATCTGTCAGTGGACATTTAGGTTGTTTCCATGTCCTGGCTATTGTGAATAGTGCTGCTGTGAACATTGTGTATATATTAGTTTCTTATTGCTGCTGTAACAAATTACCAAAAATGGAGTGGCTTACAACCACCTACACTTATTAACCCAAAGTTCTGGAGGTCAGGTGTCTGACAAGGATCTGATGGGCTAAGAGCCAGGTGTGGGCAGGGCTGCATTCCGTCTGGAGGCTCTAGGAGAGAATCTGTTGCCTTACCTTTTCCAGCTTCTAGAGGCATGGATTCCAGGGCTGGTGGCTCCATCCTGCAGCTTCAAAGCCAACAGAGTTACGTCTCCTCTGTAGTTGCCGCTCCTTCTCACCACAGCCAGGTAAAGGTGCGTGAGGTTATGCACGTGGGGCCCACCTGGATAATCTGGGATAATCTTTCCACTTCCAGGCCTTTAACTCTAATCACATCTGCAAAGTCCCTTCTGCCAGGAAGGTAACGAAGTCGCAGGGTCTGGGGATTAGGACACGGGCGTTTGGGGATGGTCATTGTTCTGCCAACCACAGTAAGTATATTCATATGGTTCAAAGTTCAAAGTGGTATTTTATGAAAAGACAGAGGTTGCGTCCGTGCATGTTGTGCCGTCCCAGGATCTCCGGGTACGACTGCCCGTGCTTATTCTTACACCCCCCCTTTCCTCCACTTCTTACCTATTTGTTTAGTCACAATGATAAACCTCTGCTTTGTCATTTAATGGTATATCCCGGAAAACGTTCTCCATTGTACATAGAGAACTTCCTTGTTCTTTTTCCCCCTTTCATTCTAATACCACATAATACTCCACTGTGTACGTGTTCCATACTCCCATACTAACATTTTGCTGTAACAAACACTGTTGTGGGGAATAACCTCCTGCGTGCGTCGCTCTGTGCTTGTGTGAGTATGTCTGTAGGATAAATTCCAGAAACGGGCTTGCTGGGTCAGGGGGTAATTGTGCCTTTGTAATTTTTCTATTCAGTACTTACGACCTATCTTGTTTAGGTCTTCTGTATCCTTACCTGTTTCCGGCTCCTTTACCTATCTTGGACTGCGAAGGGGAGTTAACGCCTTTTATCTTTCGCATGCTTCTACTTTTCTGCTCATCTTCTTTAATTTCTGCTTTGTTAAGGAGGCTGTTCTTTCATCTGGTCTCTAATAGTTGTGTCTTCACTGGGAACTGCACCCTTTAACATCGTGAAGTGTCTTCTTGGCCTCATTTCTTGCTTGGTGACCCGACGTCTGCCTTACCTGACGTCGCAGTTCTGACCTCTGTTGCGTTTTACCTCTTCCTGCACCCCCTGCGCCCTTATCCTGCCTGTGGCCTCGCTGGCCGTGAGCACATTCTGGTCCCACTTCGGAGCCCATCCTTGGGTTGCTTTCTGTCCCCAGAAGTCCCTTCTCTTACTTTTGCCATGTGGATCTCACCCTTCCACGTGTGCCTTTCCAAACCCCCCTGCAGTGCCCCCACTGCACTTCGAACAATCCCACGTGGAATGAGAGACTGGCTTCCAAAGTCCCCTGGTGTTGATGACACTCGGGTTTCCCCAAGAGTATGGTGGCCACCCTGAAGCAGCAGCATGTCAGCGTGTTTGCTGAGCATGGAGCTGATCGAGAACGTGACCTCTTGGGCCAGAGGGACGGCAGCACCCTCTGTGTGGTCTGGTTGGGGAGACGTCTGTGCCGCAGGATTTCCAGGGACCCCATCCTTAGCCTGAGGGCCCCAGCTCCCCACCGGGTCTCCTGGGAATCTTGCCAAGGATTCCCCATCAGAAGCCACGCTCTGAGACATCGAGGGCCACCCTCAGCTGCTGGCCCCTTCCTACACAGGCCTCCCTTCTTTTGAATGGGCAGCTGGAAAACAATTTAAAACACATTTCGAGAAAGTCAGTCCCTGCAGAACAAGGAGACTGATACAAGCAGTTTCAGGTCTCTCTGTGACCAGGCTGGAGCGTGAGGCCTCCCTAGTTAATGAGCAGCATAAAATAAAGTCTTTTCAGTGTAACAGTAAGTTATCCGTTAATTTTACAGTTGAGCTCAGGTAAAAACGTCCTGGAGATGGAGCGGCCCTGGCCTTGCACCTGCCAGACCTGGTGCTCACTGCGGCTGAGGGGAGAATTGCTGTTGGGGGCCGGTCTTTGCGGGAGAAGGAGTCCCTGGGTCCTCCTCTCCTCTCAACTCCTGCGGTGCCCTCCTTCTGCATCAGTGAGCACCATCTCCCGACCCCACAGTGGAGTCAGTTGTCCCCAGAACAGTACCAGACTTGGGGTCCACAAGATGAGCCTCGGAGCCTGGGAGGCGGAGCCTGGTGCCTCCCTTACAAAGAGCTCTGACCTGGGAGGCGTGACTTATTTTTGCTGAGCCTCCATTTCCTGATCTGTAAACGGGGATGACACCACACTTGGTACATGCGGGGCTTCCTTGAACCACAGGGCGGCACCAGCCCGGAGCCGGGGCCCCGAGGCGTAACAAGCATGACTCGGAGTGGATGTGAACCGGGGTGCTGGCTGGGACGGCACATCCCAGCTGTGGGGGCCGGGAGGGAGCATCGTTCTGTACGCAGCTCCCTGCTGTTGGGGGTGCTTTGCGGTTGGTGGTGATCTCTGCCACCTGCCCTCCTCACCCCGGCCCCAGAACTGCGGTGGGAGGTTTGGAGAGCAACCAGGACAGAGGCGCAACCGTAGGGTCCGGGTCTTGCCTGAGGGTGGAGCTGGGCCTTCTGCAGGCACCTGGGCTCGGTGGTGCCTCTGCCTCCCATGAAGAGTAGATCCTGTCCAGTCTCCAGATTCCTTTGGACCAGGAGGATGGGAAGAGGGACCCCAGGGAGGGGTCCGTGCAGAGACCTGGGGCGTGACGAGAGTGGCTCCAGGAGCGTGGCCCAGCATCCACGGCATCCGGGCACCAGGTTCCCCAAACCCCAAACCCCTGAGTGTGTGGAGCCAGTCTGCCCAGCAGCAAACTAGCCCCGAGTGTTCCCAAGAGACGGCTGGTGAGGCCAGACACCATCAGGCAGGGCGACTCTCCAAGTCTGAGGCAGGCACCCAGGAGCAGGGAGAGTTCGGAAAGACTCTTTAAAATGGGCCCTTGGCAGGTGCCCTTGAGTCCCAGCGGTGCCTTTGGCTTTGCGTCTCCTCTGCACCTTCAGGTGCTCGCCGGTGCGGCCACACGCTCAGACCCACACGGGGGCAGCCGGATGTCCGCTGCTGCCTGGTGACAGATGCAGGTCTTTGGGCTTTCAGGCGACCTCACTTGAGTTTCTGAGTTATTCGTGCAGAAACTACCCCCTAGGCAGGTGCGCCGGCCCGAGATTGGGGAAGTTTGGGCTGTGTCACGTGGGAGGGCAGCCCTTGTCAGTTCCACATCTCAGACCCCAACCAGGCGCTCCTGGGACGGGAACGTGGTCACACTTTAAACCAAGAGCCCCGGCCCAGCTGGGCCTGCAGTGGTGCTTAGTGAGACAGTTTTTATATGGTTGCCAAACACCATCTGGTAACTAAAGACAGACTGGTCGAGCAAACCCTTCTGAAATGGATTTTGGTGACATTGCTGTGCAGTCAGTCCTGCGCGTGGGTTTTCAATGATGAACTCTGCCTAGTTCCCTTCGGGCACCTGTCAGTGGCGGGGCTGCGGGGGCAGTAGCTCTGGGAGAGGGAGCGGATGCCGTCAGAGCTGGACTCTGGGGCCCCAGGGAGTCTGATGCAGGTGCGGATCTGGGCCATCAGAGCCCTTGTAGGGAGGCCATTGGGGACAGGGGCCGGCACCCACAGGAGGGAGGGAGCCAGGGCTGTCTTGGTCCACATCCCATTTTGTCTTGGGATCCCCCTGTGTTCAGGACAGGTGGCCCCACCTCCTAGGGGAGGACTTGTCTTACCCACTGGGGACCACACTGTTCCTAACAAATCGTGACACCAACTAGAAGTGGGCCAAAGACCCTGGGGGATTCTGCCTCCAGGGCAGAGAGCCACCAGCCCAAGGTATCTGGAGATGCCTGGCCTCCCCATCCTTCCTCGGGAAAGACTGCCGGCCCTAACCCTGCAGCCAGCAGTCCCCTAGTTTCTTAGCCCCACAGGCTGGGGGAGGAACCCCAGGCTTCCCTGGAGGGAAGGGACTGGCATGAGGACCTCATCTGCTGAGGCCCTCCCCCGCAGGGTTCCAGGCACCTCCAGGCCACAGTAATGCTGAAGGCTGACACCGCGTGCCCGTCACCTGTGCCAGGTAGCGTGCTCGGCGCTCGGCATGACAGCACCAGCCCTCCCAGCCATCCCGTCGGGGAGAGTGATTACCGTCTCTGTGGGAAGAAACGGGCTCCCCAAGATCATGCACTAGTGTATAAAGCTAGCAGTTAAGCATTTTGCCCGGAACAGGAGACCGGGACACCTCATTTAGCTTCAAATGGAAGATACATTTGTTTTTTTCTCAGAGGGAAGACACCCAACGCCCCCTGCCCAGGTTTCTCTCCAGAGCACCTGGGGAGGGGCCCCCCAGCCTTTCGGTATCAGACACATCACTGCCTGGCATTCTAAGCTCAGGGAGGCGTCCCTGTGGATCCGGGGCTGAGGCCTGGGCCCGGCCGCGGGAAACAGCACGGGTGGGCTCCTGAGCTGGAAGGAGCCGCCGCCCGCCGTGGGAGCGCAGCCGCTGCCTCGGGACAAGGAGCTTTGAAGGGGACAGTGACTAGAAGCTTTGTGTCTCAACAAAGGACAGAGGCTGTGGCTGGAGCTTTTTATCTCACGGCTTTCTCCTTCTTGAAGGCGAGTAGAAAAGATGCATTTCAATTGATTTTCAAGTGAGCAGGAAACAGTCAGCTTCCTCCGTCAGGCAGCGCCGGGCAAGGACAGGACAGGGCTGGGGTTCTTTTCCCAGCACAGAATGGACGGGAGAACACAGAGCCCCCAGAAGTGGCCCCTGGAAGACCCTTGGGGCGTGTGGCCAGTGGAGGTGGCCTCTGACAGCCGCTGAGCGAGGGTTGTGGCCACCACAGCCCCCTGGCTCCAGCCTCTGGATGGCCAGGAGTCCACGTGGGGTGTGGAGTGACCCTTAGAGGCGGTCAGATGGCCTTGTGTTGGAGCAGGCCCAGCACCGTCTTCAGACATTTAAGAACCATAAAAACTCTCTGCAAAGGGAAAGAAGACAGAGGAAAAGGGGAAGGGGAAGAGGAAGAGACCCCGGTGGAAGACTGTCGTACAATAAAGCCAGCTTTTTACTGCGGTTTAGGAAACCGAGTCTGAAGACCTAGGGCCTTCCTCGCGCCCCTCCCCCACCCAGCGCCGTTTGTCGTTTCTCAGCCGTCTTGGAGTCTGACACAGTCCATTGCCCCCATCTCTTGTCTCACTGCCCTGACTTGGTCTCCAGGACACCGCCCTCTCCTGGCCTTGCTCCCGCCTCTCCGCCTGCTCTCTTTCAGGAGTTTTTCTCCCCACTTTGATGGCGGGATGCCCAGAGACCACTTCCTGGCCTTAAAAGACTTCTGGTTCCATCGACACTCACTTCCTGGGGGTCTCCTCCCGCCCCAGGACTTGAAACGCCACCTCCGTGTTGTCGTCTCCTAAGTTTTGAATCCCTCGCTCCGACCTCTTTCCCGAAGGCCCATTTGATCATCCAGCTGTTCGCTCCACAGCTGCACCTGGCTGTCTAGTAAACGTCTCAGGTGTCTGTATGTCCTCCTCCCCTCCTCCACACCTGCTCAGCCTCAGCCTTCCCATCTCGGTCAGCGGCGGCTCCATCCTCCCAGACTCTCAGGCCAAGCACCTTGGCGCCATCCTTGACTCCCCTCCTCTGTCGCCCTCTTCCCCTGTGTCAGTGAATCCTGTCTGCTCTTCACCGCCACTGGTACCTGGGTCTGCCCCACCATCCTCTGCCCCTCCCAACAATTCTCAACACCGCAGCCAGACTGATCTTCAAATGTCGGTCGGATTAGGTCACTGCTGTGCTCGAAGCCCTGCAGTGGCTCCCCTGTCACGGTCCCCAGTGGCCTCCCCGATCCCACACTCAGCACTCAGTCCGCAGCCCTCATCTCACACCATCTGCCGCTTCGCACCACACGACCCATCACGTCCTCGTCCTTGAAATGCTGTCTTCACTTGGTTCCCTGACTCCGTGGTGTCCTGACTGTCCTCCTACCCTGCTGGTCACCCCTTCTAAGTCTTGTTGGCTTGTTTCACTGAATTGTTCTTGATTCGTAAACATTCGACCCCCAGGGCTCCCCTCCCGGACCTCCTCTCCATCTGCACACGCTCCCTGGGACAGCTCACTTAGTCTCGTGGGTTTAAACGTCACATGTAAGCTGATGGCCCCCAAGCCTATACGCAGGGCTGAGATCCACCCCTAAAGTCTAGACTCAGAAACCTGGGTGCATTCAGCCTTCCTGCTGCACACCCGTGTATCAAACCTAACGTAGCGCTCCCTGAACCCCCAGCTCCCTGCCCACCGCAGTCTTCCCTGAATCAGGAAATGATCACTGTAATCATCCGGCTGTTTGGCCAGAAACACAGGTACCATCCTTCACACCCGCTCTTCCTCTCCACGCCGCCTCCAATCCATCAGCAAATCTGGTGCTCCTTCAAAGAGTCTCACCACTTCTCGCCACCTCCATGACTTTTTTCACCCTGGAACCCCCTACTGTCTGGTTTCTCTGGACCCTCACAGCAGCTCCAGTGTCCACTGCTGGCCCCCACGGTCTGTTGTAATACAACAGCCAACAGAGATGGCAGCTCAGAACACCGGCCCAGACCTTCACCGCGGCTGCGGGGCCCTCCACCGTCCGGCCCACCTGCTGTCTTCAGTCTGGTCTTCTCTGCGAACTGCCCAGGCGTACCCCTCCTAGGGGCTTCCACATTTGCTACTCTGTCTGGAGTCCCAGGCCTGCTCTTCCCCCATCCTCTTCCTTCCTGGGCCTGCTCAGATAGCCCCTCAGTGGAGAGACCTTCCTGCTCTGGGCCAGACCAGCGCCCCACCCGCCCATCCGTGCTTCCCACCCCTGCCCTGGCTCAGTCTTCTCCACGGCGTTCGTTGTCGTCTGGAGTATTCTGCGTCTGCTTGCCTGTTTACTGCCTGCCTCTTCTCTGAAGTGGAGCTGCATGGGGGCTGGAGGTGGGCTCTGGTGTCTCTTCTTCCAAGGGCACTCATCCATCAGTAGGGGTCCCCCACCCTCACCTAAACCTAACCAGCTCCCGAAGGCCCCACCTCCTAATACCACACATCCAGGGCTGGGGCTTCGACGGGAATTCCGGAAAGTCCACAGCTGCCTCTAAGGACAGATGGAAGGACGCTTCCCCCTGCAGGAGCACCGTGGCAAAGGGGGCCGACAGCGCAGCCAGCTGACCTCCTCTGCGTGTGGGCGGTGCTGCTCCTCCCCGCAGGCAGGCAGGGCACAGTGGCCACGATGCAGATACGTCTTTTAGACAATGAACAAAAAATATTAAAAAATTTAAAAACGAGTGTTTTACGAATTTATTCTGTATGGCACAGGGACCTACATTCAATATCTTGTAGTAACCTATAATGAAAAAGAATATGAAAACAAGCATATGTATGTCTATGCGTGACTGGGACACTGTCCTGTACACCAGAAATGGACACATTGTAATTGACTGTAGTTCAATTAAAAACAAGAAAATAAGTGTTTTAATATCCCCCTTTTATAGACAAGGAAAGCCGGGGCTGGAGAGGGGAAGATCGAGACCAGGCTGTCAGCACTGCCTGCAGCCCCCACAGCCGCCCACGTTGACCCTGCCAGGCCAGGGCCACCGAGTCCACAGCGCCAAGCTGGGGGCAGACGTTCCCTGGGGCTCTCAGAGGCAGGCCAGCGGGTGTGAGTGGCCCTCTGCAAGCTTTTCATGGATTTGCATCTGAAACTGCAATTAACCCTCTCCGCAGGTTGCCCCACAAGATTCATTTTCAGAACACAGATGAATGGAAGTGCATGTTTAAGTGTTTTAGAAATATTTTCTCTGTTAATCTTGATTGGAAGCCAATGGCCGCCAATAAGGCTAATGACAGAGTGTGACTTAGGCAGAGTCTCGGGGAGAAAGAGCCTCAGGATCGCACCTGGCCAGGGACCAAGCCTCCCTGAGAGGTTTAGAGCCAGTGCAAGAAGAGTGCCGGCCACACACACCCACCCTCTCCCGGCTGGTCCCACCCCCTCCCGGCTGATGTGCTGTGTGGAAATCACCTGGAAGTGTAGCAAGGCGCATGGAAACACCCACAGTCGCCCTCCAGGAGCTCGCCTGCCTGCCATTGCCATTTTGGGGTATTTTCCTCATTTGGTGCCTGTTGTTCTTTTTGTGAGATGACACTGCGTATTCAATTTTCTATCCCGCTTTTGTCAGTGAACATGGATTCCACAGTGGTCAAAGTCTTAATCTCTCTGCCTCAATTTCCTTATCAATGAAATGAGCGGCTACCTTCTTTGCCTACTTCATAGGGCTAAGATTTGAGTCAGCTGTGTTGATGGGGTTGGGAGCTTTATTTAGCCATGTATTTTATGCCTTCAGGATTTTGTTTGTGCCCTTTTTTTCATTCATGCATGTATTGGGCAAATCAATATATAACATGTCAGGTGGAGAAAAGAATTCTGAATAAAAATAGAGTAGGTGTGTGGGGAGAAAGTAATGAGGGTAGGAAAGGAAGGAATTCTGGATGCATTTCATCTTTATCCACCAAGTGAACTCCTATTCATCCTTCAAGACCTTGTTCCCCATCCTTGACGGACCTTGAGGGCATTATGCTAAGTGAAAAAAGTCAGAGAAAGACAAATATAAGATCTCACTTACACGTGGAATCTAAAAAACAAAACAAAACAAGATCATAGATACAGAGAACAGACTGGTGGCTGCCAGAGGTGGGGGTGGAGGCAGGTGAAATATGTTGAAGGGGATCAAAAAGTACAAACTTTCCAGTTATAAACTATTGCTAAGAGAGTAAATCTTAAAAGTTCTCATTACATGAAAAAAAAAAAGTTGCAGCTATATGTGGTGATGGACATTAACTACATTTATTGTGGTGATCATTTTGCAATATATACAAATACTGAATCATTATGCTGTACACCTGAAAATAATGTTATATGTCAACTATACCTCAGTAAGAAAAGATGTTTTATGCAAAAAACTATAAATGTGTAGAAATTGTAAAATATTCTCCTAAAGCAATTATTGGTCAAAGAGGAAGTTAAAAATATAATTACACACTCTGTAGGAAATAACAAAAGTGAAAAAATCTCAAAAATTATAATGTAACTACAATCTATATTGCAAGGTAAATTTATAATCCCAAATACTTCCAGCAAATGTAGACATTTAATATAGTCAACAAGTGGTCTTGGAACAATGGTTAACTATTTAGAGAAGGTTAATCTAAATCTTTACCACATCCAAAATAAATTCTGGATGGATTGACGAGTTAATTAAAAATTAAACCATAGAATATATGTATATTCATGTATGACTGAAGCATTGTGCTGTACACCAGAAATTGACACAACATTGTAAACTGACCATACTTCAATTAAAAAATAATTTTAAAAATTAAACCATAAAAAATTTTTAAAAAATATAAAAGTAGGTGTTTCTCAAATTTCTGACAGAGCAGCTTACAAAGAATGGAAGTGAACCGTATTGATGGGTTTGACTACTTAGAAGTCTTAAAATGTATATTTATCAAAAAACATTCAAATGAAAAGTTAAAGGAAAATAGCATAGGGTATAAATTCTGTTAAAATACTATATAAAATGCTTTACAAATGGACAGGAAAAATTAAAGACAGGAGACAAATAGGTAAAGGAAAATGATTTGTTCTTTTAAAAGGAGAATAAGGGGTTGGTTAACAATTGTATGAAAAGATCCAACTTCACTTATAATCAATAAAAGGTAAGTTCAAACAATGAGCAAATAGCGCTTTCTACCCTAGCATCACTTTAAAAAGACAGAAAAATGAAATGAATTGAAAACCCTGTGCTGGAGATCGTGATGGAAGAGACTTGGTGTACGCGGTGCTGTTGGGTTACCACGTCTGCCCCGGCCCAGGGCTGTGCCTTTCTGCCCTCCTCACCTCTGCAGCCTCACTGGGCTTTGGGGTTTGGGGTCTTGGGTGGCTCTTGAATGGCCCTCTTCTCAGCAGTGGTGGCCACCCTCCCTTGGGTGTCCGCTTCCTCCCTATGGTGCAGGGGGGTGGAGGGGACAACCCCTCGGAGACAACTGTCCGTGCATAGGCAGCTTCTCTCTGACATCGATAAGAGACTTCTAAAATTTTTTATTTTTTAATTGTTTTTATTGAAGTATAGGTGATTTACAATGTTTCAGGTGTACAGCAAAGTGATTCAGTTATACATATATATATATATATATTCTTTTTCAGGTTATTTTCCATTATAGGTTATTACAAGGTATTGAATATAGTTTCCTGTGCTGTACAGTAGGTCCCTGTTGTAAGAAGAAACTTTTAGCAGTCATTTATCATGTAAGCATTAATAGAAATCTTATGAAGGAAACAAGAAGAAAAGCTCTTCCTCCCTCATTTCCCCTGCTCTGTAAATTAAACTACTTTGATTTTTCTTATTCTCTTTGCCAGATCTTTTCTGAAAGCATACTTTTTGTATAGTGAGTCATGGTGAGGAGTCTTCCATGAAGCAACGTCCTGCTTCTGCACGGGCTGGGAGGATGTGTGGAGTGCAGACAGGTGGGGCTCCCCTGGCCTGAGGGGCCTCTGCGTGATTGCACAGCCCACAGCGTGGGGGTTGGGCGGCCTTGTCCTTGTCCTGGCCTGAAGCTGGGCCTCCAGGTGCAGCGGACGAGTTGGGGGTGAGATAACAGACCCCATCGGCATTGCTGGGTGCTGTGAAGACTTTCTCATGGGCTAAATTCTCCAGCGTCATGGTCCAGGCTCCTGGGAGGTGTGAGGTGGCTTCAGGGACTGAGGGATCATGGCCTGAGGTGTCAGGTTGCAGCTGGTGGTGAAGCAGAATGGCCATGTGGTCAGCTCCCAACTGTTGGGGACTTGCCACGGGAAGCCATGAACTGCTCTTCCCTGAAATGAACAGAGGAATGTGTCGGTCTGCATGTGGCCGTAGCATCTTCCTCGGGATGCTGTGTTCCAGCTGTGGGGTGGGGGCAGGGGTAAAGAAGAAGGGGTGTCCCCGCACAGGCGTGGGGGACAGAGTGGAGCCTATTTCAGAGTCACTTCCAAGAGAGCTCGAGAATCAGATCTCAGCCCTGAGACCTTAGTGTGTGTTTACGTCCGGGAGAACTTGAATGTATCTGAAAACTGAGCTGAAGCCGTAAACCTGGTCCCCAGGGAAAAAGAAATGCACACCAGCCCAGCACAAACACGTTTGCAAGGCTTCAGAAACTAAGCACAAAATGATCCTTCGGAATATCTCATGGAGAAGGCTTTCTACTTGGAGAGGAAACTCCAGGTAATCAGAAGGAAGTGCTACTTTACTCAAAGAGGGAGGTACAGTCTGGAAGCAGGGACCCACCGAGCCATCCAGTCCTCCAGCCCACTTTTGCTGAACAGACTTCTGTGCGCCCAGCCAGTCCCTAGAGATGGCAGCAGACAAGAATGGGGCCTCGAGGGGTGCAGACCTGTGGCTCTGGCGACTGGAGGGATTGGCCAGAGGCTCCACTCACTCGCCGGGTGGCACATCTGCTAGGTCTTCCAAGGAACCTTAAGGAGGGACTGCACGGTCTCCGAGGGGCCTGAGAAGGGCCCTTGGCATTGTTGTTATTATGCAGAGGTGGCGTCTTGACCACAGGGAGAGCCCATGGCCTTCCTTGACCTTGAGTCACTCGTCTCTGTGAATCCTAGTGGTGGGTGTAAGGACAGATCTCTGAGGGACTTTTCTGGTGTGGACACCGCACAGCCAGGGGCCTTGGGAGCCACCCCAGTGGCTGCATCTTGGTGAAAAGGGAGCAGCCCTTTGATTCTTGAAGATCTCAGGAGAGCCGGGAGTGGGCCGAAGCTGCCAGTGGCCTATGGGTCGGGTATCAAAGGAGCAGAGGCTTGAAAGGACAGAGCGGGGCTGAGAGCTCATCCCGCCGCCACCCTCTTCTGCGCTCCAAGATGCTCCCATGTGCCCAAGGGCCTCCCTGGGGCTGGCAGTCCCTGCCCACTTCACTCTGCTGGAGGGTCGGGGGCAGGCAGGGTCCCATCCAGCCTGCTCGCCTCCTGAGTGAGGGCACCAGGCCCCCCTGCCCTCTATGGCCGCCAGCACTTTGCACTTCGGTCTCACTCTACAGTGAGAGGTACCACAGTGTGTCCGCAGGTTCCCCATCTTCTCTCTGCACCCCCACCCCACCCCACCCCAGGTAGCCTCTGGGCAGAGCGGGCAACTTTGGGCACTCACGGGGAGCCAAGGTTTGTGCTTCTGCTTCAGGTCATTCAACAAGGATTTGTGTCCTGAGTGCCCTCTGGCTGGGCATGGTGGCAGGTATGGGGAGGGAGGCTGCGGTGACTAGAAGTCCCTTCATGTCCTCAGGAGCGTGGGCAAGCTGTGGCTCTGGGGAAACACAGCAGAGAAAGGGGGCTCTTGGCATCTGGAAAGTACTTCTTTCTTCCCCCAGTCCCGCATCCCCCTGCCCCATCCCTAAGCACCTACAGGTGGATCACCTTTCTAGCCTGACATTTAAAAGTTGAAAAAGGTGAAGGCATCTCCTGTAGGCCTTGCCCTTTAACTGATTTCCGGTGCCCAGGGGCCCGAGAGATTTGCACAGCCCAGAGCTTGGGCACCCTCAGCTCCCTTGCTCTGTCCACTCAGAGGTTCCCTGGGTACCTCGCCTGGTGGGGGCAGGGGGCCAGGAAGGGGCAGGTTGGCTGGGGCCCACATGGACCCCTGTCTCCATGCTAATGCACGATGAGCAGGAGCCGTCTTCCCCAAGAACTGCCAGCCTGGGTTTTCCAGCCTGCAGCCCATTATCTGCTAAATAACTACATCGATTCGATTGATACTGTTTGTTAGATAAAGCAGAGGGCCCTGGATGGGGCTGAGCAAGGCCTGATCTGCATGAGATCATTTAAAAGATTAACTTTAGTGAAAGCTTCAAGGTTTGGCAAATCCATAATTAATCAGCCTGGCTCAGGGCTCCTGTAATTGGGGACTGGTGACAAGTCTGCAAAAAAGAAGTGGGTGGCGGTGAAAAGGGTAGAAAAAACTCCTTCACTCACCACATGTGGGGAGGAGGGTTCTGAGATTCAGAGAAGTGGGAGTTCTGTGTCGGATCATTTTGTGCTGAATTTGCTTCTGCGTGACTTAAAAATAAGGGTTATCATGAAGCTGCAAAACCAGAAAGACCTGGGAGTTGTCCTCCCTGGAGGCAGGTTGAGATGAAATTTATTCCTTGAATCTGGCCTGTGTTTTTGGTAATTTATCAGGGCACCTCTAAGGCCTTTTTGCTCAGCGGTGGCATTTAGGATCGTGTTTTCCTTACTCAACATTCTTAGTTGTCGTCCCCTCATAAGCTGCTCTGGATGAATCTTCCAGAAGCAGAGCAGTGATTTAGAGGTTTGAGGAGGTGGCATCCGCATCCCTAGGGACAAGGAGGACACCAGCATATGGGGGACAGAAGGTGTCTGAGCCAAGAAGGCTGTTTATTAAAATCCAGAAAATGAGCTTGGCCATCTTTGATAAAAAATTAATACTGGGACAATGTCAACCTTTTGGCTGCTTCCGAAGTGGCCCACAAATGTCAGAAAAGCTCCGTTCCCACTTGTGCACATTTAGTCACTAAACTTAAGAGATGGATGCTCACCTGTTTGGGTTTGGGAAACATGAATGCAATACTTATAAGTTGATTGTGAGTGATCCAAACTCAGTATTTCTACAGCAATGGGTTAAGGAAGACCTCTCAAGCCCTCACTGGTTGTGGTGCTGCCCTCACAGCTGAGCTCCAGGAAGGTCTGCGGAGTCTAAATTAGAATGTGAATATTGAGCGCCGGGCTACACAATCATTTGCTTTAAGCTGTATAAATAGTGTTTTATTTGGGAATTCATTGAAAGGAAGTTTTGAAGGTCAAACCCTTCCCAACATTGAGTGCATATGTATTTAATGTTCAATCTTGGGTCTCTTTTGTAATCCTGAGTGGCTTGCCTTCAGATATATTTTTAGCAATGGGAAATTGAATGTCAATTTGAGAAAGCCTTCCCCCAGGATGGCCCCTCCTGCCCTCTGCACACATTCCTCAACCCAGAGAAGAGTTCTAATCCCAGCAGATCCTCTGGGAGAGGGCGAGCTACTGCTGGCCAGTCAGCACCTCGGACACTGCACATCTTCTGAGATCAGCCCTTAGCTGACTTTAGCTCTGGGCTCCTGAGTATTCTCCAGGCTCTCTGCTGTGCAGCCCTTTCTTCTGAGGCTACCCTCCTCGGGCATTATGGAGATGAGCTGAGGCCTAGAGAAAGGATCCAAAGCAGAGCGTGGGAGGGGGTCATGCTGCACCCCACCCCCAATCACAGACAGCCTCCCTTTCCAACTCGCCGTGGTCCTGAGACAGTAAGCATCAGAGTTGTGTCTGTGGAAAAAATCACGTCTCTGAAAAGTTCTGACTAGCACAGAGGTTTGCTACCTGGGGAAAGGGTGGGACGGCGAAGCCATCAGACGCTGGGGAGTTGTGGAGACATCAGTGCTACTGGGAAGGACGACTGGGAGCAGGGCCCTGGTCAGGAGATCAGGGCAGCCTGGCCTGGGAATGTTGTCCCCTTGCACTGGGGGCGCAGGGGTGGGGGGAGATGGTCCCTGGAGGCAGAACCTCGTCTGGCTTCTTCACCCTTCCAACTTCAGCACCTCGGACAGCGCCCAGTGCGGCACACGGATGCAGCATCTGTTCTGTTAGCCGGTTCTTTACAGAGTGGGACTCAGAGACAGGGGAGGAGGCAGAAGCGTGTTTAAGGCATAGTTTGCTGCCGCTGGGACTTTGCTAAGGGCAGATCACCAAAAACCAAGGAATGGGGGGCTCTTATGACCCTGCCTGCTCAGTCACCTTGGGTGATTCTCACACCCCTCCCCATATAGCACAGGTCAGGGCTCTCCGCAGTGGAACCCCGGACTCGCTTCCCCCCAGGGTCTCCACCTCATCCTTTTCTGAAGGCTCTCAGAGCTCTTGTCTCGTCCTCTGCTTTCCCACACTGAGATGACGTCTCCCTTTTCCATATTCACCTGGTAAAATTGTATCGGTCCTTCAAAACCATGTTCACGTGCCTCATTTTTCATAAAAGCTGCCCCACTCCCCTCCCCCTTGTGCTGAATCAGAATGATCCTCTTCGTCTGTGTCTTGTGGTGCATGGCCTTTGCATTTTGACTCAGAACTGGTTGTCTCTGTGTGTCTGATTTCCCCAGCTAGCCCCAGGGCCTGGCATATGGCAAGAACTCATGGGTGTTTACTAAATGGACTTCCCCCTGGTAGCCAACAGTGATGGCATGAGTCACCTCAGCCTGTAGTTTATATACACCCAGCACAGAGGCCTCTGGAGGAGAAGATTCCTCCCCATCCTGAGACTTACTGGACTGCTTTCAGGTTTCATGCAAGGCTCTTCCATTTGAGAAGACTTTGGAGCCAGAATGACCTAGGTTCCAATTTGACCTCCACCACCTACAGGTGTATGAGCTTGAGTAAGTTCTAAACCTCTCTGAACATTGGTTTCCACATTTGGTAAACATGAGAGTAGTTCATGTGGTTGTTGTGAGGTTGAAGTGTGATCATTTATGTAAGGCCCTTAGCATAGTGCATGGCACATTATAAGCATTCAACAGATTGGAACTATTAGCATGGTGATGACGGTGGTGATAGTGGTGATGAGGCTGGTTGTCATGGTGACTGATGATGGTGATGGTAATGATGATGGTGGGGATTAAGATGGGGATGATGGGGATGGGGATGATAATGATGGAGTTGTTGGTGATTTTGATAAGAATGGTGGAAATGATGCGGATGAGAAGGAGGAAGGGGATGGTGATGATGATGGTGATGGGGACGGGGATGTTGGGGATGGGGGTGGTGGTGATGCTTCTGTCATTTTGAGGCTCAGTAAGGCTCTATGTCTTCAGGTCTTTGTAAGCCTGTCTGATATTTGATCGGTGCCAGGCCCTGATCAGGCACATGGAACACCCTGTCTTCTCCCCTCCCATCCTCTGTGCATTTACCCACAGGAAAAGCTGCTCTAGAAGCCTCTATTTCTGGCCTGTGGGCCAGTAAATCACCAGGTAAAATCTTTGCTAAACCCTGCACTTCCAGAGCCCATCAGCTGTTTCCTATTAGAGTTTCATGCATCCCTTTGACATATTTTTATTGTCAGGTTAGAAGAAAATATTCCACTCGTTTGCAACATTCTCATTATGTTCCCTTATAACAATTTCTAAAACAGAATAAATATAAAATATTTCTCTGTATTGTGGTAATATTTCAGCCTGACTTTAATATGCTGCATGGTTTTCCAACGCACAATTCTTCTAACCTTGTGATGACAGTTAAGAAATCTTCAGGCCTGGGAAAACATGTGGATCAATGAGTTAGTGGAAGCACAGGACACTTTATGGGAATTCGGGGAGAGCAGCTTTCTGCCAACTCAGAGGTACCATCTCAGCCGGTGAGAGGGAACCATTCCAATAACCTGAGATCTCCTTCCCCTGGGCCATTTCTGAGAACTCACAGACATCTCCTTCAGGACCAATCAGTAGCCGAGTCCCCAAAGAGGAGCCTGGTCAGGAAGTTTGGTCCAGAGCGGGTACGTGGGAGCCCTTGGCCATGGCCTCTAATGGAGCCTGGCTGTCCCCTGGTGGCCATCACAGCCGATCCCAGAGGGCCCAGTCACTTGGGCATACAGAGTTCCATTTCCACCTGGAGTCGAGTCCCCACAGTGCTCCAGCCCCAGGCACATGGGAGACCTAGATCCTCGCCTGCCCCTGAAGTGGACTCGGCACCCTGCTGGGCAGCCCCACTGGGAAAATGGAGGAAGGGCCCTTCCCGAGTGCTCTTGCTGGACAGATGGCCACTTTGGGGTGGCTGCTAGTTGGTCCGGTCTGTTGGTGGCCTCTACTTCCCCCCGCCGTGGTACCTCTTGAGCTGGCCCCAGCCCACCTGCAGACCAGGACTCCCTGTGAGTTCCCAGCCCTGCGCCCCTGGGCAGAGCTCCCTCTTGCCCAGAATGCCCTTCCCTCCCCCTCGGACAGCGCTGGCCCCTCCCGATCTGTGAGGCCAGACTCTGTGAGCCTTTCCTGATAGCTGAGCTCCTGGAGACACCCTCGCCTCGCCCACCCCCACCCCAAAACCCTGAGTCTTCTGCGCAGGGCCCCTCAGCACACGTTCTTCATCCCACCAGACTCTGAGACCCCAGTGGGCAGTGCCTGTGTGTTGGTTGCCCATCTCCCTCCAACGGCAGGATGGATGGTAGAAAGTACCCAGCATGCAGTGGGCATTCAGGCAATTTGCAGGTGGTGGTGCCAGGGAAATACCTGAGCCCTGAGCCAGGCAAAGGCACCCCTGGCCCTCAGAGGCCTGCAGTCGGTTCTGGAGAACAAGACGCAAACCTGGGGAAATGATGGAATAGCCGTCATTACCAGACCAGAAGGAAGGCTGACCGGTGGGGAGACGAAGGGACCCCGGGCAAAGCTGGACCATGAAACGACTATTGGATGAGCATGTGCCAGGCCCCAGAAGGGTCTCCTCTCTCTTTCCACCCTCACCCTTACCT
Organism: Camelus dromedarius; assembly: GCF_036321535.1. Taxonomy (NCBI): domain Eukaryota; kingdom Metazoa; phylum Chordata; class Mammalia; order Artiodactyla; family Camelidae; genus Camelus; species Camelus dromedarius. The sequence continues at coordinate 66,220,988 of NC_087449.1, read as the reverse complement.
TGTGAGCTCAGCTTAACATCCATAGTTGCGAAACAGGCCCAGAGAGGGAAAGAGACCTCCCCAACTTCACACAGCCAGGAGCATGGAAGCCAAGATTTGGACCCTGACTGCAAATTGGAGTCCCAGGGAGTTCAGTTTGGGCAGTTCTGTGGTTGTGTCTAACATGACCTGGAGGACCAGCAGAGATGGAAGGAACAAGTCCCAGGAGTGGTGGAGGAGATGGGGCACACAGACCACTCCCAGCAGGGAAGGACAGCCAAGGGCTCTCACCTGGGTGAGGAAGGCTCCTGGTGGGGCCACCACTGGGCAAGGATGGTGGGGGCTGGGGCCACGGCTCTGCCTGCATCCAGGATAAGGCTGCAGGGTCAAGAGCAGGGAGCCCTTTGGTGCAGTGACAGCCCCTCCTGAGCACAGCCCTGGGAGGGGCAGCTGGCTCCTCTCCATAAAGCAGCCAGCTTCTGTTGTCTGAGTTCCAAGCAGCCAAACAAAATTTGCTGTCCCCCTCGTGGCCCTGCATCTCCTGTTATCTCTATCCAGGGCCCTTCTGTCTTCCAGCTTCACTGGGAGAGAATTATTTATGGCCTTGTTTATTTCAGTCTCCGCAGGAAATGTCCAGGCCGGCCCCACGGGGAGACAGGTAGCGGTGGGGCGGGCGGGCGGCCCAACCAGGCCTGCCATGTGTTGTTTAAGGGTTCTGCACCAGGGCCAGCCCCAGAAGGTCTCCAGACCCAACAGGCCCCCAGCCTGGGGGAAATCAGCCCCCTAGAAAGGAGCATGAAGCCCCTCCAATGGCTGAGCCGTGTACTAGCCCTCAGCTCCCATGCTCCCAGAGACCCCAGGCTGCCTCCTCCTGCCCTTAAACTCCTAGAAAGAGGAACTCCCCAGGACACGGGCTAGCCTGAGGCTTGTAGCTGCCCCAGCAGGCTCGGGGTTTGTGTCAGAAAAGGAGGAAGGGGTGGGAGGAAGGCCCCCCACCCCTCCTCCTTCCACTTCACCCAAGCCTTCCTCTGGCCACTTGAGCAAGACCCCTTCCTCCTCCTTATTAACATTGTTGAAATGACAAAATTGTAGAAAAGTAGAACGAATCAGTGGCTGGCTGCTGTTAAGAAGGGGGCGGGGTGGGGGGAGGGGTTGGCTAAAGAAGGCACCAGGATGGACCCTTGTGGGGATGGGAGCGTTCTGCGTCTTGACTATGTCAAGGTCAATGTCTGGGTTATGAAGCAAAGGGAGGCTCTGGTCCCAGGTCAGCCGGCAGCCCTCCTCACAGCGAAGGCACGGGCAGAAGGGGACGCAGGAGTCTGTGGACTGGCCCCTCCCTGCCCCTCCCCCAGTGTCCCTGACCCTTAGCTTGCTTGCTCTCCTTTCCTTTACAAACTTGCTCTCAAAACAGAGAAGCCTGCCCTGGACAGCTCTGAGCATCTGCAGAGCTCTGTGCTCTTGCCCCAGAGACTGGCTCACGGTGGCAGCTGTGACCTTGTCTCCCTTCAAAGGACAGGAGGGATGCAGGAGCCATGGGAGCACAGCTAAGCCCAGACACATGGCATGGACATCTGCCTTCTCTGCCTCGGCCGGGCAGATCCACGTGTGGGGACCACTCTCCCCGGGGGGGGGGGGGGCTGGGAGGAAGGTACCATTCACCCTTTCATCCATGAGGCTAATGCCCCCTGGACCCCACTGTGTTCTAGGACCCTCCCTAGGCACCAGGGGTCTAAGTGAGTCTGACATCAGCTTGCCTGCCCAAGAAACTGAGAGTCTAGTGGAGAGACCAGGCCCTAGGCCTCCTCTGTCAGGCACCAGCTCAGGCCAGGATCCCGCACATCTAAGGCTCAGAATCCCAAAGTTCCAGAATCCCCAGATTTGGGGGTGCAGTGCCTCTCCCCTCAGGATCCCTCCCTGACTCCCGGCTGGACCTGTGCCCTGCAGCCATTCATGGTTTGAAGCACAAGTTTATGGTTTCCCGAGAGTGGAGCCCTCATCACTGGGAAAGCAGCCAGCAGTGGACTGAACGCCCACAGCATACCCAGCCTGGTGAACGCAGGGCCGCTGACTGCTGTCCCTCCCCCAGGGCGCATGCTCAGACTGGCCTGGGGACGGACCTGTGGTGGGTGGAGGTGGGCCACGCGGGAGCCCTCCCAGGTGACCTCCCTCAGAGGCTGCATCCCTCCTCCTGCCCCCATGGCTCCTGGAAGGAACCATGCTCACAGCGGTCAGCTGGGGTCCTGGCTGTGCTAGACCCCACAAAGGCAACAAGGAGCTGCGGGGGTGAGTGGGGGGGGGCCCAGCAGTGGAGCGCGCAGCAGACTGGCGGGTTTGCAGGCAGGAGAGGGAGGCTCGGGGTTCTGAGCCCATTGTTTATCGAGCAGATTCTTGGCTTTGTAGCAGCTCAGGATGCAGCCTGATATGAATACTGATTGGAGGAATGCCCTCCCTTCGTCCCCCAGGCCCAGGCCTGCAGGGAGCCCTCCAAGCAGTTAGAGAGGTGAGGGGGCCAGACAGGGGAGAAGATGCCTTGGAGAGGAGGGTGCTTGGGGCTGGAGGTACCCAGGCAGTCCTGTCCTCAGGGCCAGATGACATGATGGCCTGGAGGCTGATTGCTAGTGCACAGTTGTGAGGACCTCTCTCTGGGGCCCACCTGTAGGAACCCTCCCAGGATCCCACAGCATCCTGAAGATGCCTTGAAGTTCCATCTCATGGGCCTAGTGGAGGCCTGGGCTGCACACACTTGCTGTCAGGCAGCAGGCTGGTGTCTTCCTGGCCTCCTTCACCTGCAGGACACAGGGCCCTCCTGGCCGGGCCTGGCCCCGTATCCCCAGCTCCATACCCTCCAATGTCCAGGCAGTTTAGTGCCAATTGCTGGGGTTTGTCCTTCTGCACACAGGCCTGCAACATGATAAAGACTTAACTCCAGGGCAGACAGCCCAGTTTTGATGCTGGGAAGGCACTGGGGCTGGGTCCCTGTGGGCAGACACGTGGTGTGGGATGCAGAGTGTGGCAGGGAGCCGAGGGTCTTGGTGGGAACACAGAGAGGCCACAGAAGCTGGACAAGGTGGAGGCTGGAGGCCCCACATGCCAGCCTCAGGGCAGGGTGCATGCTACCGGCCTGGGAAGCCTGCCTCCTGGCAGGGAAGTGATGGGACAGATGGCATTTAGAACCATCTCTCTGGATCCCAATCTCAGCCCCTCTGGGGCACAGGTGGCAGCTTGCCCAGGTGGGGCCACAAACAGAAAGGGGAAGCAGGCAGTTACGGGTGAGCAGGGGAGGCTGCCCGGGCAGAGGGGGCCCCTCGCAAGCCACGGGTCTGCAGCCTCCAGACACCATCTATCCATGTAAAGGGACGTATCAGTCAGCTTGGACTGCCTGACAAAGCACCACAGAGGAGGGGGCCTTGAACAGCAGAGTGACCTCTCACAGCTCTGGAGGCTGGAAGTCCAAGATCAAGGTGTTGGCAGGACTGGTTCCTTCTGAGACCTGAGGGGAAATCTGTTGCAGGCTTCTCCCCAGCTTCTGGAGTTTTGCTGGAGACTTTGGTCTAGAAGTATCTTGGCTTCTAGAAGTATCACCCCAACCTCTGCCTTCCCCTTCACGTGGCCTTCTCCCTGTGTGTGTGTGTGTCTGTGTCCACATCTCCCCTTTTTGTGAGGACACCAGTCACGCTGCATTCGAGCCCACCTTCACGACAACTCAACCAGTGACGTCTGCTATGACCCTACTTCCAAATAAGGTCACATTCTGAGGTCCTAGAGGTTGGGACTTCAACCTAAGAATTTTGGAGGGGCACAATTCCACCCATAAGAGGGCACCTCTGACTTTTGGGCAAACAAATAGACCCTTCCCCTCGGAGATCTCAGTCTCTGGTCGTGGCTGTAGGTGGTTTCAGGGCCCTGACAGGGGGCTCTGCATCCCCAGGGACCCCTGTGGGGTAAGTCAGGGGGCCAGCAGGCTTCTTTCAGGTATCCACCCTTTCATTCATTCACTCAACAAGTATTCATCGGCACCTACCCCCAGAGGGCGCTGTCCTTGTCCTCGGCACACAGCAGGGAGTGAGACAGGCAAGGTTCTGCCCCTGGGCCTTACTTTCTAGGTGGAGTAAGACCCAAAAAAAGAATCAACAAGTATGAAAAGTAATCCCAAGTGGGCATAAGAACTTTGAATGAAATAAAATGGAGAGATGGCAGAAAATAGCGGAGGGCCTCGCTGAGAGCGGGATGTCTGAGCTGAAGTTCAAGTGAAGAGTTGGAAGAAAGAACCATGAGAAGCGGGTCACAGACCCCAGGGGTGATAGAGGCCCAGGCGGGAGCCGACGCCCTTGAGGGACGTCAGGGCAGAGGGTGCGAGGGGACAGGAAGGAGGCGCCAGCTCTCGTGGGCGTGGCCCTTGGAGCTCACCGCCTGGCAGGGGGCGGGGCTTAGGCAGGTCAGCCGCCTCCAGCTCTGGGCGAGGGGCAGCCCTGGACACTCTGTGGCAGTGAGACACTGTCCAAGGGGCGTGTTTGGACAATGGAGTCATGGTGGAGCAGGACTTTTTTCCCGGGAAAAGCCTACTGGAGCTTTCCTTGCAGTCTTTCGAATACATGTGGAAAGAAGCAGAGGCGATGAGCCAGCAGGGTGACCGGGGAATGCGGAGCTGGGAGACCTGTGACAGGAGATTGTCTTGGTCCCTCTGGGCCACCATGGCTGTGGAGGCAGAAGGAGTGCCCCTAGGGCCTGGGATCATGGGTCCCCAACCTTGCTCCAATGACCGAAACCTGGTCAACCCGGTCCCAGTGTTCCCAGCTGGCCCCTGTGTCCCAGGAGCCTGTGAGGAGACTGTCGGGGAGGCGGCCAGGCACCCCCCTCAGGTCTTGTCAATGCCTGGCCTGCAGCTTCCTCTGGCTCACCCCCAAGGAAGGTAGGGGACAGGCAGAAGCAAGGAGAGTGGGCTCCATCCCTGGCATATGGCCGCCACCCTGAGTCCCACAGCTTTTAAAACTGAGAGGGCCCCAGATGTCCTGGTGGGGCCAAAAGAACGTGGACTTTGGAGTCATTCCTATCACGGACCAGGGTCTGATGCTTGGACAAGTCCTGGCCTTCTCTCTGCCTCAACTTCCTCATCTGGAAAATGCAGAGACGGCCTCAGTGTTTTCGTCTGGACCCAGTGGGAACCTCGGCTCAGTGCCCGCACAGAGCAAGTGTCACAGAAGTCCCCTCTGCATCACGCCGGGGGCTGGTGCGCAGGCCCAGCCAGCCCTAGGGGCGCAGGCCCATCCAGCCATCTCGCAGAGCCCCCTGAATCCAGAGTCCCGTTCCTGGGCTAGGCACCTGAGTCCAGGCCCTCACCTGAGCCGCCCCCTGGCCTGGTTTTCAGCTAGAACTGCCCGTACCATGAGTACGGGCAGGAACATGAATGGGGAGGCTTCCAGGTCACAGGGGCCTTGACCCCCCCCCCATAGGTGTGGGTGAGCCAGGTGAAGGAAGGGAGAGCCCTGAGCACCCAGACTGACGGGGCAAAGGCTGGGGGTCTTGGGTCTCCGAGGTGCCGAGCAGCTGACATGTGCACTGCCTTGTCTGCGTGGGCAAATCACTTCCCCTCTTGGGCCTTGGTTTCCCTATTTGTAAAACAAGGAGGCTTGAATGAACTCTTAAGTCCCTTGGCCGAATCATCTCTAGTACCCCACGAGCCTTTGTGGGGCCCAGCAGGCGGGTCTCAGTGGCGAGGGAGGGAGGCAGCGCCCAGGAAAGCAGGTGGGCACCCGCACTGGGCCTCCGCACGTGCAGCACGGACCCCGAGCATCAGCCCAGCCCAGGAGTCACTGCTCCTGATGCACAGGCGAGAACCGGGCTCCAGACCCCTTGCGGGACATCTCAGACTCTCTGAGCCCCCGTCCTGGCAGAGACAGGCTTGCAGCTCGAGGCCTGGGAGCCGCTGCAGCCCCCCGCCTTGTCAGGGGTGGGGAGCAGGGATGCGGTTCAATCCTGACTGTCGCAGCCGCTCCAGACGAGTGAGCAAAGGGAGTCCCAGTCCCTGTTGTCACTGGAGCCTGGAGGCCGGGTGCAAAGGTCTGGGGAGGGGTGGACAGAGCCAGGGTGACCCCAGCAGGAAGGAGGCCTGGCCAGGCTGGACTTCATCCAGGAAGGAGCCATATGTTGCCAGGAAGGCCCAGAGCACGGAGTGAATCTGCATCTTGAGGCTTTGATTGATTGTGCCGTTCAGAGTGGATATATTTTTTAATAATCTGTTTCTAAAATTAGCCTTTCTCTGTACAGCAGTCATCACATACAGCACAGGATGCATCTTTCTTTTTACCTGGCAGTGGTAGATATTTGTTTTCCTTTGAGAGAGAGGCTGATGAGGGGGCTGGTCTCTGGGTCCCAGTGCCCAGGAAGCTGGGGGCGTCTGCCCCCAACCTTGGAGCTCCCTAGCCAGGTGGGATTCAGGGGGCCCAGCCTGCCCGACCCTGGGCCCCCTCGTGTCCCGTCTCCCCAGGCGTGGGGGCCGGTGACATCATCTCTCTGCACCCCAGATTCCTCAGCTGTAAAATGGCAGTGGTTATAATTATTTCATGGAGCTCTGTGGGGTTAAAATAGGTAATAGAGTTCGAACACGTAGATATTCAGTAAACGTTCAGATGTCCTCCCGGCGGTTTTGGAAACTGATTGTCTCAGTTTCACTGGTTCTGTTGGTGCCAGGTTTCCAAGCCTTTTTAACTCATGTCCCTTTTGGATGAACATAATAAGTTCCCCCCTGGGGGCCCCATCCGTGAGCTCCTGAGTTTCCCTACCCGTCAAGATTTTCTGTTGTTGAGTTTTCTATTTCTGTTGTTTGTGATTCAGAACAATAGGTTCTTTCTGCATGTCCCCAGATCATACCTGGCGTAGTGTTGCATTTGGTTAGGGCCATGCCCTGCACATTGATCTGCATCCCCAAGGCCGTGTGCCCTGACTCCTAATCAAAAATCCACCCGTGCGTGTAAAAGCTGCTGGTGTTCCGTGAAGTGCCTGCCATGTGCCCTGCCCCGAGCTGGGCCAGCGGAGGGTTGACGAGCAAGGTCAGGGCCGCCTTAGCCCTGTCTTGAGGGGAGGAGATAAACGACAAAGGCCAGGATGCAGCAGAGAGGGCATACGCACTGATGCGGGCGGGCCGTGGGCCAGGAGCCGCAGGAGCTTGGAAGAGGGAAGATGTAGGTCGACTCAGCACCCCGGAGGGCGGGATCCCGAGGTGAGCGCCGTGAGACGGCAGGATCAGGGTTGGCTGAGAGGAAGGGGCAGCCTCGCAGGTGGAGTCGCACTGCGACCGAGGCCTCGAGGTAGGGGCGAGCTTGGCTGAGGGGCGGCCGGTAGGAAGGAGCCCACGCTGGTGCTCGTCTTGTTCATCCGTTGGGCATTAAGTCCATGAGGTGCTGCGGTGTGGCCAGCAGGACCCCTCTGCCCCAGGCGTGGTGGCCCGGCTGTGCCCGCTTCCCCAGCTTCTGCCTGCACTGCCCACCCATGTCTGTCATCCAGCCAAAGGGAAGAGCAGACTCTGAGCAGAATCAGGGCCCGGGGGACCGCGATTCCAGAAGTTTCAGGTGCTGCTTCACGCCCGCGTCAGCCAGCAGTCCTCTCTCAAGAGCCCCCCGCCCCTGGCTCCTGGGGACCCCCCTGGACTTCCCCAGAGCTGCCTTCACCCCTTGTGTTTCCACGGAGGAGTTTCACTCTCCCATCTCCTTCTGGAATTCATCTCCATCAAAGCGAGAACCCTTCTGTTCGGCACTCAACAGGGCTGGGGTGATTAAGCACTTAAATTGATTAATCAAATTTCCTGTGATGAGAACTACTGTCATTCATTAATCTGAGCGGGATTATAAATAAAAGACGGCAGATACAGGAGGCAACGTGTTGACAGATCGATGCGACGGCCTGAATCACAAGTAGGCGCCTGCCCCCGAGGAGCCGTAGGCAGCCTGGAGACACAGCTTCCCTGAAGACAAAATTAGACTGAGATTAAAGAATCCCTATTTTAATAAAGAAATATGCATAGATGAGCAGGCAGCCTGGAGAGGGGAAGGGTGCAGGTCTGCATACCAATGTCCAGGCTGAGTTCCCGGAGGTGGGGGGAGCAGCTCCCAGTGGGAAGTGACTGGACGTCGAAACTGTACACAGTTGACAGTATGGGTTTTGGAGTCAGTCCAGCCCTGGGTTCAATTCCTGCCTCTTGCCTCACACACTAGGTCCTCGGCTAAGATGCTCGCCTCTCGAGCCTCCATCCCCCCTGGTGAGACATGGATGTTAGTGCCACCTCCCTCGTTAGAGGGTCGTTAAGATTAGATGAGGTGATGTCTGTGAGGCACTTTTTATCCACTCTTTAAGTACTTGTTGAGCACCTACTGTATGCCAGCACCACGCTGGTATTTAGAGATTTGCGAGGAATCAGGCGAGCGTGGTCTCTGCCCCTCAGTGGAGAACAGACATTAAACACGGGTCCTCCCTGATGGCCGGATCCCGGTGCTGGAGGGGGCTGCAAGGAAGCACAGGGTCTGGGAGAGCGCGTAGTAGCCAAGGAGCCTGGCCTCCGGGGGCAGGGAGACTTCCTGGAAGAAGGGACATTTGGTTTGAGCTCTTAGGAAAGCCTAGGGCTGAGTCGATGTAAGGAGGCGGGGTAGCGTGGGGAGGCTGAAGGACTGATCCGGAGGGAGAGAGGGGCATGGACGGGGCCCTGAAAGAGTAAGGAGCAGGGCATGGAGGGCCTGACACAAGCAAGCCTGGAGGACGGCATCCCCGGGCGAGGCTGGGAGGTGTCAGCAGCCAGGTTCCTCGGGGCTTCTGGCCACGCTGAGGAGCTGGGTTTTAAGAATCAGCACTGCCTAGGGGGGAGCTTTGATTGTGAGTGTCTCAGGAATGGGGAGTATGTCCCCACTGAGGCACGGAAGGGAGCATCCTGCCAGCCCAGGCCTGCCCACCACCCCATCCTCCCCAGGTGCCACGTTCCCTGATGACCTTCCGGACCCAGACACATGATGTCTGTTCAGTCCTTGGTCTTGAAGCACTTCTTCCTGTCTGTGGTTCCTGCCTCCACCCCACCCCATACTCCCCCTGACTTCTGGCCTCCTTGACGCCAATAGAACGTCAGCTTCCAGCTCAAGTGTAATGCTTCCCCACCCAGGTCAAAGCCTTCTCCCCGCTCCTCGCCCACCCTCACCATGACGGCCCCACAGAGCACTGCAGCCTCTTGTTCATGACCCACCTGCCAATGCAGCTTGCCCTCGATATGCGTGTGATGGTCTGCCTGTCGCCTGTTTCCCGCTCACACGGGAAGTAGCCTCAGGAGGCAGGGACCAAGTCTCTTCTGGTCCCCAGTGCATCCTCAGACCCCAAGTTGGGCCTGGCACGTGACAAGCCTCAGCAAATACTTGTTGAGTTCATGGATGCTGAGTAGAGAAGGCTCGGAAGCATCACAGAGATGGTGGTAGCTGTGCAGGGAAGGAACAGGCAGGGCAGAGAGGCCCCAGCTCCGGGCATCCAGATCCCCATCCTCTGGGTATTGGGACCAAGCTCCTGCTTGGCACATGGCTGTGCTAGGATACTGGAACCTGCTCTTGCCTTCTGGTGGCTTCCAGTGGGACAGGGGAGATGAGTGAATGAGGAGATCATTGCAATGCACTGAGGTCAGTGCCAGGCAGATGGAAGCTCAGAGGAGGGGTCGGGGAACTTTCTGGATGAGCCATTTCCAGGGCTGGATTTTTACGAGATGTGGGAGTTGAGAAAGAAGGGGTCTGGAGTTCCAGACAGAGGGATGGGCACATAAAACTGCCCCTGCCCCTCAAGTCCCTGCCCCCTTTCTGTCTACTTTCATCTCTGGACATCTTGTTCAGGGTCTCAAGGCAGCCTCTGCAGGGGCCCCTGTACCCAGGCCAGAAGGAGGAGGCCCGGCCTCTCACCTGCACCTCTGCCTGGACCCAAGGACCAGGAAATGTCATTCTTGGTCTGGCTGGACTCATGCATGGCAATCAGTTGGTGAACCACTCAGCCCTCCCTCCTTCAGGCCTCCGCAAACAGACTGCAAGAGTTTGGCGGGGGGAGGTGGAGCGGGGAGAAGCCAGATTCCTTCTTGGAGGGAAACCCACTGGTGCTCAGGGAGATTAAAACTATCACTCCTTGCTGAATTGGCCTCTTCCACTGTTTTGCTAAATAATTAAAGGCCCCTTATTAAAAGCGCTACCATCTTAAAGATGTCAGCTTTTCATCTGTCATGTCCTTCCTCTGGAGTGCGGCCCTGGGGCCATGTCCAAGCACCCAGCCAAGGATAACGTTGGCCTCAGGACCCAAGGTCATCCTAAGAAATTTTTGAGGACTCCCTGTGGAGAGGCGTAGACGTCTGATAGCTCAGCCAAGGTCTCTCCTGCTATGGCGGTTTCTGCCCATATCAGGCCCCCGCCAGCCTGAGCTGGTGTCAGGAAACACAGAGCAGAGGAGCAGGGTGGGCTGTAATCTGTTTTCCAGACAGTGTTGCTTCCCTCCTCCCCGGGCACCGGACTGGACGGGGCAGGTAGGCTAAGGAGCCCAGTTTCTGCTGCTGAGAAGCTCCCCGCTAGGGAGGAGGGAGACGGGGCTGGAGGTTAGGGGTAGACCACGGAGATGCAGTTAGGTCTCTGCCCCATGGTGATGGCCGGTGAGCGCAGGGGTCGGGGAGTGCCCAGGAAGGACCACCTCGCTCTGCCTGGGAGTCCGAGATGGATCAGAGGAGTGGGTGTTTGCATGGCACCCTGAAGGACAAATACAAGTTCATGGAGCCTAGAAACAGGGCTTTCCCCAACCCTTCAAAAGCAAAGCAAAGCAGGTACGAAGACACAGAGGGCTGGAAGTACACAGCACATTCAGAGATTCCACCAACAAACAAATGAGTGCCTACTGTATGCTAGAAACCATGCCAGCCCCTGAGAATACACAGACTAGAAATAAAATCTGCCCTCATAAAAGCATGTTCTGGCCAACTCTGTAGCACAAAGTGAGGAGCGATCACTTCTGTGCATCAGGTGGAAGTGGGAAGGACGCCTTCCAGGAGGTAGGAGCATCTGAGCAGGTTTTGAGGGATATGCCTGAATTCACTCAGAATGTGGTGTAGCTTGGTCTGACCTAAACAGACGTGGAGTGGAGGGGAATTCACTGAATGAATCCAGGGAAAGGGCTGAGGAGTGCAGGGGAAAGAGGGAGCCTTTTGGAATGATCCATGCAGGGAGGGCTGCTGCTCTGGAAAGAGATGGCCAGAAATGAGATGGTGGCAGAGTTGATGGAAGGAAGCTGGCGGGAGTTGGGGTTGGAGCCCAGTCTGAAGGGCTGGGCAGCAGAGTGGTACCCACCACCCATGGTGGAGCTGGAGGCTGGCCCAGGTGGCCTGCAGGCTATGGGTGTCCAGACAAAGCAAACTGCCCAGGTGACCCTGGACCCAGGAAAGGCTCTGCTTGGAGTCAGGGCTTTGACCCAAGGCCTAAGACCCCACATGGTGGAAGGATTTAGTTGTTCTCTGGACTGTGAGTCCAAGTCTGCCTGATGCTGGTGGAGCCAGGGCACTGGTGGGGTGCTCAGGACCCGGCAAGGACTTGGCTTTAGCAAAGGCCCAGCCTTTGGTCACATCAACCTTGTGTTAGAAGAGTCTGGCACTTGGTTGAGTTTTTCAAGTCTTCCAAAGAGATCTTAAGTTACCTCGTAGTGACCAATATCTCAAATTGCTGCTGCTACAATGATTGCCAGGGGTGGAGGGACCAAGGTGGAAGGTGTGACCTGACATCAGCCCCCCGGAATTGATTTGAGCAAACACTCAGGAATCAAGATTGTGTCATGAATGGGGCTCCTGGTATCCTGGGCTCCAAAGACCTGGGTTCCCATCTGGCTGTGGCCACTGGAGGCCACATCTGGAAAATGACCGAGCTGGGCTAGTGAGTCAACAATCCCCAGTCCTTTCAGCTCCAGACGTTTTCCAGCTCGATACATCTTCCACCCACCCACTCACCTTGCTGTCGGCGAGAGTTAAGTTTTAATGAGAAAAGAATTTCTCTCTGGAATATCGAGTATAATTAAAACTCTGCCATGAAAAAAAAAAAATCCCAGCAAACATGGAGAGTACTAGAGAAAGTGAAAATGTTAAAAGACAACCCCCATTTTCCTCTTCCTATGACATGGGTTATTAAGTCAGATTCGAAAAAGTTCCTATTAAATATTTAAATATCATATTAAATATTCATCATCTCAAAAATTGCTTCCTAACAGATCCTTAGGTAAATAGAACAATATTTGATCACAAAAGCTGCATGGCCTGACAGAGGCTCAGAAAGGGTGAGAATCTGTCTGGGGCTCGGTTCCCACGGGCCCAGGGAATCCTGCTCGCGGGGAGGAGGCTGGGGGAGTGGGACAGATGCAGGAGCCTCGCTGCAGGGAGGGGCCTGGGTAATGCAGGCTGGCTGGGGAGGTGCACGAGCCCGAGAGAGATGAAGTGACATACGGGTCCCACGCCTTGTAGTGTTAGTGGTCCAGGGGGCTCTGTGCCCACGTTGGTGGGGCTCTCCTCTAGGGGGCGCCTTTGCAGGTTCCAAAGAAACTCTCCCACAGAAGGGTCTGCCTTCAGCAATGGGATCCCAGCGTGAGCCACTGTGGGAGGTGCTGTAAAAGGAACACTTTGTCAGGCCAGTGGCTGGGCTGGAAAACCCTTTGGGTCCCTTCTGGGGACTGTGGGGGGGGGGACATGTCTCCAGGGATCCCCCAGCTGTGCACATGGCCCCGCCATTCCTTGTAAGGGCATCTGGTCTACCCAAGTCAGGTATAAACAGCTCTCTGTGGGCAGCACCTGGTTTTCAGCCTCCCAGGCACTGTGTCGTCTGCAGGGGGGTCTATCATAGTGTCATCTTTGTAGTGCCCCCCTCCAAGCACTGCAGCGTGTATAGCAGCTTCCCTGGTCTCCACCTACAAGCAGCACCCCCCCCCACCCGCCATGCCCACCTAAAATGGCCCTAGACATCACCCAATGTCCCTGAGGACGCAAAGCGCCCCCATGGAGATTCTTGCTCTGCAAGGCGGGCACTGAGTGAACGCGAGCTGCGTGAGGATGGATGGCTGGTTGCCGGCCGGAGGGAGCGGTGGAGGTGGGAGGGAAATCACGCCAGTCGTGGTGTGGGGCGGGTCTTTGAATGGGGGTGTGTGCTCATGGTTCCGCACACAGTACCTTCCTGCAGGCCTTGGGGCCGGGGGCCTCCGCCCCTCTCCCTGCCCCGCTCTGGACGCCCCCCCGCCTCGGCCCCAACCTCACTGCCACAGGGCCCCGACTGCTTGCCAGCACCGCCAGTGCCCCCGCTCAAGGCCCACGTCGAGCCTCCCTCTGCTCCCAGGCTCCCCAGCCTCCCGGCAGCCCCTCCCCAGCCCTGGGCTCCCCCCAGCTCCCTTCCCAGACACATGAGACAGTGGGCTGGGCGCCAGACTAAGGGCTGGAGGCCTGGAGGCCTGGACTCTGCTCACCTCCACCGGGCGCGCTAGGAACACAGGCCAGGTCCTTCCCTGCCCTGGGTCTCGCTCCTCAGCTGAACAGCGAGGACCCCCCCCCCCCACCTGGCAGGTGCCAAGGGCCCGCTCGCCTCCAGGTTCTCTCGGCCGCCTGTGTGGTTTGGGGTCCGTGCAGCCTCTCTGACTTGAAAGAAGCACTTGGAGGGCAGGGGTCCGCCATCTCCTGCCTCCCGGGTCGAAGGCTGGTGCTGATACAGGACCCCAGTGCTAGACTTGAGGGACGGCCGTCTGACACCAGACCAGCGAGCACCGCTGTGCCAGGTAGAAGCAACCCCTCTCCCTGACTCTCGACACAGAAACTCGGGCTCAGAGAAGCTAAGCTATTGTCCCAAGGTCACAGGCACAGTGAATCCAGGTTCACACTCAGGCCTGTCTGACTCCAGAGCCCGTGCTCTCAGTAGATACGCCACCAACTTCCTGGGTCACCAAGTCCCCCAGCAGGTGAGCAGACCTCCGCCTGTGCCACCCGCCTTCTCCTCCCTCCCCTGCTCACACGGGCGTGTGCAGAGTGGGGTCTGCATGGAGTCTAGGCCACTCCTTCCCTGGGCAAACTCAGGGTGAGGAGGAGGCCGCAAGGACTAAAGGGCCTTTCTCACCAGCGGCTGGCGTGGGGGTCAGGGCTGGGCCCCCCTGTGCAGAATGCTGATACAGGACTCCTGCTGTGAGCACCCCATCTCCAGCTCCTGCCGCCTACAGACAGGGAGGTGTAAGAGCTGATGCTTCAGTGGGTCTGGGACGTTCTTGAGTCTCCATGTCCTGGAGGGAGGACCATATGCTGGGAGGGAGCCTGACTTTCGGGGGCTGGGGGACAGGCACACAGCTGAGGTCCCCTGCAGAGGCAGTGGGCTCTGTGTCCCACGTGGGGACAGGGCCATTTGCAGGCCTTCGCCCGCCCTGCTTGCTCTCCCATCTGGGATGCTTTGCACGCATGGGTGGAAAATGGCTCTAAGGTAGAGAATCAAAAGATTTCCCAAAGCAAACAGTAACCCGCCGTGAACAACGCTGACCTCAGCGCGGCCTGTCTGGGGGTGGGTGGCAGTGGGGGGGCTCGGCTGGAGGCTCAGGACAGCTGCTGGAAGCCACTGAAGAGCAGGGAGGATGTCTGGCGGGCTGGTTCTTAAGAAAAACAGTGAAGAAGGTCACCCCAGGGATATGGGGGGTCTCTGGACAAGCCATGGGGACGATGAAATGGTGGGATACACACCTGGATCCCTCGTCAGGGTGGGGCCCGGGTTTCATAACCTGAAACTGTACCCCAGCCGGTGTGCGTGGGGACCCACTGGCATTTCCCCGACAGGAGGCCCCTGGCCCTCAGCGGGGAGGTCAGACAGCCCAGGAGCACCCGGAGAGGCAGGCTGGCAACCCGAGGTGAGCAGGGATGCAGCCAGAGCACTCCTGGGGCAGGCAAGGCCCCCACTCAGCGCTGGGATCCTGAGCCTGTCCCTTCACTGTGAGGCCGCAGTTTCTTCTCCTAGAAAACAGGCCTGGGTAAAGCTGGGCTCCTCTCTCAAAGCAGCTCCCAGCCAAGAAAGGCCGCCAGCACCACCCTTTGAAATGGAGGAGGTCTTGAGGGTAAGATGGAGCAGTGGTCCAAGTTCTGGCCTTGCCATCACGTTACCCTTAAGGCCGGAGTCCTGCCTGGGGAGACAGGGATAAGGATGACGTCCTGCCATCCCATGCAGGGGGCATACGGCCCGCCCAGGGGCCACAGACCCCAGCTTTGAGGCTACCCAGTATGCCCGGGTCCGAATCCCTGTGGAACCTGACAAGTCCTGGCCTCTCTAAAGCTTGGGCTGTCCTTTGAATGGGATGCTAAGTCCCTCCCAGAGGGGCCGTTGTGAGCGCAGGGGGAGGCTGGGGGCCAGGCAGCCAGCAGGCAGGGACACTTTCTCTGGCAACAGGAGCCAGAGACACAAAAGGCCAGGGAGATGACCCCAGAACCCAGCTGAACACAGAACCCAGAAAGCGTGACTTCACATAAGAGATTTCTGTTGGCCGCAGCAGCAAGAGGGGAAGCGGGGCCCCCAGGCCTCAGCCCCCCTCTGGTGTGGAGGAGTGAGGATGGGGTGGGGAGGGGAGCTGCCGCAGCTCCCTGGCCTCCTACGCAGCGCAGGTGCAGACCTGGGGACAGGTGGGATTGAATCATCCACAGGGGCCCGGGGCTGCGAGCCCACCCCTCCCCACCTCCCCCTGCCCAGCTCTGCCTGCAGGATTCAGTACCGCCCCACTCGGGTTAGCAGAATATTGGATTCCGAAGAGTCATATTTTAACGCTGCCAAATAGTTGCAGGCGACAGAAAACCTGCTCCTTTCCCATTTTATACATCCAGGAAATCTGTACCACATGCAGCCTGCATGTCATTACACACTTTAAAATATTGCATTCTGTCTTTCTAGAACCTGCAGCCCCATCACAAGGCAGGTAAGATGCACGGCCAGGGGGACGAGACCCCCTCTGTGGGGCCCAGAGGAAGCAGTTAAATGTAGGGTGTCTGCGTCTCACCACGAGGAATCCAGCCCGCCGCCCCCACCCCTAGGGAGGCTCCCCTCCTGCAGGCTGTGGGACAGTCTGTTATTTCCCCAGGGAGGCTGGTGACAGCTCTCACTCGCCCGGGAGAGGCAGGTGTAATTACAAAGGCCCAGGCAGGGCACTGCTTTAATGGATGTAGGATTCGCGGCTAGACTTAACATACACACTGCGGAGCCCCCAGGCCTCCCCCACCCATCGCTATGCTCAGGCTCGTGGTTCTGGAGAGACCACCCCTCCTGCCTTGGACCGTGGAGCCAGCCAGCCACCGCCCTCCCCCTGCCCACCTCCAGTGCAGAGCCACCGATGGAATTTTCTCTTCTGCAGATTGTACCTGTCTAAGAGGTGGGTTTGGGAGGCCAGATCCAGAGCTCCAGGGCACAGTGTGTGCAGCAGCGGCAGCTGCCCAGACACCCGAGAGCTGCTCAGCCCTGGACTCCGCCCTGCCCGGGCCTCCTTCCCCACTGGCACGAGCTGGCCGCCATCCGCACCGCAGCGCTGCCCATCAGGGTCTGGACTCTGCCCTGGGGATGCAGACACCAGTAAGCCTCTCTGGGCTCAGAAGCTCAGGCTCCGTCTCTCCTGAGTGACATTTCCTCCTTTGGTCCTTGGCCCCAACAGCTTTTCCAGAACATTCGGTGCTAGGATTGGAAGGCGTAGAGGAACGTGGGACCAAACCTCCTCGAGAAGCTGTTGGAAGGCCTCCTGTCCTTCCTTCTCTGTGCAGGTTCCTGGCAAGGCCTGGCCTAGACGGTTAAGTCTGGGCAGACCCTCTGCCCGCAGAGCCCCAGCGGCACCAAGCCTGCCTGCCCACCGGAACGGCCCGCAGCCCCTCCCGCAGCACCCCTGCTCTCCTCCCAGCAAGGTCCCAGCAACGAGCCGTTCCCAGTAGCTCCTCTGTGCCAGGCCTGTGCAGACACAGGGGGAGAGGGGTCAGCAGAGGGGAAGTGGGAGGTCAAGACCACACCCAGGAGGAGGGGACAGCCTCACTGAGAAGATGAGCCCCTTGCAAACAGGTGGAGAAGGGCAGCTGGGAGGCAGGACAGCTCCAGCTTCAGGGCTGAGATCTGGGCAGCGGGCGCAGGGCAGGGAACCAGGGAAGGAGGGCGGGCCGGCTCCCACCCCTAGACGTGAGCCCCAGAGGCTGGGTCAGCCTTGCCCGGTCCCCCAGGGAACTCCCAGCACCTTGTAAAAAGAGCCCAGCACGCATAGGTGCTGAGCTCCTGTGTTGACTGAACAGGTGGTTGCGCAGGTGGACCTGTTTTCCCTCATCCTCCGAGGTCCCAAAGCTGAGGCAGCTGCCCCGGGGACTGGGTGCAGCTGGTGCCTGTGCCTCGTGTGTGCCTGGGTCACAGTTTTGGTTTGTTTCTTTAATTGAGGTGAAGTCCATGTAACATAGAATTAACCATTTTAAAGTGAACAGTTCAAAGTTACCTAGTATATTCACAGTGTCATACAGCCATCACCTCTGTCTAGTTCCAAAACATCTTCATCGGCCCCCAAGGAGACCCCCTACCCATTGGCAGTTTTAGCAGTCACTCCCGGTTCCGCTCTCCCCAGCCCCTGATAAACACCCGTCTGCTTTCTGGCTCCATGGATTTGCCTACTCTGGACCTTTCATATAAAAGGAATCGTACGATATGTGACCTTTGGGGTCTGGTCTCTTTCACTCAGAGCTCTGTTTTCAGGTTCATCCAAGTCATAACATGTATGAATGTGTCATTCCTCTGTGTGGCTGGGCCCCACTGTGCTCTTCTGTTGGTTCGTTGAGGGCCATGTGGCTGTTCCCATCTTTTGTGAAGAGGGTCGCCATGAACGTGAGTGCATTTGTGCTCTTTTGAGTCCCTTTTGAATTCTTTGTATCTATGAGTGGAACTGCTGGGTCACATGGTAATTCTACGTTTTAGGTCTTGAGGAACGGCACACAGTTTCCCTACCAGGTTCAAGAGAGATGTTTGAATAGCCTTCTGACTGCCCAGCACTGCCAGGTTCTGAGGAAAGAGAGGGCACTCACCATTTGAGGAGCCAGAGTGGGGTGGGGGGTGCTCTGTCCTGAGGAACGAGACAGAGCAAGCGGGAGCCAGGCCACAGCGGGCAGAGAGTTGGCACTTTATCCTGGCGCGAGGATGGGGAAGGGGTGAGGTCAGACTCCTGTCTGTGAAGCACCGTCCTTGCTGTTGAGTGGGAACGCCAGGGCCAGGGGGCCGTGAAGCCAGCCAGGTGAAGAGAGGAGAGCAGACAGAGCAGAGGGGTTGATCTGAGGATGTTCGCAGGCTCTCAGGGTAGAGTGATGAGTGAGGAGGTTTCAGTGGGGGCCATTTCCAGGTATGTCCTGGAGGCTCGCTGGCCCTGCACTGCCTCTTCCCCACAGGTGGTCCTGGATTTGCAGGCAGGGATCTGACCAGCGGCCTGGACCTGGCTGCCTTCCCTCCTCTCTCTAGAGTAGGAGGCGATGCCTGCAGGGCAGACTCCCATGCAGAAGAGAGGGGCTGACTGTGGTAGATAGAAGCCCCCCACCTTGCAAGAGGGAAGGAGAGGGGGCAGGAGCTTTCCCTCACCCAGGGACTGCCGCGGGGCCTTTGCTCCTACAGGCCTCCACCCGACCCTGCAACCTGGCCCACACAGCCAGGCCGGGGCCAGCAAATGTGTCCTGGCGTGAGGTTTGTTCAATCAAGATCAATCCGGCCAGTCCAGAGGAAAGCTGGGAACTTCAAGGGAAACCGGGACAGAATCCGGGAGGGTCTGACTTTTTCCCCCCGACAGGAGGGTCCCTGAGCGCATTCCACGGGCGGAGGACTTCCGGCTCCAGGTCGGAGCAGGGGTTCCTGACTCTTCCCCTCCCTCTTCCATCTCTATTCTGTGGGGTTCTAGGCAGCCCAGCAGCTGCTCCTTATTTTTACTTGAAGACGAGCCCTGGATACTTGAGGAAGCTGCCGAGAAAGGGTGGGAGAGGCGCCACATACACAGCCGGGGTCCGGATGGGCAGCTGTACCAAGCTGTCAGGGGCAGCTGAAGGGAAACCGTCGTGATCACAGGGTTGGGGGCAGGTGAGGTTGTGTCCCTGTGGAATAGCCTCCTGCGATT
This sequence comes from Camelus dromedarius, assembly GCF_036321535.1. NCBI lineage: Eukaryota > Metazoa > Chordata > Mammalia > Artiodactyla > Camelidae > Camelus > Camelus dromedarius. Next base: position 66,201,875 of record NC_087449.1, on the reverse strand, counting down.
CCAGGAGGAGGGTGTGTCTGGGGGCTCTGAGGAAGCCTGTGTTTATGGAAGGATTCCTATATGCCAGTCCCAAAAACACGTTCAGTTTATCCACTTTTAGTCCAACAACCCCGCAGGGCTGGGGCCATGGTCCATCTGCCTCGTCCTAACTAGGACGCTGAGATTCAAAGACATCGAGTCCACCTCCCCCATCCCGGAGTCTTCATGCTCCGACTCCAGATGTGCAGGCGGGTTTCCATCCCAGGTCCGGCTCCAATGCCCATGCCCTCTCCCCGGGCACCGGGCCCTCTGCCCTAGAAAGACAGGATCAGATTGGAAAACCGAGACTCAGGGAGACTCAGTGACTCACTCAAGGTTCATGTGTCTGTAAATACCACCAGGGCGGGGAGGACCGGTGGTGCTCATGCGCCAGGAGGCACGGAGGCAGGACGTCCACTGTGTCAGCATGCCTGTCTTCAGGGGCTGGGGCGAGGCTGAGCACACACCGCTTGGTCCATCCCTCGGCTTCCCAGGGCAGCGGGCTTGCTGCCCACCCTGACGTCTCTCTCGGGCCGGAGCCGGCGTGATTCCATTTGTGTGTGTTTCTGACATGGCCCTCCGATCGATCACCTGACACCGGGCGCTCCTTTCACAGGCTGGCTCTGCCCCACTGCCCTCTCTCTTTTGTAAGGATGTTTCGTGAACTTGAGAAAAAACCGGGAAAAGGCCGATTCCCTCTGTCCAGCCCATTAATTCTGCATGCTCAGGCCCAAATTAACCTTGGCAAGGCTTTGAGAGGAGAGACTAATTCTAACCTTAAAAATCTGCTGATTAAAGCTGGTTTCAGGATTCGATTCCACTTAATGTCTTGGCCGGGAGCCCAGCCTTGCATTAACATGGCCACAGACTCGGGTCCCGGCGTTTCCCTCCAGCTTCTTAATAAACAAAACCCAACATCTGTTTTACGCAAGAATTCTTTTCCTGGTCTCCCTTGCTGCTCGCAGCTGCGTGAGTTGAGGAGTGCTGTGGGCACCTGCATGGTGTCACGGGTGCCTGGATGGGGCGGCGCTGGGAGCTGGGTCCTAGCCGGCTCTGGAGCGAAGCAATAATTACAGGCAGAAATGCCGGCCCCGCGTGCACTGAGCAGGGCAGCCATCAGAGAGCCAGCCAGCTTCTGGGCAGCACTTGCCCTCCGTGCCATCAGAATGGCCTTTGGGGACTTTGGGCTGGGTTCCCGGCATCTTCCACATCTCCAAGCCCCTGCTCCCTTCTGGGAACAGGGGACCGAGGCACAGAGGATGAGAAGGGCAAGGCCGCTACCTGGGAACATACACCGAAAACTCCTAGCCCCAAGGGCACAGCCCCTAGCCGCCTACAGAGGCTCAGTGTCCCCCCTGTTAATCACCACTTAGGCTAAACTGTGCGAGGCCCTGTTACGGTGCATCAGCCTAAACAGGCCACTTGGCAAGGGGAGCACCAACCACACAGATCAAAGGCACCTGTGGGGGTCCGTTTTCCTCCTCAGAGCCCTCGGTGCAGGGGGCCGGGGAGCATGCGGGGGGCTCTGAAACCACTGGTGGAAGGAAGGGGGAAGGGGGCGGGTGACAGAGCAGGAGAGGGAGGCCACGATCGGTACAAACCACTTTCAAGATCAGCTCCAGCCACTTGGCAGGACTCCAGGAAACAGGTCTCAGCCACACGCTTTGATGAGAGAAAGGAAATTTCACTTTATTTATTTATTATTTATGCCCAGTACTTTTAGGAAGTTATCTGGGATATAAACAGCCCAGACACACTGAAATAGACTAAAAGAACAGGAACCTGAGTAGGGAGGCAAGTGAATCAGAGCATATACAGAGAGAGAGGGCGGGGAGCGGGGTGAGGGGAGCTCCTGCTGCCGGCGGCGGCGGCGGCGGGGCGCGCGAGGCTGGGCTGAGCTGCCTGCGCGCCGGGCAGAGAGGAGGAGAGGTGAATGAGCGCCCTCGCGGGGCCCAAGGGGCTGGGTCCCGGGACAGATTTCTGAGGCTCAGAAATGACCCAGCATCCTGGTTCTCCAAAGCAGTTTGGCAAATGCTGGGGTCGGGGAAGAAGGAAAGAGGCCCACATAGACCTGGCTGAGGGTCCCGTGGTGACGGGAAAGCGGGCAGGCGAGGGCGGCCAGGGACCTGGCCTCCTCCCCGAGGTCGCGGAGCCAGAGCCCGAGCCGGAGCGGATGGGAACGGCCGCGGGGAGCGAGCACAGAGGGTTAAACCCGCTGCCCCTCCCGCTGGCCCTGGTCTCCTCTGGCTTGAGATTCATGACTCGGATCAGCGCCCTCTCTAAATCTAAATTTACCTTATTATCAATTTTTAGCTATTATTCCGTTTTATGCCTGCTAATTTATTAATCCTGGAACCCCCCAAAAACAATAAAGCTGAAGCTCCAGGGATTTTATTTATATCTTTAAACATGATTTTTATGCCTTTTTATCTAAAAATTCATTTAATTTTTATGGCCCTCCTCACTCACGTCATGGTTAGGCTGCAGCGGCCCTACTTAGATGTGCTGCTTCTGCAGATGCTCAGCCTCCCCCTTGGGAAGAGGCCCAGGTGAGCGGAGGCAGGTGGGGGCCCTGGGGGCATCTGCTTAGGGCTGAGACCCAGGTGGGTTTGATGCTGTGCAGTGGCCCTGGGGCAGGACTGTCACCTCCCCTGTCCCTGGACAGAGCTGGCAGGGAGGGGGCTTCTCCGAGTTCACACTGTCCCCTTGACCCTTACCTCTGCCCCTCATTCCCTCTCTAGGTCCCTTTCAAGCTGTTGAAAGGGCCTGTGCTCTGAAGATGGCCTAGAATTTTCCATAGAGATGTTGGGGGAACCTCCAGTCTAAGAACTGAGAGTATCCATCTCCAAGATCCACCCCGCAGTGTTTCTTACCACTCCTCACCCAGACCAGGGGCCATGAAGCCTGGTGGAGTGCCGGGACAGTGCCTCCTCCTCCTTTCCCCACCAACAGAGCCCCCACCTGGAGGGTATCCCCGGCCCTTTCTGCTTTCCCAAGGTGCCACTCCCTACGCCTGGGTGCCCCCCTCTGAGCTCCTGCCAATGTAGGTGCTGAGGTGGGGGCGTCTCTGCTGTCTCCAGAGGCTAGTGACCCACAACTACTCCCTGCAAGACAGTGTTGGGGGCACACACGTGTCCTGGGCCTGCCGGCCCTGCCCTGTTCTCCTGACTCTCCCCCCCTTGCACGCTGCCCATCTGGGAAGGGTGGAAGTTTGCTGCCCCCACGTTGGTTTCTCTCTGCCCCTCAGTCCTTCCAGCTCTGAGGACACGTCCCTGTGACCTGGGACAAGGTATTGACACCTCTGATCCCCTACTCCCACATCTGCAGACAAGGGTTCATGCTCTGGGAGATGCAGTCCATGACTGACTCAGGAGAGAGGAGGGGCTGGAGGCCCAGTCACCGAAGATCTAACATTCCAGGTCTCACCTGTCACCCAACCCGGAGGCCGAATCAGACTGCAGCCCACTTGGCTCAAACTAATTTTAAAGCAATTCACTGTTTAACAGGTTCTGGGCCCCAGTGCTTTTGCAGGCAGCACACGAATGGAATCATTGGTCTAATCTTAGATTATTACGAACCAAATCCTTCATTGAGGACAGTCCTGGAAGCAGCCTAGGACTCTATCCCTCTGTCTTTGATGAAGGCGGGCCCTGCAGATGGCCTGACCTTGGCCATTGGTGTGGATGCCAGAGTAAGGGGTGTGGCATGCCAGGGCAGAGGGAGCCAGGGCTTTGAGCCAGAGAAGGATGGATATGAGTCCTCCTCTGCCTCTTCCTAGCCGCGTGACCTTGGACAGACTGCTAGGCTGTTCAGCCTTGGCCTTGCCCGTGGTTGCCTCTGTTCCGGAAGCACGTAGAGCTAGACAGGAGAGGCAAGAGGAACTCCGTGCCCCACCCCCACCACGTCCCTGCGCGAGATCTTCTCAGTACCTATGTGATCTGCTCTGGCTTTCAGGTGCCTGGGGCGCCACAGGACTGCTTGGCCCTACTTCTGCCCCTTGCAGCAGCTGCCACTGGTTTGGGGGTATCTGGAAGGTGCTGGAGAGTTTTCACGTCCCCCTGAACCTGCTTCTCCAGGGGATGGCAAACCTTGGCAGGAAGGAACCGTGCTTCACCCCAGCGGGGGAGCCCTGCAGCCCTGCCCCACTGAGGGTCCCAGGGCTGGATTCACAGCCCAAGTGGGTGAGGGTCCCTCCCTGGTGTTGTCCCCACAAAGCTGAAAGGGAGGGGCTTTGTTGCTTCTTGGGTCACGGCTGGAATGTTGGGGCACTACAAAGCTGAAGGGGGGGTGCTCCTGCTTCCTGCCACGTGGAGACAGCTTGACTGTGGTGAGAGGGAGGAAACACAGGGAGGACCTACAGAAATGGGAGATGCAGACAGAGATGGGGACAGGGAGGGAGGCAGGAGGGAGTCGGGAAAGCCGTGGGGTCGGATCTGAGTTCTATTCCCGCATCTGCGCTTACTCCTTGAACCCTCAGAGCTTCCCACAGTCCTCCTAGGAAATCTGCTTCAACATGCAGGGCCTGGGCTGGTGGGAAGGGAGAGCCATGAAAACCAAGGGCCTTTGCTTCCAGTGCAAAGCCGACTGCTGGCCACGCCTCAGCGGGGCCCGTCGGGGGTTTGATAGAACGTTCGGTGGATTCATGGACGCGGCCCTCCGTGTCATCCCACAGGGGGAGATTTGGATGGGAAAGAGGATGAAGCTGGGAAGGGCTGACATCCTTGCCCAGGCTGATCCCTCTGCTTAAAACCCCTTTCTGGTCCCCTGGCCTGGCCTTTTCCACCTGTTGACCCCTGGCCAACTCCTGCCCACCCTTGTGGACCCATCACAAAAGTCACTTCCTCTTAGGTGACTTTGCCGACCTTCAGATGAAAAGGGGGACTCTTCCCTTCTTGGGGCTGCATCACACCCCCTCCTGGGGCACCTTGCACCCAGCCCAACCCAGGGTGCCCTACCTGGGAGAGTGTGGCTGTTGCCCCATCTGACCCTGGCACTAGCTCTCAACTGCCCTGCCTGGAGTATTCGGAATAAATGGCCCCCGCCCCTCCATCACTTCAGAGCAGCATTAAATCGTCATCTCAGTGGATTGTCCCTTCCTTTCTGTTATCTCTTTTTCTCGTCACCTTTATACCATGACACATTTTAAAACCTATTCATCTTTACCGTGTGTGCATCAGATTCAAGTGTGTGAGATAAACCAGGCACCTAAAAAAAAAAAATCTATTTTCACTCTGATTGCCTTTGTGCAGAGTCACCTCCCCAGGGGGAGAGAGGTGAGGCCAGTGGAGGAGCCAGGGCCAGGCCACTGAGGGAGCATGCGGGCCACCACCCAGCTCTCGGTCCTCGCTGGTGGCCTGGCTCCGGGGGCTGGTGCAGATCTGTTTGCAGAGGACATAGCAGAGGGACCCTCGTAAAGAGGATTATGGATGGAGATTTGCTATAAACACCTAGTCTGAGGATAGAGCAGGTCTTATCCCCGCATTAAAGGAGGCTCTGGTGGGGAGAAGGGGGGAGTTTATAGAGAACAGGAGACTCGGGGAGAATGACTCAAGCAGGCCCAGGCAGAATGACAGGTACCAACCTTCAGACATTCTAACTCCCCCCAGTGGAGCTACTGCCCAAAAGTCCCAGCCTCCACTTCTTCCCCCAAACCCTAGCTTCCCCAAATCTTGGGCGCTGGGGTCTCAGATTCCGAGAGGCCCAGCTGAACATCTCTGAATTGGGTCCCCACTCTTGTTCTCCGGTGTCACAGTGTCCAGTAGACCTTTCCGTGATGATGGGTTGGTGCACACTGTGCAACAGGGTAGCAACTGACCCATGAGGCTGTTGAGCCCTTGAAATGATCCTGCTGTGACCGAGGACCTGAAATTTCTGTTTTATTTCATTCTACATAATTTGAATTATGTGAGTTTGAATCTGAGCAGCCTCCTGTGGCTCGTGGTTGCTGGTCCCTCCTCTAGAGAGGCCTGTCCCGCAATACTCGGGCTGTCCGTTCCCGCAGTCCATGGAGTGAGACGCTGGACTCATGCTTTCCCGAGAAGGAGGGCACCAGCAGACCTTGGCTCTGGGGGCTCCCTGCCTCCTGTGGGAGGTGGCTCCAGAAACCAGAATGGCAAGGTCTTACCTAGAGAAGAAACTTCACGGGCGACCAGGGACATGAGATGTTAAGCGACTTCATGGCCCCAGCCCTGCACCCAAGGCTGCTGTCCGCGGCCCTGACCTTGTCTCACCGAATTCCACTTACTTAATAAAATGAGGCACTTGGCAAGAGGAAGCTGAGCACCTGCTACTTGCCAGGAGGTCCTCCAGCCCAAGGATGGGGCCCGAGTGTCCGCTAATCTCACACAAGGCATTTAGGAAGGTGCGGGTCACACTCAGGCCCAGAAAACAAACATTTACCACTAAGTCCAATTCGAACAACAGCCAAGTCCTCCGAAAGCTGCCGTGGACGGTGGTGGGATGTCGTGTGCTCAGTGCTCACTCGTACATGTTTTCGTTAACTCGCGGCTACTGATTCGTGTGTGCGTCAGCCTTGGCCACTGCCTCCTTGCCCTGTTAGGTATTCACTCCATGTGGGGATCAACCAGCGTTTACTGAGCACCTGCCACTTGGAAATCGCTGTGGGAAATGTTACAAAGGACTCTACAGTTTCCATTCCTCCCAATCCAGTGGGTCAGGGTTAGCAAACTCTGGCCCACGGGCCGGATCCGGCTCACCGCCTGTTTTTGAGCTAAGCTCGTGAGCTCAGAATGGTTTTTACCTCTTTTTCGATGGTGAGGGGGAAAGAAAATCAAAAGAAGAAAAATATCTGTGGTAGGTGAAAACCAGGCAAAATTCAAATTACATCATCCATGAATGAATTCTTACTGGGGTACGGCCACCCACGCCCACTTGTCACCTGGCCTCGAAGCTGCTTTTGCCCCACAAAGGCAGAGCTGAGCAGTTACAGCAGAGACCGTCTGACCCACAGGGCCCCAAACTCCTACCATCTGGCCCTTTACAGAAAGTCTGCCGGCCCCTGTGACAGGTGGGGCAAGACCGCGGATGTGGAAGTAAATGACACAGACGGTGTGCATGACACCCCGAGGTGGAGTCCACCTCCTGTGCTGGCCCGTGGCCCCCTGGACGGGTCATTTCCAGGGACTCCTTCTACTGGCCGGACCAGGACAGGTTCTTGGAGGAGGAAGGACCTGTGATGGACTCAGGCTGGTGGGGGGATGTGCACCAGAGAGGACGGGAGCCCACCCTGGGGAGGGGACACCATGAGGAAAATCATGGATGTGCAAAGCACCCGGTCTGCCTGGGGACAGTGAGGCAGCCTTGTCTAGAGCAGAAGCCAAGAGTGGAAGGGACGACAGGAGGGTTGAGCTCATGCCAGAGAGAAACAGAGGGACAGAGAGACTGAGCTGGAGAAGCAGCTACATCTCACAGAGCATCTGAGAGCTGGACAGAGAGGAGACCCCCCCCTACTGAGTCCCAACATCCCACCAATGAGCTGCCATCCCCACCCGAGGTTCCCCCTTCTTGGCCCCCCCGAGGCCATCGGATGTCAAGCCCTGATGGGCCCTCTGGCACCTGGGGGACCCTGGCAGCCGAGTCTGTTGGGAAGAAATCCATTTGAGGAGGTTTGAGGCCGAGGCTTTCTTCAGAAACATCCCTTTCTTCGTAGGAAGCAGATATTTTGAACTGAAGGGAGCTCTTGTTTGCTATTGGTTTCCCGTGTAATTTTATCTTTCCTCTTTATTTAGGAAAAAAAAAAAAAGCCCCATGGTGTCATAAACGCAATTTTGAGTATTTAAGAAAAAAAATCTTCCTTGCTCAACTGGCATGTTAGAGGGAAGCTGTCAGGCCTTGATGTCCCGAATACAACTAATCTGTGCGTTGCTTTCATCCGCAGGCGAAGTTCTCCTCAGCTTCCTATAAATAGCTGGTTGCTTTCTTCTTTCCTTTCTTCGTTTTATGTGATGCACAGAAACAAGGGACCCACGGCGTGCTTTGCCTTGCACACCCCCTACACGGGCGTGCACGCACACCTCGCGCTTACACATGTGCACACAGAGCTCTATCTGCCAGCCCGGGGGTGTGACTTCCTCGCAGCACATCACGGCCCCCAGATGCAAAGCTCAACCCAGAGAGCCCCCAGGGGACCCCCAGAGACTGATCAAAAAGCACCAGGAGTTTGTACAACACAGATCACTACAGACAAACTTGATTGCTTTTTTGATTAGTGGGTAAAGGGAATGGATTTGATACGCTGCGTCGTGAAATTGTGTGCAATGAATCCCCAGTTGGCTGGGTGTTGACATTGTCTGTTGTATGGCCTGGAAATGGGCGGAAAGGCTGCGGAGTAAGGACGGTGGTGACAAGGGGAACTGGCCAGAGAGCCTGGCATCAGGACAGGGCCGTGGGGTGGTTTGGGTTGCGTGGTATATGGAAGGGGAGGGCTGGGGTGGGATACATGGTGAGGCAGACCGGGCACCCCACGTGCCTGCTGCTTGGAGCACCGGCAAGTTCACTCCTCACCTGCTCTGTCCACCTGAGAGGCGTGGCTCCCTGTGGCTGGAACCAGTCTGAGTAGATGGACCCCACTCCCTCTCCGCTAGCCTCCAGTGCCACCCCTCTGCTGGGACGTGGCGACTCCTAATGCCAGCCCAGACTGAGCACCAGATCCGGCAGCTTACTGTGCTCTGCGTGTCTCCACGTGGAGGTCTTGTAAGTGCCTCACAGTCACCAATTGAAACCTGAAATCAGCCCACCAGCCCGCTGCACCCCCAGGGTTTCCTGTGGATGGGACCACCGTGTACCTGTCCATGCAGCCAGAAAGGGGGGGGGGGCGTCATCCTTATACCTGGCCACACAGCCATTTCTCTGCACCCTCACAGCTGCTGCCACCGTCCGATCCCAGTGGGCCTCCTGGACTCACAGGACTGGTCCCGGTGCCCCCAGCCCACTTCCGCCCTGCTCCCTGGCCACACCGGCTGCCGCGCAGTGAGCTTCGGAATGCAGATCTGGTCATGACTTCCCTTTGCTCTCCGCCACCCCAGGGTGAAGCCACGCTCCTTGCTGTCACACCCATGGCCTTTCGTGATCTAACCCTCTGTGTCTCCCTGAAGCTTGCCTTTCCCCACGCCGCTGTTCACTTGACACCCCAGCCCATCCCAGCGTCCTCGCACTTCCTCAAGCCCCGCCCCTCCTGTCTCACCACCCCGTCTCTGCCTGTATTTCCTGCTGCTGGAAATACTCTCCTTCACCCTTCCCTTGGCCGACTCCCCTTTATGCCCCCGTAGCCTCCTCTAACCCCTCTCTCACTAGCCCAGCACAGTTCCTGACCCTGACAGCCACCCAGAAGGCAGAAAACGGTGCCCATTTTGCACCAGGCAGGACAAGGGCCTTCTCACCCCAAGCAGGATCTATCGCTCAGAAATCCCACCCGCCCCCGCCCCCTGCTGCCTCCAGCTTGCCTGGAGGGGATAGCAGAGGCCTCTTCCCAGACAGGGAAAACCAGCTCCCATCAACTGCCAGTTTTCTTTGAAACTGAAATTTAACCCTTTAAGTGCTAAATGTGGAGCTGTTTTTCAGTGTGGTTTCCCAGTCTGTTTTATGAAGACCTGAGCCTTCAGAGTTCCACAAGCAGAAATTAAACATGTGCTATATCCAGTCCTTCCCTGCACCAGGCTGTAGGGACCAGTGTCCTGAGGATACTGAGTTGGGGGACTGTGGGCCATCTTCATTCTAAGGTCCTGCCTTGTAGGAGCCCCTGTCCAGGGAATAGAGATGGACAAACGAGCCACGAGGTGACCAGTGTGCTGGGCAAGGCAACACTGGGAGGGCCCCATGCCCTCGGGCTTCTCGAGTCCTTGGGGTTCCCTGGGGAGCTTCCTCCCCTGACGCCGCTTGACGTGGCTCATTCTTGTTGGGCTTCCCTCTCTCCCACCTTCTGAAGATCATGCTTCTCATCTGCAGAGATCAGAGACATCAGATCACCAGGGTGGTTAGAGTAATATCTAAAAATAGAGTATCCAGGTTCTGAGCGAGGCCCCGAGGGTTCCTCTGATTAAAATGCATGAGCCTTGATGTAGAAACAGCGAGTTTTCTTTTTTAACATCATTCTGTTTATTGGATGGTTCTGGACAGTTCTGGGGAGGGAGGGGTGCCCAAGAGAGGGGTGCTGGGATGGCTCAGGGGAGAGCTGGCCGTGCTGTCCTCTTGGGTGCTCACGGAGGGGACACACAGTAGGTGTTCGGGAAGTTCTCGGTGATTCCTTAGCACGTGGTTCAAGGATGCTGCAGTCCCACCCAGACAGACAAGCATGAGTGGAGGAGGGGAAAAGGTGCTGCAAGTCAACCACATTCTTCTCAAGTTCAGGAAAAAGCAGCGGTGAGAGAAAGAGACAGGTGAAGTGGGGGGGGGGGAGTCATTGCAAACCCTCAAGAGGGATGAACAGTGGGAAGGGAAGTGCAGGTAGAAGCCTTTTATTTCAAAGGAAGACTTAACAGTTTACGTCTCCTGCACTGGGCTCACTGCACAAGTGAAAGCAATGAAGCTGCCCATGGGAACATGCAAATTCCAAAGGAAAGGGGCTGATGTACGTTGCAGGTGGGTTGCTCATCCATTGCAACCAAAGGCTCACAGAAAACGTCCAAACACCAGTCTCCTTCGGCAGGAGGGACTACACTATCAAAAATTTAAAAAAGAAAGAAAGATAGGCAGACACAGTGTATTGAAAACCAGAAAAGTCAGGGTAGAATATTGCCTTCTTAATAATAAATACATTTCGCGGGCAAGAATTGCAAGGGAACCGTTTAAATTAATTTCCGCTTTGTTTGTTTGGTTTGTACAGGGCTTAAGTCCCAGCTGACAGCAATCTGTAAAAGTTCTAACATATTGGAAATCTGATTTTCTTGCAGCCAGAATCCCATAGTCCAAAATGATTTCTCTTTCAACGCTGCTAATCAGACAGGCAGGGCTCAAATGGACTCCTAGTCGAACCAAATTGCACTTGGTCTTTTCGGGGGTGTAAACAAACACAGTGCTGCTGGCCATTTCTCTCTGCAGAACTGGTGTCGGGTTGGGGGACTAGTGAGAAGGGAAGGGAGACCTCGCCTGTCCTTCATCCTCTGAGGCTCTGCGGCTCTGCCTTCTCTTTCTGCCCCACCCCTTCTGGAACGCTTGCTTTGGGAAGCTGGGGACCCTGAAGGAAATAGAGGGAGCTCATTATAATTTGGAATTGGAGGCTCCAAAAGAAAAGGCAACGTTTCCTGCCACTCAGACTTTCAGAATTCAGTCTCAAGAGGGACCTGACAGTTCTCATCAGCTCCCTTTCTCCACCTCTGCGGTGCTGTGTGCACAGGCAGCGCCCCAGAAGCACAACGTGCCGCCCTGACTTGGCCCCCACCCCCGTCAGCTCCGCCCACCTGGGTCTAAGTGACAAACTCCACCAGAGCTTTCCCGCCCCGTGTCCACTCCACATCCTGTTCCTGAACTTGAATCCCCACCCACCTTGTTCTCCAACTGGGCTCTGGCTGTTTTCTAAAACCAAATCCATCAGCCAAAAGTGCAGGTTTATACTTGGAACAAACACATATATGAATAGAAAACTGTAACTGAGGACCAGGAAGTGGGGGTGTCCCCACGGGGTCCCAGGCTCTGGAGGTCAGTCCTAGGACGAGATGTCCCTCCCCGGCCCCCCAGCCTTAGAGCTCCTAACAGCCAGGGCCGCCACAGACAACTCTCCTTGGCCAAGAAAGGTCTGGAGTTGTATGTGTGCTTGAATCAATTCTGTAACTGTCAGTTCCTCCCCCGACACCAAGGGGCCCTAACCCAGGTTCCATGAATGAACTGCAGGGTAATTCCCAGCCCCTAAAATTATAGGCAAAATGTATCCATGTGTACATTCCCGTGGTCCCTGGCTTTTCTGGGTTCCCACGTGCCCCCGTGGCCCCACAGCTGTCTATCTGTGTTTGCCCACTGGCGTTTCCCAACTGTGCTTCTCAGGTGTGTCCCAGACCCTAGCCCTGGTCCTGGAGCCAGGCACAGAGGCAGCTGCCCCTCTGTCTCCCGGGGTGGTGGCAGTGTCCGTGGCCCTTTCTTGCTCCTTCTCTGTTGCGCCGTCTTCCTCCCTTCCTTCCCTCTTTCCAACTGAATTCTCGTTTTTCCTCTCTCCCTAGTGCTTGTACGGCTGCTATGTCCATTCCTCCATCATCCCCACCTTCCACCGGAGGTGCTACTGGCTCCTTCAGGTAGGTGGCTGGAACTGGATTCTTCTTCCGTCTCCGGTGCTGGGGAAGGGTCTGTGGAGGGTGCTGAGTGGGGTGGGGCTCCTGCGTGCGGCAGCCTCAGGCCAAGGCGCCCTGGCCAGCTTTCCTAGGGATGTCGGCGTGTGGCACTGAGGCCAGCTGTGTGGCTGGCCAGGTGCGATGTCAGGTGCCAGGAAGGGGAGAAAGCCTGGCGGGGGGAGTCCTTGCTGAGGATAAGCTCCCGCCAGGTACTTCCAGGGTGCCTCAGTTTCCTCTGAGTGAGGATGGAAAAAAGCCTGGGCACTCTGCCCTGACTGAGAAAAGCCTTTTGGCTGAAAACCACACATTTGCTTTCTCGCGCGGTTTGGTGTTGGCACGTGTGGAAAGTCGGCTTCTGGAATCATGCCAGTTGCAGTCGAATGGCTTGGGATGGTTGCTGGGAGAGCGGGAAAGGAGCTCTGTATTCGATTTGTGATGTCTGCTGTGGATGACACAGAGGATGGAGAAAGGGGTGGGGGAGCCACCCAGCTGCCAAAGCTCCCAGGGAGGCCTGGCGCCTGGATCTCTGTCCATGGTGCTGGTGCTCTGCCTGGAGCCCGCTCAGCCTCTTGCCGATTGGTGGTTATTGGTGGTCCGCTTGCCTAGTGGAACGTATTGCTGTGTGAGTGGGGAGGTCTGGGGGATCCGCCCAGTCAGCCTGGACCTGGGTCCTTCCCAAAGTTCGTCCTCTGATTTGCAGCCACTCTCTGTAGAGCCTGTACCTGGTAGGCCCAGCGGCAACACCCCAACTTCTTCCTACTGCCTCTGCCCAGCAGTTGCTGCCTCTGGCCTTTCCCACCATGAATCCCACTTTCTGCATCCACTGTTGTTGAAGTTAGCCTGGGCTGCAGGGGTTTGGCGTCTCCCTGACCTGGGGGTGTGGTTGGGAGGGGCCCAGCCGATGGGAAAGCAAGCCACCCCAGTGCCCATGGCACAGGTTCTGAGAGAACGGGGCTGCGCCCACCATGTTTTGCAGAAGGGCCAGTGGTCCCAGGAAGGGTGCCTGGAAGGTGCCTGCTGAGCACAGAGCTGCCTCTGCATCCACACCTGGACCAGGCCCTCTGTCCATTAGCTCTGCCCTCCTCCCTGCACCTCCAAGACCTTTGCATTTTCTCTTAGTTCCCTGAATTAATTGTCTGTGGTTCAGCATGTTTATCAGCGGTGGGGTCTGAGACCGTCTGAGGAGGTGCTGATTTGCAAAGATGTGGCTTCTCCCTGCTCCCCAATCCCCCGCCCATTGTCAGTCTCCAAGGGTCTGTCCCCCTCGGAGGCTGGCATGGTAGCACCTGGCTTTCTAGTTGCTCGGCCCTGTGTCCTTGTGAAGGTGACCTTCAGTGTGGTTCTGGGGTGATACTTTCCAGGCTTTGTTAGTAAGAATGGATCCAAGGAATTTTGCCATTTGGTGAAGGACCTTCTCTCCATGTGGCTGCAGGAGGTGGGAGTGGGCTCCTCCTTGACAGCAGAGATGCCATGGAGTTAGAGCATGTCCCTGTGTCCCCAGGGCTGCACTCTGGCGGCCACTTTCACCCCGCCTAGCCCTTGTGACCTCCCTCCTGGGCCTCCAGCCCCCCAGGTCCTGTGCTGGAGTTTTTCACCTTTCATGCCCCATCAGGACACCTCTTCCCTCTGCTCACTCTGCCCAGCCCAGCCGCTGCCACCCTGGTGGAGCAGTGCCCCAGGAGCCGGCCTCCTGCCAGCCAGCCTCCCCACAGCCCCAGCTGTCTGCCGTTCAAGGCTGCTCCTTCTCCTCCAGGCCCGCTCTGCTGCACCCACGCCTCCGCCTGCCTCCTCTCATTCCCTCATGCTCCCGTGGCTTTTTAATTTCATTAGATCTCCTTCCCTGGGCTCAGACACCACCGGGCAGCTTTGGAGTCTGAGCCAATTGCTCCCCAAACTGGATGCCACGCACTTGGGCCCCTTGAGCCAGGTCCCACTTAGCCTGGCCGCCTTGTTTCTGGGGCCACACAAGGAGTGGGAGGGGCCCTGCCCCTCTGCCCCAGCCCTCCCCTCCCTGGTGCTCTGATCCTGGCCACTGTGTGCTGGAGACATAACTGGGGTGACTCATGTGCATCTGGGTTTGTTACCTGCCAGCTGGTAGGGAGCCTGAATCTCCCCAAAGGCTGGGATCACAGGATCTGGCTTCTTGGGGGCTGAACTGAGTCTTCATTTCCTCCCTCGGTCCCTCCACACACCCTCCCCTGTGTCCTCCAGTTTTCTTGTTTCTCTGAGCAGAAGACAAAGTGGGGTTGTACATGGGCACAGGAGTTCCTGTTCCCCGGTCAGTCCTGGGCAGTGAGAGGGTAAGGAGCGAAGGCCAAAGCAATTAGCTCAGTTCACGTCCCACGCGGAGCCCCAGAGCGAGCCCAGCAACTGCCCCGCTTGGGGCAATTTGTTCTGGTGCTAATTACAACACCAGTATAGTGACGGCGTGGCCAGGTTTAATTTCTCCGTTAGTAAATAGGAAGGAAGCCATGAGATACTGGCCCAGATGGGAATTGGCCCAAGTTTGTCTCTGACACCAATTACTGAGACAAAAAGATGGGGTGGGAGGGAAGGTGTCAGGGGCAGTGATGGCGGTGAGAGCTCAGAAGGGAGGCAACTCAGGTGCCAGCGTGGCTCTAAAGAAGCCAGCCGGTCCCCTAAATGTGACATACTGCTAGCAGGGGGTGCAGTGGGTGGCCATGCCCCTCACACCTCACTGTCCTGTGAGCAGACTGGATGGGATGGGGCAGGAGGAGCCACCCTAGAAAGTAAGAGGGCTTGGAGGAAGAAGGAGGGAAGGAGCGAGGGGTTCTGTCCCAGCTGAGCGGCTGTGTCCTGCCAGCCGGCAAGCTCACTCCTGCCTCTGAGATCCTCAAACTGAACCCAAGGCCGCTGAGCACAGCCAGAACCCCTGCCCATACAGGCCTCGTTTTCCTCTCTAACCAGACTGTAATCTCCCTGAGGGAGCATCCTGCACCCTTTGATCTTCCCCAAGACCCAGCTTGGAGCCTCAGGAAGAGAGGGAGGGGCCAGCACTTCTCCTGATCCTGTTCTGCTGCCCAGGACATGTCAGACCCAGCACAGGGGTGGCTGCTGTGCTGAAGCAGAGGGTCAGGGAGGAGGAGAGGGCAGGAGCTGGCGCGGCACTTGGAGTTTACGAGTGACCTGTCTTCAGCAGAGGGTGCTACCCCCACGCCCCACCCTACCCCCCTCTCTCTCTTTCTCTGTCTCCACTGCAAATAAATATTTTACTAGGATGTAAGCAGAGACAAATGAGGAACCAGAACCTTCCCCTCAAGTGGAGGGGACTGCAGCCTGCTTAGGCCATGGTACATAAGATCATTGTCATGTCCCAGGCACCATGTGGTCACCTGCACAGGGCAGCATCTCGAGACCCCAGATGGCCCGAGCTTATCTGCCCTGGGACCTTGAGAAGCCACCGCTGCTGGCCAGCACACACACCGCCTCTCATCACACCATCAGCACCGCGGAGAGCTCCATGCGTCCTAGCAGACAGGGCCCTTAGAGGTTCCACCCAGCTCAGCGGCTGCATTTCCTCCATAGACACTGAGGCCCAGAGAGGGCAGGGCCATACCCCCGGTCACCCGGCTGGTCAGCAGTAGAGCAGGGCTGGGATCAGGCCTCCTGGCTCCTCCTGGCCTCTGCTGCCTGCGGCCTGAGCACCTGCAGGCACCTAGGCCCTGGGTCTTGCTGGGGCTGGAGGAGGTGCAGCCCCTCCTGCCGGCTGGACTGCTCCAAGGCGGGGCCGGACGGCAAAGGTCCTTGGCCTCCATCCGTGGTCTCTCCTATTTGGGATTTTCTAGTGCTTTGGCTCAGGCCTTCCTGCCTCCTTCTGCGTCCCCTTCCTGGGCCTCCCATTTCCCACTTTTGTGCATCCCTCCCCCTGCCCACTCCCTGAGGACAGGCCCCCACATCAGCCTAGACTTACCAGCAGATTCTGTCTGGCTCATTTGGAAACTATTTCTGCTTCTAATGAGTGTTTTTCTTTGTGCCCTTGTCCTCGAAAATGCTTAATGAATGTTTTCTGTGCTCAAGTGAAGCAGGGGGTGTGTTGCTGTGTGTCTGCCACCGCCGTTCTTTCAGGGCTGTTCGGCTGCTGAGACCGCTCGCAGGGCAGAGGTGGCAGGGGGCTCCTGCCCGGCCCACCAGGGCTGCTCATTCAGAGGCCTGCAGGCCCATGAGCGCCACTGTGCAAACACAGGGACCCTGGGGGTTTGGAGGGACCCCGGGACTGGGGGCTCCTGGAGCACTGACAGTGGCAGACACTTGGATTCTGAGTTCTAGGACATTTGGGTTACGAGGAGCTGGGTTCTAGCTTTGCCCCCATGACCATGAGCATTGGAAGCTGTAACCACACAGCCAGCCGCCACGGGTACCGACTCCCAGCCGGGCAGTGCGCCGGACCCTCACCACGGGCCCCCGTTTCACCCTGGAGAAGACCAGGCTCCCAGGGCGCCCACCTTTGTTTCCCCAGGGAGCCATCGTCACTCTCCTTATAGGGAGGGGCTGGAGACAGCCAGCAGTGAGTACTTGATCCTAGGCCATGCGGCCAGAGAGGCGCCACCTGCCCTTTGCCCCCACGCTGTCTGCTTCCTGATTGGCCTTGAACTTGGCCAGCCCTGCCGCCTAGAAATAGTGGGTGCAGGGGCCTCATCTCCACCAAATGCCGCAGCACAGAGGCGGCCCAGAGGAGTGCAGGGGAGGGGTGGTGGTGCCGGCTCACCAAGGGGGCTCACTCCAGGCTGTTCTGGCCCCCAAGGGCCCCCCACTCTGGACTGGAGGGAGGCCTCAGCCACAGACTCAGTGCCTTGCAGGACAGGAGGGGGAGCCCGTTCTTGCTGGTGCAGCACCAAGGCTCCCCTGACGAGGGCCCAGGGGAACCCAGCTTCCCCACCTGCCTGGTGAGGCCCGGGGGTCGAGCTGAGGCTCTAAATCTCTTTGCTGGATTGTGAGCCCCCCAAGGGCATTTCACCCTCAGCGTGGTCAACTCCTGCCCACCCCGTCCTGAGAGCAGGCTTCTCTGAGGCAGAAATGACAGGACTCCGGGGGACCCCCGAGTGGGGCCCCTGGGAGGAGGGCGTTTCTCGTGCCAGGAGGAGGGGGCTGAAATGGCACCGCTGAGAAGGGGCGTGGCCTGTGGCCTCCCAGGTGAGCCCGGGCTCTGGACCTTCTCAGACAGGGCCCCAGAGAAGCCCCTCTGCTCACCTCTGAGGATGCTGCAGTGAAAGGCCCAGCTTCAGCCTATGCACCAGACACAGGCCTCAACCCCAGCAGGTCCCAAGGGAGCCCTGCCTTCAGGGGCCCACTCCTGCGTAGGCCCCCGGGACCGCCTCACCTCTGACAAGGCAGTCAAGCTGCAGGCATCTGCAGTGGGCGGGGAGGGAGCAGTCTGGCACCCCAGGGGGTCTGGGACGTGTCCGACACCACGCCCACAGGGCTTCAGTATATACATCTGCCCACCAACACCAGACCTGTCTGCGGAATGTGAGGGTCTCTCTCTGAGCTGACTGCCTCTGGCTCTCCAAGAGGGGTCCTCTGAGCTCATCTGTGGTGCATGGGGGGCTCAGGCAGGGGGAATGCCTGCCCTGGCCCTCTGCAAGTGGCTCAGGGGCTGCCCGTCTAGTGCCCACCTGGAGTGCTGAGTGGTTGGATGTTTGGCATGGTGTCTATTTTAGTCTCTTAAAATTGTGGGCTTAGGGAGGGGGTCCCCCAGGGAAACCCTCGTTAGCGACTCTGGACAGTTTATCTAATTTCTGAGTCTCAATTTCCTCCTCAGTAAAATGGGGTGATGAGGGCATTGACTGCTCAGGGCTGCTGCGAGAATTCCCTAGAGATGAAACGCAGAGCACATGAAATGGTAGGCCAGCTCCTGGCCCGTGGCAAGCACTCCACAGATAATGGACAGACGGTGACCAGCACCAGGCTGGACCTGTAAGGGGGCATCCCGATGCCCCAGGAAGCTCTGTGATTCCCTCACCTCCCATCTACCCTGCATCTCTCACAGCGCCCCTCAAAGCGCGGGCTGTTCAGGACAAGCTGGCCAGGGCGTCCCTCCTCCCTTCCCGCCTCCCTCCTCTGCAGTGGGGGCACTGTCACAGCCTAGACTCCCTTCCCCCAACCTTCCCCCAAAAAGTGACTTGAAATCTTTCTGGGAAACGATCAGTTCTTTTGCAACCCAAATGCCTCCCCCAAACCCCCGTCATTCTCCTCCCCAACCTGGGAACGTGGCCTGCCCTGGAACCTGCAGCCCTCAGGGGGGCCCTCAGGGCAGCTAGGTCGCAGGTGGGACCAGAACCCCCCATGGGGCAGCTGGAAGAGGGCGTCTGCGCTCACCCTCGGTCTCCAGGCTCATCCTAACAGTGGGGATGTCTCCACTCAGACAGCTGGGCTCCGCCAGCAGGTCCCCTGAGGTGCAGGAGACAGGCCCGCAGAAGAGAGGCCCCCTCCCTCCACCCCTCCCTCCTTCCTTTCTTCCCTTCCCTTCCCTTCTTCTTCCTGTTTCATCTTTTTTTATTTTAATGGAAGATATTATAGCTTCATAAAACGTACTCAAGGCTTCCTGCTCTGTAACCATTTTATGTTTCATTCTGGTGAATCGAAGTGGCCAGGAAATAAAGCATCCCAGAGCCCGCTCTGTCCGTGGGCCCTTGAACCACACCACAGGCTCGTGCCACACGGGGCTCAGGTGGGGCTCTGGTGGGGCTTCGTGTAACAGGAGGAGCTTCCTTCAGGCCGATTCTGTCCCCAAGGGGCTTTCTGACCCACTTGGTTCAGGGAAGAGAAGTGAGTTGGTGCCTAAGGTCGGTGGGAGGGGAAGGCAGCCCAGGGCAGACCCTCTGTGCTCCATCCCGCAGACTCCCCCACGGAGAAGCAACAGCTTGGCCCCGCCCCAGTGTTGGACCCTCAGCCACAGGGAGGGGAGGGCGTGGCAGGTGCTACGTGTGGGCTGGGCTGGGGCAGAGAGAGCATGGCTCAGGGATACCACAGCCCTGGTACTGGGTGGCCCTCAGCACAGGTCCAGCTCTTTGGATTCTCACAGCTGCCCTGGGAGGGAGTCAGGGCTGGGTGAATTTGCCTTGATTTTCACAGAAGAAGAAAACAAGGGTCTAGGAGAATAAGGGACCCGCCAAGACTAGGGCAAGCAGGGCTTGGTCCAGACCTTTTAAAGGCACAGGGTCCCAGCCTCCAGAGCCCACAGGCCATGGTGGCCAGGCCGAGGGCATGGGAGTGGCAGTGAGCAGAGATGAGAAGGGAGTGTGGCTCACAGGTCTTGACATACCGACCTCCAGGGATTGGGTCTCAGTGCAAGAAGTGCAGGAGAGTCTGCTGCCGCGTCTCTGTTCCACACCCTTGGCTGACGGACTCCAGCTGACCATGACCCTTCTCCAGTCCTCCAGGGGCTGGGCAGTGTGGGGAAGGGAGCGGCTGGGCCCCAACATTTGGGGAGAACACCTGTGTGGAGAGGCAGGTGAAGGACCCTGCAGCATCAAAGTCACTTCTGACCCTGAATCTGTGTGCGTGGTAGGTGTGAATGTGATGAGTCCAGAGATGGGGATGCAGAGTGGGCTGGTGGTCAGGGAAGACTTCCTGGAGGAGGAGGTGAGCTCAAGGATAGAAGAACAGGGTGGGGAATATTCTTCCATGCTCTTTCTGACACAGGCCAGGCCTGGGCCATGGAGTCCAGTGACTGGGGGATGAACAAGGATGTGTGGGGTCCCAGATCCATGGGCCCTGGTTCCACAGACCAGGCACAGTTCTGTCTCAGGAGAAGCTGTCAGGAGAGGTGTCCCAGGCCCAGGTGCCAGTCAAGGGACATGGAGGGAGCATCGAGGGGAGAATGTGCCCGGGCCCAGGAGAAAGAGAGCAGGAGAGAGGGGCCTGGCCCACCAGAGGTTGTACATTCAATGCTGCTGTGAAAGCCTCTCCAAGCTGAAGTGGAGCAGTGGCCTTTTATCATCATCATGATTATTATCAGTAATAGTAACAATAACCATCCTAGTCAGGGCTTGCGCCCCAGGTGCTACAAAGCACTGTGCATACCTCGTGAGCCCAGGACTTTGTTATCACCATGTGGAACAGAGGCTGGGGCACTTAGGGAACGTGCCTTAGGTCAGCAGGTCCCCATCCGGTCAGCAGCCCGTGACATGACATGCACGAGGAACTACTGGCCCAGACACCGCCTCTGACCTCAGGGCACTTACAGTCAAGCAGGAAAGAGGCGCTTCCAATAAACCGTTGTGTCGTAAGTTAAAAACCAATATATGTGTGTATATGCGTGACTGGGACACTGTGCTGCACGCCAGAAATTGACACATTGTAACTGACTGTACTTCAATTAAAAAAAAATAATGTTAATTACGGAGATAGTCAGGTCTGGAAAAATGTGTAAGGGGCTGGGGGTCTGAGGATGGGGTCTGGGAGTGGCAGGAGCTGGGTGGAGCTGAGGTTGGGGAGGAGGGGGGAGGGCGGCCCCCTGCAGGGGAGAGACCTGGGCAAGTGGAGGAAGGCTGCGGGACAGGTAATTAGACTCAAGCCCTGATGCATAAGCCACCGACCGGGAGGGTTCTGAGCCAGGAGACAGGAGCAGCCCGGCAGTAAGCAGGGAAGGCCCTTGGCCACCGGGGAAGGTGCAGGTGTCGGCAGAGAGCTGGGGAATGAATTGCGGTATCAGACGGATCATTCTGGAGCTGCCTTCTTGTTCCAGTTTTATTCTGACAAGTGGCTTCCACTTCTTTCTCCATTTAATGTGCCTTGAATAACGTGATGAGAAGATAAGGTAGACACGAGGAATTTACGGTGCTATGCAAAAAACTGCTCAATTCCATTAAGATTTCAGGATCTGTGCCAAGGCTGCGCGGCAGAGCCGACATCATTTCCTTCTTAGACATCTTTGCTTGATTGCAATTTACGATGCCAAGGCCTCTGCTGTACCACCTAAAGCCTCTGGGAAAATACGGCCGTCCTCCCAAAGCAGCCTTTATCCTCTCTAAGGAAAGTCGCAGGGAATTTCCAGAAGATTCCTTCATCCTGGTTCCCTTCTCTGGGGACAGGGGCGCTCCCAGGTGGCTGGTGTTTCTCTGGGAGAAACCCAGAGACATTCCTGTGATCAGGTCTCAGCTGCTTGAACTTCACCTTGCAAATCGCAGCTGCCGGTGTTCCTGGAGTCCCCAGGGGAAGCGGGACCCCCTGCCCCCACCTGGTGGACAAGGAGGGTACCAAGTACAGAATTGGGGGAGACCTTGAAGCAGCTGGACACCTGCTGGGACCTTTGGGTCCATGGTCCTTCCAGGCCCTGTGGTTTGAATTTGAATACTAGCCACGTGACTCTGGCAAGTGCATTAACCTCTTTGAATCTTGTGTCTTTGTACAACAGGCATAAAAGACCTCCCTCCGGGAGGTGTGGGGTCACTGGGAGGATGAATTGAGCCAGCGCCCACGGAGGTCTTGTGTCAGGCGTGGTAATACACGGTGACCCCAGGCAGGGGTGGCTGGCTCATCCCTTTGCTGTGACTATTTCCGGCCGTTTGTGCTGCAGGGGACTGGGTGGGTGGGTGTAGTTGGAAAGGCAGGGTCTCCTGAGACGGTCCCATTCAGACCACCTTTCAAATGGCAAAATACCCGCCTATCAGATGCGACTGTGGGATGGCAAACCCACTTCGCTAACTTAGTCTGTAACCTCTGCTCAGTGAGTGAGTGAACCTCCACGTTCCAGCATCTCTCTGCTGCAGCCCCTCTCCTGGGGCCCCCTCGGCTCCCTGCCCTGCTGGGACCGAGCGCCATCCATCCTGGCCTGTCCTGCAAAGCCTCCTCTGTCCTTTCCTTAGAGGACGGAGCTGTCCCGGGCCAGACAGGGAGACGGAGGAAGAATGAAGCTGCCAGAGCTGCAGTTCCTTAGAGATGGAAATTATTAATTAGTCTTATTATCCAGGACTTGTCAGTCTCTTAATCCTTCCATCTGCAGAGGGTTTTATGCCTCCGTGGTGTGTGTTGTCAGCTCGGCTAAGCGATTGCTTTTAATATAAAGGCAGAACAATGGGCGATACAGTTTGGTTACTATCTTTATTTATCAAGCCAAACAATTCCTGCTCCCCTTCAACAGAACATCCCTCAAAGATGGGGAGAAGGCAAAAGCAGCTTAATTTCCCTTCTAGATGGCTTATAATGTGGGCTTTTGTTTAATTATCCTTTTCATGTAATCTTCAGCTGACATCCTGTCCCTAATATCCTAATCTTCTTTGGAGCAAAGGGGAAAGTGTGGTTTCCAAAGCAAAAGACAAAAGTTTGCCTCAAGGAAACACTTTCTATTTTGCCTCTGAAAGAGCTCAAAGGGCCAAGAGTGAGATTCAGATGTAATTTGATGGAGTGACACGGAGAAGGCGAGTCTGGGGATGAGCTCCCTGAGTGAACCTGGTTGCGCGCTCAGGCCGCTGGCGGCACCCGGCTCGTGAAGCTGTCTGCCTGGGGGGAGCTGGAGACTCCGGGCCCACCGCACGGGGCCATGACTGCTTTCCCACCGTTAACGTCCCCGTGGCTCCAGGCCGCGGGTGTTCCCATGTGAGACACTTCACTCCCCCCAGACTCACGACAAATGCTTTTAGCTGGACAGGTATGCAGAGATGCGCACAGACAAACACAGGGGCGCGCAGGTACACACAGGTGATCATGCTGACGTGAAATGCACAGCCTGAAAGCTGAGAGTTCTGTTTTATCAAGTGGCCTTTCTGAGGACTCGAGCCTGAGGACTTGAGCCCGGGAGGCAGCCTCTCAGATCACCTAAGTGTCTGTTCCATCCAGGCAAGGGAGGAGCCAGGATATATAGGAGAGTTTTTTTGTAACAAAGACCAGGTAGTCATAACATCAAAAGATTACTGAATTAAAGGAAACCAGGTATCTCAGGTTAAGGACTTTAGTGCTTTTCTATGTCTGGGAAGGTGCAAAGGTCTGGGCTTATTGAAATCATTCCCTTGGTGTGCACCTCGCTGTCCAGGGTCAGCGTCCTGTTCTTTCTCATCCTGGGTCCCCTCGGGGGGCGCGGTTCGGGGTGGCTGCTGAGGGGGCTGCCTGCTTGTCTGCAACCTGAGTTCCCTCCGCTCACTGCTGGGGCGAAGGGAGGGGTTGGTGGTACCAGCTGATGACTTGATGGCCACAGCATTCTTTATATACTGATGTGGCTGGCAAGATGTTTCATTCACAAGGGATACACAGGTATGCACAGGTGTGCACAGGTAGACACAGGCACGCAAAGTATACAGAAGTGAATACAGGTAAACACAGGTACACACAGGTGTGCGCAGGTGAGCACAGGTGCACACAGACATCGCTCCCTCTCTCGGCCTCTCAGTTCTCCGGCTCTCTTCCCAGGAAAGGGCTCGGGGTCCCGAAGAAGGCTTTTCGCCACCCCTGTCACCACCCCCCACCGTGGGCAGGACTTCCTGGGAGCTTCTCCTCCCCTTTCCGGACACACCAGGCTCCTCCTCAGACACGCATCTGGTTGTCTTCATCCCTTTACACCCCCGCTTCTTTCCTCACCCTCCAGATTTCCTTCTCCTCCGCCATGACGGGGCCATCTGGATCTCACCAGTGACCTCCGCATTGCAATAACCCAAAGGTCACCTCACTGCCATCCTCGTTTTTCCTGACCCCCCCCCCAGTGGCATTTACCAAGGTTGGCCTTTCCCTCTTTCTAGAATGTTCTCTTCTCCTGCTGCTGTCTCTCTTCCCACTGCCAATTCTCTGCAGACCCCACCCCTTTTCCTCGAGCCCTAGACCTTGGAAGGTCTCTGAGTTCCCTAGACCTTCCCTCTCTGTCCACGTCGCCCCTGGGTCCTCTCACCCAGTTCCCTGGCTTCACGTGCCAGTCTCATGCTAATGACGCCATGTTCCTACCTGTACCCTGACCCAGCCAGTCAGGACCATGTGCTTAAATCCAGCCGTCTGTACAGTGTGCCCCCTGAACCCACAATCAGCCCCTCAGGTTTCTCTTGGCCAAAGCAGAAGTCTTGATTCCCTCTGTGAGCGCATCTCAGGTAAGGCCTTCCAGATGCCCCATCTAATTTGCCCTCACTCTCTGGCAAACCACTCTGCCCAACCCCAACAAACATTTTATTACAAAGTGTCTAAGATATACAGACAAGTTGAAAGAATTTCACAAGTCCCCTATCCCCACCACCCAGACTCTACCATTAACATCTTCCTTTTACCGTGGCAATCTCTCCAGCACCCGCCTTACTTATATTTCAAATTAAGTTGCAGACAACAGTGCTCCTCCCCACCCAATTCCTGGAGCCCCCGTTTCAGTAACCAGAGTTCAATATTTACATATAATTCTATTTTTGCTTTGGAGTAAAACTTACACACACCGTGGAACAATCGAATGCACAAATGTTGATGTACTAGCTGATGACTTTTAATTGATAAATGCACTAACAGAACCCAAGGCCACATTGAGATCTGGAATATTATCATCATCCCAGAAAGTCCCCTCCTGCCCTTCCCAGTCGGTCTCCTTATCCACGTCCTAGAGGTTCCCACTGTTCTGGTTTTTCCACTGTGGATTAGTTCTTCCTGTTCTAGAACTTAATAGAAATGCTGTCATACAGCATGGACTCTTGGGTGAGGACTCTCACTCAGCAAAACCTCTGTACTTCATCCGCGTTGTTGCAGCAATGGTCTAGCCTTCCACCCCACCCCCTCCTTCAGAAGTAAGCTTCCTCCCCAAGGGCAGGGACATCGTGTTGTGTTTGGTGCCTAGAACCAACCATGCCTGGCGTGTGGGTCTGTACTTGCCAGGTGGGTGCAAATAGTGTTTCTCTGCATCCGGAAGGCAGGCTTCCTGAGGGCGGGGCTGGGTCCCCACCTCCTGGGGATGCTCCCAGACTCTCCTATGGCTGTGCCCAGGCCCCAGCTGCACCCCGCAAGTGTGAGCATCAGAAGTGGGTGAGGACATGAAGTGGGCTCTTCCTACAGCACTCCCCTCAGCCCTCCTTCCCCCGTCCCTCCTGAAGAGAGAGGAGGCTGGCTCTTCAGAATGGTCTTAGTTTGAAGAGGAGGCTGCACAGGGCCTCTGGCTTGCGCAGGAAGGTTACCCTGGGGACACAAGGCTTGAGAACTCTCCGTGACGTTAGCCTGGAGGTCTGAGAGGGAAATCCAGGGTAGAAAGTTTTGCTGGTCCCGTACCCCTAAAAGATTTCATAAGTTGGAGGCGAAGTTCTTAGAAAAACGCTGTCAGTTGCAAAGAAATGCTCATTTGCCCTCTTGGTGCTGATTCTCTGCTGCGCGGGGTGGGGGCTTCAGGAGGCCTCTGTGGGGTCCAGCTCAGGCCCCTGGTTCAGGTTAAAGCCTGAGGGCAAGTGGCAGGATGCAGCTGCTCTGGGAGCTGCTCTGTCACCTGCGTGATTTGATCGGAAAAATAAGGGGCCCCACCTCCAGCCATCCTAGGGGGGAAGATGGGCACAGAGGCCCTGCTGGCCATCGGGGGGCCTCGGACAGCCTGAGAGGGCTTCTCTGTTCTGAGGTTGAGCCAACCCCACGGCAGCTGCAAGATGTCACCACGCCTATCCGGGGAGTCACTCAGATAGAGAGGCTGGGGTGGGGGGTGGGGCAGGGAGCCCCATCTCAGCTCCCGATAGGCCTGATCCAGCACCTCACGGGTGGTAGGTGCCTACTCCTGGGCCGAAACATCTCAGATGTGATGCAGGTAAAGAGAGGGAAAGCCCAGCCCCCCAAGACCCCGAGCCCGGTGTGCCGGGCCACCCCATGCTCATCTGAGAGACGCGCAGGGTCCCCAGTCCCACACCAGGTCCTGTGTGAGAGGGAGGGCGAGTGCCCCAGGAAAACATGGGGCGAGAGGAGCACCGTGTCCCAGGTCTCAGCTGAGTCCCTGGGATGCGCCCCGCCAAGTGAGTCCTTGCTTCGCGTAGGGAAGAATTCAAGATGAGCCAGAGCTGAGCAAAAGTAGATTCATTCAGAGATACACACCCCGGAGAGTGCGGACCGTCTTAGAAGGCCAGAGAGGCCACGAGGGGCATGCTATTGATTTTTATGGGCTCGGTAGCTTCACATGCTAACAAGTGGGAGGATTATTCCAACCACTTTGGGGAAGGGGCGGGGACTCCCAGGAACCCGGCTATCACCCACTTTTTGACCTTTTATGGTCAGCCTTCAAACTGTCATGGTGCCTGCGGGAGTGCCTCTTAGCGTGCTATTGGATTTCAGTGAGTGTGTATTGAAGTTCAAGGTCCACTAGGAATTGAATCTTCTGCCATCTTGGTACTAATTGCTGTGTCATTCTTTTAATGGTTGTGGGGAAGCCCTGGAGAGGCCCTGCCCACAGGGGGACCCCAGTCACCAGGCTCACTGGAGCCAGCCCACAGCCCCAGGAGGCCAAGCCTCTGCCCCAGGGAGGCCTGAAAGGGGCTGCCTGCCAGTTGCCCAGCTCTGAAGCAGCTCTAAAGGCCGGGGGCTTGGTGGTCCTGCTGCCCTGGGTTCTACCCGTTTCTGAAGCCGCATGGAGCTGTCACCTTGGGCCAATGACCCCAGAACCTGGGGCTCAGTTTCTATACCCAGAGCAAGGCCGTGCTGTTGTAAAGATGCAGAGATTCCAAAGTGCTTTGTACCGGGTCCATCACAGGCCAGCACTCCGAGAATGGTGGCCACTGTTACCCAGGCCGTTCCGCTGTTACAAACCCAGCACTCGCCTGACAGAGGCCCCCTCTCCCAGCTGGGCCCCACAGAGCCCCGGGCTTGGGTCCTTGCCTCCCTGACCGTCACCAGAGTTTCACCCTCTGCTTCTGACATTCACAGCTGAAGCCCTTGGCTGGCCCAGTCAGTTGCAGCAAAGTCCCCAGAGCTGCCTGGACCTGGATCCAGAGCCTTCTGTTGCCTCTAGGAGGCTAGGATTCAGGAGTCCTGCCCCCTGCAGCTCGGCACCACCCTCTGCTGGCCAGTTCTTCCCGGCGTCCCCTGACCCAGGAACCCAACCCCCAGGCCATGTGTGCATGCATCCAGCAGGTGCAGTCTGCTGTGTGTCACCGGTGTCTCCGCCACACTCCCTCTCTCCGGGGTGTGTCAGAGCCGTCAGCTCCACTGCCCCAGGGGAGAGGGGGAAGGAGGCCCGCCTCCTGACAGGCATCACCGTGCTGACAGCCCCAGAGATGCTCCCCGTGCTGACAGCCCCAGAGATGCTCCCTGACACACCGCGGCTCTCTGCTTTCTGGGAGCAGCTGCCTTGGGCGGCGGCTGGGTTGGTGAGAGGGTTGGAGCCAGGCCCGGGAATCCACGGCGCCTCGTTAGCCAATCCCTGCTCCTGAAAGGAGGAGCAGTAGGGGCAGGGGGCAGAGAACAGCAGCAGAGGGAGGGGCCCGGGAACTGGAGGCCGGGCCGGCTCCGAGGTCTCTGGCCAGCATCCTGGCGAGATCCAGCTTTGCTTGGACCCTGCGAGGCTCTGGGTGGCCAGCTGGAAAGGGGTCCAGGGGAGTAGCCTTGACTCTGTGGGAGAGGTTCCTCAGCACAAGCTAGTTACTCCCCTGGCACCAGGCCAGGCCCCCCAGACCTGGGAGCTTTCAGCTTCATCGGCAGCCGAGCCGGAGGGCCTCAGAGACCAGCTGGCCCAACCCCTGGTTTGCTTGGGAAAGCGGTCGCCAGGGAGGTTGGGGGACTACCTTGGGGCACCCCAAATTAGAGGAGGAGCTGGGCCAGAACCCCGCATCCTACCGGCGAGGCCAGGCCTCTATAACATTCCAGGCCGGCCTCCCAGGCCGCCCCAGCACGCGATTCCGCCGCTGGTGCCTGCTCAGAGGAGGCCGCTCACAGCGGCAGGCCAAGTCGAGCTTAATTAGATCAAAGACATTCTGTTGCCAGAAACAGATCGTGTTTTCAGACCCAGAAATGATGTTGGAACATAACCACTGTTTGGCACGATGATTGCCTCTTTTGGGAGGAGACATGCAAAAGCCCCTCACTTGGTGTGGCCACTGAGAGACGGTCAGGTTTCGGTGGGTGTGGAGAGTTTGTCCATAGGGCAGTGGTGTGCTGGTAAACGGCTGACAGCCGGCTCTCTGGGGCTGGAGGGGATGACAGACTCCTGATGGATAACATTTGCCAGTTTCCATGGTGTAAATACTTCCCCAGAGCTGATTTCAGGGTTCCAGTTTGATGTCCACTGGTTGTAGCATTCTTGAAAACTGAACAAGCAGCTCTCACAAGCCAGCTCCCCGACCCCTGCCCTGTCCCTCAGCACAGCAGAGGTGGAGACAGGAGCCCACCTCCCACGCCCCAGGGCTTGTTTGCCCCCAGCCCTTCCCGGCTCCTGTGGAATGAAGGCAGGGGCTCCCGCTTGCGTCCCCACCAGGACAAGTAAGATGCCACCACAGAGATTTCTGAGGCCGAGTGAGGTCTACTTCAGGCATCTGAGACCTGCCTCCAGGTGGTCTCTGTCCCCTTCGTGTTTGTCACAGCTCCCCAGACCTTCCAAAGGAATGCCAACCCCAGACTCCAGGCCACCCTGTCCCCAGCCCCCTGTCTCCCATGCCTGGAAGGTACTTTTCATCAGAGTGAAGGCAATGCCACCTTTGGGTTCCACTTTGATGGTCAAAGTTCCATCCTCCCCAAGGCCCCCCCTCCCCGGGGCTCCCCTCCCCAGGCGTCATCCTGCTCTCAAGATCCCTTTGCTTCTCTCAGCCGAGGCGGGAGCAGGGGCTTCTCTGCCTGCCTTCCCAGGACACCCAGGCTCTGTGTTCAAATCCCAGCCCTGCCCTTACTCCCCTGGGAACTAGCGTAACCTCTCCATGCCTCGGTTTCCTCACTTGCACAATGGAGATGATAACAGTACCCACTTCAGGAGGTTGTTGGGAGGAAGGAAAGCCCCAACATGTGTGAAGCGCTCAGCAGCCGCGTGGCACGTAGAACATCCTCAGTAAACAGGAACGTGTGCCGCCGATGACTGTGCTCTGACGCATAGACGCCTGCGCCTCCTGCCCTCCCCACTTCCTGTAGCAAATGCACAAGGGCCCCTCAGCAATTATTGGCTCTGTAATCTCCTGGGTCAATCCATGGAGCAAAGCGCTTGTGGCCGCCAAGAGGAGCTAGGAGGCCAGCACTTGGCGTAATAAACCTTCACTCAGGGTGGAGCCACCGCCGCCCAGCTCGGGGGCCATGCTAAGCCATATCCAGGCTTTAAGGCAAAAGGAGAAATCAGTGATGCTCATCCTGTCTTTATTTAAAATTTTGTAATTCAGTGCATCGAGGATTTTCACATTAATTTTGATTTTTTTTTGAAAAGTTGCATTAAAATAGCATTTGAGTGTTTGGGGCGCCTCCTTACATTTCAACCTGAGGCGCTGCCCTGACCATGGCCTCACCCTAGTCCCAGCCCTGTGGGGGGCGCCCACTGAGGACCGCCTGTGAGCGCAAGCATTCCTAAGGGGTGATTCGGGGAAGCTCGAAAAGGAACTGCATTCAGACAGCAGCCCCAGAGTGGCCCAGAGGATAGGGCAGGTGTCCAAGCCCTG
This sequence comes from Camelus dromedarius, assembly GCF_036321535.1. Lineage (NCBI taxonomy): Eukaryota > Metazoa > Chordata > Mammalia > Artiodactyla > Camelidae > Camelus > Camelus dromedarius. Next base: position 66,172,072 of record NC_087449.1, on the reverse strand, counting down.
GCTGAGGGTCAAGGAGCAAAGGGCTATAGAGTGTCCCAAAGGCTGTGCTTTCTGGGACACTCAGAGCCACCCCCCGGGATGGGGACACCGGCCCCTGGCCTGTGCTAGCCCTGTTACTCCTGCTCCCCTCCTGTCAGGGTTCTTTGCTGAGATTCAGCTGGGCTCTTCTCAGCTGCCCACACACCACAGTTCCGCAGACCCGTCTCTGACCTATTTCCCAGAGCCCTGGTCACTTTCTGCCACCTCCCCCCACTTCCTCCACGGAGGTCGTGCTATGACAACCTGCCTTTTGTTCTGGGATCCGCCCATCCACTGGCTGACTCTCTAGATGCCCACGGTTCAACCTGGCCCAGGTGACCAGAGCCTTTCTGCAGGCAGATCTGGAGATCCGTAGCCATCTGGAGACTGGGCCCAGGTGCTGGGTGAGCCGCTGCCAGGCTAGGGTGGAGGGGCAGCTGGGGAGAGTGCAGACCCTGGTCTCCAGCACCCCCTCCAGAGAGCTCCAATCACACCCAGCTTCGCTCTGCAAGCCTCGGGGACCAAAGGGAGCGGGAGGGGGTTGGAACCAGAAACTGCAACTCAGCCTTGTCCACTCAGCCTTTCTGCCCATCTCATCACACAGACACACACACTCTGATACACAGATACACACATACATACATACACGCGCACATACAGACATACACACAGATACACTCACACATATACACACACACAAGGACACGCACAGATATACATACAGACACACAGATATGCACATACACACACACACAGATGCACACACATACACAGATACACTCACACGCACACACGCCCAGAGGAGCTTCTCCTCCTGCGAAGGACCAGCTGCAGGTGCATCGCCCCGACCTCATCTCCGCTGATCCGGCATCTCCTGCCTCAAAGACCAAAATGCTCCGCGGAACGAGGGTTTTCTCCCTGAGTTTTTTGTACATTATTTTTTAACACTTAGGCTACATTTCTCTCAGAAACTGGCTCGAAAGGCTAGTACAGGTGGGGGGTGCAGGTTGTAAGGCGGGCCATGGCCGTGGCTCCATATGAACGTGACCCCGCCGGGTTCTCCGTGGGAACCCGAGCTGATAGTGGGCTGCGCGCTGCTCCGTGGAAGACAGACGTGGCTGCGAGCAAAAGGACACACCGCGCGCTCCCGCCACCTGAGGGGGGAGACAGATTCACCAGCCGCAGGTACAGATGCAGGGAAGGTGCTCTGAAGGGTTGAAAGCCCACCGAGCTTTGCAAAATCAGACTGAGGGGTGGGGTGTGGCCAGCAGACAATCGATGTGGGGGCCCCAGGGGAGGAAGAGGCCAGGCGGCTGCGGAGAAGCTGGGCCTCCCCAGGGCTGCAGAGGGTCCTTGGGGGCATCATGCCGGCACCTAACCCGACTCCCGGCTCAGCTCTCTGCCTGAGGCTGGTGAAGGACGCGGCCAGTGGGGAGCGTCCGGCTTGGGCAGGAAAGCCTCCCCTCCTTGCCAGCCCCCTAGATCATCTGTGGGCGTCTCACGGAGGAGCCACAGAGCCTGCCGAGTTGTTGCGGGGGAGCCTGGGAGAAGCAATGACACCCCCCTTTTCTCCTTCCTGCCCTCTGAGGGATGGAAACCAGGGGCTCAGAGAGGCTGGACCCGCCCAGCGTCCTACAGCTCCTCCCCACGGCCAGACAAAGTCTAGACCCAAGTGCCTGCCTCGCAGTCTGGTGCCCAGTCCTGTGGACCAGCCCCCCTTGGCCAGGTCGTGTGAAGTCCTGAGCCTTGTCTCAGGAAGAGGTCAGGAAAAGAAAAACGGGCCAGGCCACGATCCCCGCTGGGCCTGCCTGGGGCGTCTTCCCGGGTCCGGACTGCTTTTGTTTTCCTAAGCAGCCTTCTGCTCTGTCCTGCCACAAATCCCTCCAAGCCCCCTCCTGCCGATGCCGCTGCAAAAACCAGAGGACGTTCCCCAGTTGAGCGTGAGTTCTCCAGTCCATACACCAAAGGGCTCCATGTGCTTGTCAAGGCTGCGTCCCCGAGCATGGCCGCTCTCAAGGGCCACGCTCACAGCCTAAAGCCAGAGGCCCTGGGGTTAGAAATCATGGTCCGGAATAGACCCCACTGGCCCAGACCCCGGGCGGGGGCCTCCCAGGGCCCTGCGGTGCTGCTGTCCCCTTCCTGACACTCACCCAGCACTGCGTGTGCAGCCTCATAAGTGACTAAAGGGCCCCCAGGAATGTTGGTCCTGGACAGTCCCTCACACACATGGCCCGCTCTCCTCACCCCTGTGGTTGCTGGAAATCAGGCCCAAGTGCACACTTTGGACTTATTAATTGTCCTGGAAATCCCCTGTATTCGCAGCCCTGGACTTGAGGAGTCAGGTCGGGCCAGCAGCAAAGGCCCAGAAGGTGCCTGAGCTTTCCCGAGGCTCCAGCTGGAAACCTGCCTCATTCATTCATTCACTCATTCACACCTTCACTCACACGGAAACACATCAGACCTGCCCGTGTTCTGCCTGTCAGTGCTGGTCTGCCTGCCCCAAGTGCCCCCGGAGCGCACAGGACGGAGGGCTCCCCACTGTCTGCGTGGTGTGGAGCTGGCCAAGGAGCTGCTTTCTTTCCCTGGTGCCGGGAGACGCAGGTGCAGGTAGGGGGCGTGGCCGTCTGTGCCAAGCCGCATGGGGGCTCCCAACCTCGCTCCACCATCACTGATGTTTCTCCCTGGTCACCCAGCCATACGGCCTGGGGCACGTTTCTTGATCTCTTGGGCCTTTGGCTTCTGTGTCTATAAGCGGTGTTAGGGCACTTGCTTTGTAGGGACCTTATAAAAATGTCATGAAACCGCCTACGTGAAGCTTGGCAATAGTACATATTGGCTCCTTCCGTGTGGTCTTGTGCAAGTCCCCTCCTTTCTGTGGGACCCCCCTCAGCGGCAGATCTGGCCTGGGAGGGGGACAATGGCACCCTGCCATTCCTCCAGCTGGGTTCCTATCTGTCCTATTCAGCTCTCCAGATGATGCATGATCCAGTACTTTCCAGAAGGGCTCAGATAAACTCACAGCCACGAGATTTTTCATAGGTCTTTGTGGGGGAAGGACAGAGCTGTCAGGGCCTGGTAGGGCTGTATCTGGAGAATCTGCAGGTCAGCTCCGCACAGGGTCACTAAGATGCCCGCTGGGCTCTGGGATCTTGTTTTAAATGCACCAGAGACTCTCGCTCTTCAGGCCTCAGTGCCCTGTGCCAGGTGCTGAGGACACAGGGATGACCAGACAGACGTTACCCTGCCTTCGGATGCTCACAGCCCAGCACAGATCACACAAAGCTCTCAGGAGCCCGGGGGTAGTCCATTGGCAAAGACCCATCCTCCATGTGTGCATTTCACTGACATGGCCTTTCATGTATGGAGACTCTCTGCAGCAGAACGCATCCCCTGAGGCTGGTGTGTCTGCGGGGTGGTCCCCTGCCCCACCCGCTCGGTTCTCCACTCCAGGCACAGCCACATAGGGCAGCTTCCATGCCAAGGACCCTTACTGGGTATCTGTGACCTAGAAGAGACGAGGACAGGTCCCTGCACACTCCTCCGTGCCTGGCCCCTGAGCAGGAGGGAAGATGGTACTGGCGACATCAGCTGGTTTCTGGCTGCTCAGCACGCAGGGTGACTTTCAGTGGCTGGGGGAGGGCACTGGGGTCCCGGGGGAAGTGTTCACATGGTCGGTGCTGGACCTCACGGGCCAGCCCCACAGGCCTCTCCACCCAGGGGGCTGCTTTCTCCTCTGCAAGGGACCTGGTGTTCTGGTTAATGTCATAGAGTGTCGTGGTGGTAAACAGCTCTTCCCCCAGACCCAGAGTCAGACTATCCTCCTAAATCTGACGTCAAGCATCCCCCACTGGGCTTCCCAGGCTGCGTGAGAGCTTATTTCCGTAAGAGATGCAGCTAACAAGGGGCCGTCACTCTTTCAGGCATCGATCCTCTGAGAAGCACAACACTTGGCCTCAGTGAAGCCAAGACTGTAATTACCAAGAGAGGATTAAAAGCTGCCCCTCCACCTGGTGAGGGGCCAGCGAGACTGCAGGCGTTGGCACCAAAGTGCATCCATCTCCTGTTGGAGTCTGTGCTGGAAGGTGCTACTTCCCCCAGGGGCCTTCCCATCTGGTTGTGAGGATAGAGTATCCGGAGCCAGGTCCTTGGAGAGGGACACAGACTTCTAGGGCACCGCCCAGGTGGGACACTTCTCCGGGGAGACCTTAAGCCCCTCCGGGCGAGGACATGACCCAGAGCAGGTCAAGCCTTCCTGTTTTAGTAGCAAAGATACTTCCTCCTGTGCATGTGTCTCTTGACTCAAACAAGAGAGAACCCATCAACTCAGATCCATGTCACAACCCAGCCTTTCCTCTGTGACTGTCATTTGCTTTGAACTTTTGTGTGTTTTGCTTGTTTGTTTGCAAATAACCTCATGGAAGCTCCTTTTTTTTTTTTTTTTTCAAAAACAAAAAGGAGACCATAGCCCATGTTCCACTCACACATCTGAAATCCTCCAAGTTTTTTTTTTTTTAATGACATTTCCATCTGCACAGCATCCTGAGAGGTCACCCTGTCCAGCCCCTGCCTTGGCTTGAGTCGTTCCACACCCGACGCACCCCAGGCAGAGGCAGCCTGGCTCCATCCGCCATCCCTTCTGTTCACGAGGACTTCTCAGGGAGCCTTCCCTGGTGCTCGCTCACCTTCAGGGCACAGGTGAGCGCCGACTCTAACCTGGTGCTTTCACAAACAAGCAAGAGGTGAAGGCTATTTCTAGCACTTTCTGGGAATGGCCAAAAATTGCCCCAACTCCCCCACGTTCGGGCTTGAATGGCCCATGAAAGGTTCAGTTGTTGAAACCAGGACCTGGGCGTGTGTTCTTTTGGTCATTAGTTAACACATGTGGGTGGGGAGAAAGGGAGAGAGCTAAATAATTACAAGCACTTCAGTGATTTTTTTTCTACTGACTAAGGTTAAAATGAATAGTGTTGATCCGTTGCCCAGGCAGTAGGCTTGTTAAAGGAAATGGTATTTAAAATGATTTTTGAGCCAAAGCAATTTGGCTGCTTCAAGGCATCCTTTATCTTTTGCTTTCAAGAGGATAATAATGTTTAAAAACGAAGTCACTCATACCATTTCCTGTCGGGAAGCCAGCTCCGTGATGGGCAGCACTTCCTCGGGGTTTGTTTACTGGTTCCACGATGGAAAATGCAGCTTAACGCGCGCCCTGCTGTGAGGGCTCAGTGCTTCCACCAAACAGATGGACGCTGTGGTCGAACCCGTGTCTTCAGCGAAATCTCTGTCGACTTTGTTGGGGTTGGACCTTCCCCAGCTTGGTTTGAGCTTCTGAACTAGAGGCAACCAGCTGGTTGCACAGGACTCTGTCTGGGGGGGAGGGTGCTCTCCCACTTGGCCAGGGGGGTGCCCACCCCGCTGACGACGTGGTGCGTCGCCCGGTTGGGAAGGTGCAAAGCTCCCTCCTGGGTGGGGATGTTTCCTGCCATCTAAGCGAGTAGAGCTGGAGCAACTGACTCCCTTTTTAGAGTGAAAGAGGCAGACAAGCCAACTGTCCAGGGAGCAGGAATGAAGGGAAGGTTCCAGAAGCTCTGCCTCAACCTGGGCCAGGCAGGGCTTACGTGGGTAGCGGGCGTGAGGCTCAGGAGAGCTGGGTCAGCCTTTTGCGGTCCGGAGATCCTCAGTTCAGACGCGCGTCTGAGCCGGGAGTGGTCCACCCACCTGCCTCCCACTCACAGACGCCCAAGGCAGGGCAGGAGGAAGCCAAGTGGGTTTGGAAAGGAGTTTCCACCACAGTAAAACGGAGATGAAGTGGCCTCCTCCTCGGCGCTGCTGGTGCCCGGCGCACGGCAGGACCCGCACGTGTTAGGTCCTCCTCTGACCTGCCTTTATTACCCGCCCCCAGGGAGCAGGTCGGGGGCCACTTCCTGACCTAAGTCTGGCAGCAGGAGGGGCTCGTAAAACGTAGGGATGTGAAATGAGAACATTTTGGGGGAGTCTGTGGTCTTGCTGAATGTGTTCATCGCTCAGCTTCGGGGTCACCTGGCACCCACAGGGTGGGTGCTACTGGGCCCTCCACAGGGCAGGGGGGCCCGGTTTCCATCTCCCAGGCCGTGCAGCGCCTCCCAGCCTCTCTCATCCCATCTCGTAGGGGAGGCTCCAGCCCCTCTATCCACAGGCTGAGCGGGGGTAATTTAGGATGCCTGCTGCTCCCTTGGTGCATTTTAAACACACTTCCAAACTCTGTTCATTTTGCCTTTGATGGGGAGGTGGCCTTCTGGGTTTTTCTTTCAAGAGATGCAGATTTAATGGACTGTGATTTTTCTCCAGATCTGCTGTTTAAAAAAAAAAAGTGCAGCATTAAAAAAGCAACTCAGAATTTCTATTTGCTCAGGGAAAAAAAAAATCTGCTTGCTATTCAGGCCCTAGATTTTCCTGGGAGATTAGTGTACTTGCCTGCCAAGATGTTAGCTAAAGGAAAACACATTTGCTATAGATCAGAAATATTTATCCTTTTCTGGGCAGAAGATCCAAAGAAGAACTTCATCTGAATGTATAGCACCTGGAAATAAGAATGCATTCAATCTCTCGAGCTGCAGGCATCTGCCAGGAAGACTAAGTCATTGGTTGAGGGGCGGGGAGGGGGCGGGGGAACACACTCAGGAGGTCTCTGGGGAATTGAAACCGCGAAGGGGGTCAAGTGAGGCTGCTGGGGTCTGCGGATGTACCGGCCAGGGGTCTAGGGGCCCTGGAGCCAGAGAGTCAGGAACCACAAAGGACAACGGTGAGGGTCCCAGGGCCCGGGAGCCTTGACCATTGAGCTTACTTAGTCCTGGGACGCAGAACGTTGACCCTGTCCTGCTTTGCGTGCCCCTGGAGCCAGGTCGGGGGGCCAAGGATGGTGGGTGACGGGCCAGCCCTACTTCTGCTTCTTGACCAGAGAGAAGGAACCCCAGCTTCTCCTGAGCTGCACACTGTCACTCCAGAAGGGCTCCCCCACCTGCCATCCCTCTTTTAAACTTATCAGACTCTAGTCTGGTTGCTGCAGAGGAGAAAGAGACACAAGCGCGTAAATAATTGAAAATCTAATAGTTTCCACCCAGACGGCAAGCCCGCACCCTAGGGAGAGGCGGGGGACAGGGGAGAGCTGCAGTGCTTACAAACTGCTGCTCAGCCGCTCTTTCTCACGTGGCTCTGTAACTCCTCAGTCCTCATTGTTAGGACTCCCTGGATCCCTGCAGCTGTGCCCGGGGTTCTTTCCAGGGAGGATCCAGTCGGGACACAGGTGGGGAGAGGAGGCGAGAGGGAGCAATGAATTCCTCGGACGTCAGAGCCCCTCCTAAGATCATTTGTCTTGGGACCCAGTTTCCCCCTCAGGGAACTGGTTTGCTTTGACAACCAGCCAGTGTCCACCTTGCCTGCACAAGGAGGGCCCGAGTCCAAGGCTGTCTGGCCCTTGACAGCCAGCCTCTCATTCCGAGGGCCAGCGAGCAAAGTAGGATCCACTCCGGAGTCTCCATGAGCCCCCAGCAGGTGCGAGGCGAAGGCTCGAGTGTCTGTCGGGGAAGTTTCTGCTAACACGGCTGCTGTTAACCCGAGGACCACACTCTTGCACGAGGAACCCCCTAGATCTCTTTCAAACAGAATTACTCCCAGAGCTTCTCAAGGAGAAACCAGCCCAGGAAAGATCACAAATTCTGGGAATTTATAGTCGGGCTGCTTGTTTCCAGTTTTCTATTTTGGTCTGGTTCAGAAGTGCCTGCTGGCTATAATTTCATCTCAGGTAGATGAAAGCTCCTTTCTTCCTCCTCAGAACTGGGGAAGCACTTTCTCTCTCCCCTGGGCTGGGGCCAGTTCTCTGAGCTTCCCCCAGGAACGGCGGGGAGCATCCCGAGCAGAACTGTCTGGACCCAGAGGGACAGCTCAGAGCAACGCGATGACCTCGTCTTTGCACGAGGTCGGCCTCAGACGGGCTGCCTGAATAGGCTGGGGCTTCTCTGTACTTGAAAAGCAGCCCACATGTGGGAAGGCACATAGGAGAGAGAAAGGGGTGTGTGAGCCGGCACCGGCTCCGTCTGGGATGGAACTGTACGTGGAACATGCATGACTTTCCGGGTGTGGGGTGGCGGGCAGACAGGGACTCCAGCACGTGGGTGGGGATGTGTCAGCCCCAAAGAGTGTAGGGTGACGGGGGGGAGGGGTGGGGGTGGCGTGTGCAGGGACCATGACCATGAACCCATCACAGCCTGCAAGTTCCGGTGCGTTTGATTACACGTATGTGTTTGTGTCCGTCCGTGTCCCTGCGCAGCAGACAGGGAGTTGCGCCTCACTGGTGGCAGCATCTGCTTGACACCCTGGTGACGGCCACCGTGCCAAAATGTCACGGCCACTGCAACACTTCCCTGGGAACTGATCAACTTATAAGTCAGGACTTGCCTGCCTGGTGTGGGCTGTGATTACAATGTGGGTGCCTAAGGAAACGAAGGCGGAGGGAGTATGGCGTCCTGGCTAGAGGCAGGCACTTGAAAGGTCATGCCACCCGTCCTTCTGCCTCCCAGAAGGCTGCGGGCCAGCCTTCCTCCCAGCACACTGGCCCCGAGCACAGCCGGAAGGAGGCACCTCCCGCCTCGACCCCTCCCCCGTCATCCGTCTTCCACGTGGTCGGCTGCTCAGCCCAGAGGTCTGCAGAAACACAGACACGCTCGCTCCCTGGGCTCAGCCTGGGGAGAAAGTATGAGAAGTCAAGCCGCCCGCAGGGAAGGCGGGGCCCGGACAAAGAGCCAAGCCCACCAAGGCCACTGTCCTCTCAGTCTCACCGAACGTGAGATCCATCACCCAAGACACACAGAAAAAAGTGGCCACGGCTTCGCCCGAGGCCACTCACCTAGAGGGCGCCTGAGGGAACTGCCAGGCTGGAATAGCTCTGGCACCCCTGCCCCCCTAAATATGGAGCCTCCATCAGGCCCACTCCCCACCCCACCAGCCACGATGCTGGGCACTGCCTTGTCCCCGAGGAGGCCTGGAGCTAGAATCCAGCCCTCCCTGCCTGTCAACAGCTCACATGGGGACCAGAGCCCAGGCTGGTCCCACCCTGATCCTCTGAGCCACCCACTGCTCCATCCTCACTCACAGCCCATCCGGAGAACAAGAATGACAACCCGGCCCTGCGTAACTTCCACACTTGCTGGCACACGGCACGGTGCCCGCAGATCCCCCTTGCCTGTTATCCCAGCGTGTTCTCGGTGTGGTGCCAGCCCAGCACTCGCCCACATGGTGCCGGCCTGCCATCTGTATTTCTAATACTTCCATGAATTTCAGCTCCTTCATTTTTCCCAAATGTACCTTATCTCAAGGGACTTATCTATTTGGGAAGATCGCCATACAAAATCAGAAGAGAATTTTAAGAGAGCCCATCCATGAGGGCAGAAGATAGCCAGGAATACACCTTAATGGGGGGGGGGGTCATTTTAATTCTAGAGCATTCCATAGAATGGGTCAGTCCTCAGGTACCCAGACAAGACGCTGAGGCAGAGACGGTTGAAAGCAGCCCACCCCCCCGGCGGGCACACCAGCCAGAGGATGTGGGTTGGTCCCCTGGGTGGGTGTCCCAGGCCCTGGCCTCCATCCGCAGCAGCCGTGGCAGCAGCCCGTCCTGGGCCTTTCTTCATGCTCGTGATAGCTCAGCCTTGGAGTCAGAGCGGCTCCACTGAAGACCAAGGGCTCCTGTTGGCTTCCCTTCCCCTTGGGGTTTGCAGTGAGCGTCAGAGAGAAGGAAGCATGTATCTGTTTTTTTGTCACTTTACAGCAGCCAGTCTGGATGGTGCTGCCGCCCAGCGGAGAGTCCGGGGTCTTTGCCGACCCCAGGATGAATCAGGGCTCCCAACTCCACTGGTCAGACTTAGCTGACAAGAGGAGTCCCAGGTGGAGATTCCGGAAACCGATAGCCCAGACCCAGAGCCATCCAGAGCCATCCCAGGGGTGCCGGTAGGAGCCTCGGGGCCAGGACTGCCTCACCCAGGCCTCCCAGGAAAGTGAACACTGCTGGAGGAAGCTGGGTATCACCCACCTGCGACATGCGCCGTGTTTGCCTTTGATGCTGGTGTGCTGGGCCTGTAGCCAAGGGAGAGGCAACTGAGTTAGCAGATTCCAGAGCATCCTCCCGGGACCCTCCAGAGAGGATCTCCCTGGAAAGCCCTTAGTACCAGAGTCAGGCATCAGTCTGAGAAAGAGCCTGTCGGAAGGCCTGGTGGGGACACAGATTGTCTTCTGGGATAAATCACAGGTGTGGTCCTCTGCTCTGAAGGGAGAGGCCTGGGAACAGTGATTCGTCCCCAGACCAGAGGTGCCCTCTCAGCTCGCCGGAGAGAGAGGGCTCACTGAAGACATCCCTTTATGGCCTTGTGCTTGGTGGGGTGTGGGTTTTGGTGGGACAAGGAAATGGAGATTGTGCAGTCAACCCTGGAGGCTGGCGTGTAGGGTGGCCAGATTTAGCAAATATAAGTTTGAATTTTGGACACAACCAATTTTTTAAAATTAGTATAAGTATATCCCACACAATGTTTGGGATATACTTATGCTAAAATGTGTTCATCGTCTGCCTGAAGTTCAGCTTTAACTGGCGTTCTCTATCTTGGCTGTCCACCCCTCTGTGGGGGCTTTTCTCTTTGCCTCTCCCTGCTTACCCATCTGTTTCAGCACTGCATAGAGTTCCATGATTATAAGATGAATGGACACCCACAGGTACCCAAATTCCTCTGCCGCCTGTGTCTCCATGGGGGTCTTCATGTTCCGCAGAATCTTCCCAGAGCCCCGAGGGCCTCCAGTTAAGGGCATCTGGACCCCTGTGCTGGCAGCGAGCCTGTGCCTCTGGAGGCCGCAGAGAGGGCTGGGAGGAGGACGAGGGTGATCCCCAGCCCCCTGGCAGAAGAGCAGCAGCAGGAGGCGGGTGGGTCTCACTCCAGGCTGGGACGTGCGGTGCGGCCGTGAGCAGGCTGCAGGTGGCCAGGACGGGTCCAAGGTCCACGGAAGCTTACAGTGTGGTTTGGTTGGATCCAGGGTGGTCTCTACCCTACCCGTTGCCAGGTGGACAGGGAAAGCCCAACCTTCTGGAGCCCTGGTTCTCAGGCTACCCCCAGGCCCTGGCCCCAGGCCCTGGCCAAGGACAACCCCAAACCCGGCCTTTGTGCAAAAAAAAAAAAAAAAGAGCCTTTGAGAAAGTGTGTCCTCTGCCCTGGGAAGAAACATTTGCAGTCGAGTCTGTGCATGGAATTTTTATTCCTCTAACACAGCCTCGGCAGGATTTAGTACACAAGTTCTCCAGAGGAAATGCATTCAATAAAAATTTGATGGGCTCCGGCAGCTCGGCAGAGTCTCCTTACGAATTCCAAGCATTTGCTCAGTCCCGGGCTTGGGCGGGAGCCCAGCTCAGTCTGCAAATGGCCTCTTTAGCTGGAGGTCCTTGGAGCAGGGACCGGCCCATAGCCCCTGGCTTCTCCAGGAGGTGCAGGCATGCTTCTGGGGAGGCAGCATGTGGGGAGCCTCTCCTAGGAGGAGCTAAGCCCCAGGCCCTGGGAGCTCAGGGAGCCGGGGCCTTAGAACGAGATGAGGACCCAGGACACTCCATGGGGACCCGATGTGTAAGGTCTGAAAGGCAGGGAAGGAACAGAAATGAATTTACTGTGGATCGTGGGGAAGTGTAATAAATTATTGTTTTTTATCTTTGAACACTTCTTGGAGCTCAGCACTCAAAAAAGCAGTTCCAGGAATGCAGAGGTGTATGGTCCCTGCTCGGCCTCCTGTGGGTCACACTGGGCATAGATGAGCTTGGAGGGGAAGTCATGCTGGAAGCTGAGCTGCTGGAAGGCGAGGCAGCCTTCCACTCACCCCTCTATTCTCGGCTCTTAGCTGAAGCCTGGTGAGGCCAGTGAGTGTCAGAGGAGGAGGGGAGGGAGGGCCACCCGTGGGCCCCACAGGTTCGGGGAGCTGGCTGATCACCCTCTGGCTCATTAGGAAACCCCATGCCAGATCCTCATAGCCCCGGCCTTCATTCTGATAAAGTGATGCCCAGTCATTGGAAAATGCCCCCGACCTCTGGTGGACGGCAGGGCGGGGCTGGGACCACGAGAAAAGTCTGCAGCGTGGAGGGCCCCCCTGCCTGGGCCTCTGCTGCAGAAAACGCAGAAGATGTCGCTGGAGACAGGGCATAGGAAGGGAGGGCGTGCCCACCAAACAGTTCCCAGGCCCCAGGGCACCGACCGCTTCCCTGCGGAGCCCAGCCTGCACGTCCTGGAGAAGCACCGCCGGCCCAGCAGAGGCCCGGGGGGTGGTCTGGGTCTCCCTCTGGCCTGGCCGCTGGCAGATGCCTAACTGCATGGGAGGGAACGGTCGCCACCCTCACCCACTGGTCCCAGCGGGCAGATCTTGAGGACGACCAGTGGTGAGGATGCGGAAATGGGTTGCAGTCTCAGATCCGGCGTCCACTGGGCAGCCCACAGCAAGAAACTGACTTTCCGTGGCCCATTTCCCCGTCTGAAAACATTCCGTGGGATCGCGCTCATAAAGACGTACCCGGGGCGTGGCACACGGCACAGCTCCTGTGCCTGCTGGTTGTGGTCTGTGAGCTGTGCTGGGCGGGAGGCCAAACCCAAAGCTGTAGGTCCTCTGAGGCTTCCCTGTGGGCTCCGAGGAACCGTCCCAACTTGCTCTCGTGGTGCTTTCCCCATTCCAAGAGGAGGCTCCCAGCCCTCAGAAGCTGGGGAGGCCAGCCCGTCTGCAGTTCTCCCTGGTTAACCCACAGGTGAGCATCACACAAGATGCTCGCTGCGGTCCTGGTAACACCTCCTGTTCGCGTTCCCCGCAGGTGTGACCCACCTGGAGCTTTTCATGTCCCCTTGCACCTCTGCCTGCGCCCCCTTGTGTCTGTGGGGACAGAACTGTGACAGGAGCGGGTCAGGGTCATGATCTGGGGAAAGGGGCTGGGAGGAGGCAGGGGCTGGGGAGCCAGGAAGGAGATGACCAGGTGATGGTGATGTGACAGGAACGGCCTGACCCCGGAGGGCTCGAGGACTCCCAGGCATGGCCAGAGGGGACCTTCTGGGCAGGACAGAGCTGCTCCCCCAGACCCACATCCGGCCAGGACTGCCATCCAGCAAGCTAGGGAAATAGCCCCACCCCAGGACTTTTGGTGGCAAAACACATGGCCGCCGGGGACCCAACCACAGAGAGACCAGCACAGGCTGCCCGAGGGGCCCAGGCTGTCAGCCTCCGGGGCCCACATGAGGCTCCGCTGCCGAGGACCCTGGGGCCACAGTCGGTCTTGGCTGAGAGAAACCACCAGGGGTGGCTCCTGGTGCCCAGGTGTCCTGCACCCTTGTCAGCTGGGCTTGGTGTAGGGTTCACAGGTGCATGGGGCTCTGCTTTCCCCCGGCATCCCCAGACTCAGCCAGACAGGTGTGTGTCAGGGAGGGAGGGGCCGAGACAGGACTGCTCAGCCATGGTCAGACAGCCTGGGCCCCGCAGTTTCAGTTTCCTTTAGAAATTCACCTGGTCTGTCTGAGATACAGGCCCTGGGCTTCCAGCTCTTCACAGAGTTGTGTGAGGCTGGCCCCCCACCACCCGCTCAACCTGCAGGAGGGAGAAGTGGGCATGCGCTGGAGGACGGTCCACATTGCTGCAATAGACGGTGAGCACCACCAAGAACACTCCAGAGCACTGGTCCTTCATCTCTTTCCTGCAGTAGCGCATAGAATGAAGGGGATCTGCGGCAGCAGGAACAGCCAGACTGGTCACTTCGGGGAACAGGCTGGACTCTCCTAGGGGACGTGCACATTTCAAAAAGTGCTCCCCAGGGACATGGACAGCCTTTCTCACCTGCCCCCACACCCAGAATCAGAATCCCCAGGGCAGGGGGTCAGTGTTGTTCGCAGCCTCCGTCACAGGTGCACACGGGTGCACACCTGTGGGCACCTCGTGCTGCAATAACATGCACGTGGAGAGCAGATACACACATGGGGACACACTCAGTGCACACACACTCACTCAGCAACCACACACGGCTCCTGCACTGACGGATGCTCACACCTGCCTCTGCCCTCCCCTGCAGCAGAAGCCCAGCCTCTTCTGTCATCCTGGTCCACCTGGGGCTGCTGGAGCTCAGGGCCTGCTGGTGGGAGGGGAGGGAGCCCTGGGTGGTCCAGGGTCCTTTGGCTCACAGGCCACCCTAGCAGAGGTAGGGGCACCGTCTGGCCTCGGAGGGCTGCTGGGAATACTGTGGTCCCTGAGTTCCCTGAGGAGCAGCAAACCAGGGTGGTTTGTCACCCCCAGGACAGGCCAAGGATAACACTCTGGGGGAGGGGTGATGGATGGGTGGACCCCTTTCCATGTCCCCAGCCCCAGAGCTGCCTGATAAAGGAAGTAGTAAAGAAAGGGGCATTTCCCAGGCATTGCCATTGACAGGAGGGAACCAGGCAAGCCTGTCATTGCCCACCGCCCATCATCGTGGGCTGTATCTGCTCTGGACCAGCTGTGCCCAGGGGCCAGGCTGCTGTGGTGCAGCCACGATGCCCTGGCGGGGGAGGGCTGGACCAAAAGACAGCCCACCTGGAGCCAAAATAAGGCAGCACATTCAGGCCTGGGATGAAGCCCAGGAGAAAGCTGACAGACAACCTTGGAATGTCCTTGGGGTACCCGAGGGGGATGCCACAGCCTGCTGAGTAGGGCCCAGCTAGTCCTCCTTCTTGGTCTGGGGATGGCTCTGTCTACCAGCCCCCACACCTGTTTCCAGGGGCGAAAACAGACTGGAGGCATATCTCAGCAGCATCCTGAACCAGTCATCCTGAACCAGGCATCCAGCCCCAGGGCCCCGTGGGAGGCAGGAGACAGGGCGTAAGGATGGTGACGGCTGGGAGGACAGGACCAAACGCAGGCTGAGGTCCCAGAGGACGCTCTGGACCTCGTGGGCGCCTCACCGGCACAACTTCGCCTGAGCCAGGAAGGGCGCTTCTTAGCCTGGTTCTCAGATGACCTGTGAGCTGAGATTTAGAGGGTCTGCCAGGGGCCTGGCCGGCCTCTGTGCTCCTGCCAACAGAGGAGGAGGCTGGCCAGTCATGTCCATGTCAGTGGGAGAAAAAGAGATCACACAGGAGGGAGGGAGGGGGAGCAATTCCCAGAAGAGGAAGCTGAGGGAGGCTCGTCTGTGTGCTGCGGCCTCCCTGGACCCACCAGGCTTCAGCTTCAAGATCTGGGGCAGGAATGTCCCCAAACCAAAGAATGTTCCAGGTGCTTCCAGGGAGAGTGGGGCTGGGGTGAGTCCAGGTGAATGAGGGTCCTGAGCTAACATCCCGAGGAGGGCAGGGAAGCCCCCCAGCAGCGCCGAGCTCCCAGCTCTGCCTTGAGAGGCCAAGCCAGGCCTCCAGGGGTGAGGCCAGAGGTCTGGGCCTCGTCAGCAGAGACCCGCCTCTGTCTGCACACGCTCGACCCCGCTCCCAACCCCACACACACACCCACCTGCCCAGGTCACACGCAGACTTGCACATACACTCACACCCCCATCATCCCCAGCTCTCGGGGGCCTCCTGCTCTGGCCCCAGGGCTCCGGCTCTGTCACACCCCTCTGGCCTCTCCACTTTTGGGGAGCCGGTCCCTGCGTGAGGGTGGGGGTGACTGCAGCTTGCAGGGTACAAACCCAGCCCCAGGGTCTATCGGAGCCATTGGCTTCTCCAAGAAGCACTTAGCTCCACTTCCTTTTTCTCTCTCCTTTGGCTCCTGGAAAACCCCAAACATTCCCAGGAGCGAAAACAGGCCTGTGATTACCTCGTGGGCTCAGAGCACGGCATCGCAGTAATTGAAAGTAGCTTGGCTCAAATTGCATTTTCCTAGGAGCTGAGAGAGCCCGGCTCCTAGGAAGGAGGAAGGGAGGAGGGGCTGGGCGTGCCGCGAGGCCCAGCACCGAGTGGGCGCGGAGTTCCCGGCTGCAGAGGCCCGGGCCCCAGAAGGCTCCCGGGGGCGGCTGCACCCAGACAAGTTCAGAACGTTGATGTACACCCTACAAAGAGCCCCCGAGCCCTGACCGGCAGGTGTGCCCCCTCCTCTCAAGCTCCACCCCCCCACCCCCCCAGGAAGGGCTGTTATTGTCTCCCTGCTGTTCACATGGTGGCGCCTTCACCAGCTCACGGCAGCCATTCAACACGAGTGTGTCGACTGAATGCTGGACCCTGCCTCAGGGCCTTTGCTCACACAGTTCCCGCTCTCATTTGTTCTTTCAACAAATTTTTCCAGTACCAGCGAGGTTTACTGAGCACTCTCTGTGTTCCAGACAGGGAGCCGGCCCTTTGCTTGTTATCCTGTAAAACCTGCCAACACCCTTACCAGGTAGAGTACGGCTGGGGGACCTGGAGTGCAGAGGAGTGAGGCCCCCCACTCATCTAAGAGGTGGGGAAACTGGCTTTGACCTGGTCTCTGACTCAGCCCGTGCTCTGCAGCAGCACAGGGCCCGCCGTGTGGCCCGCACCGTGTTAGGCCCATGGCTTCCGTCCCCTGTCACCAGCTATGCAGACCCTGTCCTGGCCATGGTGACCCTTGTGAATGCCAGTGGCCAAGAGAGGGAACTACTTCTCCAGCAGAAGAGGCAGTTAGGAGTCCTCTGGAAGCTGGATGTGGGGCTGGTGTGCTTTGAAAAAGCCTCCCCGAAGTGTTGGTGGCTTTGCTTGTTGTTAGTCGTAACAGTCACTTTGAAATTCCACGTAGCAGTGAAGAAGAACAGAGCACGGGGGCATGGATGAAAATGCGTGGGGACCTGCTTTAGTGCCTGGGTTCACTAACATAGTGACTCCCCACCAAACTTTGGTTCCCTGAGTCCTCTGTGCATCCTCAGAACCCAGCGCTGAGCCCAGCTCACGGCAAATGTCCAGAAAATATTTGTTGAATGGAATGAATGAATGAAGAAGGAAGAAAGGGTGGAAGGAGGGATAGGGTCCCAGGACCAGGGAGCGAGTGTCCAAGGATGTCCAGACTTAGCCCTTGAGGAGAGAAGAGGAAGTTGCCTCCAGGGCCCTTGTCTCCATCCTGGTTTCTGCTACACACTCAGCTACGGAGTAAGAAAGTCAGGGTCATCAGAGGGCTGGAAAACACGTGAAAAGATGGCCGTGGCCCGAGACCCAGAGCTAAATGCTATGGGTGGGGACTGAGCCTGGCTGCCCGTGCCCGGCCCATCACAGGTGCCCCAAGCCCTGCCTGCCACGCAGGGAGGACAGGCTGGGCCTCCCACCCTCATCTGCTGCTGCCGATCCCTCCCAGGCAGGCGGGCAAGAGAGCGGCCCCTGGGAAGGAAGGTTGTCTCTGGGGCAGCAAAGCCAAGATCTGGGGGCGGCAAGCCGCGTGGGCACAGCTGCCTCTGCCCCCATTTAGGGATAAATTGTGTCTCCAGTGAGTAGACGGTTTGCCCCCTTCACCCCATCTGGAACCTTCTTATAAACGCATCTGTTCCATCAAAGCTGGTCGGGCCCCTCTCTTCCCTCTTCCACGTTCTCCAGTCCTCACCCTAAGAACACAGCTGGTAGATGAACGGAGTGGCATCTGGCCAGATGGTGGGGCCGCACGTCTCCGCCAGGTCCCCGGCGGGGGTGGGTAGGGGACACCAGAGCGCAGGGTAGAGACCAGAGCCTGTTACACCGGCTTGATTTCTGAGCTGTCGGCCTCAGCAGACTTCATAGTCCACGGACACTGGCACCGTTTCTCCTCCTCCTGGTTTACTCTCTTTCTGGATTATTGTCTGTAAGTTTCAGAATGGCCTGGGGTCCCTGAGTGGGGTATGAATTAGGGCTGTGTTCCGCGCGCACCCGGCAGTGCTGCGATATCTTAGGTGGTGTCAGAGTTTCCATTATAAACCCCATTTCTCAGAGGTTTATAACTTGGCCATAAAAAATGCACTGAGGGAGGCCCGAGGCCAGGACTGGACCACACAAAGCTGCCTGGATCCCCTCCTGGTCTCTGGGCCGCCAGTGGGGAAAAGGCTCCCCGCTCACCAGTGAGTCTCCCGGCCCACAGTCTCTGTCATTCTTAAGTCATTTCACTCCAGGCAATATAGGTCCCTTTGGCCAAGCACACGGGCCCAGGGACCAGACACACCTTTCCAACTGATTCTCACGCTAGAAAGAGTTGCCACGCTCGGCACAACAGGACTTTAAATGACGCTCCCTGTTTTCATTAAAGCACTGGTCAGAGTCACCTTTTTGGAAAGTGGAAAAGTGAAGACCGGCAGTCCTCAGTCCAGGGAGCCTATAAAAGAAATGACAGTTGCTGGCACCCATCCCAGCTTAACAACCAAAAGTTACGGTCGCCCAGTTCTGGAGGCTGGGAGACCAAGACCGAGGTGATGGCAGGGTTGGTTCCAAATGGGGCTGAGGGAGGACCTGGTCCAGGTGTCTCTCCCAGCTGCTGCTGGTTTGCTGATAATCCTGGGGTTCCAGGGCTTGTGACGATCACCCCCACCCCTGCCTTCCTCTTCACATCCCGTCCCCCTATGTGCATCTGTGTCCAAATTTCCCCTTTTCACAAGGACACCAGTCATGTTGGAGCAGGGGCCACCCTACTCCAGTGTGACCTCATCTTAACCCATTACATCTGCAGTGACCCTATTTCAAAGTAAGGTTATGCCATGGACTGAATGATTAGTCCCCCCCCCAAAAAAATATCTTAAAGCCCTAGCTCCCAATGGGGCCTCTGCCAGTGATTCGAGTTAGATGAGGTCATGAGAGTGGCCCCCAGGCTGGGATGTGTCCTCATAAGAAGAGGAGGAGACCCGAGATCTGTCACTGCCACGGGAGACGTGGCATCTGCAACCCAGGAGGAGGGCCCTCACCAGGAGCCAAGTCCTCCAGCACCTTGATCGCGGACTTCCAGCCTCCAGACTCTAAGAAGTGAACGTCTGTTGTCTCAGCCGCCCAGCCTGCCATATTTTGTCTTAGCAGCCCAAGCCGACCAAGACAGTCACGTTTCCTGAGGTACCCAGGAACGGCAGGGGGAGGGGCGCCATCCTCCCGCAGCGACACCTTGGGAGCGGATCCAACAGCTGTGATCCTGGGGTGCTGAGGCTGTTCCACGCGGAACCCCTGAGGCTCCCTCTTTATTAGCTGCAGAGCCCGCCAGCGGAGATGTATGACTGAGATTCAAGACAGACCTGGAGGAAAACCAGGAAAACCGAAAGGACAAGGTGTCTGTGGCTCTCTGCTTGGCCTTGAGAGCCCAGAGGGGTCCGTGAAGTCTTCCTCCGCCTGAGATTGTGAACCCTTGTCAGCATCACTCCCTCGGGGCGATTTTCATCTGGCTCTGGCAGGTCCTTGCTCTTGCAACCTTGGGAGGCTTCCTTAAGAAGTTACAAAGGAACCATAAAGAGAGGGCTCTAAATCGCAGACTATGGCGCCAGAAGGCCTGATTCTTATCTAGGCACTGGTGCTTTCCTGCTGGGTGACTTTGGGTGAGTCACTTAACCTCTCTGTGCCCCATTTTCTCCTGGGGTTAAGTATGTGAGTACTGAGCACAGAGCTATCTCAAGGGCTGGATCGAAAGTGGTCTTGCAACCTGGGGTTGTCATCCTCCAGTTTAAACCCTGTCCAGGGCTCTTGCTGGGAGGCCAGGCTGTCCCTTGGCAGGGTGACTTCTCCCCTGTGTCCCAGCTTATCTGGAAGTGAGAGGCACCAGAGGGCAGGAGGGGAGTCCAGGCTCCAGTGGTCTCCCAGGCAACTATCCCTTCAGCCCCTGCTCAGCAGACACCTTGCATAAGCCTCAGACACCAGAGTTCACTTTGCTGGATGGGCAGGTCTGCTAGATGACCCCAGGTTCTTGCTTCTCCTTGAATTTTAACAGGTGAGGAGGGCGACAGGTCAGAGGGCACAGGCCCCAGTAAGACAGTCTGCCTGGTGCCGAGGGACTGTGGCGCCTGGTGGCCCAGACCCAGGCGCTCAGGCTGCTGATGGCCCCCAAGGCTTCATGACGTGGGCCCCCACCCTGTGTCACGCTCTCCCCAGCACAGCTTTCCAAGTTAGAGAGGGCCGGCCCTGCACCAGGCCCCCCGGGACCAGCCCCTGGCGCCCCCGCCTCCCTGCACACTGGGAAATGCATGTTGCTTCTGTAGTCTCTGCTGCTGAGCACAGAGTTACAGGCTCCACCACAGAGGGGTTTTGTTGGGAACTTTAAACACTTGCTCAAGTTAATGACCAAAAATGTCAGATGTGTCCACAGCTAATTATTCATTAGATGCTTAATTAGTGTGGGATGATCATGACATTTTAATGTTATTAATTTTTATACTGTAATAGGAATTAAATTGTTCTGCTGTCCTGTTGGAGTCATGCTGTGGAATGGGGGCTGGGAAGAGGCAGGGGACGTAGGGGCGGCCAGTGGCAGCTAGGCAGCTTGCTGGCCAGGGTCCAGAGCCCATACGGCCCTCCTCTGGCCTGGGAGAAGCTTCCTCCTGGCTGCAATGCAGCCCCTGCAGACCTGGACCATCCAAAATGGCCAGGCTAAAGGTAGGGGCAGCTGGAGTTGGGGTAAGGGGTAGACCAGATGGCTCCCCAAGGCTCCCTCCTGCTCAGATGTTGCAGGATTTTGTGTTTCTCATTCTTTAACCCCAAGATGGGAGGGAGAACCCCACATAGAAAGGGAGGAGGGACCAAGGCTGGGAAGACCTTGATCCCTCCAAGGCGTGGCAGAAAACCAACTGATTGTCACAGACCTGCTCCCTCCTCAGGGTCCACAGGAAGGGGCCCCGAGGGAGAGATCACATATTTTTAGAGAAATGAAAGGAAGTCCTCTCTGCAGTGAAGGGAGTCCGTGCTCGGGGCATTTAGTGAGCTCTTCTTTGTGAAATGGACACCGCTCTATTATTCCTTTTTAATTATGAAAATCACTCGTGCCCATGTTTTAAAATCCAATACAGAAAAGTAAAAAGCTAATAGAAATCACATGAAATCCCGCCCTCCAGATATAATAACTCAATATTTTTAGTGTATGAACTTTCAGGCTATTTTTAGGCACATAACTAGGTGGACTTTTATCTTTAAATATACTCATATAATTTCCTGCTCTCTTGTAAACTGCTTTTTTTTTTCTTTTTCACTACGTAACATCTCGTGAGCATCTTTCCGGGCTAAGGGATGTAGATTCCACATTCTCTTTCAGGAGCCACATTATACTCCCTTCTACAAATACTCCATGATTTACGTAACCAGCCTCCGGTAGCTGGCCATTTGATTATTTATAATTCTTCACAGCTAATTATCAGGACTCTTCTGAACATGCTTTTTATGTCTGATTATACCCACAGGGTAGATTCCTGGAGGTGGAATTGTTGGGTCCCAGGGGGACTTTGTAGGAGGAGGAGCTTTGAGTCCAGTTCCGCCTGTGACTTGGCCAAGTGTCTTGGTTTCCCTGAAGCTGTTCCCCACCTGTGAAATGGGTGTAGTAATACTGCTCTTCTGCGATGTGGGGAGGGCGGCAGAACCTGGCGCAGAGGCTGGCGCTTCGGGGGCGCTGCTAAAACTCACCTCCTTTTCTGCAGTTGTCTGTGCTAACTCTCAGCTTACAAAGCTCTTTGGTGCATATTAGCTCTTCTTTTTTTTGGTGGGGGTGGAGGTAACATATTATCTTCTCTACTCATATTATTCCAAAGGGAAAAATAAGTAAAAAGGACACGCAGGCTTCAGAAGGGCTTGTAAATTCCTGGGTGGGCAACCCCAGCTGAGCTGGTAGGGAGATGGGGGTGATATATGGGGTTTGTCCTTGAACCTTCAAGGTCAGAGGTGCCTAGGGCAACCAACCCCTGCTCCCATACACCCTCTCGGCCCCACTTCCTGCCTGCAGAGGGAGAAGTATGGTGTCTTTTCTGTCCTGGGACCTTCTTTCTGATGATGAGATCCATCCCGAAACAGATAAGGGGGCCAAACAAAGTCCAAGCCGAGGTCCCGTAAAAAGAAGTCCTGTCGTGGTAGGTGGTGGTCCCCCGAGGTGGCCTGGAGGAACCCTTCTGCACCCAGCTCTGAGTGCCTGTGACTCTGGCCTGACCCAGGAGCCGTTTCTGAGGTCAAGCCTCTTGCTTATGAAGCTTGAGCAACCAACAGAACCATCAGACATTCCTGATTTTCTGGCCTGGAGAAGAGGGCTCAGGCCACAGAGAAGCTTTTCGGAGGTGGGGGGGTGGGAAGGCATTGGGCAGCCTCAGGGCGGCGGGGCGTGTTTAGGAAGAACCTGTCTGGGGAGGGGACCTTAGCAGCGATTCCCAGGGCTGGCTGCAGACTTTCTTATGCAATTTGAAAGAAACACCTGGTAAATCAGAGCTGGCAGTTAGAGCCCCAGACCTCTAGAATCCTCCTCCAGAGGCAGGGCTGGACCTCCTAGAGGCTGAGCCACCCCCGCTCCTTACATGCCTCTTCTCCCCTCTCTGTGGGCCCCTCCATCCTGGGCTGGACCCTCATCTGCGCCTGCGCCAGTTCATCAGGAGCCCGAGTGACAGCCCCAGTGCTGGGTGACAGGATGCAAGAGGTGAGGGGTCCGTGCAGGTGACGCACCCCCAGCCTGCCCTTTAGAGAAGTCAGCCAAGCGAACAGAGCATAAGGCTGGCCAGCCTGGTGGGCGGGGAGCCTGGGCCACTCGCTGGCCCTAGAGGAGACAGGCCCTTCGCCCACCCAGAGCTGGTTCTGGAGAAGGAGCCAGGGTCTCCCTGCTGGGTGAGGACGGCGAGCCTCACGCCCCTCTTAGTCAGCTCTTCCGGAAACGTGGTGTGCCCGCCACTCTCTGCTGCCTGCTCTCCAGAAGCCAAATGTAACAAAACCTCACGGCTACCCTTGGACACAACAAAAATACACATCCCGTGGGCAGAGGGAGCCTGGTGAATACCAATCTCCCTTCTGAGGTCACAGTTGGCAACACCCTTGTTAAGTTCTCTGGAAAAAACTGCCTGGGATGTCCGCTTGCCTGCCAGCCACTGCGAGAGGATGGCGGCCCAGGCGCTGAGGGGAGGGGCGGGGGCAGAGCCCCCTCCCCCTGCTGCCAAAGGAAGACAGTCCCCAAGGATGTCTCCTGGCCTTCCTCCCTGCCCACCCGCCACCACAGCCACCCTGCTCCAGATAAAAAGGAGAAGGAAGGAAAATGCTAATATGCATCTGAAGTTGAGATCATAAACAGATGCTCTAATTAGAAGTCTTTTCAAATCATCAACAGCTCATTTGCAGGGTGAGGTATCAGAGTTGTGCGGGTGCCGCGTGGAGCTCCGTGCTGGCGGGCGAGGAGTTTGGGGGAGGACCCACCTGTCTCCTTGCAGCCTCGGCAGGTGGGCAGGAGCTGGGAGAGGCAGGAGGGGCAGGTAAGGTCTTCAGTCAGGTTGGGAAGGCGCCTCCCTGGGGCTCCTGTGGAGGGAATCCCACACACCCGGAGCCCTCGTGTGCAGGGCAGCCCAGAAGCCCCATCGAGCAGTCCAGGGATCTTTGCAGCTGGAGACAGGCTTCTTCCCAGCTCTGTCTCTCTTGAATGTTCCTCAGCCGGGACCTTCCTTGTCCCTGCCTCACTGCATATTGACTTGAGCCACTGGACCACCCCCAGGACCTGGGCCAATGATGCCCACACCTCCATGTCCAGCCTCCAGCCACCACCACTCTGCAGACCTGCATATCCAGCACCTGTTGGACACGCCCCTCGGGCAGCCCCTGACCCTCCACTCGGTGAGGGCGACGCTGAGCTCGGTATCCGCGCCCTCCCCTCCCACCTGCCTCTCCTCTGCCGCTGATTTCACCCCAACCTGGACACTCACACCTGTCAGTACTACCCTAAACATTCCCCGGTCCGTCCCGCCTCTGTCTGTGAGGCCATGCCCTCCCCGCTTTGCCACCTCTGCCCTCAGCTGTTGTCCTCACGTCCTGCTCGTCTCGGGGACATCAGTGTCCTTTGTCCCTCTCTGCTCCACAGTCCACAGCGGTGATCTTTCCAACCCGTCCCACTTCATGCCATTCCCCACCCAGGAGCCTGCAAAGGACCCTCATCTGCCCTGTGGGGGTTTGCAACTCCTGCACAGAGCCCCCCGTGCTCTGGGGACTCCCACTGCCCTGCGCGGGCACCCCGGCTCTGTCTCCAGGAACACGGGGCTCAGGGCTCACAGACCCACCTTGTGGTTCCCCAACAGCCCCAGGCTGCCTGTCAGCTGCAGCCCCCCACCTGGACTGCCCACCTCCTCCTCTTCCCTTTTTTTTTTTTTTTTTTTCAAAAATCACCTCAAAACTGAGAGTCTACTCTGGGAAGGAGCCCTGAACCCACCCCTCCCAGCCTCCCGTGGCCCATGGACCGTTGCATCAGAAGCACTCGGGACCTTATTAGAGACGCCGAGTCCTGGGCCCACCTTGGTTCTGTGGGGTCAGCCTTTCAAACACTCCCCACATTCAAGTTCAGAAAGCTCTGTCCTAAGCTGTTGCTGGATGTGCATCGACTACAGATTTCTTTGGGGCCCGCAGGCCGCCTTGGCTTCTCGGTGTCCCAGCGTCTGATGCAGGGTGTGTGTGTGTGTGTTTAAGCTCCTCTGAGGGCTTCTTCTCTCATGCATTGTGTTAAACTCTTTACCTGCGTGGAATCATGTCACTTTGGAAACCACCCTAGAGTGTCGTGCTATTCCTATCTCTGTGTCGAGGTTCAGGAAACTGAGGCACTGAGAAGTTGAGTGACTTGTGTAAATTCACAGCTAGTAGCTGGTGGAGCTGGGATTCGAACCCAAACAGTGTAGTTCCAACTCTCAGCTCTTAACTATTCCGATGGATTCCTCCCAGGCCCTGGGATGCAGTAGACGATGGATGAATGGACATCTGGATACCTGGATGGATGGATGGATGAATTCATGGCAAGGCCACTTGCTTGAATGGAGGAACACATGTTTGCATTTAGGAAACATGCCCAGCTCCAGTTCTGGGTCTGGGGGTCTGGGGCTCTGGGCCAAACACATCACCCCCTCCACGATGGCTGTTTTAACAGGGGCGTGTGGAAGCAGGCCCCTTGCTGGTTGGACACCTCAGTCTCCACCACTGTCCTCCGCTTTCCCATCACCCCACCTGAGGATGGTGAGATGTGGGCCTCTCCGGTCATTTCAGCCCCTGTGGTGCCCCTCCACCACGCAACAGCCCACTCAGGGAAAGTTCCGGCAAAGGCACTCTCTGTGTTCAAAGGGAGCGTGGCCGGCGTGTGCGGCTGGTGTCTGCCCACACGCCTCGAGCAGACACAGGCTGACAGTGGCCTCCAC
This sequence comes from Camelus dromedarius, assembly GCF_036321535.1. Lineage (NCBI taxonomy): Eukaryota > Metazoa > Chordata > Mammalia > Artiodactyla > Camelidae > Camelus > Camelus dromedarius. The sequence goes on along the minus strand of NC_087449.1, from coordinate 66,146,793 downwards.
CGGGGACTTACTTTCCTCTGCGCAGTTCTGCTTACATGAAGTGCCTGGAGCTGGCTGGGCGAAATCTAATTTCCGACCAAATGGAATCAGTTGAAGCTGAGAGTTATTCAATTGGTGGCCAGGCACCGGGGTGAGGCCCTTCTCAGAAGTGCTGAGTGGGAGCTTCTCGGCTGGGAGGTGGGCCAAGCGGGGCACCCCCTGGGATCCCAGTCTCATCGAGCCATCAGTCACGAGTGTCAGGGGGTGACCTGCCCCCGAGAGGGTCCAGCTGAAAGGGATGCCTCCCCCTGCGGCAGGATAGAAGCCGTGGGGACCCATGATCTGCCCGCCGGCCTGGCTGGGGCAGCCCCCCAAGAGGACAGCAGGGGCATCTCACCGGGCACCGTGTCGGGCTGCTCTGGCTGCTGAGGTTGGTCCCAGCTGTCCTGGGCTCCCAGCCATCCTGGGCTCCCACACTGAGGACCCAAAGGTCCACGCAGCCTCTGTATCTTGCTGCAGAATGTGGAAGAGGACATTCCTGTCTCATGCCTCCAGTCTAAGAAAAGCCCCGGCACCTTCCTCACTCCTGACCCCCAGGTGCCTTTTGGAGCATCCTGGCCTGTATCCAGATCAGCCTATCCCGGGAACAGCCGGAGCCTGCAAATCCCCTCCAGGCAAATGCACACACACACACTCACCACCTTCCCACGAATAACACCTGACGAGCCAGCACTTAATATTAGTGGCTCCCAAACGCTTGTCTTCAATCCTTTCTAGCTTAGGATCAAGTTCTCATCAGTCCTTGGAGAAATGAGAGAAATACGAAAAATGTGGTGAGCTTTTCATAAGCTAAATGTTCCTTTTTAAAAGACCGTCTTTTGTTCTGAGACTGTGACCTTCCTGCTTCTTTTTTTACGCTTAAAATGCCCTTTCTCTTATGAAAGTGCGGTGACAGCAGTAGTAGATGGGGTAATTATTTTTTAATGACTTATTTGGCACAATTAAAAGGCAACATCCCTGGCAGCCCTCTCATCTTTAATTGAAAATTTTTACTGAGATCATTGTAGATTCACACGCAGTTGTAAGGAGGAGCGCAGAGATCCCATTTACCCTTTAGCTAGTTTCCTCCGACGGTAATGTTTTGCAAGACGCTGCTGCAGCGCCGCAAGGAGAACAGTGACACCGGGGCGATCAGCCATCCTGCACAGCTCTCTCCACTTCTACTTGCTCTTATTTGCACATCCACGCGTGTGTTTATTTCCGTCCAGTTTTATTATGTGTACATTTTTGCGTATCGACCGCCGCAATCAAGACGTCGACTGGAAGTTCATTCACGCTGTTGCATGTATCAATAGCTTGCTCTTTGCAGTGGCTGAGTAATGCTCCATGGTGTGAAGGTACCACTGTTGCTTAACCATTCACCCAGTGAGAGATCTCTGGGGTTTCCGTTTTGTGGCTGCAGATAAAGCTGTTGTGAACATCACGTGCAGGTATTTTGTGAATTAAGTCTTATTTCTCTGTGATAAGTGCCTGAGCACGATTGCTGGGTGAGAGATAGCTGCGTGCTTAGCTTTGTGAGAAACTCTTCTCCGGAGGGGCTGTGCCATTTGACCTTCCCACCAGCAGGGCGAGTGGGCTTCCCTCTCCCACCTCCTCACCAGAGCCGGAGGTCGTCACCACCTTTAATCTGAGCCATTCTGATGGGTGTGCTGTAATGTCTCATTACGGTTTTAATTTACATTTCTTTGAAAGCTAATGATGGCGAACATGTTTTTATGTGCTTACTTACCATCTGCGTGTCAGCTTCGAGGAAACTTCTATTCACGGCTTTTGCCCATTTTCTAATCGGATTGCTTGCTGGCTTTTACTGTTGCATTTTGAAAGTTTCTTTATGCATCCTCAGTGCTAGTCCGCTGTTGAACACGTGGTTCGCAGACACTGCCTCCTAAACTGTAGCTTGCCTTTCCGTCCCCTTCAAAGGGCTTTTACAGATTAATTTAATCTCATTTTGATGAGGTCCGCTGCATCCATCTTTCCCTTCTTGGACCAGGCTTTCCATGTCCTGTCTGGGAGCTCTGCCCGGCCCTAGGTCCTGAGTATGTTCTCCTATGTTTTTTCCTAAAAGTTTTGTAGTTTTACTTTTTACAATTATATCTGTGCGGTTACTTTTTGTATAAGGTGTGAGGTTTAGGTCCAGGTTTTTGTTTTTTTTTTTTTTTTTGCCTCTGGATGTCCAATGACTCTAGCACCGTTTGGGGAAAAGAGTGTTCTTCCTCCACTGAATTGTTTGTGTAACTTGGTCAAAAATAATTTGAGTTTATTTGTCTGGGGCCATGTCTGGGTTACACATTATGTTCTATCAGTCTACGTGTCTGTGTTTCCAACTGTCCTGATTGCCGTGTGTGTGTGTGTGTGTGTGTGTGTGTGTGTGTGTGTGTGTAGTTAGTCCCCAATATGAGGTAAAGTGGTTTCTCCTACTTTATTTTAATTTGTCAGTGTTGTTTTAGTGATTCTACACCCTGTGTCTTTCCCTATAAAATATAGAATACATTTGTCTATGACTATCAAAAATATTACTGTGATTTTAATAGAAATTGCCTTAAATGTATCGATAAATTTGGAGATAACTGACCTCTTCACTATGTTGGGTCTTACAGTCCATGAACAAAGTATAGACGTGTCTCACGTATTGGGTCTTCTTTGGTTTCGTCCATCAACATTTTGTAATTTTCAGCATATGGATCATGTGTGAACTGTACACTTAAAATTTTAATTTTCTTTGGAGTTATTGTAAATAGTGCTTTTAATTTCAGTTTCCACATGTTCGTGATTCGTATATAGAAATGCAGTAGCTCCTTCTGTGTCGATCTTGCAGCCTGTGACTTGGACGCACTCACTTATTAGCTCTACTTTATTTTTTTGCAGATTTTTTAGGTTCCTTGGGATTCTCTATGTAGACAATCATGGTATCTGCAAATAGGGACAGTTTTATTTCCTTCTGGCCAATCTGTAAGCCTTTTTTTTCTTGCCTTATTATGATTGTGATTGAATTCACTGCACTATGTTGCAGAAGAGTTGAGAAAGCAAGCGTCCTGTTTTGGGGGAAAAGCATTCGGTCTCACCATTAAATGTGATGTTAGCTGTAGGCTTTTTGTAGGTGCTTTTTATCGAGATGAGATCATTTCTCTCTGTCTCTAACTTGCCGGAGACGCTCTCATTTGTTAAACTCTGCTGTGCGTACAGTCTGAAACTTCGGGAATCACCGGTTTGTCCTGTCCCCAGGGCTGCGTTCCACAGTGGCGGGTGAGGCGTCCAGGGCCCTCAGCTCAGGTTTCGGACTCAAAATCCTATCTTCTCTCCCATCCATCCTGCTCTCCTCTGCTGAGGCCCCTCTGTTGTGTCACACTCCCAGCAACAGCCAGGGAAATGTGCTCTGGCGAACCAGTGCGGGCCACACCCTCATTCACGTATTGACCCATTCGTTCATTCGCTCATTCAGCAAGCCCTGATCCCTTCAGGCCGGGCCCTGGGTACCACTCCACCATCTTCTTTTCCAGGAAGCATGTTTTACAAAGAACCTCCCAGAGCCCACCCTCTCCTGGCTGCCCTCCAGCTGGCCCTCGGCCCCTGTTTTACCACCCCCTCCCATACCAGAGCCTGCAGCCCATGGCAAGCCCGGTACCACCGACCTCCTCATGCCCTCCCAGTCCCAGGCCTGACACCAGAGCCGTGAACTGCTGCGTTCCCCGTAGCCACAGCTGCAACCACAGCCACAGCCGCAACCGTAGCCACAGCCGCAGCCGCAGCCACAGCCGCAGCCGCAGCCGCAGCCGCAGCCGCAGCTGCAGGATGAAATGCTGCTGATGTTCTTGTTCTTGTTTTTTTTTTTTTTTAATCAAGGGAACAATTTCTCTAGATGCAAATTTCTTCAATAATAATAATATTATTATCAGTGTGGCCTCAGGCAAAGCCTGGCTAAATTGGAGGAGGCTGAGTTCATGGTTTTCAGCATCACAGTCCTGCGCACCATCTCACCGGCTCCTGGGAGCAGAGGGAGGCTCATTGTCCCTTGAACAGCCCCAGCCGGGAGGATGAGAGCAGATTCCCAGAGATACCTGGCTAGCACCCTCCCCTGCTCCCGCACTGCCCCTCCTCCCGCTCAGGCCACAGTCAAGCTTGGAGGGCCCTGACGGAGCCAGGCACCCCCCCCCCCCCGAGAACTTACGGAGCACCCACTGCCTGCAGGCCAGTTACTGCCCAGGCCAGGGAGACGCAGCAGGGATGGTGGGGGCTGCCACAGTCTGAGAGGGGAGGCAGGCAGGCTAGTGCAGGACATATGGCCTGTCCCACCACCCCACCAGCCCAGGGCCTGTGGGAGCCCCCCTCCCAGATTCGAGTGAGAGAAGGTCATGCACTTGCCCCTCCTTGGGCACAAGATTTAAGGGGGTGCAGGAAACCTCAGTGATCAGGCCAAGTGATATGGCAAAACAGTATTTTTTTAAATCAAAATCAAGGCAGAAAACCCAGGATGAACCAAATATCAGGAGTTTATGTACGGACAGAACTCTGTGGGGAGGCTCCCCAGAGGAGAGACATTCTCTCCTGAAAACGGAAGAAGGACAAACAGGAGAGAAAAGACACCAGGAAGGGGCTTCAGGCGCAGCGGGAAGCGCCGGGCCTCTGATGGGCAGGCGCGTGTCCCGTCTGGGCCTGTGAGGACCGGGTTCCCTGGCAGAGGAGGCCCAGGGTGACTGGGGTGAAACCCTGGGCGGCTGGCCTGGAGCAGAGGGGACAGCAGAGGATCTGGGGAGTGGGGGGACAGGGGCCAGCCTTGCCTTGTTCCTCACCCTGCCAGGGCTCCCGGCCACCTGGGGAGACCAGTGTCACAAGGGGCAGAGGAGGAGAAGGGGACAAGCAGGCAGCCCCGGGAGACCCCTTTCTGACCCAATGGCCTGAAATAGCCAGTGCCTGAGTTTGCATCCAAGAAGTGGCCCTGCGGGAACTAGCCCCCACCCTCTTCCGCTTCCCTGGCCAGCCCTGCTCGGCACCCTGAAGCCCCGTGAGGGAGCAGTCCCAAGGCCCCACGCCCCAGGAGGAGCCTGCCCTGCACCGGAAGGGCCTGTTTATGGTTCATTCTCCTGATGTCTGTGCTGAGGAGGAGGAAAGGGGAGGTTGTGAGGACACAGAGGTCAGTGTGGCTTCGTTCAGACTGGATATGGCCCAAGGCACAGTCAGAAAGCAGGAAGGACTGGTCGGGGTGGGGATGCTCTGGAGAGAGACCGGAATCCACCCGACCCCTGTCAGCGACGGCCATACCCCCGCTGTTCCAGCCTGGACTAGCACCGGCCACACCTCGTTTTTTCCTGGGATTTGTGAAATTCCGAGCTCCTGCGGGCCCCTAGGGCAGTGTGGGTCAGGTCTGGGCCCTTCAGGGAGTGAGGGAAAAGCAGAGTCTGGGAGGAACCCCCTCCTACACTGGGGAACTCCTGGCCCCCAGGTCCTGCTCCATCCAACAGGCTCCATCCATGGAGGGACCTAATGCCCGGTGAGATGTCCTGTCGTGTGTACAGCAGTCCCTTAGTGGAGGTGGGGGCGGGGGAGGGTGTCACTAGGCCCATGTTACCGAGGGAGAAACTGGTGGGAAGGGACTTGCCCTGGGTCACCCAGCGGGTGTGTGTACAATCGAGATTCAAGCCAGGTCTGTCTGACCCCAGACACAAGATGCCCTGGACTGTGTGGTCTCCTGCTGCTCGGCCAGTTGCCAAAGGAATCTGGAGAGCCAGGCGGCAGGGAAGCCCTCAAGCCATTAGCTGAGGCACTAGGCTCTCCTGCTCTTCCCTGGAGCCTGAGGACCGTTCAGCTGGAGATGGAGCTGGCCGGCCAGCACAGGCCCCCTGCGCCAGGGCACGGCTTTCGACGTCTGCTCACACCTTATCCATGTCTTATTCACTCTTCTTATGGGAGCCATGTCCTGAAAGTCCAGAGGCCACCATAGCACACAGGGCTCCGTCTACAGGCTTGAGAAGGAACAAGAGTGACAGCCACCTGTGACCCCAGGCTCCGGTTCACCCTCCCCCCACCAGCTGCCCAGAGATGGGAGGGCGGCTCTGGATGGCTGTGCCCGACCCCCGGCAGACTCTGGGTCCTCCGCCTCTGCCGTCCCAGCCCTCCTGTCCCTGAGCCCCAGGAGGGCACCTGGCCCTCAGTGGGCACTTGAATGCTTGAAAAACGAGTCCCCGTGTCCTCCGTGTAGGTGAGCAGGGCCTCTTTTGGTACCTGGTCTGCACAAAGCCAAACTTGATACACAAGACCTTGTGGGACCCGGTGGCGGGGGGGATTAGAAAAGGCGCGGCTCCCTGAGCCCCACCTGCAGCGCTTCCCAGCTGCCTGACCCGAGCAAGCCCCTCAGCGTCTCTCACACGCCTTTGCTCATCTGGTGAATGGAGCGGATGACGCCTGTCCCCAGGTCCTGGCAAGGCCGCCTGCGATTCTTCATGAAGGTGCCCGGGCGGGGCCGGCAGGTGCATTTCACAAGAGTGGTGAGTGTGCCAGACACCCCTCTTCCGTTATCGCCTCCTCCCGCCCCAACTCCAGTCCCGGGTCACAGAGATGGGGACATCCGTGGTTTGAGTGCCTATGTCTGTGTGACTCTGACTCAAGACATTCACGCGTCAGCAGCGGCTGAAAGTGTCGTCAGAATAGCCCACGGTGACAGTGAGACTAAAACCTCCAGATTCCTCAGCCTCCTGAGACGTGATGCCTGCAAGGAAAGTGCCCTTCTGAGTTTCCTGTGGCTGTTGAAACGAACTACCGTGGATTCTGTGACTTAAAAACCACACCTGTGTTATCTCACAGCTCTGGAGGCCGGAAGTCCCGAATCGGCCTGGGCAAGGTGAGGGCAGGGCCACGCCCCTCCTGGAGGTTCTAGGGAGAATCTGCTTCTTGGCCTCTTCCAGCCTCTAGAGAGAGACCGCTCACATTGCTCGGCTTGTGGCTCCGCCTCACTCCAACCTCTGCGTCTGCAGTCGCATCACCTTCTCCACTCCTGACCCTCCTGCTGCCTCTGGTGTGGACCCTTGTGACTCCAAGGGGCCCCCCCCAGGATAGTCTGGGATCAACTCCCATCTCAAGGTCCTTAACGTAATCCCATCTGCATTGTCCCCTTTACTGTGTGAGGTGCCATACTCAGTGTTAAGGTTGGGATGGAGACAAATAATGCCCCCCCACTCCACCCCAGATCTGAGTCATCACCTCCCTGACTCTTCTAACCAGGGAGCTAGCACCTGGGCCAGGTGTCCTGGGAGCCCCAGCCAATTGTGGGGATTCTCGAATAAAGAGCCTTCTCCCCTTAACTGATTAGGATACAAAAGTGGAGTGGGAGCCTCAGCACCCTGGCTCTGAGTGGAGATACCTTCTTCTAGTGGCTTCCAAGAGGAAGCCCCTGGGCTGGACAAGATACGATGAACTGAGGCAGGACAGGGCCAGCACATGACCGCTGGGGGGCCCTTTCCACCTGGGCTGGCTCGCTGGGTACAATTTGCAGCAGCAAGGACCACACGCTTCCTGGCCTGGTAGGACAGGATCAGCCACTCACTGTAAAGAACAGCCTGGGTTCTGGAAGTGGACCATCTGGGCATCCTCGGGCCCAGCTCAAATGGGGGCTCTGGCTCTCCTGGCTCTGCACTCCAACAGTAGGCGAGGCCGGGCTCCAGCCTCACCGGAGCCTCAGCCAGCCGCCTCCAGGAGCTTTGTTTGAATAATCGACTCTTTTTGCATCACTGGGCATCAAATCACTTTCCACCTCACACAGCTGCTGGGGCCTCTGTTTCCCGGAAACCAGCCTTTCAAACAGGGACTTTGAGTGCCAGGAAAGTTTGTCCTCTCCCCAGACTATCGTCAGGCTCCGGCAGGCCTGTCTCCTCCTGCCCCTGGCCAGCCAGCCCTTCCCTCCGGCGAGGAGCGGGGTGCCAGGCCTGCCCTGACCCTGCGTCACTGATTCCAGCCACCGCATCAGCTCAGTAGATGATGGTCTCGTGTTAGTCTCGCAGCAACACTGTGAAGACGGTATGACTGTTTTCAGAGAAGGCGACTGAGGCTCAGAAAGTTGACCTAACTTGCCAGTTAAGGAGGTGTCAGCATCTGAATGGAACCAAGAGCCATCATCCCCCAAACAGTACATCCTTGGGCTGCAAGATGGGCCCCAGGTCAACCTCTGGCCTCACAACACAGAGAAGCTTCCCTGCTGGGGGCACTGAGATACCTAAACTCTGGGGACAGGGGAGCCACACAGTGTGCTGGGACCAGAGTCAAGGGCACCGCAGAGCCTGGAGCATGACCTTGGAGAGACGCCCCAGACGGGGGAGGGAGGTAGAAGGGAACAGTATGGTTGACTTGGAGCGATGCTTTCTTGGGCAGAAAAGAAGTCAGAACGCTCATCTGGTCCAGCCCAGGCACTCCTCATAGAAATCACTAGAAGACGGTATCTTGGCCCAGAACCAAGGAGATGAGGGTCCAGGTCTGAGCTTCATGCGCCAGTCAGCTGAGGGGAGAGGGCCCTTCACTTGAGAGCCCCACGGCTGACGGTGCTTCTCAGCCCCACAGATTTCAGCCTGTGCTTGTTTATCTCACCTACTCCTCTCCAGACCCCTTTCTTTCTGAAAATGGCCTGAGACTGGGGCAAATAGCAACACTATTACCCTAGATACGGCCCCCAGAGGGTAATGCCCAGGCCGGGCACATGCCCACCGCCTGCTGCAGCGCCACCCACGCACCCCACACCCTAGATATGCGGCCCGCGTCTCCGCCCCTCCTGGAACCCTTGCTCTGTGGCTGCCAAGTTTCGCGGGAGCTGTCCAGCCCTCTGCACTGCAGGGCGCAGAGCAGGCCCCCTGAGCTTCCCGGAGCCAAGGGCGACTCTTCCAGCTCCAGAGAAAACCTGGCCTAGGTCTCCCCGCCCTCCCTTGGCCTCACCCTGGGGCGGAGGACAGTGGGTAGGACACAGTCGCACCCTAACCTCCCAGTTGCTGGCACCACGACGCAGCAGGGACGGTCCTGACCTGGAAGGAGGGAGGAATCCAGGACTCCGCCTTGGATTTACACAGGAGACTGGCCTGGTTCCTAAGGATCTCCGCGTGGGTCTCCTTCCTTGTTGGCCATCACAAAGCAGAAGTCTAGGGCTTCGCCCCCGAGGGAAATGGCCAGGAGATATTTCACACCCTGAGTTGTATCTTCCATGACAGTGGTAACCCATGCTTGTTGCTGAAAACTTAGAAACTACAACTAGAACAGGCAGAACTAATTTTAAATTGCAGTCGTCTCAAAGCTTGGCGCTCAAAGGTAGTCACAGTTAATATTTCAGGAAAAATTCTTCCTTCCTAAAGAGAAGTCCAAGGAAGGGTCTCCCTTGGGGCCCCAGGGAGCTTGCTTCCTTTCCAAGAGCCCCGTTGCTCAGCTCTGAGTCTGATCTGTATCTGACGTCTTGCCGTCGAGCGCCTGCGTGTCTGGACAAGGAGCTTTTGCGTGGGATGTGGCCGGTGCCCTCACAGTGGTCCCAGAAAGGGGCAAGGACACACCTGTCCCCACTGACAGAGGAGGACACTGAGGCCTGGAAACTTGCACCAGGTTTGTGAGCAGGTCGGAAGTCAGACCTAAGAAACCAGGTGGCTGAGGAACGAATGGGTGAATAAATGGAGACCGACTGCACCACACGTCACCCTACACACCTGACAGTGCTTGTGAGAGCATGTCCCATGCTCCCCGCCCCGAGTGCAGGATAGGAGGAGAACAAGGCTGGTCCCCGTTGCACCTGTAACCTGCAGGGAGGTCAGCTCGAAGCCTCAGCTTCCTCCCTGCTGGGCGTCTGTGCCAGGTCCTGCCCGCCCTGGGGTTGTTGTGGGCACAGAATGCGTAGAGCCTCCACCAAGCCTTCTGGAACTCGGGGCGGAGAGGACCAGGCAGGCCGGAGCCAGCCTGGTGGAGATGTGGGGGGCTGGGATAAGCATGGATGGTCCTGCCCAAGGTACCTGTGACCTTGGACATGCCTCTACCTGCTCCCCTGTGTGGGGGGCCCTGCCTGATCCCTCCTCCCTCAGCTGCGTGTGCCGAGGTCCAGCAGCCGTCCCCTCTGTCTCCTTGGGAAGCCATGAGACAGAAAGCGTGTACATGACACACATCCTGGATGGGCTGTGACAGCTCATCCTGGCCTCGCGCCCGCCCGGTTAGATCTGTCCGCACACTCTGTCCACACAGCACTCTTTGAGGCAGGTGCTGCCACTGTCACCCCCATTTTACAGATGAGGCACTTACAGCACAGAGCACTCACGTCACGTACCTGACATCACACAGTGAGTACACGGAAGAGCTGGCATTGGAGCCGTATGACTGGGTTCAGGGTCCATGATCTCCCTGCTCTGAGTACTTCCTCTGCACGAAGGTGACAGATGTTCACGTGTGGGTCCTGCCAGCCTGGGTGTAAATCTCAGATCAGCTACTTACGAGCTATAGGCCTAAGACGAGGAACCTTAATTTCTGTCTCTGTAAGCCGGGGAAGCAATGCCTTCATGAAGATGCTGTTAGAGGTTTGCGTGGAGTGGCGCAACATGGAGCCCGGTGCACAGTGGGTGTTTGATAAACGGCAGCTATGATCAGGACCCACCCCAGAAGTGAGGTGGACTCTCCTGGGCCGGGGGGCTCAGCAGCTCTGCCCGGCCCCCTGCCCGCCTGCAGCCACCGCCCGCCTGCAGAGAGATCCGGGCGCGGCCCCCTGGGCGGTAGCGGGCCCCCCTTGTCCTCCTCCCGCCCCGTTACACACCGAACCAGAGCTTCATGAAGGAACCAAGGCTAATAATTTAAGGAGTAATTTGTTATTAGTGTGGCACTGATGCGGTGAGCTGACCGAAGTGCCTTTCAGCGGATTATTATTAAATATTAAGTCTATTGATTTGCTGTGGAGCCACGCGCCGGACGGTCCCTAGCAGCTAGGGACGTGCGTGCGTTTCCCAGATTTATGGAAACCGAGCCCGCTCCAGGGAGCTCTGTGGTCTCACGGCTGTTACTGTCCCCAGGTACCCTCCCAGCAGTGCCGGGGGCATGTTATAGATGAACTTTTGAGAGTCGGAGAAGTTAAGGACATTGCCCAGGGCCATACGGATGGTAAGCTGCAAAACCAGGATTCAAACTCAGGTCCACTGGAGTCAAGTCTTTGAAGCTGTGTGCTGGGCACGCAGTAGGGACTCGTTAAATGTGCATTATCATTTCCTCCCAAATGTAAGCTCTGTATCCATGAGAACAAAACATGGGTTTGGGTTTTGTTCTGTTTTGTTAATTCACTAACGCATCTCCAGCAGAATCTGCACTCTTAATATGCTCAGTAAGTATTTAGATGGAAGGATGGAATGAATGAAAAGAAGGAAGGAAGGAGGGAGGGAGGGAGGGAGAGATGGACTTCTTGTCAAAGGACCCAGCAAAGAATAGTGTGATAACAAGGGAGTCATCACTTTTCTGTCTTTTTTTTTAACTGAAGTACAGTCAGTTACAACGTGTCAGTTTTTGGGGTACAGCACTGTGTCCCAGTCATGCATATACACACATATATTCGTTTTCATAATCTTTTTCATTAAAGGTTATTACAAGATATTGAACATAGTTCCCTGTGCTGTACAGAAGAAACTTTTTAAATCTATTTTTATATATAGCGGCTAACATTTGTAAATCTCAAACTCCCAGATGTATCCCTTTCCACCCCCCTTCCCTGGCAACCATAAGATTGTTTACTATGGCTGCAAGTCTCTGTCTGTTTTGTAGATGAGTTCATAGTGTCCTTTTTTTTTAGAGTCCACATATAAGTGATATCACATGGTATTTTTCTTTCTCTTTCTGGCTTACTTCACTTAGAGTGACGATCTCTAGCTCCATCCATGTTGCCGCAAATGGCATTTTATTCTTTTTTATGGCTGAGTGGTATTCCATGGTATAAATCTACCACATCTTCTTCATCCACTTTTATGACTTGATGCCTCTGTGCGTCTTCCAAAGTCTCGAAGTCTTTGTGCTCTTCAACCTCCCCATGCCTCACACTCCTCATCCTTAAAATGGGATGAGTCACTGTAGTGCCCACCTCACAGGGCCGCTGGGAGGACTCCGTGTGCCAATCCATGCAGACGTGCTCTGGGTGGGGCCAGGGGAGCGAGCCCTCAATCATGGCAGCCCTCGTCACTATGCTGCAAATCCACACAGAGGCTCACGGTCCAGGGACCCTGGGGGAGGAACCACAGGTCCAGGCAGGGGATGAGCACTGGCCACCAGGGCTCCAGACCAGAAGCGGGTGTGGCAGAGGCGTGTCCGGGTCCCCAGATCTGGTCTCAGAAGTGGTCCCAGGACACAGACTCTGATGCTAGCACCCTCTGCCTCCCTCTGTGTTCCTGAAAGTTCTGAAGCTGAGCTGCTTCTGAGAGCGAAGGGCTCCTTGGAATAAGCACGGTGCTTCCGCGCTGAGCCTGTGGTCCCTGACGGGGTGGGTCCCCTGGGAGCCGATCAGCCGTCCCTGCTCCTCTTTTCTGAGTGTCCCTCCAGGGCAGCCACAAAACGTTGAACTGGATGCTAGCTTCAGGATGGATGGAATTTTTTTTTAATCTACTACAAAATGCCCCAAACTGCTGGCGTTCATGTGGCTTCAAATGATGCTACTCTCTTAGATGCCTGGTGCCACGAAAGACATGAAAGCAACTAGAGGAAATGACATGAGTGGAGGAAAAGGGGTCACATGACAGCAGAGTGCAGGCTCGGGGGCCCTCACTGAAGTGCTGGAGTGTGACTGGCGGGGACCCCACTCCAGCCCTAGGCTGCATCCCAGGGGGCCTCCCTCTGGCTCCACGCAGGGGCAAGGCCCAGTTATGGGGCAGCAGTGGGCTTCCAACCCAGGCCCCCAGAATCAGGGAAGGACTTCCCTGTGCTGCCATGGATCCCTTTCGAGCCTTCCTCCAGGACAGGCCCCGCGCCCGGCTCCAGGCAGGGGTGAAGGCAGGACAGCCGAGCCCTCTGCGGGGGTGGGGCGGGGGGGTGACCTGAGTGTACCTGCACTGCTCTCCGACTACAGAGTCAGGGGACTCCCTCCTGAGGCCTGAGGGTCCCTTTCATCCTCTATAGCTTCCTCATCAAGAAAGAAAGCACAAGGGGGTAGCCAGGACCCCCCAAAATGAGTGCAGAGGTGGCAGGAACAGCCTGAGACCAGCCTTCTGCCTGTGGGTGAGGCCAGAGAGATGGGGAGGGTGTGAAGGCATAGGGGCACTGCCTTGGGCTCCTGGGCTTTTCCAAGGGTCTGAGGACTTGGAAAACATTCAGACCCCCCTCGGTCTGAAGCCAGGGGAGGGGCCTCTAGCGGAGCTGGGCCGGAGCCTGTGCCCACCCCCGCGCCTCTCCCTCCCGGGACCCCCCAGCCACACAGCGGCTGAGGACCCCTCCCCACCACCCATCACCCCACACCCCGCCCTCCCGCAGCCTCCCATCTGCCAATACAAAGCCATACATCTCGGTGTGTGACAAATCACTTTTTAATTGCCTCAAGGAAGAAATCCATTAGTCTTTCCTTTACGTGAGAATCATCATAATCTTGGGCAAAGCACGTGCTGGCTGGAGGCCGAGGCTGGGGGCTGCGGGGCTATTTTTAGTCTGCACCAACATCCTGCTCCCAACATTCCTTTTCGAGAGGGAGGAATTAAATCTTCCCTGACACCCCAGTGCCTTCTCTGCCCACATCAGGAGAGCTTGCTGCAGACCCTGGAGGGGGAGGCCGCCCAGGAAGAGAAGCAGCTTAACATGGTGTATTAATTGTCCAAATAAATTTGTGTCACGTTTCACACAGAATCCATTTCCTCTTCAACAAGTTCCAGGCACCAGCTCCCCAAGCAGCTAAGCCCACCTCTGGCACAGCCCCGTGGGGTGCTGCTGCCTGCTCCCCACCCTCTCAGCACCCCCCACCTCGCCCCACGGGCACCCTCGGCCCCTCCCCGAGCTGACCCGGGGATGCCCGGCTTCCAGCTCTGGCTGCAAAATGCCAGCAGCCGGCCAGTAACAGCAGAGAGGAGTGGAGGTCCCGGGGGCCTCCGCCCCCAACCTCCCTAAGACTCAGATGCCACAGGTCACCGAGCTGGGGCGTCAGGGGGTCCCGCCTGGGGCTCCCACAGTCCTCAGCTTTAGAGAGAGGTCAGCGGAAAGTATTATTTACAGCCCATCCTGGTGGTGGCCTCAGGGACACATAAAGCTGACTTGCTCTTGCCCATTACAAACTGCTCTGTCTCGGTTTAGGAAAAGATGAGGGAAGAAAGTGACAAGGAGACAGAGAGAGGGAGGGAGAGAGGGAGAGAGAGAATAAAAGAAAGAAGGGAGGAGGCAGGAGAGGAAATTCTACCCAAAGGGGGGAGTCAAGTGACAGGGTGGTGGCTGGGACCACAGGCCAGCCCGCTCAGGCCTTAAAGACACCTAGGCCTCCAGGCCACGCCAGGGCCAGGGGCGGGGTCCGAAGGAGGAGCTCCCTGAATTCAGTGAACAAGTGAATGGATGGCCAGGGTGACAGTGGGCTCTAGCTGGCTGGCACTGTCTTCTGGCAGGAGCCAGCCCCCACCTCTCGCCCCCACCCCACTGCGGTCCTTGCTGGTTTGCAACAGCAGGCTGATTTTTACATCCAGGAGCGTGCGGGCTCAGGGCCTCTGAGATGTTATCCTACAGTTAGGATCTGGGGGTGGCTCGGTCACCCACGAGAGGCGGGCAGCACTGCTCCCTGGGGTACAGCGAGCCTCCGTTTGCAGGCTCCCCTCAGGATGGGTCGTTGATGCAAACAAGTGTGAGCCTGACCGGAGATAGTGCCTGGGGACACTGACCCTGGAGATTAGACACAGCCACCTCCCTCTGGCCACAGCCCTGGGCTCAGGACCTGATGCTCCCCACCACCGCCCCAGCCACTGGTCCTTTGAGACTCAGGGGCATCATTCAAAGAGGCACTACCCCCCTGGGAACCCGGGCAAGGCCCGGAGACGTGCAAACACCACTCCTTGGCAAGCCCACCTGCTTGCCACCCACCTGCTCTGGTCATTATTTTTTTTTAATCAGAACAAAATGCGCCGCACTTTGATTTCTGCACACACTACTCTGGGGTACCGAGTTTAGTTCCACCTGATGCTAATAACCTTAATCGTAAATCCTTTATTTATAGACTTGGCCGCGAACAACCTCCACCCAGTATGAAAGTAAACGCTGACGAAGGCAGAGGTGGGCTGAGCATCCCTGGCGGCCCTGGAGCTCAGCCTCCAGCCCCCAACAATTACATCTGTGTGTTCAATGATGAGTTGGGGACTCGTAAAACCCCATGGCTCCCTCCACAGGAAGCCTGGCTCCCATGGGTCAGATCGTTGGATATTCTCATGCAAAATAAATTGTGCTGCCTTTTCATTAAAAAGAACTGCATCTGACTCAGCACTTTGAGGGGGGAGGGGCTTTGTGGCGCGATCGAAGGAGAGGGAAGAGGTCAGGGTTCCTGAGCCCCTTTGCTCCGATGCCCGCTGGCCAGGCCTTCGCTCCAGCTCTGGTTCCTCTGCTTTCTCGTTCACTCTCCGTCAGAGGCTATCCGGTTCCAGAGAAATGCAGCTGGAGATGCCAGAATTAGGATCTGCTTTTTCTGGGGCTGGGCAGGCCCGGAGAGGGACTCTGGCCCGACGTTCCCCGAGGGCAGGGCTGCTGGGGTTGGGGGGGTGGGCTGGACGCAGGCTCCTGGTCCCCCTAGTCTTGCTTTTCTCCAGCCGCATGTGTGACGGGGTCTCTACGGGACAGCAGGGCAGGTGTGGGGTGTCAGGGTGGTGCTCACACCAGGTGCGGATTTCTGGGCCTCAGCCCACATGTTCTTTCTAAACAGCAGGTCCACCCAAGGCCTTCAACCCCCAGGTGCTGCCCCTCGGCCTGCAGCTTGAAGCCCTAACTCCCTAAAGGTCCCTTGACCTACTCCCAGTGACCCCCACACGTCAGGGCCTTGTTCACCCCAGGCCTCAACCCCACGCCCACCCCAGTGCTCTTCTGACCCCTCCTCTGCCTGCCGGGTTCCTCTTGTTTCCTCTGTCATCTCAGACACCACCTCCTCCAGGGAGCTCCCCAGGACCACACCTGGGTTGGGGCCCTCAGCCCCTGACCTCCCTCCCTGCAGGCTCTCAGCTTGGGCAGAGGGTCCTCATCCAGCAGGATAGTGGATGCCCACAGGTGCCCAGGAATAGGCAGGGGGTGACATCCAGCATCGGCTGCAGTCTGCAGTGGCCGTCGCCTCCCCCACGCCACCCCCCGGCTGAGAAATGCAGCATTCGGAGCGCAGAGGCACATGGCCTAACCAGGAGGGACACGCCGCCCATGGTTTGTGGGGCGGAGCATGATGAGATGGAGGGGCCTGGGGCCCTCTTCGAGAGGACACTCTTCCTGTGACCCTTTGCTGGTTGGGCAGCAGGCCGGGGCCAGCAGAGCCCCCAGCCCAGCAGCCAGTGAACTGCCTCCCACCACCCCGTGGAAGGGTGCTTTGAAGCCTAACCCCTCAGCCTCGGCTTCGGAGGGTCGGACGTGGTCAGAGGGCCCCTCCTGGCGGTGAGCAGCCAGCCCCGGCTGCAGCAATGCCAGCAAGCCTTTTCCCGAAGGCGCCTGTGCAGGCAGCGTGGCGTCCCGACTCCTTAGTCCAAGATCGGCTTCCACCAGCTGGCGTGGGTCAGGGGCCGTGGACAGAGGGCTGAGCCCGCAAGGCTGGCTCCCAGGAGCCATGCTGGGGACACAGTCGGGACATGCTGGCCGCCAGCCTGGCTTCCCAGGGGGGCCCTCTCTCTGCTGAAATGCGTAAGCGCTCGGGAGCCGAGTAGCGTTTTCCCCAGAAGCTTCGCAGCCTGTCCCTGTGATGAATCTCTTCCCTTAAAACGAATAAATCCTTTAGTCCCAGACAAATAGACACACTCTCCAGCCCCTTGAAAGAAATGAGATTTTAATTTGGGATGCTTTTAGTCAGCCGATGCCCCAAACCATGTACATTTCAAAGGGAAACTCCAGGTTCAGTGGAGCGTTTGGGGAATTGAAAAAAGACTTTTTTTCCTTCTCTCTCTTTTCTCCCCCCCAGCTCAGACTGAGAAGGGAAAACCTCTTCCTCTCAGAAGACTCTTTTCCAATTTCCTTCTTTTGTGGGAAGAAGGCCTTCCTCCTTTCTAGGTGTCACAGCTCTGTTTCTTTTCCCCGCCTCTGTTCCTTCAGTGGATTCCTGCCTGACAAATATATGTTTATCAGAGGCAGATTTCCATGGAGCTAATGAGGCCTGCGCTGCAGGGGTCCTGATTCGGACGTGCCGTGGTGTGCTGGTAAATGGTTAACCATCAGCTCCCGTGGGTGGGGGAGCCCGATTTGTGACATTTGCCAGTTGCAGTGGGTGTAAACACTCCCACCGCGACCCGTTTCGAGCTCCCACCATGAAGTCACTGGAAGCAGAGCTGGGAAGAGGTCTTTGTAATCGGCTCCCGTGCGTCTGTCCAAGCCGACACCGGCCCTCCTCAGTTACAGGTCCCCCCAGGACCTGTATTTTGTATCCTAAATTATGTGCTCTTTTCCTTAACAAGGGTCCCTCCAGTTGTGTAAGCCTCAGACCCCCGAAACAGAGTCTGTCCCTGGTCGCGATGTAGAGTTGAGGCTCCTTAACGACGTGATGTGTGACCCCCTGGCTCCAGGCGGGGCTCAGACCAGGCAGCGCGGAGCTGTCGGTGCAGGTGAACCCCAGCTTTCTTCTCTACTTGGGGAGAACAGGGTTCCCAGGCCTCTAGTCTTTTGAAACTCCCCCAAATATACCAAAGCTCTGAACTGCTACCCCTTCCGTGCAAGTCCCAGTTAGAGGAGCCTGAATCTTGGGTCCCAGCCCGCCTTAGGCCCCCGCCTTCCCCCACCCCCGCCCACTGCTCAGACCTCCTCTGGGGGATCACAGCCTCCTAACCCGCAGAGCCGGCACCTGCCTGGGGCCAGGGTCACCAGTGTGTTCAGCCGACACAGCATTTTAGAAAGATTTGAGCCAACGTAAAAATCTCTGTAAATTTCAGACAAAAATTCAGGTTTCTGACTTTTCTTGAGAAACCAGAAGACCTAGCTTCCTTGGCCTAAATCCCCCCGGTAACTCCATTCAGGAGTTGCTGAATGGCCACGGCTCCACGAGACAGGACTGGGATCATCAGCCCCCAGGCCACGGCCCTCCGTGGGGTCTCCCCCGAGGCTGGGGCCGAGGAGCCCTTGTCACCGCTCACGGAGCCGGCGCTGTGGCTTTTCTTAGAGAAATATTTCCTCTACCCCAGGTTGCTTTCACAAGTGGGGAATGGCAGCCAGGGCAAGCGGGCCGTGTGTTTCAGATACCTGTGCACAGGGTATTTCTTTGTGGGCATGAAGGGCACTCCTCTTGGGGCTGCTGCGCTGCACCATTTGCAGGGACACGCCCACATCGCAGCTTGTGGGAGTGGCGCCTCCTGGAGTTGTGCCCTGCACAGTCTACACAGCCTGATTCTTAGGTGCTTAATGTGCAAAGTGAAACAGTGTTGAAGTAATTCTGCAGACAATGCTATTGTTCGTTCGCATCGTGGGCCGACTTCACTCATGCGTGTGTCTGAGTGGCTGAGCAGACCCTCCGAGGCCTCAGGGAAGTTCTGACAAGGCATGATGAGGGCGGACATGGGAAGGCAGAGCCCAGAGACCGACGGCCCCAGTGTGGGAGATCCCTGCACAGACACGTGGGAAGGACCTGGTAGACAAGACCCGTGTCGGAGGAATCCTAGGAGGCTGGCAGAAGGTTGACCTTGGAGCCAAGATTCCGGGCAGGGAACCAAGCAGCCCCCTGTGCTGGGCGCACCCTTACTATGACCTGGGCTGCCTGGCAAGCGTCTGTGCCTCCTACAGAACCCAGCGAGGCTGCCGCCTCCTCCAGGAAGTTTTACCTTCCAGAGAGCTTTAGCCATGCCCTTCTCTGGGCTCCTCTGTGCACGCCCACTGAACATCATACATGTCACTCTGGGCACTGTGATTGTTACCATGGTCTGGCCCACTGTGTGTTTCATCTCCTGGGTTCACGATTATGTTCCCAGCACCTAGGACACTGCCTGGTGCATCGTCCAGACTCAGTGAATAATTATAATTAAATGAATAAGTGGATGGATGGATGGATGGATGGATGGATGTAGGGAGGACATACAGGAATTCCAGCCTTGAGGCTCAGGCTGGGGCCCAGCATTAGAACTGGAGGGCAGGCCAGGCTTCATGGGGCTGAGTTCATTTCTGGAACCAGATTTCACTGTAAGAGCAGAACTGACCCCTAGTCTTGCCACTAAATCTCTGAGCTCCTGACTGAGAGTTTCTTGTCTCCACCACTGGAGGGACCAGCAGCTGGAAGGGTACCAGTCCTGCCTCCCGAGCACCTGCTTTGCTCCCTGGTCCCCCGGCTGTGAGTTCGGCCAATTTCCACTCCTCAGGGGCGTGTGTAATTGATACAGGAAATACTGTGCATCCTCGTCATTGCAGGGCAGCTGGACTAGCCCCTCTCTCCTGCCTCTGTTTCTCACAGTCACCAACCTGGATACAGGGGTCTAATTGCTGGCCCTTCTTAGTGTGTGCGTGGGAACCACGGGCCAGTTGAGGATGAAAAATGCAGTAAGTTAAAGGCTTCTGAGGGATAGTTATACAGTCAAAAAAAGGTCAAGAAAACTATTGCTAAGAACCAAACTCAAAGTGCAACTCTGGTCCTTGATTAATCGACTAAATCATAGAGGCTTTGACCTACCTCTCTGAAGTTTAATGAATTAGTTGATTAGTTGCATTAAGTTGCTTAGCCACCACAAGGAGGGAGGAGGTCATTGGTCTTTAGCTAATGACATGCCCCAGTGGGCCTCTTCCAACCGCGCCGGCACATCGACCTGGAGAGCTGCGGGGTGCAGGGTCCCCCCACAAAGTGACCGTCACCTAGAAAGGACGTGGGGCTGAGCTGAAGGACGAGGTGAACCTCCTTGCTGCCCAGCTGCATGTGATCCAGATTTTCTGTTCTTTCTTCTCCCGTTCTTTCTTCTGTTCTTTCTCTCACCTCCCTCCCTGCCTCCCTGCCTCGTTTTCTTGCTCCTTCCTTTCCACATCGTCACATCTTGACAGTTCGGAATGTACTTTCTGACCCTTGGCCTCGCCACGTGGGCAAGCCCCCTGCCCATCCCTCCCCAGCTGGGAGAAGGTTGCACAGGAAAGTGAAACCTCTGGGTAGACCTCGCTGATGCGCCCTGGGCGCTGGAGGAAAGGACCTCCACCTTTGTCACAATTATTGATGCGAACTGGGTTCGCTGAGTTAGAGGATGGAAGAAAGGTGGGCATTATGGGCACCAGACATGATTTGGTCAATAAAGCAAATTGGTTTCAGTGAAAATAAAGCAGCGTTCGCAGGTATACGTGGAGAATAAAGTGCCTGCTGTCCAAGGTGCAAAGAATGTAAATCTGTTTGCTTGAAATTATTACAATGTGGTATTGATTACTTAGAACCTGCCATAGCTTTTAAAGTTATAGTTTATTAAAGGGAAACATGCTTAGCAAACACCTTCCCCGACGTGCACTATTGAAACACATGGGAGTCCTGGGGGGCCCGTGGGCATGTGCCTGCCCCTCCAGGCTCTGCGTGCGGGGATGCCCACCGGGGTCCTGCTCCCCTCCGGGTCTTCCTGGGTCCCGAGCAGAGGTGTGTGGAAGGCCTGGGAGTGCTTTTTTAGTTTGCTCTTTTTCCTCGCCAACAAGATGACAAGCTCATGTGTAGAATGAGACACGGTCTGTGCTTCTCCTATTTCCTCTGTTTTTTTAGAATCAAGCATCCTGCGTGGCCAGAGATGTTCCGTAATTATTGGTTAAATGTGAATGAATGGCCTTTTATTATTTTACTTTTATCTTTATTAAAATTTTTTAATTATAAAGCAAACAAATGAGCATATTATTTTTAAATAATTAAAAATCTTTTTCTAGTTATAAAAATTAGATATACTCAGGGTAGAACACTTCTAAGATGTGGGAAGGTATTAAAAAGATAATAAAAATCGCCTGTGGGCTCATCACCCAGAGAGAACCCCTGTTTACATGTGGGTCTATTTCTTGCCAGTTTTCTTGCTATACTCAAGTGTATAATTTTTTTTTTACAGAATTGGTAATATGACATATATGCAGTTTAATGTTTTGTATTTTTCACTTGCCGTTATAGTAACGTCATTTTCTCCTGTCATTCAATATTCTTCAAAACATAGTTTTTAATGGCTGCATAATATTCCATCTTATAAATACACTGTGATTTATTTGATCATTCCCTGTTGTTGGACATTTATGCTGCTGCTGGTGTTCAGCATTAGAAACAATACTCTGGTGAACATCCTTATTCATAAATCTTTCATCTCATTGCCAGGCATTACAGAAGAGCGAGTTCTTTGAGCAACGGCCAGTGATTGCAGGGGCCAATTCAAGTGTGTAACCTATGCAGCCACATGGGGCCCATGCTGGTTCCAGGCTCTGCTGTTACACTCTTTATTTTCTTCATACTTTTTTAAACATTCATAATAATGTTTTAACAAAGGACCCCACAAATTATGTAGCCAATCGGGGTTACGGAACACTCTTCCCTGCTGGCATGGAAGAGCCAAGGCCAGCTCTGACTGTTTCATTCCCGGGAAAACATGCCCAGCTCTGCTAAGACCGAGGATGGCCATACAAAGCGAGATTTCCACCGAGCTGAAGTGTACCTTTGAAACACCAAAATGTACATCTTATTGTGGTCATCTGTGTTTCATTTTATCTTGCTTTTTATTTGAACCATAAGTTGCTTATGGGATATTTTGATTGTGTCTTTTGGAATTTCTAAATTATCTTTAAAAAAAAAAAAGTTGGGAACAATCACCAGCTACCTAAAAAGTTGTAAGTACAGTCATAAGAAACTTTTTCTGAACCGCTTGAAAGTCACCAACCTGATGCCCTTTTACCCTGAAATACTTTTTTGTGTGTTTCCTTTAAATCAGAATATTCTCCTACATAACCATCATAGAAATCTCAGAATCAGGCAACTGACACTGATATATGATCACTACCTAATCCTCGGTAAGTTTTACCAATTGCCCCGATCACGTTGGCCTCACGTGGCACCTTTCATGGTCATGTACTTCAGTCTGGAGCAGTTCTTGGCTCTGTCCTTGACTTCTGTGATCTTGCCACTTTTGAAAAGTACAGTCCAGTTATTTCACAGACTTCCCTCACTTTGGATTTGTCTGATGTTTCACAAGGTTAGATTCAGGTTGTGCGTCTTTGGCAGGAATCTCGCGGACGAGATGCTAAGATCTGTCAGGTGGTGTGGAATTTCAGTCCTGGTGATGTTCACTCGGATTGCTTGATTAGGGTGGTTTCTACAAGGCTTCTCCACTATGAAGTTACTCTTTTTTCCTTTTGTAGTTAATAAGTATTTTGTGGGGAGATATGTTAAGACTATATAAATATACTATTCTTCATCAAACATTCAGAATTTTCACTTATTTATTTATCACTTGATGAACTCATAATTTCCTTATTCAGTGGGTTATAGTCCTTTGCTATCATTATTTTGACATGCAGATGGTCTCAGATTTTGTTGGTAAATGTCCATTCAAGCTGGCTTCTATGTCATTTCATACAAGGTCATCATTCTTTTTTTTTAATTGAAGTGTAGTTGATGTACAACATTGTATAAGACCCATCAATCTTTGAACACTCCCTTGTTTCCTGAATAAGATGTTCCAGGCACATCTTGTACTTTCCTGGAATCAACCATCTCTCCAAAGAAGCTTGGCTCCTCTTAGTGGAGGATGGTATTTAGAAGCCAAGATCTGGGTGTGAGTGTGCTCACTGTTACTGGGATGTCACTGCTCCCAAGCCCTCTCAGTGGGTAGAGCTGGGGAATGTATGTATCATATGTAAGAGTGTGTGTGTGTATGGATAGATATAGATACACATTTATATCTTACTTCTCAATAGAGAGGTAGATATTTTGAAAGCCATTAGTTCACCCCAATATAGCCAATACCAATACACCTCCAGAGAATTCATTCTTACTTTCTCCCTTTCCACATGTGTAACTGTCTCCTCCAAGAGAAACCTGTCTCCCATTATCCTTAAATATAATTACACATTTGATCAATCTCCCTGTATATAACCAATCGCACATTTCTGCCACCATCCCCTCCCCAGCGTGGGTACCGTCTTCACCCATCAATATGCCCTGAGTACTGTTGCGAGAAGGATTCTGAAGCTCATGGGGGAGTCTCCAGGATCAGAGGAAAGAGAAATGTGATTGGTTAGCAGTGTCTGCCATGGAGAGCGTTACAGGAAGTGTGGGACAACCTGCCATGTATACGCTCCCCCTGAGTCAGGATAATCAGTAGGATCATCTATACTGATCAGATGGCCATATAACTTAGAGAGAAAAATAATAATTAACAATGACAATGAATAAAGAATGATAATTACACTGGGACAACAGACACTAGCCAGGTCATCTGGTCATCCTCTGTGTTGGCCACTGGGGGAGCACAGTTCTGGATCTGCTCTTGTGCTCTTGGTCCTTCTTCGTCAGGGTCACACTCATAGCTCTATAGAGGGTCACACTGTGGCTCCATCGCCAGTTTCTTCCTGGCCCGCCGCCCCACTGGTGTAGACTGGGGAAGTCCCTCACAAGGCTCCTTAAGAATGAAGGTGCTATGACTTCTGCTCAGGGTTCATGGGTTCTTTTTTATTTCCTTCTGAGTTGATCCTGGGTGGCAACAGGAAGCTGACAGTATTTGACCATCTCCTGCCACCAAAAAGAGCCCTCATGCCTACCTCCCTTGTCCTAATTCCCCAGGTTGCTATCCTTAGAACCTGAGCCCTACACATGGTGGTCAGCAAATGCATCAGAAAACAAAAAATAAATAACTCTAGCATGTCAAGAAATGATGTGTGCTGTGAAGAGAAGCCTCGGCTGGCTCAGAGAAAGGACCACCCCATCTTGGGGCACAGCTTCTAGACTAGGGGGAGATAGAGAAGAACAAGATAGACACAGAGCTCAGAAGAGCAGGAGTTCCTTCTAGCTAGAGGGCTCTCGGAGGAAACTGAAGGTGGGAAAGAGAGTGTGGGAAGGAGAAGGAGAATCAGGGAGAGATGGTGTTGGTCAACAAGAAGAGGATAAGCTTCCAGAGGGGGCTGAGGGGAGGCTGAGGGTGCCTGGAGGCCGGGGAGGAGAACTGAGCCTACCGCTGACTTTGAATTCACAGATCCAGAGTGACAGGAAGAGAAGCCAGAGGCAAAGGGTTCACAGGGGAGGATGTTAGTGCAGATCCTTCTGAGGAGACCCAGGGCTGTGAGCAGAGGAAGTGGTCCTGGGACTCCAGGTGAGGGAGGGTTAGCCCCAAGATCCTCCTTCATTCTTCTCACCTTAAGAGCATGGCTCTGTCCTAGAACACTCAGTGGGGATTCTCAGTGCCTCCCACCTGGTCCCCTCCCTCCTGGCCCCCTCCCACCTGGCCCCCTCCCACCTGACCCCCTCCCACCTGGCCTTTCCTCCTTCCTCCCTGGGTTAAGCCCCAGGAAAGGGAAAGGCTGCTTCCCAGAAATCTCTGGGCAAAGTGCCAGGACCCCCGGTCCGGAGGGCTCCAGGGAGAGAGTCTCACCTGCAACCAAGAGCTGAGCGTGGGATTCAGAGAGGGGAGGGCACTGTTATGGGTGAGTGACAGCCAGGTCTGAACCAGTGCCACTGAGGCAGGGCTGAACCTAGACATGACCTGTGTGAGCCCCGAGACCAGCATGACTCACCTGGTGCTCTGTCTGGGGTAGGGGTGCATCCTCGGGCCCCCCCTCCACTGCCAGGTGCACAGTGGTGGGTTCCATGCTCTCACACCCTGGTATGTGCTCTGTCTTCAGACACTGCAGGGAGGAGGAAAAGAGGGAAATGTGGGGGATGCCCTGGGGCTGGAAGCCAAAAATTACCTTAAGAGAAGGAAGGGCCAGAAGTCGTACCTCTCCATCTCATCCCACAGAAGGACACCGCGTCTCTGCCCAGATGGTGTCTCCGTTGCTAGCCTGGGGCTCAGAAATTCCTCAGAGGGGTCTACCCACACCCTGTCCACCCTGCATCACTCACCCTCTCAGCCAGGGATGTGACAGCCATTCGTGGAGACCTGTTATGTGCCAGACACTGTTCCAGGTGCTGCTAAGACCGCTGTGAAAGGGGCAGATAGCCTGCCCTCCGGGAGCCCCTAGGCACAGAGGTGAGAGGACGCTCTGAAGAAGAAACTCAGAGCCCAATAGTTTCTCCAAGTAGTTTCTGTCACTTCAGCCCCACATTCCAGGTGCCACCTGGAAAGAATGCTCCAGAAGTTGACATGGTTCTTCCTCATCTTAGTTCTAAACCACTTGCCTTAAACTCAGGGATGACAAATCTAGCAGCTGTCACCTTCTCATACCGAGCCCAGGGCAGACATTACTAATGGATCACAGCACTGTTTGCTGTTCAACTTGCATGCAGCCTGGCCCTGCAGCTGCCAGGCCAGCCAGTAACATGGAAGCGATTGACCTCCCTGCTCCCACTTGCTCCGGTCACCCTCTCCAGCCTGCTAGCCTCTGGCCCTTTGCCCTTTCTCCCATTTTCAGCCTCACACAAAGGCCAAGCATGTCCCTCCTAACGCCTCGTTGGCAGCCCCCTTTGACCACAAGTTGGGGTCTTCCTCCTCCCCCAGGACTTAAGCTTCCATGACGTTCCAGAGTTACCCCAGCTCCTGGGACCCCTCTCCTTGGCTTGCTCCATCCCCCAAAGCAGAATCCAAACCCAGCTGACTTCCCAAGCCAGATGGTGGGGCCTACATCTGAGAGCTGAATTTTTCAGATTTTTTTTTTTGTGCCAGCAATCTGCTAATGGAGGCGAGAAGGAGGCACGCAGTTATCAGCTGCCTCTGTCAACATTGGGTAATGAGGTGCGAAAGCTGGCACCTCACAGTAAACTGCGAGCCTCCAGACAGTCCCGAGCACCTGCAGCCCTGCCGGCTCCAGCAAAGGGGGCTGTGCGCCCGCAGCCCCCAACCCCAGCCTGCGAGGCCCGCAGTGGGGCAGGGTCTGTTCTGGGGGCTGGGTTGGCAGGCGGCTTTGGAAATCTATTTATGGGACCCACGAAGCTTTCCCTTATTTAGAAGCCCGAGGAAACTGACAGCTTCGATTGACAGACACTTCCCCCAAAAGCAAAGGAGCATTTGTTTCCATTTTTGAAGTGGGGCGTGCTTCTTGGGAGTCACATGGGCTGGACCCAGGAGGGCAGCTGGGACCAGAACCCAGCCGAGCCTCCACCCCGTCTGCTCCACAGGCTCAGCGGGGCCCCCTGGCCTCTGTCTGCCTGCGGCCTTTCTGCTCTTTCCTTTCTGAGACCCAGGCTGCGCCCTCCTGCAGGCTCACCGCCTCCTCATTTCCTCAGGGGATCAGAGCCGGGGCCCCAGTGCATCAGCCAAGCACCTGGCAAGTGTCCCCCCAAACCAGGCCACCCCCTCCTTTACTGCCCATCAGCAGCTCACAGCCAGGTCTGTCCGTCTTGTCTCCTAAATAGCTCAAATCCAGCACCCTCGCCTGGACACTGCCAGCCCCAACCCAAGCCACTGAGATCCTTCCAATTCAAAATGTAGGTTTTATCATTTGGCAGGAGTGGTGAGACCAACAGATCAGGAGAGGATTGCCATGGTAAAGGTAGTTTGTTGCTCACAGTTCCCCAGCCAGGGGACAGGCATGGCGCACAGGGACACCGGGAGGTACCACGGCCATTCAGGAGGCAGAGGGCGGGGGGCGGGCTGAGGGGAAGATGGACGAGAGCCTTTGTTGAGGTTCCTTGGGAAGGACGAGCCCTGGCAGAGTGAGCAGGCTAAGGGCCGGCTAGCTGGGAAGACCTCACCGGGTTCCGGGGCATCGGGGCTGTTCCTGGTTGCCTGGTACCTGCCCTGGGTGATTAGTGGCTGGAGTGTGAGAGCCTGGGGGCGTGCGTGGGGGCTCGGCGGTGGTTGGTTTGCACAGGAAAGGTGTGCTCCAGGCCGGACTCCTACCATCACCAGGAACTGGCTGGCCCTGCGAGGAGTTCTCGCTCCAGGGTCCGCGAGGCCCCAGATGTCAAAGCATCAGAAATACGGAAAATAAAAAAGCATGATTAATACACCTTCCTCCAGACACTTGCTAAACTCTGGCCCTTCTGAACTCTTCCCCACATAATGGCCAACAATGGGGGGAGAAAAACGCTAATCTGATCATTTCATGCAGGAATACACACAGACAACCTCCTTGATGACAAAAAAGCTTTCATCTTTTCTAAGGCTGAAGACCATGGGCCCTCCCTGGTCTCAGCCTCATCTGGGCCCATGCACCACCTCCCTGCTCTCCAGACAGCCTGGCCTCCTGCAGGTTCTCAAATGCGCTGTGAGAGGTGCACATCCACACGTGCTTCATGGAAATACACTGCACCCGCCTGGCCACCAGCCCAGCCTTCCAGTCTCTGCAGAAGGATGCTCCCCAAAGCAGGCTTCCCTCTCTTAGCGTGGTCCTCAGCTGGTGTGAGCCCCAGATCCTGAGCATCTCCCCACCAGACGGCACTCACCAGGGGACCCCCAGCATTTATAACAGGGCACGGCTCGCAGCAGACACTCTGTAAAGGTTTGGAAAAGGGTTTCTAAACCTCTTGACAACCATAAGAGCCCCGTATTCTTGCATATCCCCGTTCTTCAGATGAACAGGTGAAGTCTGGAGCATTTCAGTGGCTTCCAGGTGACACAGTTAGAAAGGGACAGAGCCAGCGTCCCCAGTGAGGCTGGTGCTACTCCAAAGGCCTGCACCTCTCTAGGTTAGTTGCTCCCTGCTGCTCCCACCCCCAGAAGTCATCCTTTCAGGGGACAATCAAGGCCCAGCCCCCCGGAGACTTAGCTGGCACTGAGCCCACCTCCCGGCCTCCTGTACTCTATTTTGGGCAAGAGAACCAACGTTGGCGAGCTGGGGGGCGGCGAGGGGGGTCTGGGGGGAGAGGCTTTCCCGCTGCAACGCTGGCTGAAGGGTGTGTTAGTATCTTCTCGCTGCTGTAACAAAGTACCTTGAACTGAGTGGCTAGAACCACAGAAACGGATTGTCTCCCAGTCTGGAGGCTTAAAGTTCTCAAGCAAGGTCAGCAGGGCCCTGCTGCCTCCGAAGACTCCACGGCAGGTGTTTCGCTGCATCTTGCAGCCTCTGGCGGCTGCAGGAATTCCTTGGCTTGTAGACATGTCACTTCAGTCGCTGCCTCTGTCGGCATGTGGCTGCCTCCGTGTGTGTGTCTGTGTTCGTATCCGAATTTCCTTCTTCTTACAAGGACACCTTATAAGAAGAATTCCTACCGAATTTAGGGCCCACCCTGATTCAGTATCACCTCATCTCAGTTTAACCAATCAGACCTGCAAAGATCTTATTTCCAAATAAAGTCACATTCTGAGGTGGGCATGAATTTTGGGGGGACACAATTCCAGCCAATGCAGGGAGAGTTTCTCCTCCTTATGTCCTGTCTCCAGAATGTGCCCTAAGACCCAGGACCCTGAATGGTCTTGACGCGGCCCCATCAGATCCCACCATGTGCGAAACAGGAAAGTAAGAGCATGTAAACGGCCTGGAGGGGTCCGGAGCCCTGATAAGACGCAGGGCCAGCTCTCTCCCTGCTCCCTGAGCTTCCACTTCCTCAGTGAACAGTGAAGACTGGACCACGTGCTTTCCCAGCTGTGATGTTGTAGGATCCAGAATAGCCTCTTTCTTTATAGGTCTTTACTTTTTAATGGAAAAGCAAATGAAAGCTGTAATTGTCATTGCTCCTTAAAATTATCAGGGCAGTAATACACATTCTGGAAAGATGGTAGAACTCAGCAGGGAGACTCGGTCCATTTCTCACTGTGGCTGCTCAGTCACAGTCTTGCCACACATCTCTTGAGCACCTACTACGTGCTGGACTCTGTCCTAGACATGGAAGAATGGGGGAGATGAGATGAACACTGCCCCTGCCCTAGGGGGCTGGCAGCCACAGACTCTGACATCATTACTCTATCTGTGAACGTCTGAAAGGAGGAGACAGAACCGTCTGGGGCTGCAGTGCAGGGCGGGGGGTGCGGACCTGATCAGCGTCCCCACGAGTGTTTCTCCCTGGCAGAGCCGCAGTGTCAATGGGGTGTCCAGCTCTCAGACTCTCCATCCTCCTCCCTGTCTTTAGGGGGATTCCTGGGGCAAAGTGATAACCAGGATTCCTCCGTGCTGGGCTCCCTGCGTTCCCCCGGCCACCTTCCTGCAGCTCGGACCCCCTCCAGCGGGCTCCAGCAGCCTCTTATCTCCGGCTTCCCGGAACCCTGCTGGCCCAGCCTCACCCTGCTTCCCCCGGGGGCCACGTGGGGCCTGTGCTGGGCTGGTCTCTGTCCCTGGGCACTGCCTGATGCTCCTGTCCCAGCCAGGGCTGGGGTCACTGCTGGAATGGCCGGCACTTCCCTTAGGACGTGGCAGGAAGGGGGCACCGAGGCCCCGGGGGTTAAGAGGGGGACAGGCAGGAGCGCCTGTATGGGGCTGTCCCCAGAGAAGCCCGGGAGGCCCGGGAGGGAGCCCTCCAGCCCTGTCCATCCACCCAGAGCAGAAGACCCCGCAGCGTCTGGGCAGCTGCTCCCTGGCCCAGAACAGCATGGGGGGACCCTGCTCCTTCCTGGGGGACAGTTATCAACACGTATTCAGGGGCCCACGGTTGCTCCCTCCAAAGCCGCCCGCACGGCCTTACGTGCTCCAGGCTGAGCGGCAGCGAACATAGCCCCTGAGATGGGGAGGGACGCCCCAGCCCCCGGCCACGCCCCTCTGTGGGGGCCCGGAGGGGAAGCAGGGGCCCCGGGACCGCCCGGCCCGCCTGCACCTGCAGGCCAGCCGCTCTCCCGGGAAGAGCCCTTCCCGCCGCCCTGGCAGGAGGCTGTCAGGAAGAAGGGCGCCGGCAGCTGCAGTCGTTAAGATAAAAGTCGCTGTAATGACTCGAGCGTTATTTAGTTCTGATATCTTAATTTAATTGGATTTTTTTTAATTAAGAAAAAGACCCGTAATCCTCTAAGCACTGGGCTGCTGCTGCCTTTTCAGAAGTTAACCTTTATGGGCTGAGCCCCAGAACCCCCATCCCTCCTGCCTGAGGCCAGGGTCACTTTGGGAAGAGGGTCACCGGGGGCCCAGGATCTGGGAAGAGAGCTGGGAGACCGCTTGGAGAGAAGGGCCGAGGTTCCTGGCGCCTCTGCAGCTCAGAAACGAGGAGGCAGCTGTGCTGATGGCACCTTCTGCCCCGGGAGGCCGGACGTGGGCACTACCACCACCCCACCGCCAGCGGCCCTGAGCGCCAGATCTTGAGGGCCGTGGGCCATTCTCCACCCCCGGGCACAGCCCCCTGCCTCCCTCCTATCGCCCAGCAGCCCTGTCCTTCCCAAGGTCACACCAGCTCTGGAGCCGGAGGCTGCGCCCAGGGGCGGGGACTTGCGGGGCATCCCTCCTGCCTCCCAGCCCTCAGTGGCTGTCTGTCCCCCTCCCCCGCTGCCCTCCCCTGCCACGCTCCCGAAGCCAGAGGCTGCTTGGTGACGGTGATTGATGGTTTACCAATAGGAGTGGAATGAAGTTTTAATAGTCTCAGATTAAAGGATCAGAGAGCAGAGGGAGTCAGGGAGCCCAGCTGCTGGCATTCATATTTTTGCACGGAGCAAAGCCTGGAGCTACATAGAAGGGCCTGTTAAAGCCACAGACCAGTGTGGGGAGACCGGGGGTCTGGGCTGGGGTGTTCCTGAGATGTCAGGGGGGCGAGCCTGCCTCTTCCCACATGTGGGTGTAGGAGCACCCCCAGCCCCCTGGGGGTCCAGAGCAGGGGTCTGTGGGCTCAGGGCCCTGGCCAGAGGGTAAGCACCCTGCCCCGGGTCTAGGCTGAGCCTCCAGCCCCCAGGAGGTCAAGGGACAGACAGGGGCTGGGGTCCTGGCTGGAAGAGAGTTCTAGAAGGAAGCACAAATCAGACTCCAGTGAGGTTTGGAATACGCTGGGGGTTTTGGGTGAGAGATCAGTTCTCTGCTCTTCTCAGGCAAGCATGATTTTTCTGTCCTTGGGGGGATTTGTTGTAAGATAAATGCACACTCCCTTCAGCGTCACCAGTGACACTGGGGGTCCGAGCCCCAGGCCGAAGGGGGCTCCGAGTAAGGGTCTGATGTCCGGCGGCAGGGGGCGGTTCTTCCTCGCCATCTATGGGGTTACGGTGCGCACAGCCCTGCCTCCTGGCACTGAGCCCGGGGGCGGGGGGGGAGGCCTGCAGGTCACCATGGTGATGTGGGCAGGGAGCCCCCGAAAACAGCCATTAGGTCTCTCTGGACACACAGGGCTAGCTGGACCAAGGTCCGCAAGCAGGAGTGTGACCTGATGGATCGTATTTGAAGGTCAGCGGGGCAGACACGCATTTCAGCTGGTTTAAGACCCAGTGACAACCGCATGGTAACCGTCAGCTCGCTCACGAAACGAACTCAGATTGCTTCATCCGATCAGCCTCTCGGGGCCCGCAGCCAGAGGTCAGGAGAGAGTGGGACCCAGGATGGGCAGTTTGCTGGAAAGAGAGGACAGGGGAGTCTGGGGTCAGGGGCCTGGAGAAGCAAAGCCAGGCGGGGCTGGAAGTGGCTGGAAGGAAAGCTGGGGTGTTGACCGCACCAGCGCTACCCAAGAGGCCCCGGGGGCAGGACTGTGGCTAATGGAAGCTGTGAGAGGCAGAATTGGCATTGAAAGTCCCACCCTCCACTTTCGGGGTGTGACTGGGCAAGGCGTTTCGTATTTCAGCAGGATCCTCACCTCTGTGCCTTCCAGGCACACGTCAGGCACAGCCAGGTGCTGGTCTAGAGGGGCCAGGTGGGTGGGTGGGTGAAGGGCCTCCCTCCCCCATGCCCCCACCCCAGGCAGGAGGAGCCCAGCCCGCTTTCACCAGCAGCTTCTGATTAGTGATCCACTCGGGCCCCTCTGCTTTCTGCTCAGCCATGGGGGCTGTCAGAGGAGCCTCCAGAGGCCCTTTGGAGTGATGGAGGGACAGAGGGACAGGCAGCAAGGCCGGCGGGCAGCAGGCCAGATGAGCAGGAGGCCTCCTCTTGGGAGTCACTTGGCACCAGAAGGCGCTGGGGTCCCAGTCCCTGCCAGGCACACACCAATGGCAGGACCTCACTGGGCATCTGGAAGGCGAAGCAAAGCCCCTCCCTCAGGCCCAGGGAGGGGATGATTCATGGGCACTGAGACAGCAAGCCCACGGGCACAGAATGTTCTAGAAAGCAGAGCTGACGCCACGGGGCATTGGCGCGGGTGCAGGGCCCCACAGATGTTGCTGCCCGTCAAAGGCCACCTGCCCCCTTCCCAGGAGCCCCAGGCCCCCGTCCTGGGACGACTCCTCACCGCTTCCCGGGGCAGAAATGGCTGCGGGTCAGAGGGAATACGCTCAAGCCCTGCCCGCCCCGGCCTGGCAGAGGGTTCCCCGTCGGTGAACCTGTCGTCAGCCTCCCACCTCCCTAGGCTCCGTGGCTTCTCCGTCCCATCTGTGCTGTGTACAGGCTGCAAAGAGTCTCTGGAGACGGCCCCTGGGAAGGGCCATTTAGATTTCCCCCATCAAAGGGTCATGGCCAAGACGGTGACTCGGAAATGGGGCTCAGAGGAAGCTTTTGCGCCCCAGGAAAGGCCGCCGGAGGTCACCTTGCCCGCCACACGCTGGCCTGCCTCCAGCCTGGCTGTCCAAGCTAAGATGAGCAGGTCTTAGGCCTTAGGTCCTTTGGAGGGCTTTCGGCCCCTCCAAATCCTGCTATTATAACAAAAACAAAAAGAAAAAACCTTTAAAGAATGTGCATTAGACAACTGTTACTCAGCATATTTTATGGTGTTTTGCCTCAGTTTGAATATGTAAGAGCGCTAAGCTGTTTAATTCAGCGCTTTCCTGCACAGTTTGGCGGCATAACTCAGTTTGATACCAGCGGCTCCAAGCAGCAGCCTGGAAGGGCCGAGGCAGTTTGGGTAATTTAAGCTTCGTTCGCCACCGACGCGGAACTTCTGCCTTCCTCTCTGAGCACATCCCCGTGGGCTGAATCGCTCCACCGGCCCCCTCTGCTCCGGGCCCCTCCTACCCCGCTTCCCAGCTACCTGGGCCCCCTGACAGGTTGTCGTGACTCCGCTGTCAGGCTCCCCGTGCTTCCCAGAAGTGCTATCTCCTCTTTTTCAGAGATGTCACCCAGTGCCGTTTGAAAAGATACGCGACTTGTCGCACGACGTTGCTCAGATGGCTTATCTGGCTCAGGCTGGCACCCGGCCCCTCGTGCGGAGAAGGGGCAGGTGTTTTCTACATCTGCCGTTAACCCTCTCCAGGCCAGCCAGTTGCCCGCCTGGCTCTTGTCTTCTGTCCCCCTGCGTGTCTGAGCGAGGCAGTGGCTGGTCCTTCCTTCCACTTACTTGAAGGCTCGAACATCCACCTCCCAAATCTCCCGGGGGCCTCTGGGTCCCCGCTTAGCCAGAACTCAGGGACCACCCACCCTGCTGGGACTCAGATCCTGATTCTGAGGCTGTCAGGCCATCGCAGGAACATTTTCTGAGTGCCCCCCCCACTGTCCTGCTGTGACCTTTGAATATGTCCTGTCTCCCCCCAACCCCTGACGCAGCCCAGCGTGACCCCAACCCCCAGCTGGAGTGTCTCTGTCACCTCCCAGGAGTGTTCCTGCCCCGCCTAGCTGGGCACATGCAGCCGCTGTCCCTCTTGGACGTTTCCTCGCACGTGGGGGCTGGGAAGGTGCACTGACGGCCGCTGAGCCCGGCAGAACCCAGCAGGCTGCTGAGTCCGTGCAAAACAGCCTGTCGTGGGACCTTCCCCTGGGCTGCTAGAAACAAACCCATTCCAGCCTCTCTTTACCAAGGCTCAGGGGAGGGGGCTGGTTCAGGTGGCCGGGCTGTTCCCGCAGAAGCCTGTTCTAAGCAATGATCAGGACTGAAGCCAGCAGGGTGGCAGGACCCAGGAGATCAGCCAAGCTCGAGGGGCCGGCCAGTGCCTTCTCCCTCTGCCTTGTGTCCCCACTCCGGCCCCGTGACAGCTTGCTGTCCGGACCCAGGGCCAGTCAGCCTCCTCACACGGGGAGGCGCCCGGCCCTGATGGTTGTAGCAGGTTATGTCTTCCCCACAGAGGATGTCAAAGCTGCTGGCCTGGGTTTAGCTCAGAGTCCATCCTGAGAGTGGACAGCAGCCAGGGCACTGCCACCCCAAGTCACCTGAGTTTACAG
Source organism: Camelus dromedarius (assembly GCF_036321535.1). Lineage (NCBI taxonomy): Eukaryota > Metazoa > Chordata > Mammalia > Artiodactyla > Camelidae > Camelus > Camelus dromedarius. The sequence goes on along the minus strand of NC_087449.1, from coordinate 66,112,461 downwards.
GGTGGCCGTGCCACTCCCACGTGGAGAGACCACAGCACCCTGGGACCACACACCTCATCATGCCCACAAGGGAAACAGGCGCAGAGAGATTCCGGGACCCGCCAAATGCCATAGCTCTGAAAGATGCGGGCTCACTCACTCACTCGACAAATATTTATTGTGTTTGACGCTGAGAAGAAAGCAGACCCAAGCCCCTGCCCCACGGAGCTGACATTCCAGAGAAAGAGCCTCAGGTGGTGGTGAGCGCCCAGGGAGAAGGAAGCGGGAGGGCAGGCAGCAGTGAGGAGGGAGGCGCTGGGCCACGTGACTGACCGGCACGGTCCCTTTCAGTTTGCAGTGTTTAGAATTCAAATGACGAAAATCAGAAAGAAGTTAGGTCCTACTCTGCAGGAATGTCTTCTATCTGTGGGCGGGCAGCTGGCCCCGGAGGCTTCTCAGGGTGGCCTGGCCCCGTCTTCCCCGCGGGGCGCGTTCCTCCCCTCTGGTCCTCCCGGGCCCTCCTGGAGAGGGGAGCCCGGGTGCTGGGCAGGGTCGTCCTTCATCACTCCCCCTGCCAGGCCAGCTTCCAAGGCCAGAGAGGCTAACTCAGCTCTAATCGTCCTCTTCCCAGTGACAGCACCCTGCGGGGATTTGTAGGGGCACCTAGAGGCCGGGGGGTGGGGGGGGACAGCTGCCTCCAGTTTTAGGGTTTTCCATTCCACGGTTGACCGTGGACTCCAGGAAAGTAATCAGAGAGGGTGGCGTCTTCACCGGGCAGGCGGTGGCGAGCTTGTTTACTCAGACACTCTTTAGACGCCCAGCCAAGCTGAGGAGTGTCCTTCTTTGTCTGTTTCCTGGGAGGGCCCCACGCACCAAACGTGAGATGGAGCAGATACACGAGTCACGGGGGTGTTCGCACATGCGTGTGTGCGCGCACACAGCTGCCTGTGTGTGTGGTCTCCGTGCCCAGCCAGCTCTCCAGACCCTCTGCCCTTTGTGTCTCCTGTGGAGGGAGAGCTTAGGGACGGGGCCAGGACAAGGGAATCTCAGAAGGTCCAAGGAGCCGAGAAGGAGGAAGGGGAAGGAAAAAGAGGCCGAGGCAGTAAGAAGGAGAATTGGGAGAGGGAGCAAGCAGGAGACAAGGAGCAAAGAAAAATGATGTGGCCAAGGACAGAGACAGGGGCTAAAACAAGGGGAGAGGAAAATGGAGGAAGAGGAGGGCCGGGAAGGATGGGGCTGTGGGCGCCTGTGGAGCACAGGGGGCCAGGGTCTCAGGGAGGGCGAGTCTCTGAGCAGGGTGACCCCGGGCCACCGGGATGGAGGCGTCGACTGAAAAAAATGCACGACATGAGAGTTGTAGTAAAGTTTTATTGGGGACAAAATGAGGACTAGCCCAGGAGACAGGCTCTCGGATGGCTCGGAGGAGCTGCTCTGAAGAGGTGACGGGGCAGGGGTGGGAGGCGAGGTCAGTACATATGTGATTTTAGTGAACGGGGTGCACGCACACGTTTTGGCAGAGGGTCGCTGCTAGTCACGAGGAGCAGGTGTCTCCGTTAAGGACTCTAGCGCTTTTCTAGGTATGGGAAGATGCAAGAAACTGGCTTCATCAAATTTTCTCCTGAGAATTTCTAGCTATCCAGAGGCCTGTCCTGCCAGTTTATGCCAGAGCACAGAGCGCCTCACTCCTGATCTCCGCCCTGAACGCCTTTCAGGGTGTGTTGAAGGTCAGTGACTACAGTGGCCAGTGAACTCATTCCCGAAGAACCAGATGACAAGTGACAGTTTTTAGTTGGCAGGGGCCTGCCCCCCTCCCCCGACTAGTAGGGACATCACTGGGACACAAGGAGGAGACATCCTTCTGTCTGTCCTCACCCACCACACAGAGCCCTGCAGGGTGGAGTGAAGACACTTTGAGACAGTGGGAGTGAGGCTCCAGGCTGGGGGTGGGGGGCCTGCCTCGGACAGCCTGCTTTCCAGGCCGTCTGGCAGAGCATCACGAGGCCAGGAGCAGAGGGCCGGGCTGGGCATCGTCATCGGGGCACTGGAGCTGCCCCAGGAGGTGCCCGGACCTGCGCAGAAACCACCATCGTGGTAGGGACCGGGCAGGCCGGCAGAGCGGGGGACCCAGCTTCTCCCTCAAACGTTCTTTGGACCCTCCAGGCTGAGACCCAGGAAAGCAGCATGCTGTGGCCACAGGGACGGCCGCGGGGGCCTCAGCCACGGTCTGAAGCTCCTCCCGTAAAGGGCTCCTGGGTATTTTCTAGGCCTTTCTTTGCCCTTGAAATCACTGTTACAAGAAAGACGAAGGTTTTCCTGTATCCTGTGCTCCCTCAAGGCTGGATCAGGGGCTCTGGGGCAAAACTGGCTGGGCCCCTGTGTGACCTCAGGCATTCGCTGTCCCTCTCTGGGCCTTTCTTTCCATTTATAAACCAAGGAGAGTCAATCCTGCCTCCAGAGGATGTTGGGAGAGCAATCAAGTTTATTTCCAAGTATGTAAAGTGGTCTTTGGAGACAAGCCTAGTGTAAATAAGGCTGGTTTTATTAAGAGCAAACATTTCCTAAGCGGCCACCGAGTTCCAGGCGCCACTCAGAGCGCCGGAGCCCCGTGCCCGGCTCCCGCCAGGCTTCCCACCAGCCCCCTCGTTACCACCCTCCCTCCCCATGCAGAGGGCAAGGCCTGCACAGCGACCAGGCAGGCCCAGCTCCGGGAAGAGCTCAGGGTCACGGCTCTGCACACCTGGTCAAACCGGCGTGACCCCCAGACCTCGGCCTAGCCCGGCCTCAGAGCCGTCCACAGGAGCCCCAGGCCCCCGGCTGCGTCACTCTTAGTCAGTCTCTTCCCCTCTCTCAGCCTGTCCTCCGACCTACACACTTGTCCTTCCATGTCCAGCGGGCTCTGCTCTAGGCTGGGGGTGGGGGGGCACGTGAGATCAGTCTAAGCCCCAGATCTGCATGGTTGCTATGGGGAACACTTCACATGCCCAGACATCCCCCAGACAGAGTCTCCGGGGCCCCTCTTGCTCACAGCGACCTGGCACTGGGGATGTCAAAATGGGCCTGTCTTTGTGGATCTCACGTGTGGCAGGAAAGACTGGAAACCATCAAGTGACCCCCATATCCGTCCAGTTCCAGGACAGGCTCAGAACAGAAGAGGCACCAAGCAGACAGCTGTTAGCAAGTGGATGAGGCCGGCCTAGTGACCGTTTGCTGGGGCCCATGAGGGCACCGGATACGCAGGAGGCGGAGGCCCCTTCTGGTTGTGTGGTCACAGAAGGCCCTCTGAGGAGGTGACATTCCAGGTGACCTGATGGAGGACAAGGAGCCAGCCAGCACTGACTGGGGAAGGGCACGCATGCTGGAAGCACCAAGGGACAGGCTCTGAGGTCGGGAAGCTGGAACCTTCCAGAAACTGCATGGCGATGGCCACAGGGGACGTGGCTGGAATGAGGATGGAGGCGGCAGGCCCAGCTCCCAGGGGGAACCTGCAGGACTGTGGGCAGCGTGAGAAGGACAAGGGGGGGTCACCTAATTAGATGGGCAATTTCAAAAGCTCATGCTGGCTGCTGAGTGCCAGGCAGAAGCTGTGACAGGGGACTGGGGCCGAGAGCTCCCCGCAGAGCTGGACACAGCAGGGGTGGATGAGAGGGAAGGAGAGGGTGGATGGGAGACGGGCTGTGAAGATATACTGATAGCCCCCCTGCCCCCACACCTCCCCACTAGATGTCCCAGTGGGTTGTTGGCACCCGTGGTTCCCCACCAGGGTCATGAGCTGGCTGCATCAGAATCACCCAAGGAATTAATGACAAATGCATATCCCCAGCCCCAGCCCCAGAGAGACTGGTGGGGGCCTTGGAATCTGTATTCTCACAAGCTGCTTGGGTGATTCCCGTGGGCAGTCAGGTCTGTGAGCCTCAAGTCTGGGCCATGCATTTTCCCTGACTCACTCAACACCCACTGAAAGGTGACGAGGAGGAATCCAGCCCCAAACAAACCATCTGGGATCATAGCCAATCTCTGTCACCCTTCTCTATGTAGCCTCAGGTACAACTGCTAACCTCTCAGTGTCTGTTTCCACATCTGTAAAATGGGAACATACTATTATCGCCCTAATAGTGTTGTTGCGAGGATGAAGTGAATTAATATATGAAAAGTTCTTAGAGTATGGCCTGTCAGATAAAAGGTGATCAGTAAATGCTCATCATCATCATCATCACCATCCTCATCATCACCATCACCACCAGCATCATCACTGCCATCAACACTGCCATCACCACTACCACTGTCATCACCATCATCAGCACAACCATTATCATCTTCATCATCACCACCACCATCTTCACTATCATCATCACCACCACCACCATCTTCACCATCATCGTCACCACCACCACCACCATCTTCTTCACCATCATCATCACCACCACCATCTTCACCATCATCATCACCACCACCATCTTCACCATCATCATCACCACCACCACCAACTTCACCATCATCACCACCACCACCACCAACTTCACCATCATCACCACCACCACCATCTTCACTATCACCACCACCACCATCTTCACCATCATCACCACCACCATCTTCACCATCATCATCACCACCACCATCATCACCATTGTGCCTTCCAGGTGCAGACAATGTGCCCCAGATCCCAGTGCCTGCAGCCACCACGACCAGGTCCCCTCAGTCAGGAAACACTCAGAAGTGAGCTCTACCACTCAGCTAACTGCCCGGCCTAATCTTTTTAACTCAGTGGAAAAGTCTCTAAAATTATGTGGCTATTTCTCTACCTTATTAAAAGCAGTATATCAATTAAAAATGGCTTTTGCTTTGGTAACTAGAGATCCTGGGAGGCCTCAGGGCCACCTTGCTTAATCCTGTTGAGCCCTTGGATGGGAGAACAGGGTTCCACTAGGGAGCACCACGTGGATTCTGAGGCTCCCTGCAGGACTAGATGCCCCTCACTCTGGCTCCTTCCTCTGACTCAGTCCTAAAATCCATCCAGGAGAGCTTCCTTCCCTCAGCTTCTGGTTTTGATCCTTGGTGAGCTGTAACCCTCCTTAACAGTGCTTCCACATTCCACCGCAGGTCATTTACACTGTAGTAAGAGTTAGGGCCCTTTTGGAGAGTGTTGGAAGAACTTAGTACTTAGGGGCTGGAGGGTGAAGAGGGGCAGCACAGAGAAGGGGAAGCTGGGGGCAAACTTGCCAGTCCACACACGTGCTGAGGGCTGGCCCGGAATGCTGGAAGTCACCAGTAGTGGTGGGAGCCTGGCTGCAAGGGGCCTCAGCCAGGGCCCTGGAAACTGTTCCGATATCAGTTATTAGTTAAGGAGATTTGTTTAGTACCATTAAACTTTGTCCTGAGCATGAAAGGCGGGGGCCCTTTAATGATAGGTTAATCCAGTCTGTCCTCTGAGCCTGGCACTGCCCCACTCACCAATGCCAAGTCAGGGTCAGTGCAGACGCTGCCTGGGACCCCACATCCCCAGGCACAGTCGTCAGCGGGTTTGATGGCCGTGCCTGTGTTCTCACCACCCCCTGCCGGGCAGGGAAATCAACGTTGTTGTGATGGGGAGGCCACAGGGTACAGAGAGCAGAGAGAGCTTGGGAGGCAGAAAAGAGGGTTCAGCCCCAGCTCCCCATGGACTTAGGGAGGCCCCTACCCTTCGCTGGAGCCTCACTTTCCTCCGCTGCAGAGCAGGGCAGCCCCCACACCACACTGGATGTGTCTCAGTCCTCGCAGACTGCCGCGACAACATACCGCGGAGCGGGCGGCTGAAACCACAAAATTTTATTTTTTCACATTTCTGGAGGCTGGCAGTCCCTGCAGGAGTGGTTTCTTTTGTTTAAAACAACAAAAACTCGTTGTTTCACAGTTCGGGAGTCCAGAAGTCTGAAATCGAGTTGTCGCCAGGGTCGGTTCCTTCCGGAAGCTCCGAGGGGGAGTCCCTCCCAGGCCTGTCCCGGCTTCCCGTGGCGCCGGGCGTTGCTCGGCGTGACTTGGCTTGTTGGTGCCTCTGTCTCAGCTCGGCCCCAGTCTTCACAAGGCCCCCTCCCCGTGTGTCTCCCCTCTTCTTACACGTTCGCCAGTCGTTGGATCCAGGACTCGCTCTAATCCAGAATGACCTCACCTTAAGTACTTTGGCAAAGACCCTATTTCCAAAAAACCATCGTGTCCTGAGGTTCCAGGTGGACGTGAGTCTTGTGGGGACGCTGTTCAACCTGCCCCTGCGGCTAACATCGGCTTCCCGTTGGGGAGAGACCAGGGAATGAGGAAGGCTGAAGAGAATTGGCCTGGCGAGGGAACTTGGCCCTAAAAGGCTGGTGCTGCCTGAGGATGGGAAACCACATAATTCCAAGTGACTTCAGTGGATGAGCCACTGGTGTGTCTCCACACCCATCCCCGTGGTCTGGGAGCCCACCCAGGCCAGGGCCCAGGTCCGACCTCTGCCAGGGCCCAGAGAGGGCTCGGGGGGCCCGTGCGCGTGTCCACCCGGGAGGCAGGAGCGGGCCATGCAGGTGATGACAGGACAGGAGGCAATGCTGCTGGCGGGCTTTGAGCCGCCGGCTGGGGGCTGAGAGCTGGTCCCATGATCCTGTGAACGGAGCCTTCAAAGCAGATGTTTCCAGGTGTGGTTCATAACAGCGGAATCAGTGCTGTGTCTGAACAGAACCGGAAGGGAGTGACAGCCCCCTCCCCACTGGGGCTCCTGGTGCGTGAGCCATGGTGCCGGGCACACGCGGACCTCCTGTGTGCCACCCAGGATGTGCGTGGGGTGCTCCCTGGGCAGCTGAGTGGAAAAATAAATCGCCTGAGGGGTTGACTCAAGTCAGTCATTTTGCCAATGAAGCTCTGATAACTTGGGCTGGGCATGGCCCCGGTCGATACTTGCCACTATTTTTAACTCTGGGATCAGCAGGGTCATTTTCCAGAAAGGGAGGTTTACTCAGCTTCCTCTCCCTGCGGATGAGCCTCCCCGACCAGCTCTGCCCCTCTCCCCGAGCCACCCCACCCACCTCGGCCTCTCCTACTTCCTGGGAATGGTTGGCAGACTCTCGGGGGTCAGCAGAGAGAGCTCCGGGTCAGCTTGGCTGAAATGGGGCAGGAGTTCCAGGCTCCCCCACGCCAACCAACTTGGTGTCCGGCTGCCAGTGTCATTTCGCAAACGCAGGCTCACCAGCTCTTGCCTCACCCTGAGGCCTGGGCTTTGGGGCCGCTGAGAGGGATGTAAGTGCAGACCCAGCTCTTAATAATATCACCAGCAGCCCCCAGGTGCTTCTCGCTGGCTGCTGCTCCATGGACATCCCCTGCCTCTCTCAGCCAGCAAGATTCTGCTCTCTGTGTGCCTCCACATTCTCATCTGTAAAATGGGCTCACCTTGCTGTCTCAGTGGGCAGGGAGGAACACAGGAAATCACTTGCCTGCAGGGTTTGGCGTTCTCAGGGGCAGGTGCTCAGGAAGTGCCAGCTCGCTTTCGGTTATTCTTTGCGCAGCTTCACTACCTTGGGAGCTGAGAGTCAGGCCCAAGGTGGCCTGACTCAGGAGCTGGGCTGTGCTTCTGCACTTGGCTCCTCCATCCCACGCTGCCCCCAACAACCTCCCTAGTCCTAGTGCATTCAAGCTGCACCCACCAAGCAGACAGGGAGGGAGGTGAGGCGGGTCTCCTCCCAGGCGCACGGGCTCCGTACTGGGCTAAGTACCTCCTGCTGGTCTGAAGCAGGATCCAGTTTACAGAATGTGGATCTCGAGTTTGCCGATGGCCTGTCGTGTGTAGAGCACTGGACCAGGAGGAGGGAACGGAGAGGTCTGAGCCTGGCCCTGCCTCAAATGGCCGTGTGATCCCGGGCCAGTCACCTCCCCTGCTAGAGCCTCATTCTTCCACCCCAGCAAAATGATGACAAATAGGATTCATCACTTTTGATAACATTTGTAAAGGAAGAGTCTGAGTTCTGGCTCAGAAAAAAAGAGTACTGTGTTCAATTAACAATGTCTGGCACAGTTGTAGGCAGGGGAAGATGAGACGCACTTGTCAAGTATTTGTCGTGACCATTCTCCACGATTGCTAAGGGCCCTTCCAGCTCCTGCCTCCCTGAATACTTCAGGGTGGTAGGTGACAGAGGAGAAATATCAAGGCAGCGGAGCAAGGAGATGGGGCCAACTTCAGGGAGGCTCAGCATTGGGGTCCAGTGGTACATTACACACCTTATGGTGCAGAATGGGGCCGTATTATGGAGAGTACTCAAAGCAGGCACTGCAGTTTAAAGGAGCTGCACTGGGGAGCCAGCGATAGTCCTTGAGAAGGAGCATGGCACCTTGAGAGTCACATTGTAGAGTTGGTCTGGCAGGGGTGTGTGGGCAGGTAAGCTCCCATCAGAGCATAGAGGTAGGTAGATGCAAGATTATCAGTACAAATATTGGGCACTCGCTGATCAGGGTCTGGAAGTGGAGGCTGGGGCTGAATTTAAGGGGCACCAAGAATGCAGCAGCTCCGGGACCGATCAACGTGAATGATCAACAGGGCCATCCATCCCCTGTGTCCTTGGCAGTGAGCTTAGAGGCCTGGAGGAGATGGCCCTCTGGCCGACCAGGACCGTGGCCTCCCAAGGTGTCCCAGAGCACACTGGTGTATAGAGTGAGGTGTGCCCAAAGGCTCCCAGGTGCCCTCAGTGGTGTTTGTTATTTATTTGTAGATTTATGAACTTTGAGGAGAAGCCTCAGCCTCACCCAGCCTGTACTCAGCTTGACCAGCCTCCCCTAGAGGGACACCAGCAAGCACAGCCATTACATCCCAGAGCCTTGTCGCCGACACAGACCAGGGCGCCCCCTAATGGTCGGCTGTGACACAGCAGGATGGCTGCTCCGGCGAGGTCTCACTGTTGGCCCCAGGATTTTGTTTGGAATATGCTTTTTTTTTTTTAAACATCTGATTTCCTTCCTAGCTGGAGATGCTTCTGGTAATATAAAAATAGGTTTATATTCTTTATACTCACACCAGCCTCATTTCTTTAAAATACTCTCATAAGGCCTTGGTATAAAGCAAAGGTCAGCAAGGCTTTTCATAAAGGGTCAGATAGTAAGTAGTTTCTGCCTGGTGATCTCCGTCACAACCACTCCACCCTACGCTGCAGCGGGAATGCCGGCTGTAGACACCTATGTGGATGGGCTGGCTGCGTTCCAACAAAACTTTATTTAGAAAAGCAGGTGGTGGGCCGGATTTGGCCTGGAGGCTGTAGTTCGCCAACCCCTGGTCCAGACCATCATTTCCAACTGTTGTGTTTCAAGGTCGCTGTTGTTTGCTGTCCCACCAAAACAGGGTTCCATGACCAGGTGACTTTGGGAAACACTGGATAAAACAAAGTATGACGGATTTTCCTATAAATGTGCTAACATCACGTTGAGAATCTCAAAAGCAAGTAGTAGGCATGCTTCCCAAACTCACTTGACTGTGGAACCCTTGTTTCCAAAAAGACCTGGCAACTTTTTTTTCATCTCCCTACACACACAGCTGCGACATCTCTCTCGAAACAGGTGAGGAGACATCACTAACAGGTTCTAGGTGGCCACACGCAGATGCTGTCCAGCCCCAGTCCTGTAGGAGGGGGTGACAAGGGGCCTGCAGCGTGGCCTGCTGCAGAGCTGTGTGTGTCGGCGATCCCGTGACTCCCTCTCTCACAGAGAAAACCAAGGCCCTGGGTCCTCCAAGGAGCCGGGCACACCAGGAACTGAGCCCAGCATGCCTGCCTCCCGGCGTCCCCAGCCCCAGGCCCTCCCAGTGGCCTGTCTCAGGGAGGCTTCTTGGCCCACGCCCTGGGGTCCCACAGCCACTGCTGGGAAAGGCCATCCACGTGTCCTACACCATCACTGACAAGGCACCCAGAGCAGACTCAGGGACTCAAGTTGCTCCCGTTTCCATGGCAACAGGTGGCCACGCCCCCAGGGGATGGGGCTGAGGTGTTCAGACCATCTCCACGGTGCGGGCTCGCCCACCACCACCCCTGCCCTTGTAGCGCAGCCAGCAGATTTAGCCCAACCTCCCCGCTTCTGTGAACTCAGAGTCTTCATTTCCTGAAAGAAGTGACAGGGAGAAAGGGCTGTCCTCTGCCATCGAAGGGCCAGCTTGAGACCTGGTGCTGCATGGAGGAGAGGGCAGGGCCTGGGGCAAGACTTGAGAGGGGACTTTCCCTGGGGTAGCTGGGCATGTGCCGGGGGCACCCGGGCTGACCGTCAGTCCTCCAGGTCCACAGGACAGGGACGAGGCAGCTGGCCCAAGTCTTTGGGCCCTCAGACCGGTGACATGGTTGAGATCCTCTCCTGACCTGGAGAAGTCAGCCTGGCTTCCAGAAAGGACGAGGATCTTGCCAGCACCACACAATGGTAATTGTGATGGTGGCATCAAGGGGACCCTGGATGTCCCGGCGTGCATTCACGTGCCCTCCCGACAGCCCCAGAGGAGGCGTGGTCACTCCCTGCCATTGTGCACCAGGGGAATGAGGACGGAGGGTTCAGGAATTTTCCAAGCCTTCAGCACTCACAGTAGCGGAGCTAAGACCTCAGTTCTAGCTGGTTTAACTACAAAGTCCGTTGTCACATTTCTGGACAGAGCTTTGGAAAAATATGGCTTCTCTTTTGTTACTTGCTGTAGTGCAGTTTAGGGGGTCTGGGCGGTGACCCCAAGGAGTGGCATTTACTGTGAGAAGCTGCAGCACCACAAGCTTTGGGTGGCTTAGCTAAATCCGACCTGTGTCCAGTCAGCTCATGTCCAAGCCAGGCACAGGGCTGGGAGTCAGGAGAGACTGTCCCTGCCCTCAGGGGGCTCACAGTCTGAGAGAGGAAACTGTGTGATCGGAGACAGCAGGAGGATTTCCGGCAGAAGTGTGTCTGTTCCATCTGGACAGGGATGTTTCCCCCAGGGGCTGCCTGGGGGAGTGTGAGCCAGGAGGTGACATTGGGCTAGACCTTGGGAGCTTTGGAGGTGGCGTGTGTGGGGAAGAGGGAGGAGCCTTCCAGGTGGAGAGCCCCGGGAATGGAGGAGGGGGCGAGGCAGCAAAGGGGCTGATGGCAGCGGATTTATCGGCGTGGGGAGCCCAGTGGGGTCCCATGGGAAGTGTGGCCCATCTTGGACAGGGCAGATGCCACGAGGGACACGTGGCTCTCTTCCTGTGGGCCAGGTGGCAGACAGGACACCCACAAGTGGAGCCGCCCACGAGGGTCACACAGCCTGGCTGGCTGGTGAGAAAAGCCTTTGGGAGTCACACGGGCTCCCGGTGGACCTCAGAAGGCCCAGGCTGGGGGATATGCAGGGATGGGACAGTGTGAGCAGAGATGGGAATGAGGAGAGAAGGGGTTCAAGGGAGGGGAAGGGAGAGATGGGGGCCCAGGCCACAGGGGGAGCCAGGTGCCAGGCTGAGGGATCTGGGCTTCATCTCTTGACCCTGCTTTCTGCCCCATTCATCATGGACCCAGCAGCCTCCAAAGTGCCCTCAACACACGTTGTGCTGACGCTGGGTCTGGCGGGGGCGGGAGGCAGCCTCACACCAGCTTTAGGACAGTCATGTCGGGGACCGATGCTGTCACTCCTTCTCCGTGACACAAAGTCTACACGGCCGGCAGGTCCGAGGTCCCCTGCACCCAGGCCTGAGGACTCACTCTGCCAGGCACGGGGCAAAGCCCCTCTTGTGCTTTGTGTCCCTGGGTTAGGCAGCTGGTCAGAGGCAAACTTGGGGTTTGGCTTTGGGAGGGCCCAGGTATCCCCTCCCCAAACAAGATCTCCCCCACCCCATGCCCTTCGTGTGGAGCCTCATGCATGGAGATGCTCAGTGAGATGCAGTTTGAAGTCCTGTGTCCTGGCCATGTGGCCCCAGGACAGCCGCATAACTTTGCGGAGCCTCAGTTTCTTCACCTATAAAATGGGGATGATAATGGAAGCTATCTCAAAAGGTCGTGGAGAAAATGGGATGCTGTGCAGTGTTTGTACAACCGCACAGAACGTGGTTCTCAGTGCCTCTGTGCTCAGGGTGCTGGGGAGCCATGGGAGGTGTGGGAGCAGATGGAGGGGCCTGATGGAGGCAGTTTGCTATGTTTCCCTGTGCAGGACTGAGGATGGAAGCACCCTCCTTGGCAGGACTGTGCTGGGCTGGGGTTTCTGGGTCCCAGAAGGGCAGGCGCTCCCTTCTTTCTCTGGGGCACCCTGGTGGCGCAGAAGGTTCAGAGGGGCCTCACCTGGGTGTTGTTGGTGCTGCTGGTCCAGTGGGGACTCGGGGTCAGCCTCGCCTGCCTGCAGCTGGGGGCTCTGCCTTCACCCCGCTGGGTGCTGTGAAGCTAGAGGATGGGTATGAAGGGGTTTCTCCCGGAAGCAGCCTGTATCCTTGGCTCCAACTGGCTTCAGTGCTGAGAATGTAAGTTTGGTTGTTCTAAGATGACTCAAACCCCAGCAACTTTTGTAGCGTTCTCGGCTGCCTCCGAGAGAGCCGGCAGTAATGTTCTTTGAATTGCTAAGCAACGCAGCCAGCTCTCTCACATGGAGAAAATTGAAACATTGATTTATCTATTTGTTTTGCAACCAGCACTAGCGGCTTCATTACTCTGTTCCCCAGGGACACCCTCCCACACACTCCAATTGAAAATTCACTCTTTTTACCTAGGAAAGGGGCAGCGATGGTTTTTTAATTTGGAGAAAGTACAGAAAACAATGGCCGGGCCAGACGCCAGAAAACATTAGGCGAGGCTGATGCTGGGATGGCCGCAGAAAGGGTCCCATGTCCTCTGCCAGGCCAGGGGCCAGCCCCTTGGGGACAGGACAGGCAAGCAAGGCCACAAGTCCCGAAGGGATGGGCTTCCCAGCGCCCTGCGCCCCAGGCACGGCTCCCACCCTCGCTGGACCGCGTGCTGCTCGGGACTCCGTCAGCACCCTGACAAGCACACCTGCCGGCAGGCTTCCTCTCAGCCGCCTTGGCTCTCGGTGACTGCCGCCTTTCTGGCCATGCTTTCTCCTGGAGGACCCAGGGCAACCTCTGTTGCTTCTGTGACTCTCAGCGTTGGGAGGGGCTGGCTGTGATTCCCCGCAAAATCGGAGCCCCTACTCAAGGAGTCTGTCTCCAAAGAGAGCGGAGGCCTCCTTTACAAGGAACTGGCGACTCCCATAAATGACAGCCCACGCAGCAGCTGCTCGGCCGGAGAAGGAACTGCCTCCTGTGGGTCTGTCAGAAGCTATCTGTCCTTCAGATAATTCAGTGCTCTAACTGGAGTCCTGATCTCCTGAATCCTCTCCCCAGCCCACGCCTGAGGGCCTCACCACTCTGACCTTCTCGAGCCCCTGGTCCTACACCTTTGGGTGTGGCCATGAGTGAGTCTTCCGTGATTACCTCCAGCAGAAAGATCTGCCTGGGCTCTAGATTCAGCTGGAGGGACAGAAAACCTAAACTAACTTTATGCTCAGAGCATAAAGGCTGATCTCTCTGTAAATAGAGGTGGTTGAGGGCTAGTGTGATAGCTCCACAATTCCATGGGACCCAGGCTCCTTCTATCCTGTTGCTCTGCCATTCACTCCAGCAGCTCCTGGTCCAGTATGGCTGCTCTAACTCCAGCCATCGTGTCTGCATTCCAGCTGCCAGGAAGGAAAGAGGCACAGCTCTTCCTGGAATTTGTACCCACCCCTTTCACTTATATCCCATTGGCCAGAGCTTAGTCACCTGGCCTGGGAACACCAAGAACATCAGCCTCCCTATGTGTATTGAAATGAGGGAGCCTGGGGGTGCCGGAAACACAGAGGTGTGCCAGGGGCATTGGGCTGGGGCTCTGAGCTCTAGAGAGTGGGGTGGGACCAAAAGGTGGAGCTACCAGATTTCAGCTCGATGGAAGGAAGGTGTTTTTAACTGTTAGAGCTGTCCTCTGGTAGACTGAGCTGCCACCTGTGGGGATGAGCGCCCCGCCCCTGGGAATAAGCAAGCAGAGATGTGTAAGCAAGCATCACTGGAAGAGATGTGTGTGGGCCCTAGCACCTTTTCCCACCTCCTGTAATCTTTCCTGAGCACGTTTTATTGGGTCAAAAATAAAAAAACAAGGCTTAACAAAGACCTCCATCCCAGACCCTCGCTCCCCACTCAGCATGTCCATGATCACACTCAGGGTCATCCGAAGGCTCCGTCCCTTCATAAGTCAGCCCCTGTCTACAAGGCCCGTCCACGCACCCAGACCTGTGTCAGGTGCACAAGAAGATAAGGGAAGTTCAACTCCATGTGGTGAATGAGTGTGTAGTCATTTGTAAGGCTTCATTTCCTGAGAAGTGGGCAAGGGTCGTTGTCCCCACTCTAGAAAGGGGCAGGCTGAGGTCAGCGACGTCCAGACTTCCTAGTGGCAGTGGGGTCAGATGAGGGAGCTGGGCAGCTGCCCAGGGCCCCACACCCTTCAGGGTATTAATGCCTCCCTGGAGATGAGTTGGGATGGAGGGCAGGGTGTGTGCACTGCTCTCTGCCTGAGGAGGGGGGCATTTGAAGGGCATTCTGATAAACCCATGGGATGAGGACCCCAGGAGCCCACTGGGAGGACCACAGAATCCTTTATTCCTTTAGGCAACAATTATTTATTAAGGGCCAGCTCTGCGATAGATGTCACTCCAGGTGCTATGGATACAGCAGAGAACAGAACAGGTATAATCTCCACCCCTGTGGAATTTACATTCCAAGCAAGTAAACAAATCAGTAGAGAGAGATCTGAAATCCCTCACTTGAAAATCCAAGGGCCAGATGCACTTTGGCCAGTGGTCCTTGACTGGGGGCGATGTGGCAACTTCTAGAGACGTTCGTGGTGGCCACAGCTCTGGGAGGGGAGGGATGCGCTGGCATCCGGTGGCTGGAGGCCGGGGTGCCACTCAGCACCCTACACTGAGCAGGGCAGCCCCGACAGCAAAACATCATCAGGGACAGGATGCCGACAGCGCCGAGGTTTAGAAGCCTGGCTTGGGCGTTCAGACTTTGCATTTGAGAAACATGATATGGTGCGTAGACCATATATTATGTAACGTCCCCAGTGGGGTGTGGAGTAACTCCCCGTAATCAAAAGTATTAATATTTCTGCAGCAAAATATATGAATATTCACACTAAGAGGGGTGAACCATGACTATAAATAGCCTCACGTCAGTTCAGATCACGTCTTGCCACCAAATGAGCTATGAACAAGCTTTTGGTTTTCAGAGCTTTATGGATTTTGGGATTCGATTGTGGGCCTGTAATATAGTTTCAGATCGTGATAAATTCTGGATGAAAACAAAGGAGGGTAAAGAAGAAGTAGAACAGAGTTTTAAAGAGAGTGGCCAAGATGGGGCCTCGGTGGAAGTGACATGTGAGCGGGGACGTGCATGAAGCAGAGAAATGGACCCTGAGTCCCAGCAGAGAGAAGAGCATGTGCAAAGGCCCTGTGGTGGGAGTGAGCTTGCAGTGTTTGAGAACAGCCAGGAGGCCCGTGCGCCTCCATCAGACATTCAAGGAGAAGACAAGCAGGCCATGGGGCTGCAGAGGTGGATGGCCCGAGACTGCAGCCCTTGAAGGACATAAGATTCCGCTGTAAGCAAGGAGGGAGGCCAGTGGAGGGGTGTGAACTTGGGGTCGTGCTGGCTGTGGGTGGAGACTGGGCTGTAGGAAGGCAAGAGCAGGTGCCCTCCAAGGACAAAGCAGGGATCGCCAGAACTGTGGGGGCCCCGTTTTATTAATCCTGGTGTGAGGCTCACACTGGGAGGAAGAGGGAAGCAGATCGGTGTTGAACCTCAGACAAGCCAGGAGCCCCAGCTCCCAGGGCTCTCATCAGCACTGGCCTCCTGCCTCCAGGCCCAAGCTCAGGGCAGCCCCCATCTAACCCCCAACATTCTCCCCCCCGCCCCCGCCCCCGCCCCCGTAGGACCACCTGTGTGAGCCAGATCTGCCGATGGAAATGTGCGCAGTTCCCCAGCTGGGCTGCAGCTGCCTGGCGAGCTGAGCTGAGCTTTAATCCTGTATCTCCCAGTGCCCCAGCCATTGCTCCTCAGAAGTGCTCACAAGGACAGGATGGAGTTCATGCCAAGAAACCCTCAAGACACTTGGAAAAGGCAGGGGTGGTCAGGCAGTTCCCAGGGAGACAGCGGGGCCCTGAACGAAGGAGCCGCATGAGGACCGAGGTGTCTGGAAGGTGAAGGGGGACGTTCGGGGGGGGGGGGCTCCCGCATCCCTTGGACCCCCCCCCCCCCAGCATGGACAGCTCTTTCCTGTAGCTGCATCCAAGGCCCGAGCGGCAGGTGTCAGCTGCTTGTGTTCAAACAGAGCAAGTGCGGCCTGTGACATGCTCTGCAGATAAAACCCCAGAAACTAGGGAAGCACCCTTTGTTCAGACTCCAGGTCCTCCCCTTCGCTGTAAAAGGAGCTTTATCTGGACTTTCGGGGGCCTGAGAAGAAGCCCGCCCTGCCCTGCAGGCCAGGGGCTCTGGGCGGCCTCCAGGCTGGAGCTCTGAACTTGGGGCCACGGTGACCCCCCCCCGGGAGTTTTCAGCCCTGCAGGCAGTCCTGCTGTGTTGGGCAGAGCCCTGGGGCTCAGGGGAGCCCCGCCCTGCTCCCCACTTCTGGAAAGGGTGGCTCTTTCCTCCCTCAAGCGCTCTGCTCTGGGATCCATCTCAATCCAATTACTCCAAGCGCGGGGCGCGTCTGCCGGGGAGGCGGCCTCCCACCCTCGACTCTAACCGCCCGTGATTTCAGAGCTGAATATCTTTCAGAGTTATTTAAGAGGTTCTTCCCTTTTTTTCCCATTTTGATGATATGTTTCTAAATTATACATTAAACTTATCAGGGTGAGTAATACCGCACAGCTTCCCCGTGTCAGACCTAATGTGACTTCCTCGTCTGCCGCTCCGTGTTTACATGGTTGAAGGGGAAATGCTTCTCTCAGTTCCATTCATCTTCACATTAAGTGTTTAGAGATGAGAACCTCAGACAGGTTCCAGACACCTGGGATCCCCGAGCCCTCGGCTTCTGCAGGTCTGGCCAGGGTCACATCCCAGGCTGGCTGGGACCTGGAGATGCCCCCACCCCAGGGAAGGGTCGTGGGGGGCAGAGAGGCCCTCAGACAGAGCAGAGCCGGAAGGTCAGGCTCAGAGATTTAAAATGTTTACTATTTCTGGAAAGAACATAAAATGCACCAGCCCCTCCCACAGCACCCATCCTCCCTCGGCCCCAGGATCTGTAGCTCCAGGGGTAACAGGTGCTAGGTTGGCCTAGATCAGCCTGCCAATAGCCAAGGATGCTGCCCTGAGCCCTGGGGCATCGGGAGTAGCCCCTGGGGCTAGGATCCCCTAGAAGGGCGCAGCCTCAGCCCATTTGGGGCTCTGTTGTTGGCAAGGGAGCCTTGCCCTCTGAGCCAGGAGGAACCTCACCCCAGACAAGCCCCAAATCAAGCCACAGGCTAGGAAGCCGAGCAAGGAGGGACCAGCCTGGCAGCCCCACCCCAGCTCTGCTGCCCTCAGCATCCCCAGCTGGCCGGGTCCTGCGATGGGACCCAGGCTCTGACAGGTTTGGGGACAGGAGCCTCTGTCGGGTTTAAGCCCTCTGCTCTGTGGCTCAGAAGGAGGAATGGCTGCCAGCCAAGAAAGGCTGACGGCTTCATAATCCTTCTGGCTTCCAGAGTTCAGGCGCTGAGCTACGTGAGCGGCTCGGCACTGGTATTTTATACAGCCCTCCCCGCCGCCTCCTCTACCTGCACTTTACAGTTGAGGGCGTTAAAGGGTGGTTGCGCCCGAGGGCACATATCAGAGCGCAGGGTAGGGCCAGGGTCTGAGCGCAGGCACACAGCCAGGCAGGTCTGAGCCCGCCCTGGTCAAAGCTGTGCTTTACTCCCCCTCAGGGAGCCCCTGGCCGCTGCTGCTGTGACCTGGGCACTGACAAGGGGAGCCCCTGGCCGCTGCTGCTGTGACCTGGGCCCCCACCCCGGGCTGGCCACTGGATGCTGCCCCAGAGCCAGACCGACAGCCTCTAGGCGGGAGATTCACCCAAAGGGAAGTGACGGGCCAATTTATCATCTCAATAAACTTGCTTAAGGCACACTCTGTCTCCCCGTAATGAAATGGGGATGCGATGCCCCCATGTTATTGGGCACCAGGGCAACTCTGCATCAGACGCTTATTATTTTCTGCCACTATCAGGGAAGACTGATCGTGCTTGGATAAGTGCAGCTTAAAATTGAAAACCAAGCAATTTACCTTCAATCGCTGCTCAGAATTTCGTGCAGCCAGAGACAGTTAAGGAGAAATAGACTCCCTTTCCATTTTAAGTGCTTCCCATTGACATTTGTTTCCTGCCTGAGATTGGGGTTTGGCTCCGGGAGGAAGGTGTTGGCAGTGATGGTATCTTGTTCTCGTCTCCCTGGACAAAGAAGACCTGCCTCCGGGTGCCTCTTTTTTGAGGGCCGCTAAGGTTAAGAGTGTCCGGGTCACCTCCCTTCCTCCTGGCAAAGCTGTCACCTGCGTCGTTTCTGCTCATCCCTGGGTCATCGGCTTTGTCAGCCAGTCGGGCGCTGGGCTGAGCACTGTGCCTGCAGAGGTGGGGACCCAGCCCTGCCCTCAGATGTAGCAGGGAGAGGGTGCCCAGGCTTTGCACCTCCCACCAGCTCGCAGGGCTCCCTGCAACCCCCCACATTTGTTCAGGCTTTGAGGGGCAGGGGTTCTCCAGTGCAGGGACTTTTCTGATTCACTTCCCGTGGAGGAAGAGAGGTTGACTTGGGGATGCTTGGGGACCAGTAGAAGGCAGGGACCTTGACGGGTGCAGAGTCAGTGCTCATGGGTTTGACAGAGGGGAGCTGCCTGGGACACGTTCTGTCGGTCATCGGGGGGCCAGGCTCGTGGGCAGGCCCCTGGTGCCCTGGTGCTGGTGCTGGCTCTCTGCCCAGCTCCCAGACACCCTGCCAGCCCCGCTGCTCAGTACCGACCGGGTTAGTCCTGTCACGATTGCTCAGAATTCTAGGAAAGAAATCTCTGCTCTGGTGGTGTTGACAACGGGGAAGCAGGCAAGGCCTCGGGACAGACCCCAAAGCCCTGGCCTGGCCTCTGCTTTTATCCCAGGGATGGTAAGTGGAGGAGAGTGGCTGCTGAGATGTAAATGGTTCTCTGCTTTAAACTTAACAGTTACCTCCCAAGGCCCCTCCATCAGTCAATGCGGCAAGATAAACTGTTGTGATAGTCTCAGAGCCCGGGGCTCCAGCGTGTGGTTTCAGCCCTGGCCTCATCTTGTTTGATCTGCCTCCCCCGTCGCCGGCTGCACGACGCCGGGCTGTGTGCAGATGGGATTTGCCAGCCCTCCGCACACCTCACTGGGCGGGATAGCGCCATGCCTGCCCTGGAAACAGCAACTGAGTTTGGACTCTGGTCCTGGAGGTCTCCACCCAGAACCCTAAGATCCCCATGCGCCCGTGCAAGGGCTCCCACTTCCCTGGGGAGCAGGGACAAGGGGGAGGTTCTCTGCAACAGAAGCCACCACTGCTGCTCTGGGAACTGAGGTGCCTCTGGGTAGGCTCACGCACAGCTGGGTGTCCTCAAGCCCAGCCGTCCCTGTGGGTGCCTGGCCAGGGCCCATCCTGAGCCCCTTACATGGGAGCAGTGAGTTAAGAGAAAGGAAAATTCCAGGCAGAAAGAACAGCATATTCCACAGGGACAGAGCAGGGGCTGGAGCACAGGCAGGAGGCAGCTTGGATGCATGCTGGGACCCCTGCCGCTGGCCCCCCAGTATAACCCTATTTCTGGAGAATTAAGGGCCAGGGAGCCCAGGACCCCTGCAGCAGCCCCCAGAGCTGGTGTCTCTGCACACAGGACCGTGATCTGGGACAGTCTGGCCTTGGAGGTGGATTTATGAGGGCTGTGGCTAGAGGTGACCCCACACACTGGCCACCCTTGGGGTGGGAAGCTGACAGACAGCCGCGGAGCATCCCCCCTGCCCTCCCCTCAACCAGCCGGGGAGAATTTTGGAGAGGACCCAGAGGAGTCTTGAAACACAGCTCCGCTTACCTTACGGTCCTGCTTTGGAAGCGGCCGGCAACTTTACCCACACCGAGTGAGTGGGCACTGGGGTCAGGCTCTGGCACACTGGGGAAGCGGCCAGAGAGGGGCGTACACGGTGCTGAGCGCTCAGCGCACACACCAGGGCTTCCCCAGAAGCTGTCTGGGAATCGGGTCTTGGATGCGGACTCGAAGCCTTTTCATATTTTCACTTCTGCGTTTGCTTTTGTTTTTACTGCCGTGCTTACTGTACACACAGAAAACCGCAGGAAACAAAAGCAAACCACTGGAGCAATGATCGGAGAGCACGTGACCAGAACCCAGGACACGAGAGAGAACATACACACGGCTGGTTCTCTGAGCCTGGCCCCTTCCCCCGGGACTAGGGCTCCCCCAAGGCTGCAGTAGACCTGGGCGGTCCCGGGGCCCTGCAGCAAACCCTGCTCTCCCTGTCGGTTCCTCACCCCCTTCCTGGTCTCTGAGAGAAGGTTCCACTCCAGAGATGACAAGATTCAAGAGAGATTAATTTGTTATTTCAGACCTTTAGAAAGTGCAGCTGCACAGAAACGGAGTCCCTGGGTCGTCAGGAAGTTCAGATCAATTAAAACAATTTACTTTGCTGCTAATGATTTCAGACCATTGTAATTTATTGGTAAGTAAATGACTTCAAAAGCGCATTCCTTTGGCGGTAGCGCAGAGGGAATTTTAACAAGTTCTTGGATAAATTAAGTCTGGAATTTGTTAACAGACCGTTAGTGTAAAACATTTAAAGTAGGCCTTTCACACAGCTCCAAGGCCTCAAAGTTTCCAGAAGCAATTAAAACTTCTAATCAGTTCTTCATTGTTTAAGGCAGTCACATGGCAGGAAAGGGCTGCTGACAATAGGGGGGAACCTGGGGCCCAGCTATGATGTCCGAGGGGCCAGTGGCCACTGGAATCCCTCCTGTGACTTCTGCTCATGGGGAAAAATCCAAATTACTACTCTGGCCACAATTCGCCCCGCACACCGGACTTCCACCAGCCCCTCCGTTGCTTCTCTGCCTTTGGTCCCCGAGCTCCAGCGCCGCTGACTCCGGCCTGCAGGCCCAGCTGCAGCTCTAGCCTTCCTTAGTCAGCCCTCTCTTGCCCATGGACCCGCCGCGGCACATCCCCTGGGCACCCGGTACCCTACAGTGCACAAGGGCGTGCCCGCTTCCTAACAGGAACATGAATGTTTGATGAGTGATTGCATTGGTAAAGGCTCCAGGCAGGAGACAAGGGCAGTATCCCATTGGAATAGGCCAGGCCCCCTCCTGGGGTGGGAGGTCGCCCCTGGTGCCCAGGGCAGGGACTCTTAAGGACACAGGACCCACCAGGTAAGCGGTCTGGCTGTCCTGCGGGCCGCTGTCCAGTGCAGGATGGGCAGTGGGCATCCGGGCGTTGCAGGGCAGACTGCTTTTGGGGGCTTTGAATCCGGTCAGAAGGGTTCTTGTCTGTGCCTTTTCTGTAGGGCCCAGAGAGCCCTCCGTGAGGCCAGCCAGCATCTCCTGGGGCCTTTTCCTTGGAGGATGAGGGTTCTCCATGAGTTCTCTCCCAATCCTGAACACCTCAGCCTCTGGTCAATAGTAACAGCGAGATAATAGTACAACTGTTGTGAAGCACTGGGCAGAGCACCAGGAAATGTGGTATTGCCTTTAGATCTCAATAGGCCATGATGTAGGGACCGCGGGGCCCAGGCGCAGACTGACGCTCAGCGGGTAAGGAACTTGTCTGAATCAGGCGGCACCTAAGTGGTGGGGCTAGGCTGTGGGTGCTGCATCCCAGAATCCATCCCGCTGTCCCGCAGTCCGCCCCTTCTAACGGCTCCTTAATGCCCCTCGGCCTCTGGGCCAGCGGCGTCTAGCCAACGCCTGCTCTAGCAGCCCCTCAGCGAAGGCCTGGGGCCTGGGTCCCCGGCCCCACCAGGAGGCGGAGAAGTGGTGGGCATCCAGCACACAGAGGGTGGGCAGCAGGTGGCTCGGCACAGTTCCCCCCTGTCATGGGTTCACTCAGGAAGAGTGCGGTGCCCGGGGGTTGGGGGTTTGGAGTCCTGGGGTCCCTGCTCCCACGGAGCCGGGGAAACAGCAGAGACAGTGAGCAAGTGAACAAGGAAGTCTGGACCTTAGTGTGTAAGGTCTGGTCTCGCTGAGCAGGGTCAGGAAAGGACTCTGAGGAGGTGGCACCTGGGCTGTGACAGAAGGATCCAGGCAGAGGGAGCAGCCAGTCAGTGCATAGGCACCTGGGCTGAGAGGAGGGGAAAGAAAGAATCGGGGGACAGGGAGAAAGAAGGGCCCAGAGGAAGGGTGGAGTGTGGATTTCACTCAACTGCCGCGAAGCCTTTGAAGCCTTTCAGGCAGAGTGGTGACAAGGCCTGACTGACGTGTTTTAAAAGCTTCCTCCGGCTGGGAAGGGCTACATGGATGTTTGTAAGAGTCCAGGGTGGAGGCGTACAGACCAGCCGGAAGGGCCTGGCCGGGTCCAGGTGCGAGGGTGGCAAGGCGAGGCAGAACAGGAGCGGTGGGGATGGGAGGAGAGGGGAAGGGAGAAGGGCAGAGGTCTGCGGTCCATTTGGAGGTGAGGTCGACAAAACACGCCAATGGTTTGGATGTAAGGTTTGAGGCAGAGAGGAACAGGACGGCGGATGGACTCAGGGCTGGAAGAGCTGAGTGGGTGGTGGTGCTGTGGACTCAGGAGAGAAGACCGGGGGGACCCCAAGGGCCACTTTGGCCATATTGCGATCAAGGAGGCTGTGGACACCTGCTAGGCATGCTGTCGGGCTGCGACCACAGAGGACCGCAGACCGGGCGGCTGACACAACAAATATTTCTTTCTCCCGGTTCTGGAGACTAGAACTCCAGGATCAAGGCTCCGGGAGATTTGATGTCTGCTGAGGACCTGCTTCCTGGTTCTGAGGGCTGTCTTCTCCCTGTGTCCTCCAGTGGCAGAGAGAGAGCTCTGGTCTCATCATCTTCCTCTAAGGACACTAATCCCATCATTAGGGGGCCCCACCCTCATGACCTCATCTAAACCTAATCACCCCCAAAGACCTCGCCTCCGATACCATCACGCTGGGGGTTGGGGCTTTAACACATGGACTTCGGGGAGACACAAGCATTCAGTCCATAGCACATTTCAAATAGGCAGAGGATGCTGTGGGTTTGGAATTGGGTGGAGAAGTCAGAACCTGAGCCAGGCATTAGGAAAGAGAGTCAAGGGTCAGGCTGTGGCAGGTAACCCAGGAAGAAAAGAGCGGGGCCGGAGACTGAGGCTGGAGACGCCCCAACATTTGGAGTTCACAGGAGAGAACTGTTTGGTGTGAATTCCATTAGCCAAGAAGTGAGTCTTTCAGGAAGGGGACCCCCAGGGTCCAGGGCAAGTCTCTAAATAAGGACGTGCTTCCGTGAGGCTCCCGGATCATCACATTGAGCAAAACGAGTGCCTGTGTTTCAGATCAAGTGGGATCGGATTTTAGATTATTTGAAGCCAGTTGGCAAACTCCTTTAGAGCCGTCCGAAGCAGACTACATTTTAGTAATTTTCATAGTATTTTTGGCAGCTCTAGAGATGCCAAGGCAAGGCAGAGAATCTTTTAATGAAGCATTGAAAAGCAGTTTTTAAAAATACCTTTTAGAAAGCTATTTAAATTCTCCCGTCTGTAGCAAAATTAATGTATAAATGTAGTGCCTTAATTTGGCTCATCTTTAAACAACATAAAAAAAAAAGGTGGGAAGCAGTTTCCTCCCTCGGTTCTGCTGAATCGAGAGGCTGGTTCTCGAGGTTTGGCACCATGGAGCCTGGACATTTCCAGGGATGCCCTGTGCAAGTGCAGCTGCCAACACTTTACATCATTAAGTCATTTCATCTTCACAACATCCCCATGAGGGGAAACCAGTGGTGTGTGTGCCCCCATTTTAGAGATGGGGAAACTGAGGCCCAGACTGTTTAATAAGAAGGTAAGTAGGTTCTTCAGAGATGAGGAAAAGGAAGGAAGCTTAGGGCTGGGAGGCATCAGTGGAACCTGTTGTACCCTGAAAGCTTGTGCTTTTATTCCCCCAAGGAGACCCCCGGCTCTGATTTCACACTCACTCATAGTGGGGCCTGATGTGCAGTCAGGTTTGGACGCATCGCAGGAGCCTCACTGCACTGATGCTCAGACGGGTTAGGGTCAGTATCTCGGGGTGCCTGGTAAGCATGCCGTTAAGCTAACTGGGGTTTAGGGGAGCAGATCCTTGGGGCACTCCCTGGGTGATTCTGACACTCAGTGGAGTTTGGGATGCCCTGCCACCCTGCCCCTCCACACGTGCCATCACTGGGTTTCAGAGCTATGTTGTCCCAGCCCCTCTCTCCTCCCTCTGTCCCTAGAGATGGGCGGGAAGTCTGTGACAGGCCACTGTAATAAGTGATAAGGCCTGGAGGCCTGCAGGTGGGGATGGAAGGGACGGAGCTCAGCGGCTAGTGCAGATGGAGCTGACAGCACTCAGGAGCCACTGGGCAGGGAAGCAGGAGGGCGAGCTGAGTCCACGGAGGCTGGTGGCCCCCATCCCACCACCACCCGAGAATGGGCCTGGAGCCGCTGGCTGCTGTGTCAACTTAGCATGGAGGGGCTGGCCTGCCCTGTCACAGCCAAGCCTGTGACCAGAGTCTGGATGTCCATAAAGGAGGGTTCAGAGAGGGTGGGGCCATGCCAGGTGGCCAGATCTGTCAAGCCCCAGGCCACTGCTTTGACAGGTTCTTCTGGCTTTATTGCCTCTCTTGGGCAGTCAGCTGCTGGACAATCCCTCAAGATGCCACGGCTTTTGAGATTTCATTTCCCCCCCGCCCGCTCCCCACGCAGGTCTGTCTCTGCAGGAGAGAGTGACGTGGAGACAGCCCTCAGCAACTCCGAGCGGAGCTGATGCCCCTGGGGTAGGTCGTGTTCCCCCATGACCCAGGAGCCCCAGGTGTCCTTCTTTGCTGCCATCTCCCTCTTCGTGGCCCTGGGATGCTGGCCTGCTTGTTCATCACACCACCAACCCCAACAAATAACCATTGCCAGGACCCATCGCACAGGCCAGGGCCTTGGATAAAGCAGGGTCCAAGTCTGGGCTCCAGCTACCGGCTGCACTGGGCCTCGGGCAAGATGCTTGACCTCTCTGAGCTTCCATTTCTTCTGCTCCCAGATGGGAGCGATGGTGGGTCCTGCCTCCTAGATTAGTGGGAGGACACGAGGTGGTGGGCGTGGCGGGTTAGCGCTGGGTTGAGCACAGAACAAGTGCTCAGTGAGTAGCAGGAAGCACCGCGATTTTTCTCTTCCTATTGACCGGCTGACTGATTGCTAACTCCGGTCCCAAGAGCTGCAAGGGGAAGAAGAGAGATCATGGCCTGAGCTTCTGATGGAGTCAGTGGGGTAGAGTATGAGTTTCCTCCTGGGTGGGTGGGTCCTCCGAAGAAACAATATATATACGGAGAGAGAGAGAGAGAAGATTTATCTTATGAAATTAGTTCGCACGATTGTGGGGCTGCCGAGTCTGACTTCTGCAAGGCACACCGGCAGGCTGCAGGCTTAGGGAAGAACTGATGTTGCTGTCTTAAGTCTGAAGGCAGATTTCTTCTTCCTTTTCCTGGGGAGCCTGAGACTTTTCCTCGTAAGGTCTTTAACTGATTGGATGAGGCCTCCTACTCACATTATGGAGGTAATCTGCTTCCCCAAAGGATCTAAAGAATACATTCCCAGTTATATCTAGGCTGGTATTTGGCCAAATATCTCGGTCCCGTGACCTCGACAAGTTGATGGATGAAATTAACCATCGCAGCGGGAAACAGCCAAGTGCCCTGGGCCGTCCTCTGCCGACACCGCGGTCTCTCACGCATGGTAGCCCTGGTGGCCCCTGCCTGGTCTGCAACTCTCCCACCCCTGACTTCCTGTCCTCAGGGTGGCTTGTTCAAGGGCTTCCAGAAAGGACAGGCACCACGTCAGAAGCCCAGTGCCCTCGGAGCCATGCGATCAGGCAAGGCCCTTGGGCAGAGAGTAAGGAGGCTTCCCTGGCTGGTCTGGGAGAGGAGAGGCCAGCGTTGTCGGTGGAGCAGGGGACAGCCCCCCACCAAGCTTGGTCCTGAAGCAAGATCTCATTTAGGTCCAGACCCCCAGCCCCTCCAGCCGGGCTGAGGCTGACTGGTGCCTCTGTGGGGCCCTTAGGAAGCAGCAAAAAGGATGCCACAGGTCAAAGTCTATCGCGCCCTCTCCCGAGGAATGGTTGGGGAAGGGTCTGAGACCAGACAGCTGCTGCCCAAGACACATCACAGGCCAGGAAATGGTTCCTTTAAGACAGAACTTGGGCGCCAGCAGTGCCCGACACTTCCACAATAGAAGTTCAGATCAATTCTCTTGCTTTTATCTTTTCTTGAGGCTCAGCATGATGAAAAGTGGCCTGTATCTATGGCTGATAAATAACCAGAAACTTGCTATAGCTGCTTTCATTTGATTTTCTTGAACAATTAACACCAGCATGCCTTACATTCAGAGGCTGAGATTTTAAGTGGCTGAAAGAACTTTCCAATTGAGCCTGCCAAGGACTCATCTGAAATGTTCTTTGGTGCATCGGAAAGCAACCAGACGCGATCTATGAAGGAGTCTGGAAGAGAGTGTCGTGTTAATGGCATAAACATTTCCTCCTCTCCTGGGGATGAGAATGTGCAAGGGTGGGTTCCACCCCTACGCTCAAACCATCAGACTCTGCCCAGCCAGACCCTCCGAGCTGCAGAGCCACTCCCTGGACTCAGACCTGGACTGCCCACAACGAGTGGGAGAGAGCCGGGTCTAGACCAGACAAGGCCCCACACAATTCTAGCTGTTGGACTTGAAGATTATTGTGTCTAGACCAGGAGTCACAAGAGAAGGTTGATCAGGGTGAGGAGGTGTCTGAAGTCCTCAAAATGATTGGGGGAGGAAACTGGAAATGTTGAGCTATAGAAGCCTTAAATGCTGGTTTTGTTCCTCTATTCAGGCACTCAGGTGTCTGATTCTGCCTCAGCACCAGGACAGTAAGCTCCATGAGGCCTGAGACTGCATCTTTCAATACCCAGAGTGGTATCAGCATGTCCTCAATGCATGTTAAATGGAAGAAGGGATAGGTGAGTGGATGTGTGGATGGACAAGTGGATGGATGAATAGATGGGTGGATGGGTGAGTAGATGGATGGATGGAAGAAGGGTGGGTGAGTCGGTAGATGGCGAGGTGTATGTATGGATGGATAGGTGAGTGGATGGGTGAGTAGGTGAGTGGATGGTGCGTGGGTATGTTGGTGGATGGATGGATGGATGGATGGATGAGTAGGTAGATGGGTGGACAGATGAATTCCTGGCAGGGTAGTAGGTAAATGTGTAGATGGATAGGTGAGTGGATGGGGGGGGGGGGGTGGGATGGATGTGTGGATGGATGAGTCACATGAATCTTCTTCAAATCTTTGAAGGATCATCACATTCTGAGGAGTGGTATTCCTATTCTCTGTGGTTCCAGAAGACAAAAATCATCCCAGATTCCCTAGGGCAGCAGAGTTGGCCTCAGGTTAAGAAGAACTTCATAAAGATTCAGACTGCTTTTGGTAGAGTAGGTGGCGTGGAGCGGGAGAAAGCCCTGCCCCTGGAGGTGCTGAAGAAGGAGCCTGTCGGGAGAGGAGAAGGTGGCTTTGTGCCGGCGGGAGGCAGGGAGGGATGACCTCTGGGGGCCTTTCCGGCTCCGAGCTGCTATGACTCCTCTTAAACCCGAGTTCTATCTGGATCAAAAAGCCGATTTTTCTGGCTCAGGCTGTGGCCCCTGCAGGGGCCCGTGCTTTGCCTTTGCTGCTGCTGCCCCACGGCAGGGGTGCTGTCTCCCGGCTGCAGCGCCGGCGCTCCTGCCCACTCCTCTCACACCAGCAGCTCCTCAGATGCTGCACCTGGTGCTTGCCTCAGCGGGCCTGGTCAAAGGGGGTCCGCAGAGAGAAGAGAAAGCATGGTGTTTCCAGTGACTAGGTTCTTATCCCATCGCAGAAAGAATTCAGAGACAAGATGCACAGTTTAAGTAAAGTGGGGATTTACAAAGTGATAGACCATACACTCTCAAGGGGAGAGCGGGCAGACTCAGGTGAGCAGCTGCCCTGAGTTTCTGTGGCAAGTTGGTTACATAGGGTGTAAAAATGAATGGGTGGAATATTCACTGGGGAGGGAAGGGTTTGGGGTCGTACTTCCTGATTTTCATCCCAACTCCATCTCCCTGAAGGGAGGAGGGATTTCTGTCCTTATTTAGTCTGGATTGGAAGTGATGTGGCATCAGTGCATGATGGGGACTTCTAATCTGCAAGGCTAATTTTATTGAAATGAGGGCATAATGAGCATAAGGTTACATTTCAACATTGGAGCTTCCTGCATTTTCCCACCTTTCTTTGTCAGCCTTTAGGCCACTTGTCACCCCAAAATGTGTGACCACTTATCAGCCCAGAGGTTCCTGCTTTTCTGTCTCTGCCCAGGGACCCCTGTTGTTTACATGATGTATGTTTCCCTCCGTTTCGTCTGTGCCCCTCCTTTTTGCTCAATTCCTGCCCTTTGGCCTATATCCCCCTTTCTCTGCTTAGATCTAGTTATCTGCCTGCTCTAATAATGGAATGGTCAGGCAGGCCTGGTCCTGAGACAGGTGAGGTACAGCAGATGGAGGGGGAGAAAGGAGGAGGCTGCCAGAGGCCCCTGCAAAGATGGCAGGAGGAATGGGCTGAGGGCAGCATCTCCTGGACCTGCTTCCTGGGGAATTCTCAGTGTCCAGGGGGCCCTCTTCCAGAGGCATGTACATGTTCCCTTTCCCCTCATAAAATCCAGGGTAAAGGAGCAGGAGATGAGAGGACTTGAGAGAGCAGCTGGGGACACGACTGGAAGGCAGGGGCGGGCAGAGGGCAGAGGGTTCCAGGAGAGGCTGGCAGTGGGGAAGGGAGCCAGCAGATTCCCTCGGCCTGTGTTGGTCCCCCCAGCGTCTCTTTCTCTTTAGAAAACCTAATTGCCTGTAGCTTCCACTCCGACCATCAATTTGATCTGCGCTCAAGGGTACAGCCGAGGTTCACCTTGTTCTGCTTAAATAATGCAGGTAGTGAGGCTATTGACAACCTGTCATCTGCTAGAAAGTGGCTCCGACATGGCCAGATGCCTGGGAGGCCCCCAGGGCCTCTGCCAGCACCAGTCCAGCCAGGTGGCTGAGCGGCCTTCAAGCAGAGGCCGGGCCTGGGGCCTGGTCCAAGGTGGACGGGGGGGAGCTGAGGTCTCCCTGGCCTTTTCCGGAAGGACAGTCTGTTGGGAATCCTAAGAGAAAGTAAGGGCAGGAGCTGCTTGAACAAGAAGCCTGCCTTCTTTCTTGGAGAGGAGGCCCCGCAGGGCTGGGGGCCTGGCTGAGTCATTTCCTATCGGAGGACGTCGGGGGCCTCCCCAGCCCAGCCCGCGCCCCCTTCTCCTGGCCTGGGCGGCGACAGACGAGAGCTTTCTGATGAGTCTGCTGCTCTTCCCTGAGCCTGGCTCGGATTTTTTTTTTTTTTTAATGTTTAAACATTCCCAACAGCATGGCAGGTGCCCGGCTGCCAGGTCACCCCATCGGCTGTTCTGTCATCAGACCTCATGTTTACCCGTCAGACACTGTTTTCCTGACACTCAGCACTCAAAATAATGATCTCGTCGGAGCACCTTCATGAATGATTTATGAGGCTCCACTCAACTTTTGGTGTTAACAGCGAATCAAAGCCCTTCAGCATGGGAGCCGGGTGGCAGCGGGAAGGGCACCCTGGCTGTGGCCTCCAGGCCTCTCAGGGATGCTCAGGGCCCTCTGGCCTATCCTCAGGACTCCTCTCCCCCAGCCCCCGCCCAGCCCTGCGGGAGCCAGCTGGCCACCCAGCAGGCCATGGCACCAGCAGGGAAACGAGCAGGGTTCTAGGAGTGGGGTCTGGGATTGGGACCCCACTGTCACCCTGTGCCCAGTAACCTTGTGGAGAATGTCAGAGCTGAAGCTCCGAGTTCCTGCCAGACCTCCACCACCAACAGCCTCTGTGACCTTGAGCAGGTCACTTGCTTCTCCAAGCCTCGCTCTCCTGTCCATGAAGCCAAGTGGAGCTGGCTCCCCCACAGGGCGGCAGTGAACTTGAGTAAACTCCTGGGGATGTGGTTCCTGGCATGTGCGAATTCAAAACATGGTGGCTATTGTTTTTTTAATTGAAGTACAGTTGATTTACAATGTTGTGTTAGTTTCTGGTTACAGCATAGTGATTCAGTTATACATTCATATATATATATATATTCCTTTCCATATTCTTTTTCAATATAGGTTATTGAATATAGTTCCATGTGGCACACAGTATGACCTTATTGTTAATCTGTTTTGTATAGTAGTTTGTATCTGCTAATCCCAAGCTCCTAATTCATCCCTTCCCCCAGCCCATCCCCTCTGGGAACCATAAGTTTGTTTTCTGTATCTGTGAGTCTGCGTTTATTTTATAAATAAGTTCATTTGTGTCATTTTTCTAGATTCCATGTATAAGTGATATCCTGTGGTATTTTTCTTTCTCTTTCTGGGTTACTTCACTTAGAATGATGATCTCTAGGTCCATCCATGTTGCTGCACGTGGCATTATTTCATTCTTTTTTATGGCTGAGTAGTATTCCGTTGTATACATATACCACAGCTTCTTTATCCAGTTCTCTGTAGATGGACACTTAGGCTGCTATGGTAGTGATTATTATTCACTACATTTACCTCGCCTCTCCTGCCTTTCTTCTCTTAGCTATAAAATGAGAGACTTGAGCTAGGTGGTCCCGACGCCCCCTTGTCCCCCCCCCCCCCAGTATGACACAGGTCTGTGCTTGTTCTGTGAGTGAGTTACAGAAGGGAGGAGGGTGGCCTCACTCTGCTAAGCAGATTCTCAGGGACATTTCTTAACAAACACCACAGTGGAGAGCCTAGGGGTCGGGGTGGAGGCACAGACCCAGCCCCGCCCTCCCAGAGTGCACAGCCGGGAGAACAGCTGTGTATACACACACAGCGCGCGTGCACACACACACACGCACATGCACGCAGCACACACACAGCATCCACAGGCAGCAGGAGGGCTTGCCCGATGCCCACAGAGCTAGTTCAGCACAGAGAACTTAAAAGGCAGGGGCTCCGAGCAGAAGCCGGTCCTCCTCTGTCACCGTCCCATCTGCCCTTCCCCATGGAGGGCTCCCTCAGGAGGAGGGGGGTCAGCCACTCGTGAACACCTGGTTCCAGACGCCAAATTCACGCTTAATAAGTATTGGTCAAACAAACGGAATTTACAGCTATGTATTGAGTTCCAGGGATACAACCGTGAACAGACTGCTCTGGCACAGTTAGCTAAGGCCTCCCACCCAGCCTTGGTTTCTCCTGTAGACTGAAGGGCTGTACACCAGCTGATTAGGTCTTGAACGTGGCCAGCATTCTGTTTTCTGCTGTTCAAAAGTGATGCTGAGCGCCCCCTCCCCCGCCCCGCCCCGCCCAGGGAGCCTGGGAGCAGTGGTCACAGGGAGCAGAGGGACAGACCCAGACCTCGAGGAGGGGAGGCACTCGGAGCCACAGCCCCTGCTCGGACAAGAACTGGCCTCTGCTCCTGGAAGCAGGATTCAGGCCCAGCGTGGAAAGCCTGCGGGTTTTTACTTTCTCCCTAAGCGACGTGGGAGCAGGATGCCAAAAGTGGGCTTTGGTCCCCTTGCGGACCCAGGTGTCCAGGGGACCAGGAAGACCGCCCAGCCCAGGTGCCTGAGCCTGTCCAGGGTGACTGTGAGCAAGGAGGCTGGCTGTGCCTGGCAGTGGAACGTGACAGGCGGCCCAGAGGCAGCCCGGCCACAGACGTGTTCAGCTCACAAACGAGAGCCTGACAGGAGCCGTGTGTGCCTGAAGGCTGGCTCCAGCCTCACCTGTCAGGCGCCTTTCCTTCCCTGCTGCACCGGGCGCCGGGGCAGAGCCAGGGGTACTATCACCTCGGGCTGCCCCTTGCCCCTGCCTCTCCCCACGCTGGCCCTGGCGTGTCCGCCTGGTCCTCACGGCTCTGCCTTAGCCTGTGACCATGCTGACCCGCACCGCTCAGAGCTCGCTGGGGGCTCGTGGAGGGGTGCCTGCCAGGCACGGCCATTCTGACATTTCTGGAGACCGTAGACCATGTGGAGGCTGGACTCCGAGCCAGGCCAGCGCTAAAAGGGCTGGAGCCATCCTGCTGGGACCCTTGGGGGATATGACCATCCTTTGTGGCTTAAGGCATTTCAAAGTCAAAGTTCAGGAAGAGTGGAAGGCGGTGGGAGTGATATCTGGGCCTGCAGAAGCAGAGATTCCCAGCTCCTTGTCCCCGGACTGCTCTGTTCCCCCAAACAGCCTGTAATTTTTGTTGATCATTCCACAAGCACCAGCCTTGTCTCCCCCTCCAAGTGTATGTTTCCTGAAGAAGGGGACCCCAGCTGAGAAATCTTTATGTCCCCCTCCCCGCCATGGCGTCAGCAGGTGCCCACCCAGACCCATGACCTAGGAGAGAAGGGGCATGAAGACACTGGGCAACTGTGTCTAATCCACGGATAACCTGGGGGGCCGGGTGTGGACTCTGGTGTCTAGCCATGCAGCCAGCTTTTCCCCCTCAGAACTGGAAAACAGAGCCCAGCCCCAGAGTCCTAGCTGATGCTCTGCTAACGTCTTGTTACTCTGCTCATTTAGTCAAGACCCTCTGTGTGCACAGCACCGTGCTGGGATGGACAGACCAGAAGGCAGAAGGGTCCCGAGCAGTGAGTGTGGGCTGAAAGACAGTCAGCCCTGGCTGGTCCCAAAGCACACAGGAGGGGCCCCAGCCCAGCCCAGGGTGACCCCTGGAGCTGGTCCAGCCAGAGTGGCGATTTAGAGAACTGGAGGCTTGTATGATATGGTCCTTGCCCAGAAAGAGGTGGTGACAAACTGGGGACAAGTTAAATAGAACAAAGTGGAGCTCCGTTGCCAAGCAGTTAATGGGAGCCCAGCACCAGAAAGCACGTGATTTAGTGCTCGATGAATCATACCCAGCGCGCTGGCTTTCAGCTGGCAGGGGAGCAGCAGATGGCAGGGGCAGGCTGGACCTGGAGGTGGGCGGACAGAGAGGCCACATTAGCAGGAGAAGTGGCCACAGAAGCAAGAGCCCGAGGCCAGAAGGTTCAGGCCACGTGGGCGAGCAGTCTGGCTGGAAGGGATGAGCTGGGGGGTGGAAGCGCCTTTCCAGCCCTGAGCTGGCCCATCTGCCCCCTCCAGTCCTCCCAGAGGGCCTTGGGGGCTCATCCTGCTTCCCCGACCCCTCCCTTCATAGCTCTGCCGTGAGCACCCCCTTCTAGCCGAAGTCACCTATTCATGCCTGTTTTCTCCTGCTCACACAAAACCAGACCCCAGAGACAAACAGGGAGACATAAAAAGGAGAAAAGATGAAGATTCATTGACGCCAGAACCGACTCCGTTCTGGAAAATTGAAATATTTTGCACGTAATGACAATGGAGGCACAGCACGACCTTCCCGGAGTAACTTCCCAGATATATGACAGTGACAACAGCCGCCCATTGGCGCTGACACATCGAAGGCTCCCCAAAGCCACCACTTAAAAAATGCCTCCCGTGTTATTAACATTCCTCACTTGGAGATGTTTATGGCTCATCACTGTTATCAACGGTAACAAATTTCCAGAACTATAAATGACACCACCCCCAGAGACAGCCCCGGAACAATCTGCCATCAACCTGCCCGTTCCCGGCTAGACCGTGACCATCACATCAGGCTTATCTGACGGGCCCCACTGCCACCCGATCTCACACCCTCCTCACTCACCTTGAACCCTGGAAGCCTGGGCCCGGCTGCATTTGCTTCCCCGGGGCCGTCAGGTGCTATTGACACTGCTGGAGGATACTGGGGGGAGGAGGGGAGGCGGTGGGTCTTCCATTCAGGATGAGGGCTCTGAGCCAGCGCAGGTGTTACACTTCCTGACTGCTACTGTCTTTCCACTGCATAGCCCCACTCTGCACACCTGCAAAGATCAGACCCTCTTCCTCATTCATTCACTCATTCACTCATCCACCCATGCGGCAAGTTGTTTTCTGAAATGATTGCAGTGCTGCATGTCTGACCATGCCATGCCCAGGATGTGGTCCAGTGACTTCCCATCCTGAAGGATGTGAGCAATGCCAGGCAGAGAGGCAGCCTCAGAACCTGGGATGTCAGAGCCCATGGCGTTCCAGTCCCCACTCCGGGAGCAGCTTGTGGGAGTCAAAGAAGCTGGCCTCACCCAGGAATGGCAAAGCAGACCTTCTACGCCACCAAAGTCCTCCCAGTGGCTGGTGCTATAAACTGCCCCCAGAGACAAACAGGGAGCATATGGTGTGAAGACGGTGAGCTCAGGCTTTGGAACAGTCTGCCTGGGTGTGGATATGACCAAACACTGACTAGCCACAATCTTCTGAACATCAGTTTTCTTAGCTGTGCAATGGGACTAAAAACATTCTCAGAGTTGTTAATGAGGTCAGATGGAATAATGCCTGTCAAGGATGCAGTACATTTCTTGGCTCAAAGTAAATTCTCAGTAGACGAAGATCATCACTAATTTTAGGGATTTTTCTCCATCTGCATTTGGACTTTAGTCTTCCTAGAAAGACAGAAGCCCCTGTGAGAGGTTGGAGTGGCATCACCATTTGGAGAGACTGTGTTTGACGAGAGAAGAGATGAAAGGTCACTTTGGAGAAGGGAGAGACACAGGGAGGAGGCAGCCTGCTCAAAGGGGCGGGTGGCATTGCCGCCTCCTGGCCATGGCCAGCCCTGCCCAGTTTGGCCACCAGGCAGTAGCCTCAGGCCAGTCATTTGCACATCCGCAGCCTTGGTTTCTCCATTTTGCCAAGCAGGCCTCCTCAGTTTGTCCCTCCCCCCTGGCACCTACAAGAGGTATTTGTGGGACGGGATTTGACAGCTATTGGAACAGGATTGCTGGGAAAATATCTAGCAAGATAATGAATGTGAGAGGGCTTTGAAAATACCCAGTGTTTTGTAAATGTAGGAGATTATTATTCCCATTTACCACCCTTTTAAAGGGATGTTTTCCTTCAATTCAGCCAAATTTAACTTGGATAATGAAGAGCCAAGCCTGGGCATCCCCAGCTATAATTTTCCTGCTTCCTTGTGCCTCTGAATATTAAAACACAAAGGCTCCCATTGCCGCGAGAAACCCAAACAGCAGCACATGAGAGGCGCGCCTGCACAAGCAGAATTCGAAGTGATATTTCAAGCGGGGCGTTCTGTTTATATAAACCTGGAGAGCACTAGGATGTCAGCAGAACTTTGAAATTAAAATTGCTCTTTTTTTCATACACTTCTCACTCTGTTATTGAGCCTGTGTCTTCAGGTAATAGGAGGTCAGAAACCATTTGGGTTTACATTATAATGTTAGAAATGCTAAGAGATGAGGCAGGGAGGTGTCTCAAATGGTTGCATAAGGGGTCAGCCCAGTTCCAGGCTGTTAAAGGGACAACCTCTGGGGGCGCTGTCCGTAGTGCTGAAAATGAAGGCATGGCCCCAGGCTGTGATGGGAGGGAGTCCTTGTTGCTCCTTAGAATCCTGGAGGAAGGGAGGGGTGGCCCTGGGGAGGCCAAGCCCCTTAAGCTGGTGGGGGTGGGGCACTAGCTGGCAGGGGGAGAAGCATGAAGGGGAGGGGAGACGGGGCCACCAGAGTGACAGCTGCAGTAGAAATAAGAAGAGGGAGGTGAGCGCAGAAGCTGGAGGAACTGGAAAATAAAGTAATAAAATAGAGAGATATACCCGGTGACAGCGGGGAGATAAATGGAGCAAGTTATACAAAGGGTTCATTTTTGTGCAAATATTTGGGGCTCTATAAAATGAGGCTGTTTATTATAAATCTGTCTCTCGAATAAGTCTTGCCATCCCACAGGTGTCAGCAGCAGTGAAGTTTTCCCTCTAAGGCACAGAGGATTGAGCTCTCAGGGTAAATGTGGCTGCAACTGCTCTTTCTGTTTTATAAATAGTCCTTCCCACGGGGAAGTGTGGCTGTTAGGAGCCAGGAGAAGGGGCAGGCATGAGGCCCGGGCTTCCTGCGGGCTCAGCTGCGGGCTGCTTTGGTGGCCTTGACCTCTGTTTCCAGCCAGAAGGCTGATGGGTCTGTGTGGTGACCTGGAATCCAGGCGACCGAGAACATGGGTCATGGAGGGCCCGCCTTGGCTGTGGAGTCTCTAGATTCTGTCTTTAAATATCCAGAAGGGGTGTCTACTTGGACCCTCTCCACCTCCGATGGGCGAGGAGGTGACAACACAAAAGTGTGGCAGCAGTCAACTGATGCAAGAGGAAAACTTCAAGGGGTTATCAACCTCCTCTTTATAGACTTTTGAAAGTATAGGCATCCTTCTCCCTGATGGGGATCAAGGAAATCCATTCTGGAACCTCGGGAAGGGTGGGGAGACATCAGGAGCTTGGGGAAATTCCTGGGAGGACCTGAGTCCACCCTCAGCTCCTCAGTCCAGCCTATCAGCAGAGCAAGTAAGGCCTCAGAGCTGACTGGTTGTCAGATCTTGGGGTGGCACCTTCCCCTGATGATCAGGCACTCAGAGACCCAGGAGGACACAGGCAGGGGTGGTGACTGTCCCCCTGGTAGTGTTCATCCTGAAAATGTCGGTCAGTACGTGCATGCACACGCGCGCACACACACACACACTATTTAAGATGTCTAAGGCACTTATTTCCAAAGAACCAAAATCTGTGTTCCTCAGAGAAATTTACTCTTAGGTCTGAAGTCTTCTTAATTGTGAAATAGTCCAACAAGAGGAGAGCCAAGAGTTTCCACCATTCTCCCACCCAGTGTAGGAACCCAGCTGGTCAGAGCGAAACAAGGTTGCTCTGAGTTCAAGGTCTTGTATCTCTAACATGAAACTGTGACCAGAAGCAGATTGCCTCGGTTCCCTGAGCCCATCTCCTCAGCTGTGAAGTGGAGTTCAGTGAGGAAGGCATATGAAGCCTGCAGCCCAGAGCCTGGCCCAGATAAACATTTGCTCTCACTAGCACTGGCCAGGCAAGAACTCAGCCCTACCCCATGCTACAGAGTAGGTGTTCCTGAATTGTTCAGATGGACCTGAGGCTGCTTGCAAGATGTGGGGCTCCCCGAGCAGCCAGGCATTGCTCCATTGTAGCACCAACGGGATCAGCACCATCATCCCTCACTGTCTTCTAAGCTAACCTTCATCTTATCAGACTGTACAGTTGACACATCATCCATCTGCCCCACTGGACCCTGTGGGGCACAGGGACTCTCTTTTCTATCTCAACACTTTCAGCACCTGGCACATAGTAACTCAGGAAAGCATTAGCTGAGCAGTAAATAGGAAGATGGCATCTCAGCCCAAGTTGCCTCTCAGTCCTAAGCAGCTCCCCCCGCCCAGAGAGGACCATTTCTGGTGGTGGGGGTAGCCCTCTCCTCCCAGTTCTGCGGCCCCCTCTCATCCTGCTCTGTGTGTGGCTCCAGACTCAGAGCTCCGCGCCTTTGGAAGTGACGTCCGGCTTTCTCTCTGCCCTGGGACCTGGCTTTATGCTGTTCATGTTCCCCTCATTTTCAAGGCTTTGGCTGGAAATTTGGCTTCTCATGGTTGATCCCAGTTGGTTCCGATGATATTTTATAGCGCCTTCCTAATTTACTGCCTTTTTATGGCTATAGTAAAAGGCCACACGTCAGGGAACGCCATCAAACAGGAAGAAGCGTCTCCTCTCCTTGTCAGCTCAAGTTGGGCATCGTAATTTACGGGGAAACCTTGTGGCTTAGGGTGTTTACCTCCCACGGAACCAGTTTCTTCTCCCATTATGAGAATGAGATAATTAAAATACTTCCCTCTTCCTTTGATACTGAATTAGATTTGCTCAGCCCAATTGCAAATGTCGGTTCAAAAGCTATTATGTTATTTGGGCTCCAATTTAGAGCCATCCATTTCTTCTAGAAAGGGTTTTATTTTCCTGTCTCTTCACCTGATCCTGGATTAGGCATCAGGAAGAGAAATAAAGGATTCAGTCAAATTTGCTTAGGAAATTTGCATCTCAAGCTGATGCAGACAGTGGCTGCGGATTTTAGGGAGCCTGGAGCTGAGGGAGCAACTGAGGCTGTGTGCTGCAACCCTCCCCAGCCCCCCAAAGCAGCGGGCTTCGCTGCATGAAGAGGTGGGCTGTGAGAGCTGGTTCTCTGGGAGGAAAGCCACAATTCAGCCTCTCCCCTCCGCCCAGCCTTCTATCATCTCTACCAAATGATGCCAAGCAAGATATTCCCACCCCAGGGATATTGCCCCAGCTCAGACTGGCTTGAGGAATCTGCCAGCAATAAGGAATCTGATGTCACCTACAAGGAAGGTCGGAGAGAGTGTGGGCTTAGGGTTAGCTTCGTGCTCCTGCTGGCAGCAGGATGACTGCAGCAAGTTCAAGTTCACGTCTACCCACAAATGTGCTGGAAGGGAAAAAAGGATGGGGTCTCCTGCAGCAGCTGCCGGTGAGAAACCCTCTCCTGGAAACTCTCACACTCCTCTTGCCTTGTTAGCTGGAACTGGGTCATATACTCATTCATAACAATCCGCATTGAGGGGAGTGGGAAAGCACTTGGCTGGTAGGGCCCATCCTGCCCCCACTTTGGCCCCTCCCCCAGGCTCATGGTGGCTGGCTATGCTGGGGAGGAATGGATTTTGGTGGGGAATAAATGCCAGTCGATAACCCAGCAGCATCCACTGTAAAGCTCCTTAACACTCATTAACCGTTAAACACAAGGAAATGTACGTGTAAGAAACCAAAAGTAACACTCAAACAAACCCCAGAACAGACCAGAACTAGCCCTAGCACTGCTAAGTTCCCTCTAAGGAAGTCTGACTCTCCTGCATCCCTTTTGGAGTCTTGAAAGTTGAACAACGTGGCACCTGGAGAGTGGGCTGGACCTGGGGTCACTGTGTAGCCCAGGGACTCTCAGTCAGGGCCAGTTTTGCTCTCCAGGGGACATTTGGCAATGTCTGGAGACATTTTTGGTTGTCACCATTCTGAGATGCTCCTGACTTGAGTCTTGGAGGCCAGGGATGCTGCTAAAATATTTTCCAGTGCACAGGACAGCTCTCCATAACAAAGAATTCTCCAGTCCCCGATGTCTCCACTTGTGAGGTTGAGAAACTGTATTTAAATGCGGCTTGCATCCAGATATTCCCATGCTGCTTTGCTCCCTGGGGGAAGGGAGAAAGGAGGATGGCTTCCCAACTAGACATGACAGGAAGCTGGGAAACACAGAACCAGTCATCACCCTCTCTT
Organism: Camelus dromedarius; assembly: GCF_036321535.1. Lineage (NCBI taxonomy): Eukaryota > Metazoa > Chordata > Mammalia > Artiodactyla > Camelidae > Camelus > Camelus dromedarius. The sequence continues at coordinate 66,073,140 of NC_087449.1, read as the reverse complement.
TCCCCTTCTCCCACAGACCTTTCTCTTGCCTCTGGCAAAAAAAAAAAAAAAAAAAAAAAAAAAAAGAATATATTTCACTCAGCCTTGTTTCACATGAGTATCTCCCTGGGAGACTATAAACATCTGGAGAGCAGGGCCCTGTTTAGCCTCCCTGTAGCCATGCCCAGCCCTCACCTGGTAGGTACTCCATAAATGGAAGGAGAGAGGTAAAAGCGAGGAGAGAGGGGGTGGGAGGGAAGGTCTGGGACTGAGAAGAGAAGATGATTTAGAGCCTGAGGCCCTCCAGGCAAACCTTGGCTGGGGCTGAGATCAGCTCATTCTCAGCCAGGGAACAAAGACATTCAAGAGCTGGTCAGAGAGATTCAAAGGTTTTGCTTAAGAAATTGAACCTGACTGTACAGACCAAGCCAAAGTGTCCCTGGACAAGAGAAGGTGGGAAGGAGAGATGCGGAGGTGGGAAGGTCAGAGGAGGCACCCTGAGGACAGATGCAAGATGAATGGGGCTGGAGAAGGTGAAGCGGGAGGGAAGCGAAGCAGCCAGAGAAAGGTCAGGGTCAGAAATGGATTCTGTCAAGTTCCGTCTCATGATGGGAAGAGCAGGACCAGTGGAGGAAGCAAAAATCCACAAGAGGCAGCGGAGCCCTGACTCGGGCTGGAGGACCAACGGGGCAGGGCAGGGGCCGACCAAGGGAACGAGGCTCTCTACAGGGGCGGCCAGAGGGAGATGGCCATGAGGAGAGGGGCTGCCGGTCCAAGAGCAGCCAAGGGCTCTGCGAGGACCACCACGGCGGGCCCTGGAGAGCCCCAGGGCCCTTTCATTTCCGAGTGACAGACCACAGCCAGAATCTCTTGTCACTGTCACCTGTCAGCATCAGAATCTTCATCGGGGGCTGCGGTCTTGGGTGCCAGGAATTTTTCAGTCACTCCAGAGACACTTGCTGAGCCAGGTGGCAGCTTGAGAAGGTGGCGAGAGAGACGGTGCATCAGGCTTTGGGGCCAATCTCCTGTATTAAAATTGCTAGAAGCCCGGGTCAACCTTGTGGCAACACTGCTGTGTAGAGATGCTCTCCTCAAAGAGGATAAGAAACTAAGAGATTAATTTCCTGTCAGGTGCCTCTGCCCAGTAGTGACAGCTCCACACCCTCCATCCACAGGAATGTATTTAACAAGGGGAGAGGGGGTGGGGTGGGGGTGCCACGTGCTGTGCTGGCCCTTCTGGAAGCCTCCTGGAAAAGGCAGGGGATGTCTGTGCCATTAAGTAACAAGGGGAGCGGGCAGGAAGCTGGCCGTGGATGGGACCGTCACTTCTGAGAAGGTCACTTTGATTTTTCACTTGGCCGCGGTTTGTTGCAAAATTCCAGGCACCAGTTCAGCTCTGCCACATCTTGGCGCCTCTGCGCCTCTAGAGGGAATATGCTAAGGACAAAGCAAGGCACCTTCTGCGGGGTGACTTCGTGTGACATTAGAGTCATGTAAAGCTTTGGTTTTACAGAAGCAGCTGTCAAATAGGAAGTTATTTGCCTCTGAAGACGCACTGCAAAGACCTGCCTCTTTCAGTTATGACCGTGGAGGTGTGGGAGGCAGAGGGGCAGAGACTGGTTTCCTTGTGATTGGTTCGTCAGTGACTGAGTGGCTTCTACTTGCTGGGAACTGAGGTGGGGGTCCCTTTGTTATTTTCTCATTGGATTCCCACCACGACCCTGTCAGGAAGGCGGGGTGATTGCTGTTTTGCAGGTGAGGGATATGAGGCTGAGAGAGGTTAAGTAACTTGCCCAAGATCACACAGCATTTAAAGTGGCCCAGGTGGGGTTTGAGCCAAGATCTGATTCCAAATCCAAGTTCCTTCTATCATCTGGCTGATGGCAAGATAACAGATTGCACTTTTTCTATCTTAATTTAACTCCAAAATTAATAACCTGCTACTGAAACCAGCTGACTTAATTATAACCCATCTTTTATGTCTTCAGTCAACAAATAGCCAACAAAACAAAATTTTTATCAGAACAAGACTTGAGCAAGGTAAACTTTGGTAACTTTCTTACTAATGGGGAAAATGGTATGTTTCACCTGTGCTGAGTCTTGGCTGCCGGTATAAGCCTTTCCAGGTGATTTGATCTCAAAATGTGAAGGTTTTTCTTTCACTGAGAGACTGAATCTTAAGTTCAAGGTGGAGGCTCCTTCAGCATTAGGATGCTCCTGGACTGCGTTGCTTATCAGCAGATATTAACCAAGCCCAGCTCGGGGCCAGGCACCAGCTGGACCCCGGGGGGAGCAGACAGACCCAGAGCCGCCCTCGTGGAAGGTGGCCCTCCCCGGGTCCAACGCTCTGCTCTCAGGCTGAACTTCCATTTCATCTTCTAGAGGCTTTCTTCCTGACTGCTCCCCAAGGGCCTGAGCTGCCCTAGGCTCTTCCTTCCACACCTCCCTGTGCCTAAATCCTTGCTTCCCCAGACCTTCTGATGGCTAGATTCTCAGCATTTCTGGCCCAGCCCCAGGTCAACTCCTCAGAGGGAGTTTCCTGACCAAATTCCCCAGCCACCCTCACCCATCCACCAGCCACCCTCTCGCATCACTGGGTCTTTTTTTATGCGCATAGCACCCGGCACTCTTCAAAGGCACCGCTCCTTTCTTCGAATATTTCTAGTTTATCTTTCCCGTGCTTTTTGAGAGCAAGACACTTAGTCTTGTCTCCCGTGGACTCCAAACCAGGACCAGCTCTGGGCAGGTCATGACTCTTGTTAGACATATGTTGAAGGAGTGAGTAAATGAAGGCGTGAACACACTGAAGTGAGCACTGAGGTCGCCCCATTCTGTAGAGAGAGAAGCTGTTCCTCTCGGGATGGAACTCCCCTGGGGCACCCAGCTGGGGACTGGGGGAGCTGGGGCCTCCTCCTCTCACAGTAACTGGAGAGGAGCCGTGTCTTCTGTGGGCTCCAAGGACGTGCATCCTTTGCCCTAGACAGCAAGGAAGCCTGAATAAACTGCTAAGAAAGGCAACTTGCTCCTGTAAGTCGGAAACCCTGGATCAGAAGAGGCACTTTTTCAGCTTTTGCCTTGTAGCCTCCCCCTCCCGGCAGCTTTCTTCGTAAGGAGCCACTGGCTTGGCTTACCTGCAACCACCAGAATTAATTGCCGTCCCTGGGCAGCTAACGCCTCTTAATGGCTCCATAGCAACGGTGTTCACGGACGCCAGCCAGTGTTTTTCTAAAGGGACTCCATCCCTCACGCAAAATAGAACATTTTGAGTGAAATTTAAACACAGTTTTTGAACCGCGCTGTTCTGATTTCTTCACACTTCACAAATGCTTTCTTTGCAAACATGGGCGTCCCAGTCTCCCTGGGCGGGTGCCAGGTTCCTCAGCCCAGCGTCTGTCTTCTCAGCTTCAAGGAAGCCGTGAGTCCTAAAAACAAACGAGGAGAGGGAGCCGCGGGCCTCACAACTGACTCTGTGTGTGTGTGTGTGTGTGTGTGTGTGTGGTATGTGATATGTGTGTGTGGTGTGTGTATATATGTGTGATGTGGGGGGGGTGTGCGGGTGGGGGTGTATGTAGTGTGTGGTGTGTATGGGGGTGTGTGTGCACCCCCAGCAGTGATGGCCTTGTTTGTCCATTGGCAATGGTGACCCAGAACTCTGCTTCGAGATTTCTGGGACCCCCTGAGCTGATAGGGAAAGGGTGACCACGGTTTAGTGTGACAGTCCAAAGGCCAAGGTGGGGTGGGGGGTTGTGTAGAGGTGGGCACAAGTCGGCAGGTGTGGCTCTGCTTTCACGTTGAAAGGAAGAGGCAAATCCGCTCACATGCAGAAGTAGCCAGAAGGCCGGCATCTGCCCCAGCAATGGCAGGAGCGATGAGGGACAGGGTAGCAGCGGCGGTGGGTGCCTGAGCCACACCACTGACGTGCTCGCTCTGCCCCGAGGGCGCAGCCGGCCCCAGCACACGGGGCTCTCCCGCCCCCAACCAGCCCAGGCTGCGCATCCCCACCCGCCACCACCCCAGGGGCAGATGTGGTCAACCAGCCGTTGAGTCAGTCAACACCTGTTGGCCGCCCACCAGGGGCTGACTTTCCTTCTGTCGCAGACTCTGCTCTCAGGAAGCCTGGTGTTTATTTGCTTTAAACTGAGGTATAGTTGATTTATAACATTATATAAGTTTCAGGTGTACAACATAGTGATTCACAATTTTTAAAGATTATACTCCATTTATAGTTATTGTAAAATACTGGCTGTATTCCCTGTGCTGAACAATATATTCTTGTAACTTATTTATTTTTATCATAGTAGTTGGTACCTCTTAATCCCCTCCCCCTATTTTGCCCCCACTCCTCCCCCCACCAATAACCACTAGCTTGTCCTCTGTATCTGTGAGTCTGGTGCTTTTTTGGTACAGTCACTAGTTTGTTGGTGTTTTAGGTTTCACGTATAAGTGAGAACATGCAGTGTTTGTCTTTCTCCGTCTGACTTATTTCACTGAGCAGAATGCCCTCCAAGCCCATCCATGTTGGTGCAGATAAGCCTGGTGTCCAGAGTGTAGACTCAGCCTGAAGATCAGAGAGAGGGGGCAGGACCAGCTGCAAGAGGCAGAGGGCCGTGGGGAGGGTGTAGCTCAAGTGGTAGAGCGCATGCTCAGCATGCATGAGGTCCTGGGTTCGATTCCCAGTACCACCTCCAAACATAAATAAATAAGATAAACCTAGTTACCTCCCCCTCCCCCCAAAAAGAGGTAGAGGGCTGCTCTGGGAGTCCAGAGTTATTTTTGGTTGGAAGGTTTAGGGGAAGCTTCAAGGACAGTGTGGCGTCAGTGCAGGGTCACCAGTGGGTGGAGTGGGAACTTGCTGAGATGGGCGGGAACCCTGTTCCTCGGGAGCAGAGTGGGCAGAGCGGGCCCGAGGACTGACCCAGAGGATGTGAGGATGGTACTCGGGAGATCTGGCCGATGGTGGAGGCCTTGTTGTCCGGAGTGAGTTGAATTCACGGGAAATGAGGAGCCAATGCAGCTTAGCAGCGGACGGCGCCATCAGAGCTGGGTTTTGGGGAAATGGCTCTGAGAGTCAGATGGGAGGGACTGGCTCTGAGGCACGGAGACAGCTGGAAGGCTTTGCCAGGTTGCATGGGTCAGGCGATGAGGACCAGAGCAGGGCAGGGGTCTCGGGGGCAGAGAGAAAAGCCTCGCCCTGCCCACGTTTCTGCCTTCCCTCTGCTCCACCGGCATTAGCGGTGCCTCAGACTGGAGCACCCTGGGAGCCGTGGACCTGCCATCATGCTCGTGTTTCCCAGGTCTGTGGTTCCATTCTGCCCCCACTGACAGATGTGCGTCCTGGTCTCTAAGGACGATGCGTAGGGATGCCCAGAGGAAGCTGGAGGGCCCCAGGACTCTCTATCAAGCCATCCAAAGAGGGACGGGGGTCCTCAGCACCCTGTGGGCCACAGCCCTCTGCCTCAAGGTGCCTTTAGCATCTGCCAGGAGAGGGGACGATTCCAGGAGCTGTGGAGGGGATGCGCTCACTTTCCTGTGCTGTGTGCCAGGGGCCAGCACCATTGGTCAGGCCCACCGCCTGGCTGCCGCCGGTGGTCTCAGGACGCGGCTGCCGAGATCAGGTCCTAATGGATGCTGGGATTCAGGGTGCCGGGGCCCTGCGGGTTTGGGGGACAAGTTGGCATTGCTTGCAAGGGACAAGTTGGCATCTCTGGAGAGCGGGGTGCCCCGCCGCAGCAGCTCTGCAGAGAAGGTGGCCGCAGTTCGCCTCTGTCCTTAATACGGCAGGCCCAGTTATCACCCCAGGAGGCTCACAGGTTATCAGCGAGCTCCAGGAGCCACTGGAGAAAGAAGGAAGATAAAGAGGACTCTAAAAAGAAAATAACAAAAAGAAAAACTGTAATTTCTAATCCAAACCTCGCCCTGCCGTGGCTTTGTTAACCCCCAGTCACTCTTTCAAGACATAAACTGTTGAGTGCCACAATTACTTCAGTGATTACACTTTATCTTGTCCCACCAAGGTATTAAAGAGGAACTGGGGAACACATTAAAAAAACATACGGCCCAATTTAATCATGATTCCCTCTAAAACAATTGCCCGAATCTCCCCGTCACAGTTGCCAGGGCATGAAAATCCCATAGATGCTTGAAGGGCCAGGCGCCAGTCGTCCCCCGCTGCCCCCACGGTGGCCCGTGCATCAGTCAAGGGAGAGCTTTGGGGTTTATGTCTTTACCAGGATTTAGTGGAGGGGCTCCCCAGACGCTCCCGCACAACACGGGAGGGTGGCCCAGGTCCCAGCGACCTGGACTTCCCTGCTTAGAGCACTTGCCCCGCCCCCACTACCACCAGGAGGACGCTGAATGAGCCCACTGAGATCTCGGGAGCCTAGTCACTTCGCGGTTGCAAAAGGGGACGGTGGCCGGAAGCCAGCCTGACTGTGAGGGCCACGCTGGTGAACAGCAGCCCACTCTGCCCCTCTGCACATCCTCTCTGCACAGCAAGGGAATGCTTCAGGAGCATCTGAACCCCTGGAAGTGGGCAGAGCTGGGATGCCGGCAGAGTGGGGGAGTGGGGCTCCCTGACCTCACTTTTTCCCTGTCCCCTGGGAGACACTAGACAAGCTATGTCCTCTTTTGGCTCAGTTTTCCCAGTTGGAAATGGAAGTAGGTGGATAAGTTGGCCGGGATGACCCCCAAGTTCCCCCGACCTCTATCACCCCCTGTTCTAAGAGGACTATCCAGGCAAGCTTAGGAGGCCTATGATTTGCAGGACCCTTGAGGATCTTTCCTGCACAGATTAAAATACGTACAGCATCCAGATGAGGAGGTGAGCGGTGATTATTAGGGAAGAGTTTGAGAGGCCCGGGGCTCCCCAAGGACCTGCCAGTCACCTGACACCTGTACCATGCGCCTGAGGACTAGACGTGACCCCGGTGGTCCAGGCGAATCCCACACAGTCCAGCGATGTGGCAGGATGGGGGTGGGGCAGGTATCTCTTTGAATTCATGGACACTTACATGACAAAATATTTGTCGAGAGGTGTGGTTTTGTTTCCTTCCAGCACTTAGAAGATAGGTGAGAATTGTCTCAGAGATCTGGACAAGAATGACTAGGGTTCATGCATCCAAACCCCGCCGATGGCTTGAGTGTTGTAAAGATGCTTCTTCAATGTTTGAAAAGAATTCCTCAACTTTGCCTCGGTGGGCTCCCAGCAAAAATTATACTTCCCAAATAAGCAATGTCTGAATTAATTTGATTTTGTCCCAAGTTCTGTGAGGTCTTAGAGAAACTTTATCTGTAGCAAAGTTGTGAGACAAAGTAACGTTGGTTTGAGAGGTCAGTCGTGAGTAAACCTGGCAGGTCTGAAGGTTTACTATGTGCCAGGCACTGTTCAAACGCCTTATCTCATTCGGTCTTCACAAGAGCTTCCTTGGGTGGGTATTATTATTCTCTCCATTTTACAGATGAGAAAACTGAGGCACAGAGGTGTGCTTGCCTGAGGCTCGCAGCTGGGAAGCAGTGGAACCCAGACTCAAGCCCAGATGGCTGAATCCAGAGCACAGCTCTGGACCACCCTGCTCCCCATCACTTTCCGCATCAGACAGACCTAGGCTCAGGAGGGGGCTGTGCGGGCTGCTTAATTCTCACTTTATGTTCCTTAGGTGGAAAGTAGAGATGATGACAACCAGTCCCACCTCGTGGGGGTCAAATGTGCTGAGGTCTGTGGAGCACTCAGCACCCAGCACCAGAACACACAGGTGCTGAATAGATGGTAGCTCTCAGTAACCATGGTGATAGTGGTTGTTGTGGTAACCAGAGGACAGTCTGAATCATGTCGTGGAGACAGTACTGGCTTAGCAAAAGGAAGACAGATGGTCCGTTTAGGAGTTAGGGCTCTTGGTTGATGCAACAGAAAATTCAACTTGAACTGGCTTCAGGATACGAGGAGATTTGGGGGTTTGAGTTACTGAAAAGTCTCGAGGTATCTGGCTTCAGGCGTGTCTGGATCCAGGGGTTCAACCAATGGTGTGGAGGCTTATGGCTTCCTTCCCTCAGCTCTGCCTCCTCCATGTGGCTCCCTTGCTGGGCTCCATGTGCTGGCAAGAGGTGGCTTCCAAGAGCTCTAGGCTTCACCATCCCAGATTCAGGTCCAGCAGGAAACAGCGTCCCTGCCCCCCAGGGTCTCCAGCCAAGTCCAGGGATTAACTCTGATTGCCTCTGGTTGGGGCTCGTAGCCAATCACCATAGCCCAGAGAACGGAGGGCCCTGATTGGCCAGCCTGAGTCACATGCTCCGTCTTTGGACCTAGTCGAGGAGGACTGGTTTGTTCCCTAAAGAACGTTTGGATCCTCTTACCATAAGAGCACCAAATGCACTGGAGTCACATCCAGCTCTGCCTCCCGTTAACCGGGTGGCAGAGAGCAGATCACATGGCACCTCAGTCAGAGGGGGCTCGTGTGGCCGGTGGGGGTGCTGGTCCAGCTTCCTCCAGAGCTGTTGTGAGGAGCAGATGGACAGGAAAGGTTCCAGAGCACATCAGTCACTCTGGAGACGCCTGGATGACTGTTTGGGGCCATTGGCATCTGATGGGGCTGACTCACTGCCTAATGGGGCAGGGCTCTGAGCAGGCACAGCCGCCCGGGAGCAAGACGAAGGTGCCCGTCCTTGGAGAGGGAGGGGCAGGGATGGGAGGGCAGCGGCTTGGCCTCCAGCCTCCCAGGAGGACATGGCCAGTCTAAGCCACAGGCAGGGCCTCTCTGAGGCTGGTGAGAGGGCGTGGTGTGGCCCGTGGATTTGGCTCCTGGGAGAGGAGAGGAGAGGAGGATGGGGAGTGGGGCTGCAGCCCTCTGACAGCTAATCACCAGGTGCCTTGCCGCCGGCCCTAGCTGCCTCCCCCATCCTGCGGGGCCAGGGCTGTACACCCCCAGCACAGTTCATTCCATCCCGAGCGCTGCGTCCCAGCAGAAGGTCCAAGGCTTCTCATCCCAGGGCTGTTTTGAGCACTCTTGCCGTGATTTCTAACGTCAAAAATGAGTTCAAGGTGAGAGCAGACGACAAACAGGAGACAAACCAGCGATCTCATCCCTGCTCAGTCTCCGCCAACAGCAGGGCGACAGCCCCCTGTATCCCTGGCAAGTGCCTGGCAAGCAGGTAACACAGGCAATGAACCCCACGTCGACACTCCCAGCCTGGAGCTGGCCCAGTAGGGGCACTGAGATTCATGGTCCCTCCTGGGTCTGGGTACCAGAGAGAGATGGCCCCCGACATCCTGACCTCCTTCCGTAACTCCTTACACATCAGCCATCCGGGAACTAATGTCGCCCATTTAAAGAAACGATTTCTATTTTTCAGCACATGTCTCCCTGGGGATAATGAGTCTCATATGTTAACGGCCTGCTGTGCAGAGTTTGTGCTAAAATTACTTCCCTGAGCTCCAGGTGGGGACCCACAGTCTCAATATTCGGGGATCTGGAGAGAAAAAAACCATCCATTCACCTTCTCCTTTTTCTGACTTGAAAGACTTGAATCACGTTTCTTCCCAGCTTTGTCTTTCTGGACAGAAAAATCCTTATCACACTTTCCCCCAGGGCCACCCAGCCCTCCTCCTCGGATCCCAGCCTCGCCCCGGCACTCACTAGGCCAGATCAAGATTTGTGATGAAGAGCCCCCCGCCGCCCCCACCCTGCAGCGCACCTCCACCTCCCGTCAGTGTGCCCCGTCTCCAGGCATGGTGCTTCCTGGCCCCAGCAACAACTTTGGACAGTGGCTTCCGGGAACCCCAGGGGGCTCCCTGAGTTAACCAGGGGCAACTCAAGCCCGCCAGCCTCCACGAGCAATTTGTTTTACTTTTCCCGAGTGCCTTGCTCTGCGCCTCACCCACCCTGGGCTCCATCTGTCACTTTGCACCCACTAAATACGACCTCACGAGATCCTCTCGAGACTGATCACAAATGACTTGGCGCTTCGTCGCCCACGGAAGTTTAGTGTCCTCTGCAAACGTGGAGATTTTATTGTGCATTTCTTCCCCCAGATCATTTATAACAGTTTTAAGTCAGGCAAGGCCTGGCCCTGAGCCTGCATGAATCTCATGGCTTCCACGTGTCCGTCCAGAAACGTGTCTGTACACCTGCCCCACAGGTGCGCTGGGGCCACAGGGTCTTGCTTCAGGATTAAACATTCTCCCCAGCGGCATCCATCCGGGATGGCCCAGCCTGCCAGGGGCCTTTGGGGAGAATGTGCTCAGAGGCTTCTAGAGAGTCTGGATGAAGGGCATCCTTGGCGTCTCTTTAAGCACAGGCATCTTTCTCTGCTCGGAAAGAGTAGTAAATTCTCCACCACTTCAGCGGTCCCCAGGTGACCAGGACTGTGCCGGGCATGATTCCCTGCAATTAGTATGTTTTCCTTTCATCACCCGTAGGCCAAAGAGGGCCGAGCAGGCCAGCCCCGAAGCCGGCGGGGTTCCCGGAGGTTCCCAGAAGCCCACACCAGGTGGAAATTGTTTAACTCTATTCCCAGGACGGGGAAATTCTGGTAATTATGTAACAGCAGCAGCAGCAGCACTCAGCAGGTACCCGGGCTTTTTCATCTTCAGACCACTTTACCCACATTAACTAATTAAGTCTCCCAGCCGCCCTCCAGCCACCGCTGGCTTAATGAGGGCCCCCGGCTGAAGGGGCCGCGGGAGCTCCCCCAGGGCTGCCGGCATCTGCTCACCTTGGAGCAGGAGGGGAGTACCCACGTGGGCCCCCCAAGCCTTTCCCTGGCATCACCCCAGTTCCCCTGCCCTGCTGAGCACTGGCAAGGGAGCAGGGAGGTTGTCTGGTCCCCTGCCCCCAGGACTGCAGCGGGCATCGGGTGCCCAGCCTGTGATGCAGGGCCTGGCGGCCGGGAAGCTTGCAGCTGACAGCTGGCTTTGCCTGATCCTGGGGGCCGCAGGGCCCCTCGTTCAACTCCTACTCTCCCTCCTTTCTCTCTCTTCTTGCTTCTTTAACTGTCCCCAACTTTGGGGACCTGGGTCCATCCCCTGCCCGCATTGCCAGGTGCTCAGCTCTCAGCTGCCCCACCCCCCACCCCCAGACCCGCCTGACCACTGAGGGAGTCCTGACCACCGCAGACCCTAGATGTGGGGACAGGGACATCACAGGCCAGCCCCATCCCTCTTCCCATCAGCTCCTGCACCCCACATGACCCGGCCAGTCTCCCTAGACCCGTTTTCCTTCTGGCACAGATGCTCTGGGTCCCTACTGCCCAGAGCACCGAGACTGGGCACACAACCCCCCATCCGCCGTTGGACCCCAGGGCCCCAGTGGAGGGGAGGCGTGGTGACACAGGCTTAGTGCGCAGGGCTGGGTTGAACCGTGGAGCCCTGAGCAGTGAGTCTGCATCCCTCGGACGCGTAACAGTAGCACCTGTGTCCGTGGGTTGTTGAAGGGAGTAAATAAGGAAACCTTCATGGGGCGTGAAGCTGGGGCCCACACACAGCTGATGCTCAGAGAGCGACCTCTGCAAATAGAGGGCCCACTGGGAGGTGCGTGCTGGGGGTACAGGCACTGTCCTGCCCCTGCCCCTGCTCCAGGAGCCCCAGCACACACCCAGATACGGTGGCAAAACGCAGCAGTTGGTCATGGGAGCACCTGAGTTCCCCCTTCCTGTCTGTGGTGGGGAAGAGCAAACCAGGAGGTGGGCGGCAGCCTGCAGGGTGCCTTTATCCAAGGCAACAGACAGGTGCCAGGCCGCCCAGGGCGGCTGGAGCTCGCGCGAGAGGATTTTTCTCGGCCTTGCAGTGTGGTGACACCCCCGGCCCTGAGCTGCCTGGCTTCATCATTTATTCATTCCCTAATAATCCCGCCCTTCTTCCTGCCGGCCTTGCACTCCTGTTTTATAGGTGCCTACCCTCGTTTATTAAGCACCCAGGTACAGGGACGGCTCTGCCTCCGAAGCTCAGGCTTGTGGGGCTTTCAGGATCAGCATCAATGGTGCTAATATAACAAATGCAATCACAGAATGGGCCTGTGGCTCGAACAATGCCGATTTCCCCTCGGTCTCCCTCCCCCGGGCCGGTGGTGCGCAGGACCGCCCCCGGGCCCTGCAGTGGCAAGCGGGGAGGTGTGTGGCACTGTTACATGCTATTATGACTTTCTGGGTAATGTACACATTTTCACTATCACACAGCCTCTCTCCTTCATTTTTCATGAGAACTGGCATGAGATTAATGACTGAGCCACGGAAGAAACGGAGCGCCATGCCACCCTGATTTATTGAACACTTAGCGTTGATGAAGCTGCAAACAAGAGTCAAACAGATGTTGCAGCTGCATTTTTCTTTATCAAAACCAACAGCTTTTTGCATTTTTAGCCACTTCTGGGGGCACTGTCCTGCTTGCTCTACAGAAAAGGGGGCCGCCCCCTCCTTCCACATGGAGGGGTGAAGCCGGGGCCGGGGCGGTGGGGCCCCCCGGCATCCAGCTGCCTGGCACCCGGTGCTGGCAGTGGCCAAGAGGACATGGGGTCCCAGGGCTCTTGCTCCGGGCCACTTGGGCCTCTGGTGACACTGCCACACCTTCTGCAGACAAACCTTGGAGTGGGATTGACTCGCGGGAGGTGCGTGCTCGGCTCCCCCCTCTGCAGGCTGGGCTGCCTCCCTGCCTCCACCTCAAACCAGAAATGAATTTGTGAAGACCCATTCAATTTGGCAATGTCGGTGGCCTTGCTCGTGGGCGTGGGCCGTGGGTCAGGCCCATCCCGAGCCCCTTACCTGCCTCGTCTCCCTCCCAACAAGGTTAAGGCCATTTGCCCTCGTCTCCCCATCCTAAAGGCGCTGAGGCCCAGCCAGATCAGGTGTTTGCCCACAGTGAGCTCCCCTGTACCCCAGCCCTCAGCTCTCAGAGCCCAAAGCCACAGGGCCCGCAGGCGTCTCCTCAGGCTGGAAGTCAGAGCCCCCTGGGGGCAATCTTGGCACCACTGCTCCCCAGTCTCTGCAACACCCCCACCCACCCTTGGGCTTCCCACGTCTCTCTGCTGAACCCCTTGGTCTGTTTCTCTCCCTCCTCCTGCTCTTCGTCCACCTCTCTGCCTGCCCTGGCCCTGCGCTGAGGCCCAGCCCTCCAGGCCCAGGTTCTAACCCCCCAGAGAGCTGAGATCGGTTCTCCCTCGCAGCGGCCGCCTCCTCTGCTGCCTTCCCAGCCACTGACGCTACACAGTCGCCACCGCTGGGCGGAGGAGCAGAACGGGGGTGCTTCTTGTTCAAAGCAGTCCCCACTCCTGAAATCCCTGTCACTGTCATTAAGAAGATTAAACCCTCTGCCCTCCCCCCAGCGCCAGCGCTCATGCCCGCCTGCCTCTCCCCCACCTTCACGAGCTCAGCCCCAGAACCAGGAAGCTGCCTGGGGCCCAGGCCTTCCCACGGGGGCCCCGGCAGCGTGGGGTACCCGGTCAGGAGGGACAGCCCACACCGGAAGGGGAGACAGAGTCCCCCACCCTGGCCTCTCGCCTCAGCCCCAGTCTTTCCTCAAGGAAGACCCCCCACCAACCCCTGGATGGGTCACAGGGCTAGGAGAGGGAAACTCGGTGGGGGGGCCCTGGGGGCAGGGGATCTGATCAACACAGGGGTTTCTGTACAAATCTGATCACTGTAAACAGCTCTACGTCCAGTGGGCCTCAGGCCAGGCCAGGGATGGTCCCCAGGGGGAAGGGACACAGTTCCTGGGCACCGGGAGCCCTGCTGCCCCAGAGCCCCAGGAGCTTTGTGGGCCCCCGTCCTCCAGCAACTGCGGGAGGTGGTTTCCCTTGGCTCTATCAGTGGTTCCCAAACTGTGTTCCAGGGAATACTGAGGTCCCAGGAGGTGCTCAGACTCACGGTCAGGTAAGCACTGAGAGGCCCTCCTGCGTGGGGCGCCGCCACGCCTGCCGAGCCCTGCAGCCGGGCGGCCAGTCTCACTCCAGCCCGGTGCTCTCTCTGTGAGCATTCTCAGCCCCTCCTGAGCTGCTGGACATAAAGTTCCCCCATTTGCTCCCCAGGATCCCGTTTGTCCCTGAGGCTCTGGTGAAAAGCACCGACTAGAAAAGGTGTCTCAGGAGACAGGTTCTAACTCAGGCTCCAGGAGATGCCCTCCTGCCAGCTCCGGCCCGCAGTCCTCTGCCCGGCAGGCCCAGCGGCCTGAAACTAGGTGGGCAAATGTAACCTCACATTGCCAGGTGAGACCTGAGGACGAGCTGGGTTAGGGAACAGCTGAGCCTCCCACAAAGGGACCGAGGGCTCCTGGGCCCTCTTTCTGAGGGGGCGGACACCCCCTCCTCCCCCAGCCACTGGTCTTCTCCTCTCAAGTCCCTCTGTCCCTCAGGAAGGACACCTGGGGATGGGGAGGGGGGTTCTCCAGAGAGGAGACAGCTGCCCCAACCACCTCCCCAGCCAGGCCAGTGCCCCAGGGAGGCTCATTGGCCTGTGCCCTGGGGGCAGCTCAGCTGTCACCACCCTCAGCACTCAGCAGGTGGGCAGAGCCAGCCCTGAACAAGACAGAACCTGGTCACTGGAGCTCTCAGTCCTGGGTGGGCAAACAGGCCAAATCTAGCAACTGCTCAGAAGTGAGAACTGGGGGTGAGTGCTTGCTGTAAATAAAATAAAGGATGGAAAGGCAGTAGGGCCTGGGCAGGGGGGCAGGGAGGCACCATGTCTGAGGGGTCTCTCAACACCCAGTCTGTGAGGGGGTGGCATTGAGACTCACACCAACCGGTGGCACAGAGCACAACGGCTCAGGAGAGAACGCACATGGCAGATTTGGGAAATGGGGGTGGCTGGAGCTGGGTGAGCCAAGGGGAGCGTGAGTGACTGGAGGGAAACAGATGGCAGGTCCTGCAGCCACATCAGGAGTGTGGGTTTAACTCTGCAGGCCAGGGAGCCGTTGCTGGAACCATGGGGTCACTTCTGCTGGTGTTGGGAGATGGACAGGGAGGGAGGGAAGACAAGAAGTAAGGAGACCCAGGTGAGGGTCCACAGGGCAGGGGACGGGGCGCGGGCTGGGTGGTCTGGGGCGGGCAGGGGAGGGGTGGCCGGCTTACTTGGTGGGGAGATCTGATGGAGCTTGGTGATGGATGGATTGGAGGGAGACAGAGAGAGAAGAAAGGCTTTGACCCAGATTGCTGCAGGAGGTGGTGCCCTTTGTCATTGGGGGAAAGCCTGCAGTGGGCCGGGTGGAGGGGTGGTCATCGGGGGGGACATCAATCTTGGCCATGTGAGCGGGGGGGCATTTCATGACCCCAGTGAGAGCTGTCAGAGGGCAGTGGGACCCTTGAGCTGGGAGCAGAGCGGAGAGGCGGGGCTGGAGAGAGAAATCGAGGAATCCTTGGACCATGGTGGGCTGACGGCCTAGAGGCTGAATGAAGCCCCAAGCGGGTGGGGGACCAAGACCCAGCCACGAAGTTTATAGAGGAAGGGGTACCTTCGGCAGTAAGAAGAAAATCAGGACAGACAGGGCTGTCAGCGGAGAAAGCGTGTGTTTTCAGTGGGTAAACTGCCCACTAGAAGCTAACTCTGGCCACTCTCTCCGGAAAAACACCAGGGTTTTGTCTGGTGTGGGGTTTGGTGGCAGCTGGTGGTTAGAAGAGGACCCTGTGCACATAGGACTTTGCACCTCCCAAAGGCCCCGTCGTGGCCCCTGCGGCAGCCTGGTGAGGAGGGCGGGGGCTCTGTGTCCATCTGTAGATGAAGAGCTTAAAGCAGCAAAAGGAAAGGAGGGGGTCTCCTAGTTCATGGCTCTTTCTAGAAAGTTCTGGAACTTCTCTGAGGCATGTATCTATCCTCAGCTTCCCCTCCACAGCCACCCCATGAGGTTCCCCCAGGCCTCCCGGACACTAGGCAGGCCTCCTGGACACTCGGAGGTGGGGAGTGGTCATGTCAAAAGTCATGCTTTCTTCGAGGGGGTGGCCTCTAGCGTCCTCATGGAAATTCTGGATGAGACCCCCACAGCCCGCAAGGTCTGACCTGGGTGGGAAACCGCAGGGAAACATCAGAGGATGTCAGCCCAGGGTCACGAAGGCAGGCTGGCTCCAGACAACGTCCAGAACAGCGTGTCCTCAGTGGAGTCCCCTGGAGCCGGCGGCCCCACCCGGCCAGCAGCCCAGTGCTCCCTGAGGATCTGAGCGCTCCGTGAAACTGGTACATTGGGACTCTCCGGCTAATATATTTTTCTGCCAGAAACACCCAATAAAATGTACAACAAATGAATAAAACTGCAACGTTGCCAAGAAGTGATGGGTTCCCCCAATTGCCAAAAATACCTCAACCACTCTGTGTCTTAAAACCAGCCCCAAGCCAGGAAATTGTTCCTTAAAATTCAACTCAGGGGTTTCAGCTGCAGGAACTCCAAGCCCTGGGATAGAATCTGCGTTACAGGTATAAACCATGATGCAGCCTGCTTCTGCACTCCCTAACCCCAAGCCCAGCCTCCTGGAGGCCACCAGGGACTGGGGCTTTCTCCTAATTGTAACAAGACCACCAAAAACACGAGGCCCGTAACAGAGGCTCCCGGGAAGGGGATGTACATGTCGGGCACGTACCCTGAGTTGAAGAGGGCAGCGGTAGATCTCGAATCCCTAAGTCAGCGGCTGCAGATGTGCGCTGGATCTGTGAAGTCCTGAAATGCGGCGTTGATGTGCCTTGGGGCATCTGGGGGGCTTGGAGCAGAGAAGTCACAGCCTTCATCAAATTCTCAGAGGCCTTAGACCCGGAAAAGGTTAAGAAGCTGTCTTGCCTCTTAGCCTCGTAGGAACACCCCATGATCCAAGAAGCTGCCCTGCCCTTCAAAGGCACGGAAAGCGGAGACCAGCTGTCAGGTCAGCACAAGTCTAGGAAGAGTAAGGACAGGAGATCCGAAGCCCACCTAATTCGGTTCTACAGACAAGGAATGAGCAGCAGGCATTGCCGGACACTGTGGTAGCTCCGGGGCTCTGTCCCCCGTGGATGAGCAGACAAAGGAGGCGTACTATTAAGACACAAACCCAATCTCCACCCTGCTGTGGTGGAGGTATAGAGGGTGAGGTATCCAGAAAGGCTTCCTGGAGGAGGAGGCGAGCCTTGTGCCTGTCTTCTTGCCTGTCCTGAAAGAGTAGGTGGAGGCTGGTTATGCAGAAATGGAGCTGGACCCTGAAGGAAGGGATGGGGCTTCCTGAGACCGGACAGTCCAGATGCTGTGGTGCAGGAACTCAGGTTCTGGAGGTTTTGGTACGTGGTGAGGGCTGCCCTCTGCTCCCCAGCTCCCCACCTGCCCTCCCACTGCCCTGGCCTCCCACAGCTTTCCCAGGCACCCAGGCTGCGCTCTGTGGGGCAGTAGGGCCGGACGCGGAAGACCTTTCATCTCCCAGACAGCTGACATCCTGGCTCCCTGCCACAGGGCCAGGCTCCAGCTCCTGGGGCTGGGATCAGAGGAAGCCCTGGGTGGCCTGCTGGTCCCTGCATGCCTTTGATTCTTACTCTGACTTGCTCAGTGGCTGGCACTGCCACAGGCTCAGGCAGGAGCTCCCGCTCAGGGAGGCCAGTGTGCCTGTCGCTGAGAAGGAACACAAGGCTGGGAATCGGGTGTACGTACCCACCTCTCCTGGGCTACCCCACCCAGGCAATGACCATAGTACATCTACCCAACCCACCTGCCTCTTGGGCATCTCGCAAGGAGGAAGTGAAATATGAGATGGGAAAGCACTTAGACCGAACAAAAAGAGGCCACCAGATGTCTTGGCAGGACCTAAAAGCAGAGTCAGAACCCTGGCTTCTGGCCCCAGCTCTGGGCCTCGCCAGGCACCCGGCTTTGGGCGCGTCACAACTTCACTGTGCCTCATTGTCAGAGGAGGGTATCCTGCCCGGCCCGGCCCGCTTCCCCGGCTCGCGTGGGTACCACGTGAGATAATGGCTAGAAAGTGCTTGGGGAAGAATAAGGTGCCGCCGATGTCAGGGATTACCATTATTATTAAGGAGCGTGATTACCGCAATCCGGAAAAGCTGCCATTAACGAGAAGGCTCCCGTTCGTGTTGATTTAATTTCCTGGTTAACTAAGCGTTGGCGAGAAAAAAACTCTCTGTTTCCACCCTGATTGAAAATCTTTTAAAATGATGCCAGTGTACTTTCTTGCACTGTTCGTGGTTTAGCCTGGAGTCTTTCTTTATGAATGCATTGATTGAGTCGCACATTCATTTATTACTCTCGCTCTGACCACATGCAGAGAGGTGATCGCAGACCCAGTGCCACCTCCTCCATGCCCAGGGTCCTCCTGGCCACCCAGGACTTGGGGTCGGTACCAAGTGGGAAAAGCCAAGGGGACGGATCTGGGAAATCGCCCAGGACGGGACCTTCCGAGTGGTTTTCCCGTTGTCTCCTGCAGCACCTTGATATGTCACCATATGTTTCCTTATGGTTCACGAAATAACTTCTGACTGGGGGAGAAGGTTTTTCTGGGATTACTCAGGTGCATTATAAAGTGACATGGTTGCTTTTTTTAAAAAACAAATTTGTCAGGCCCGACATGACCCAATAAACAATCTCTCACCCTCCGGGGGGGTCACGGAAAGCCACGGGAGGGCCTGGGCTCTTTGCAGGGAGCTGCTGCCCCGGGCGTGTCGCTCTCAGAGCTGGTGGTGAGCGGAGAGTGACAGAGGGCATTTTGAATGGACTCTGATGGGAGGAGGCTGACTCAGTTCAATTAAACCGTTTGGGGACAAAGCTGTGCCTTCAACGTCTTCAAGCAGAGAGTTCTTTCCATCCTTGAGTTCCAAAGAGATTTCTAGGGAGGCGTTTCCAGAGGTTCTGAGTGGCAGCTGCCTCCTGGGTGATGCTTAGAGCGTACTGAAGGGGCTGCCTGTGTGGGAGGAAGACCACCAGCCGAAGGGCAGGGGTGTCCAGCCCTTAGCAGCGGGTGCCTCAAACTCTGGGAAGTCCATGTCCCCTTGGGAAGAGGGTGGCAGTGGCGCCTGTGTGGGGACGTCCAACCAGCTGCAATGGGGAAATGCGTGTAAAGCAGGGAGCAGGGGCCGGTGCTCCTGGGCAGCTGTGGATGCAGGGCCGCGATGTGGGGACAGAGATATGTTTGACCTGTTGCGTGGTCCTTGGTGACACAAGAATCAGTCCACGTGTACAGCAGTGGGTCTCAGCTGGGGGCAATGTGGTCCCCCGGGGGAGAATGAGCAAAGTCAGGAGACATGTCTGGTTGTCCCAGTGGGGAGGGGCGGGGACTAATGGCACCTAGCAGGTGGAGGCCGGGGACGCGGCTGAGCATCCCGCCGTGCACAGGCGGCCCCACCACTGACAAGCACCTGGTTCCCGGGGTCGGTGGTGCCAAGGCTGAGAAAGTCCGGCGTGGGGACAGCAGCCCGTGTGTACTGCTGGGGCGACCTTGGGTGGGCCCCGTGCCGGCCTCACGCTGCCAGTGTCTGTGCTCTCCCCCCAGAACCCCGACATCGTCCTGGTGCACTACCTGAACGTCCCCGCCATCGAGGACTGCGGCAAGCCCTGCGGCCCCATCCTCTGCTCCATCAACACTGACAAGAAGGAGTGGGCCAAATGGACGAAGGAGGAGCTCATCGGGCAGCTGAAGCCCATGTGTGAGTAGGCTCGGCCGGCCGGCCCAGGTCCTCGCAGCCTGGGGACCCGGGTAGGATGACAGTGAACTTAGCTCTCACAAGGACCCCGCCCACCCGGTCCTCACGCGCTCCCTACACACCTGCCGGGACCTGGATGTCAGCCCACATTACAGATGAGAAAAGTGGGTTCAGAGGCACAAAACACGTCAATAAGGAGCAGACCCAAGAGTGCTTGCGGGTGTAGACAGGAGCCCGGTGTCAGTCCAGGGAGGGAGGTGGTGGGAGAGGACAGGCTAGCCGGAGCTGGCCTCCTCCTGCCCTCAGCCCATCTGCTCCTGGACACGGGGCCTGCCTCCGCTCCCAGCCGGGGCGGCCCACAGATGATGGCAATTGAGCTGGATTTCATTTTGTCAGCAAAGCAACTCTTTCCAAAGCATCTGTCAGGTGCAGACCACTGAATACAAAACACCGAGTGAGTCCAGAACGAGGCGGGCATGGCTGGTGCCTGGTTTCCATGGGCAGCCGCCGGAGGGGACTCTCCGTGGCCTCTCCTGCTGCCTGGGCGGCTGGGCTCAGGGAGGACAGGCCTGAGAAGAGCCACCCAGAGCACAGGGCCCAAAGCGCTGATCTCTGAGGCTCAGAGCAAAGATCTGATGTCATACAGGACCTCAGAGAGCCGGTCAGCGGGTCCCTCAGACTCTGTGCCACCCTAGGAAGCAGGGCTTTGGGGAAGATGAGCTGGGCGCCACAGACAGGGAGCAGCTGAATGTCCTTTCCTGGGGGTGGCAGGGGACAGCAGCAGTGCGGTCACTGAGTGTCCAAGCTGAGGCTTGGGGGACACCTGCAGTGACCAGCTAATCCTCAGTGCTCAGATTAGAGGGTTCCTGCCCCCAGCCACAAGGTTGGAGAGGGGTCAGGAGGGCCAGGCTTCCGTGCAGGGAGGTAGAGCCCTCACTAGGCCAATGGTCCAGCCTGCCCAGGGGCGGGACCCCAAGGCTGAGGTCGCCCCTGCCCCGCGCGCATGGGCGTGTGCCCGCGGGGAGGCTCTGGCCAGCTTGGCCTTGCTGCTGCTGCCAGTCCAGGCTCAGGCTGCGCCCAGTGGAATCCTCCTTAGCCACGGCCCTGACCACGTCCTCCTGTTGAAGCCACCTGGGGCCCTCAGGATGGAGCACGTGCCTGGGTGTGCCTGCAGGGCCTCCATGCTTGGGCCCCAGGCCGCTGCCCCTGCCCCCGGGGCTCCACGCTGTGTAGTCCCCCAGCCGGAGCCGCTGTCTCTCTTTCCTCTGCCTGCCTCTCTCCCCAACCCTCATCTGCTCACCCACCTCACCCTTCCCCCTCAGCCGAAATAGTGCCTCTTCCGCTGGCCCTCCCAGACCTCCCAGCCGGGACGTCACACCCCCAGCCCCCCAGGCCTCTCAAGACCCCCAGGGAGACATCAGACTGAAGTCAGCCTCCCATACTTAACCAGAAGGGACCACACAAACCTCTTCAAAACTCCAAAGAGCACCGGAGACTGGGAGATGTCACAGCTAATTCCCTTCAATCTTTCCCGTTTGCCGGGCCGTGGGCCCCGCCCAGTGCTGGGCTCCAGGAGGGCTCTCTGTAAATACCTGAGGCACGGCTGAGTGGAGAGTGACCGGGCCCCGCTTTGACCCACTGCCCACAGGGGCCTGAGCCCCTGACAAAGGCCCCCAGTGTCCAGGCCCTGGGAGCTGGAGCTGCCCGGTGCCCCCCACACCAAGGCCAGGCCTGGGGACCGGGGAGCGGGGCAAAGGTGCCAGGGGCCCTGCTCTCAGTCCCGCCTGCCCACCCCTTCCATCCAGTGGTGTCTAAACGTGCAGGGTTTGTACGTCACCTTGGGTTCCCTCCCCCAGGACTGCCCGCACTTCCTCTCTGGCAGAGCCTTGGCTGGGCTGGAGCAATGGCCCTGATGTAACCATGGGCGCTGACGCCACCCGTCCAGGCCAGCCGAGCCAGGTCTGGGGAGCCAGGAGGTGGACACACGTCCTGACTCTGTGACTGCTCCACTGTGTGACCTCAGGCCAATCACCCACCCTCTCTGCTCCCTAGTTCCCTCTCTGTAAAGCAAGAAAAAGAATCTCGCAGCTCTTTGCTCTGAGATCAGAAACATCCAGCCAGCTCCGCGGGGCCCGGCTTGGCTCCCGGGCCTCTGTCGACCCAGGTCCAAGGTGCCGAGGCCACTGTTTCATCCCATTTCCTGGAAGGTTCCAGAGACCTAGTTAGCCAGAGATTAGCCAAGGGGATGCTCCCGAGGGAAGAGATACCCTTCAGGGCGGCCACCATGGCCAGAGGCCTCAGGCCTGGGCCCTCTCAATGCCTCTCACACACACAGACAGCCCTTTTCCCGCAAGCCACCCCATGGCCATCTTCCCCATACCTTCCCTGTTCTTTGATTTGAGCCCGTTACCTTTCCTCTCCTCGTTGCCTTCACCTCCTCACCACACCCCCCATCCTCAGAAGGGGCCCCCATCCTGGAAAAGTCACCCTTCCCTACAGGGGCCTGTCAGAGTCAGCCAGGAGTGTCACCTCCCAACGGCCACCAAGGGGATGAAGCTTCACGAACTCCAGGGGGTGGAAAGCAGACCTGGGTCAGCCTCAGATGCTTAACCAGAGGGAACTGTGAATGCCTGTTCCAAAGTCTGCAGCGCATCGAGAACATTATGTAAAACTACACCAAACTCCCCATAAATCTAATCACATTTGGCTCTCTGGTGTCTGGGGGCGGGAGCAGAGCCGTGCAGTTGCTCAGAGTGTGCATGTGTGTGCAGGGTTCTGGTTACAGACGCACAGGCTGGAAACACAGCCCGGGAAATATGGCTCCAATAAAAGCTTTCGATGCCGATCAGGCTTGGAACACACGCCGGGCACCAGCTCACCGTGTTCGGGGAAAGCAGGGATGCGCTGGGAGCCAGGAAGGCATCAGATGTGGTTCCAGCATCAGGCATGCCACCCAGTGCTGGAGCCAAACACATTAGCTTCATCACATTTTCACATAAATCACATTCCTTCAAAGACTTCACAGTTTGATTTCCTGATATTTCCAAATTCCTCTGCCCTGCAGCAGAGTTGTCAGTGGTTTAATCAAAATGTTGTGCTTATCGGTGGTGAAGTGAAACTCTGCTCCTCAGCCTTCGCCTCACCTGTTGAAGATGGGGGGAGGGCGGGGGAGGGCGGAGGGCGGGCGGGGAGCTCGTTGTTCGGAGCCTTAGGAATCTCACAGACCCCGGCTTCTGTGCCAGACCGACTGCAAGAACACCAGCTTGATTCTTGCAGCTGTGCCCTTTAGTCCCATGGGGTCTTCCCGCAACCTGCAAACTGAGGGACGCCTCCTCCAGATTAAAACAAAACAAAACCAAACAAAACAAAACAAAATAAAACAAAACAAAAAACCAAGGGGAAAAAATTAAGATGTTTGTTAGGAATTCCCAGTATGTTTCCCACGATGCTTCGTGACTTTTGCAATCCCTTCTGTGGTATTTAGAATATGGGTCCTACTGCTATAACACAAAAGAAACAGTGACTTAACGTTTCTTTCTCTTTCACATAGCAATACAGGGTTGAAAGGGCAGCCTCAGGGTGTCAGGGATTGGATCAGCCACCCAGGTGCTTCCCAGCTGGCTGCTCTGCCATTCCTAGGGCATTGTCCTCTTTTATGTGGGCCAAGATGGCTGCTCCAGCTCCTGCCATCGTAACTGCATTCCAACCAGTGGGAAAGGGAGAAGAGGAAATGGAGGGCAAGCTTCTTCCCTTTAAGGACAGGGCCGAGAAGTTGCACACAATACTTCCACTCATATGTCATTGGCCAGAATTTGGTCATAAGGGCACCCCTCATTGCAAGGGAGTCTGGGAAGTGTAGTCTTTTGCTAAGGACTACCATCCTAACTTTTACTCTGGGGAATAGGGTTCTTCAAGTGAGTCCTACTCAAGGCTGAGTAGAGCTGAGCTCTCAGCCTGGGGGCCTCCAGGAAGGCCTCAGCTGAGAATTGTTCAGCTCAGCTCAGCTCAAGGCCTGAAGGTGATTGCCTCAGGTCCCGGCTGTCAGAGGGTTGGAGTTTATAGAGCTCAAGAGAACATGATCTAAAGATCAGCGTGTCTCATCCTGGAAACTCTGGGGTCTGTTCCAATGCAGCTGGTCTGAGAGAGCACAGCTTTGGACCCGGCAAACCACCACGGTGTCTGCAGGGGCTGGCGGGGGATCTGCTCCTCCCGGGTCAGCCTTGAGTGGGACGAATGATGGGTCAGATGAGCCCTGAGCCTTGGTCCTGCCAACCTGGCGGGAAGCCTGCTCGGTGATCCTTGGCCGCCCAGAACCACAGTGGCCCAGACTCTCCACCCTCGGAGAGCCAGATGGAGCCAGTTCCCTGGGATTGGATCACCAACTCAGAGCACTGTGGCTTTCTGCCCTGTGGCAGCCCGGGAGGGGACAGGTGTGCCAGCCGCTTCCCAGCTAGCAGTTGGTGAGGTTGACCATCCAGAGTGAGGGATGAGGGAGTGAGCTTTAAGCTATGTTCATAGCCTTTCCCCCAGGGGTCCCCAGCTGGGTACAAGCAGCAGTGAGGGCGAGAAGGATGTGCAGAAGGACTTCCAGGAGCTGCCAGGAATGTTGGTGAGGGAGGCACAGACATGGGGGGAGCCTGGCTCCTCCTCTGACCAGCTGGTGGTTCCGGAGCCAGGAAGTCAGTCCTCTTTCCCAGGTTGGAGCGCTCAGCCCCTGCCAAGCGCTGGGCTAAGGGTGGTCAGCCAAGGCCAGCTGGATGGCCCTTTGGGGACTCTGGACCAGCAACACTGGACCAGGACAAGCTCCTAGAGCCCTGGGGAGGCTGCACGGTGGGAGAAAGCACAGGCCCTGCCCTCAGGAAGACAGACCAAAGAGGCCGTAGCCGCTGAGGAAGCCAAGGCAGCTGGCCTGAGAGTGCCCAGGACTGGACCAACGTGTGGGGCTCGGAAACAGGCAGGAGGCAGAGAGGTGCTCCCAGGCAGGCTGGGTGGGGCCGCGCAGAGGAGGAAGCAGGCAGAGGCCAGCACAGGTGTGGCCCTGAGGTGGTGTCACGTCTGAGGCTTAAAAGCCACGTTGAATACGAAGTGATGGAGTCGGTGAGGAGCGTGAGGTGGCAAAGGTCATGTGAGTCCGAGGGCGCCGAGCCCTGCAAAGAGTGAGGACAGAGGCCACGCTGAGTGCGAAGTAATAAAGGTCACGTTGATGCGGAAGAGGCAGAAGTCATGCTGAGTGGAGGCTGTGTCAAGGAAGCCGTGTTGAGTGTGAGGGAGGAAGTTACGCCAAGTATGAAGTAATCAAGTCCACGTTGATGGTGGGATGGAGGCCCTGTTGAGCGTGGAGGCGGGTGGAGGCTGTGCTGATAGGGTAGAGGCCGTCCATATTCTGTATGAGAATGGAGGCCATGTTGAGTGTAGGTGGGGCGGGCAGAGGCCATGCTAGGCTTGAGATGATGAAGACCATGTTGATAGTGGGGTGGAGCCCACGTTGGGGCTTCACGGGTGGGTTCAAGGGTGCTCTCCTAGCTCCCAGCAATCCTCAGTTACCCCAGTCACCTGTGGCCCCTGGACACCTGCAGCCCGCTGGTGTTTCCAGGAGCCAGGACCTCGGCCCCTCACCACGTGCTCTCTGGACAAGCGCGCTCCTAACCTCTGAGCAATGACCAGGATGGGCCAGCAAGGCACCCGGGACCCGGCAAAGACAGGGTGGCTGGAGACAGGAGCCCCGTCTAGGCTGAGACGAGGCTGATGCGGCAGAGACTGGAAGGAAGGAGGCTGGGTCACAGGTGCCTCTACCAGGAGCTGCTCACCCCACACGTTAGGCCAACAGAGCCTTCAGTCTCCGGACCCCCCCCCCCCCACCTGCCTGGCACGACCTCCCTGTTGCAGCACTCAAGCCTTGGGGTGTGTAGTCGGTGCGTCTGTTGTTTTCGCGTGATTTTCCAGACAAAGACCAACGAGCCAGTAAGAGGGGCAGTGTTTATTTGTTTTGCTTTTTTGCTTAGATTGTAATCCTGGTGATTATAGAACATCAAGAAGTAAAATCAACAAAGGCCTTCCTTTCCGGGCCCTGCACGAACTCGTTCCTGGTCCATTAGCGCCACCCTGTGGCCCACAGCAGCAGAGCGGCTCCGACACGCGAGCCCTGCGGGGAGCCCCACTCCCCAGCCTGGGGCGACCCCGCAGGGAGCACGTCCAGCCCCTGCCTGAGGACCTGGTGCCTGAGACCTGCTCTGTGATTCTGGAGCGGTGGGGATTGGCGTGGGGCTGGAAGAGACCGAAGGGGGCCCTCAGGAGCCTCCTCTCGCCCTGGGTCTACCTGGTCTGACAGCATCTGGCCAGCGCAGGTGGAGGGGCTGGCAGCTTCGCCCTGCTGTTACAAAGGGCCGGAGGATTTCTTTTTGGCCAGAAATGTTTGATTGGCAGCATTTTCCATTGTCCTCATCTCTGAAGTTAGACTCTCAGGACAGGAGTGAGGGACCAGGAGTCAGGAATGAGCTTGCACACATCCCGGCCACCTACCACTAGGGCTCAGGGGAGGCAGAGAAGCTGCAGTTCCTCCCCCACCCCACCCCCAGGCCCCCCGCCAGTCCTCCAAGGCCCACAGAGCCTGGGCACAGACGTCTGCTCGGTGCCGGAAGCTGTGGTCCACGTCGGAACCTCCGGGGCAGGTTGATACCAGGCAGGCGCCTGTCTCCGGCCCCACCCTGCCCCTCAAGACATCGTGATTCCACAGGTCTGAAGTGGGCCCTGGGAAACTGAATTTTTTATCAAGCAAGATTCTTGTACTTTTTGAGAGATCCCAGCTTAATGCAGTTTCCAGCGAGAGGCCGGCCAAGGATCCCTGTCGTGGAGATCAGGATTGGCCCTTTTGGGGGGCCACGGGCCTCTTTGGGCATCAGCTGATTCTCAGATCTGAGAAGGGAGACAGGTTACAGAGGCAGTGCTGATCTCAAGCATGCACAAAAAATCGGGACATCATTTCTGGGTGTTTCAGGACCCCATGAATTCTTCCCATAGACTCTGGGCTGAGACACACTACCCTAGAAGTTTCCTTGGGTTGAAAGTTCGATGTTAGTGCCAGACACAGAACGGGGTCTTCCAGACACTTATTGACTTGAAGTCATGAGAAACCCTGGACTGCAAAAAAATGGAAGCACATCTGTGTCCCCAGGACCACAGCTCTGTCCCTAAGTGCAGAGGGACTCATCAGTGGACGGGGCCTGCCAAGCCCAGAGGTCCTGTCCCACTCCCTGCCTGTGTCGGCTGGATTTGGAGTCACTGGGGGAGGTGGTTCAGTGTAGACAGGCCTGGAGAGGAATTCCCTGCCCATCTTGCTTGTCCCTTTGGTGAGGAACTGCTGAGACGAGGAGCGGCCAGGCTGGGTCTCCTCATGTCCCCACTCCTGCCAGAACGCCCCGCCGGCGCCTCCCAGCCCTGCGGGATCTCCCAGCAGAGGCAAGAGAGAGGCAAGTCTGATGTGAAATCCAGGCTTACTTCCTTCCCTGCTCTGCTGGGAGGATCCAGGTTGGTTTTGCAAGTGTGCCTTTCTCCCTCAGGCTAAACCTTATTTAGCGGGTTTGGCTCCCAAATAGGAGAACTAACAGAGAAATACTTTTTTTGATTTCCTGTCTCTCGCTGGCTACTTGCCACTCAGGGCTGCAGTCACAGAATCCCCTGCTCCGTCCGGGAGCTTTGACAGAGCGCCCCTCTGCTGGTGTTGCCGGCACGGCAGCCCCGCCAACCACAGCCTGTGCCCGACTGCCTCCCAGGGCTGACACAGCCCTGCTCATGCTGGGGAGTGGTTTTCTTGAACTTGGAATGTGTTGTTGACATTTTAATCTCCAAATTTGCAGCTTTTCCTTGAAAATCAAAGGTTCTGGCCCACATAGTTGGGAGCCAAGAGGCAGCTACCCCTTTCAAGGGCACCTGCCTCCCTGCAGTCACCACCTGGAGGGGCTGCCATCCCTGCCCCTGGGCGGAGCCTGAGAGCAAAGGCTGCCATCAAGCCCCAAAGGGAAGAGGATTCCAGAGCCGACATGGTTCCTTGGATGTGGGATAACAGCTGAAGCTTCTCTCCCTGCCAAATTGGGCTTCCGACATTACTAGACAATCAGAGAACTTCAAGCACGTTCACGCTCTTACTACGGCGCGGAGAATTCCCGGCCTCGGTAACAATGCCACTTAGCAAATCAGGAGGAGATTCTGAGAGCCTCGGAATGGCTCCACAATGCCACGTCCTTGGCCCAGTTAGCAGAGCCGGAGAGGAAACACTCATCCAAGGCCAATTCTTATGTCACAGGGCCCCTAGGAGATGCCTGAGAGGCCAAGCGCGGAGGAGCGGGGAGCACCGTCCCCACATGGCCTGGATTTCCTGCCCCGGCAGCTGTGCTGGCCTGAGCTGCCCAAATCAGCTCCTGACTGGGAAGCCCCGCTCCCTGCTGCTCACCTCTGAGGTGCTAGGTCCCTCCCTCCTGGAAGAAGTCCTCAGGTCCTTTGCCTTTTCCTGGGCTGATTCATGGATGGAATGAAGCCTGTGCCTCCTGGTAGCAGATGGAAAGGAGGGTCTTGGGCCCCACATCGCCAGACATCCTGAAGCAGGAATTACAGGCCCACTCGGGACAGCCTGTGTGTCCCCACACACGCGCGCCACCCTGTCCCCACCCAGCCTCTGTGCGCCTCGAAATGAGATTTCTGAGTACGTTGTCCTCAGGACCAGCAGGAGAATGCGAGCTGAGGGTGAGACGGGGAGATTGAATAGTCTGTGGGTGTCTGGATATGAGAAGTTAAACCTAATGAAAATTCCATCCAGCTGAACCAAGAAACCAGAAGCAGGGCCTTTATTCCTGTCAACAAGAATACAGCGAAAATTAAACCAACGCAGCTGCCATTTCCCATTGACCTTGTTGCCATGGAGACAGCCTTCGAGGGTCCACTAGTGGGAAGACGCCAAGTGGGCTCATCCAGGCCCTGCGAGGCACGCGGCGACCCCTCTCCCGCCCGCCTCTGTCATGTGGCTCTTGAGTAGGGTGACCGCACTGCAGGGCTACCTAGGAGGCTCTGGGCGACACCCTTGTCCAGACAAACCATCACAGCGCCGTCTTGGTCTCCAAGGTGACCTGTCGGGGCAGCAGTTAAACAGTCACCTCTGTCTGGGTCTTCACAGAGAGCTGAGTCCCCGAGTGGGAGCCCTGGATGGGCCGAGGCTGACGGGTCAAGAGAAAGCGGCCCCTGCCCCCTGCCACAGACCTCTGCTGGGAGGTGGGAGGGATTTTCTTTGTTACCAGCAAGCCACTTGTCACCTGCTCACCACGGCGTCAAGAAATCTCTTCCTGTGCAAAGAACGTCAAGCGTCCATTCCAGCAGCGCCGCCCGTGCTGTGACCCTAGCTCCAGCCAGAGGTGCCCTGTCATCTTTCCAGAAGTCACTGCCCCACAGAGCAAAGAAGGGTCAGCTGCTTGCCCTCACCAGCAACCAGGGCACTGCAGGGTGAGGGGCCTTCCAGATCATACCCTTCTGACTTTAATTCCTTGCCAAAGGGTTCCAGGAATGATGTTTCAGAGCAGAAAGGGTCGTCTCCCCTGGGGCCCTGGACCCCGTCTGGCCTCAGATCTCCTGTGACGCCACCGAATCAGAGTTCTGGGTGTAGGACCCACATGTGTCTTTCTAGTCCCTTGAGGAAGAGTGACGTGTAGTCAGATGAATCAGTGGGAGGCACCCATTTTACAGGTGAGGAAACGGAGGCCAAGAGGAATCAAAGATCTTCCCAAGATCACACGTGTGCAAGGAAAAGAGCTGTGGCCACCGGGGCCGCGACCCCCGGCCAGGGTGGTCCTACCAGTCTGTCTCCCACAGACTCTGGACGTTTCTGAATCCTAGCCCCTCCTTCCTGTGGAGCCGGCTCTGGCATTGAGCTCAGAGGTTCTCCCTACCCTTTGGGAAAGTTCCACCGTGGCCTCAAGCAGCCACATTGGGAACAAACATTTGTGGCTTCTGCAGACAACCAAGAAGGTTGCCGCTGGGCCCCTCCCACCCCGCACCTCCGCCTGTGAATAAGTGGGTCCTGTCCCCACCCCCCCGCACCCCCAATGCCTAGCAACCTAGGCAAGGGGCCAGACGCTACTCCCACAAATCCCACGTTCTCCGGGAAGAGTCTTTCTTCGGGTTCCCTGTCTTTTATGGAAATTTCCCCTAACCTCACCCCAGTTGGCCATGATGAAGGAGGCCAGCACCCCTCCAGGAACCCCAGCAGCCCAGGTGAGATGCTGAGACTCCTTGCAGGGACCTTCCTCCCTCTCTCACTCCTGGTCTTCCAAGAGCAGGTCCACAACAGACCCGGCCCCCCACTTCCTGTCCTGCCCCTGGGAGGCCCAAGACGGCTGTCCTGGCTGCCCACCTGGCCCGGCCCCGGCTGAGGAAGGTCATGAGGGAGGGTCCAGGGACTTTAGAACTTCTGCCCCCTCCCCTCCCCGAGCCCACCTGGCCCTTCTGAGGCAGCTGGCAACCCCCATCCTCAGAGAGGGCAGGAGACAGTGGAGGCACTGCAGGCCAGGGGAACAGCACCTGGGCCAGCCCTAGGGGGGAGGGGGTCTGGGCTTCCTGCCCAGCCACCAGCCCCCCAGGAAATTGGAATCACCCGCTTGAGAAAGCAAAGTGAACGGAAGGAGTCTAGCTCCTGGTGGGGTAGCTCTCCCTCCTCCGCCCTAATGAACAGTTGAGCCATTGATCAGCCTGGGAGGGACAGAGGCTGGGGAGACCGAGAGGCAGGTGGCTCAGTGGGAACGGCCACCCCTCCCCACCTCCACTTACCTGCCGTGTGACCATGGGCGAGTCACAGGACTTTCCTGAGTCTTGGTCCTTGGGTGAATAAAATGGGACAAAAATTCTGTCTCAAAGGATCACTGAGAGATGAGAGATGGAATCTCTAGGCCCTTGGGTCTCAAATCTGAGCTAGCATCAAATCCCTTGGAGGGCAGGGCACAGATCTGAGCCCACCCCCAAAGCTTCTGATTCACCCCAGGCCAGGCGGGGCCTGGGGATGCGCATTTCTAGCATATTTGCGGGTGATTATACTGCAGCTGGAACCACACTTTGAGAGCCACTGCCCAGGGCCCCTCCACAGTGGGCGCCCAACCAGGGCTGGAGAGGGTTGTGATTTATTTCTTTTTATAAGGGAGTCAACATGTAGAGAACCTAGCACAGTGCCTGGCTCGCAGTGTAAGGGCAGTAAATGTTATTTTTGCTATTATTACTGAGATGTGAGCTCTGCTCACAGCTCACTGGGGAAAATCATGAATGGATGAAACAGAAAGAGAGCGATGCTAGAGAGGGTGTGATGCCTGAGAAACTGCCCGTTCATTTACTCCCTCCAGCAGTCCTGACTGAGCATCTGCTGGGAGCCAGGCAGCGCTGGAAGCATGGGGGCAGAGCGCAGGGACCCCCTCCCCAACATCCTGTCCTTGTGATTCAGACTGTGGCTCCAGTGGGGACAATAACTGGGGTAATCAGGAAGTCTTCCCAGGGGAAGAGAGGCTCCATGCTGTGTGCTGGATGAAGGGTGAGATTTAAAGCAGCAGGAGAGGGAGGCATTCTGGAAAGATCTCAAGGCCCCTCAAACACACACACATGTGCAGTGCCAAGGGCAGAGGGGGTCTCTCCCAGGGGCTCGTAGGGCTCCAGCCAGGCAGCCTGGGGAGGGGGAGGCCTGACCCTGTTGGCGGCCATATTAATTAGTCA
Organism: Camelus dromedarius; assembly: GCF_036321535.1. Taxonomy (NCBI): domain Eukaryota; kingdom Metazoa; phylum Chordata; class Mammalia; order Artiodactyla; family Camelidae; genus Camelus; species Camelus dromedarius. Next base: position 66,041,856 of record NC_087449.1, on the reverse strand, counting down.
GCTGGGGCTGCCACAGCAGAGTACACAGACTGGGCGGCTTAAACCATAGGGGTTGATTTCTCACAGTTCTGGAGGCTGAAGTCCAAGATCAAGCTGTGGGCAGGGCTGGTTTCCGGGGAGGCCTCTCCTCCTGGCTTGCAGATGACTACCTTCTCCCTGTGTCTGCACACGGCCCTTCTCTGTGTGCCCACTCCTGGTGTCTCCTTCTCATCTTAAAAGGACACCAGTCCTGTTGGTTTAGGACCCACCCTTATGACCTCACTTAACCTTAATTACCTCCTGAAAGGCCCCACCTCCAAACAGACTCACATTGGAGGCTAGGGCTTCAACCTCAGAGTTTAGGGGGGCGGGGCCACAGTTCTGTCCATAACAGGGTGATAGGGCAGCCTGACCTGGGGTCAAGCTAAGCCTGCCGGGCCCAAGCTCTCCGCCTCCCCTGCAAGGCTGGGTTGGAGCAGCCGTAACTGAAGAGGCGCTCGGCTGGCAGCCGGCCCCCGGGGGTGCTCCCCCCACACCTTCCCCGGCCCCCTCCCCCGGATCTCAATTACTCCCTTCCCGGCAGTTGGCTGCCTCTTGGGTGAATTGTTCATCAGAAGATGCTCTCCAAAGCATGGCCCCATGCTGTTGTCACTGATTTCGTTTTGATTATTCAGATTAGTGGCAGCGCGGCCGCCCAACTGCAGGAGGTCATTAGGGTGAGCGTCGCGTACAGGCCAGGTCAGCACCAGAGCGGGCGGCTGGGGTCCTGCAGCACCACCCGGGCCTCAGCTCCGCAGACCAGTCCTCCCACAGGGCCAGTGTCCAGCCCAGGAGCGGGGATCCCCGGGTAGCAGCAGGACTGTGGTCAGAGCCACAGGAGGACCCCTCGGCACCCCACTTTCCGGTGGTCAGCGTGGTCCCCTGGCCACTCCTGTCCTGTGCAGGCCTGACAGGAGCCAGCTTGGCCCACCCTTGCCCACCTGCTCCCACTCTGCTACCCTGTCCCAGCCTTCCTGGGCACACAGGCCCCTCTCCATCACCTAAGGAGCCTGGAACCACTGTCCAGGCGCTGTGCATGGGGAGCTGTAGAGGGTCCCCTGCCTGTGACTCTGTACAAAACACTCAGGACGCCGCCTGACCCCGGGCGAGGCCGCCGACGGAGGCCTGGGAACGAGAGGGCCGGTGCCGTCCACCGGGACGAGAGCAGAGGGGACGACTGCGTGGCCCAGCGCCACCGGGAGGTTATTTGGGGGGGAATTCGCTTTTGTCTTCCTGTGCCCCACCCCAGGTCATGACCCTGCGTTTCATCAAGTGTACTTTTCATGCCATTTCCTTTTTGCTGCTTTTACAAAGAGGGCGGGGCAGGGGAGCGGGGAGGCCAGTGCGTGTTTATGAGCCTGCCTTCACGAAGCGCTCTTTTCCCCATAGAAATCTCCTTTCCCGCTGATTCATTACGTGTCGAGAAGCAGAGCGTGACGTGTTAAAAGCCGTCTTGATAGTATTTGATATTCAGTACTAACAGCTCACCACCTCAGAGGAGGGGGCTTCTCTCCCACCCCCTCCAGAGGGGGAGGGAGACAATCTGCATACGGGATGTGCTAAGACAGTAGGTAATTTGCATTAAGCACCCAGAAATTCTCTGCTTGCAATCTGTCACCCTTCGCTGGGTTTTTATTTTATAACCTTCACGGCGTAAGCTGAGGAGCAAGAGGCAGAAAGAACGCAGGGGCCGCACCCCCGATGGGGGCTGGAGGAGACTGGCTGGGGGGCAGCGGCGAGCACAGGGGTCCCTGGTCAGAAACGCCGGGATGCTCTGGCAGAGGTGACTGCCTGTCCAGGCATCAGCAACCCTGCCCGGTCTCAGGAGCCCAGACCTCTGCGCGGGGTGTGGCCAAGTGGCCAGAGGTGGGGCTGCCTGAGCCCAGCTCACCTGTCCAGAGACCCGCGTCCAGACTCAGTGAGGTCTTCCCTGAGAACGTCTGGTCTGGTTTTGCAGTGAGCACTGACGTTGAGCCCTGGAGGTGCTGCTGCTCCCGGACGTGCAGTACCCGCGACTTTGGGCTCAGGACGAGCTGCGTGTGTACCATCCTGACTGCGTATGAGGAACTTCTGCGGGGCTGTTTTTAAAACATGCGCTCCTCCCTATCAAGGACATCAGAACCTCTGAGGGATGGCCGGCTGGGACAGGCCATCTGTGTGTACAGCAGTTTCAGAGAAGGGGTCCTGGAGCCCTGCTCTCGGCCCCGCCCCCCAGCCTCTGTTTTCTCATCTCTGAAATGAAGAATTTGGAAAAGGTCCCCAGCCAAGGAGGGCCCGGGTGTGAGGACAGGGCCTGACCCCGACTCCTACCTGGGCCGGGTCTCTCCTGCTATCCGTCTTCACTGTCGGATTTCCAGGTAGAAGTACTCCGGGGCTTTGGTGAGGCTTGCAGACCCCTGGCCTGAGCCTTCCCTTCTAGCTGCCAGGCAGGTGGTAGGCTTGAGCCAGCAAGAGCCCAGGCCTCTGGGGGCTGCCGGAGAATTTCCAGGTATCTCAAGGTGGCGCTGTCCGCTGGTGGAAAGGGGGTCTGTAAACCCCACCCACACCCCCACCCCTGCACATGCACATCACCTCTGCCCCAAACAGGCCCCCGTGACTTCAAATCAGGCAGCTGAGCTAGTTTGGGGCAGAAGTCACTCAGCTGCCATCCCCTCTCAATGACCCGCCAGAATTCAAGACCCACCGGGAGCGGGGCCATGGCCCCGGTGTTGCCCAAGGCACAGGAGGCAGAGCCGGGAAGACCTCCGGAGGAGCCGAAGCCTCATCAGAATGGAGTGGAGGGCGAGGGTGGTGGATGAACACCTGGGGCAGGGGCACCGAGAGGAGAAGCGGCAGCCTCGAGGGATTCCCAGCAGATTGTAACCCTCGCCGGAGTTTTCTTGGGAAAACCACCGAAGTTCTCCATGAAGGTGCTGACAAGGAACAGCGGTGTGAGACAGATGGCGCCACAGAACGCTCCAAGGCTGACCCCATCCGTGGATTTCACAGCAAGAAGCCCCGTTCTCCAAGCCCTGTTCCCATAGCATCAGCCAAGCTGCAGGGCAAGGCCAGCATCGCATGCCATGTGCCGCCACCATCGCCATCGCTGCTGTCATCACCATCGTCACCATTAGTAGTTATGACCACCACTATGCTCGCTTGGCTCAGCACAAAGTGCCAGACAGGAGACCGGGTCCCTCCTGGCCACTGTGAGGCACTTGCTGTTATCTTCCCATTTTGCAGACGAGAACACTGAGGCTCAGAGAGGCTTAGCGATTTGCCCAAATTCACACAAGTAAAGATGAAAACCTGGACTCCAATCTAGGTCTGAATCCAACCCCCCTCCTACCTGCTGTGTAGACTCTCCTTGTGTGTCCTCGCGTGCCCCTCACAGTAAAGGCAGGCCCTGAGGGTTTGACAGCTCTTCCCCTGGAGTCCACGCCAGATGAGCTCAGCCAAAGGGGAAAGGGAATTCTTGCATTTGCAAAGTGCCCGGCCTCTCCCTATCCCAACCCTGTGCCCTGCTCCTCCTTCCAGACCATCAACTCCCACTGTCCCCCGTTCACAGGGACCTGGGTTCCTCCTGGAGCCCCGGGCACCAGCTCTGGCCCCGGGGCTGTGGACACACTGCCTCTGGACCCAGCCCCACCAGAGCCACCAGAAAGAGCTGGGCTGTGCCAGGCGCCTGACAGGCCAGCCCAGGCTTGGCCACCTTTCGGCCAGGTCTGCTCCAGCTGAGAAAAGACAGCAGGGTGAGAGGCCTAAAACTCATCAGTCTACACCCTCAGCCAGGCAAGTCGTTTATTTTAGACTTCCAGCCCCATCCTGCCAGGCAGGCGAGGAGCCCACCCTCAGCAATTCTGGGGCCCCCTACTCCAACACCAGGAAGAGCCAAGGCCCAGGGTCAAGGAGGCTCGAGCCAGAGCCCCAGGGCAGCTGTGCAGGTGGCCGGTCATCAGGGGGCACCCACTGTCCAGGCCACGTGGGCCCTTTAGTCTGTCCCCTTCTCCTCCGGCCTAACCTGCAACCCCTTGAGGCCAAGAAGTCTGATGAGAGCGGGGAGCGGAATCGTTCCCGCCCCGCCCTTCCCCACCCAGGCTTGGGCGTCCATCCTGCTCGGAGCCGACCCCTTCCGCCTTCTCCTTCTCTTCTCCAAGTCTCCATGACCTGCGGTCTGGGGAGGCCCCTCGGCATCCAGCGCCCCTCCTTCCCTGTCCTCACTCTCTTTCCACTCCACTCCAGAACCCCTTGAAACACCGCCCGATGCACTTGGACTTTGGGAAAATAAAAGCAAGTCTCTTGGCGGCCCCTCCCCATGCTGTGCTATAGAAAAGGAGGACGAGAGGCAGAGGGGGAGCGCAGAGGCCCCCCGAGGAGCGGGCTCTGGTGGGACAGCCTGGGCCTCCTTCCTCCCCCCTCTTTTCTCCTTCCTCCCCTCCTTACAGGCATCACTCTGCGGATGCGGAGAGGGGGCTATGCTCCGGGGGGCCCCGGCCCCGCCCCTCCCGGGGCCTCCCCCTACTCCCGCGGCGCCTAACCGCCGCCTGCCTCTCTCCCGCAGTCCACGGCATCAAGTGGACGTGCAGCAACGGCAGCAGCAGCTCGGGCTTCTCGGTGGAGCAGCTGGTGCAGCAGATCCTCGACAGCCACCAGGCCAAGCCGCAGCCTCGGACCCACAACTGCCTCTGCACCGGCGGCCTGGGTGAGCGGGGTCCCCGGCGGGCATGCGGGCAGAGAGGGCTCTTCCCGGCAGCAGGTGTGAGGGCAGGGGGTCGGCCCGGGGCCAGGGCGGCTCTCCCTGGTCCTGCCCCGTGGGGCTGGCGGGGCTGGCGGGGCTGGTGGTGAGGCCCGGTTTGGGCAGGAAAGAGTGGTTTCCAGAGAGGCGGGCAGGCTCCCTCTAGGAATTTGGGCAGCACAGCTGGGAGGCGGCCTCCAGGGCACACATCCACATCCACCCACAGTGGTGCCCTCCAGGCCCCGGGATCCTGGGCATCATCAGCCCAGCCGGAGCCCAGATCCCCAGGCGCTGGGCGGACATGGGCTTTTCCAGGAGATGAGCCCTGAGTCAATGGGGCTACTCAAGCTAAACCTCTTGCTTTAACCTCTGTCTCCAAGAATGTACCGTGCCCCGCACCCTCTGTCCTGATGTGTCTACACTTCTGATAATGGTATTTGCTCTTTGAAATGTGGATCTTCGCTCCTTCTGCTGCCTTAATTAGATATTTCCATTAGAGGGTCATGTCACTTGTCTGCAAAGTCTTCATGCATAGAGGAATCTCGGTGAGGCTGTAAAAGGATCTGGGGAGAATTCACCCTTTTATCAAAAGCAGAAGTCACCCTTATCAGATGGAATGAAAATTACTTCGGAGCGGAGGCCTGGAGGCAGGGCCCTGAGGGAGACTTGCTCAGAAACTCAGAGCCTGAGGCTCTTTCTTCTCTGCCACTGAACTGGGGGTTAGGGCTCTGTCTTTGCTCAGCTCCTTGCCCAGCCAAGGACAGGCTGGGCCTAGCTAAACACGGGGTGGTGACCCCAGGTACCTTTCTGCAAAGGAAATGTCTAGAACCCCCTTTGGTCCTGGGGCCTAAGAGCTAATCCAGAGAGATGCACTGTTCTCCACCCACACACACACCCCAAACTCAACATCCACCCCACCGTCAGCTTCTGCCAGGAGCTGTTTTTCTTTTTCTAATGGAAGTACTGAGGGGGTGAACCCCGGACCTCATGCATGCTAAGCACGCGCTCTGCCACTGAGCTATACCTGCCCCTCAACTGTCAGCTTTTGACTTCCAGTCCTAAAGGGCCTTCTTGAAAGGGTACGGCTATGGCCTGAGCAGGTGTGGAAAGTTTCATGGGAGGGGAGAGGGCTCTAGCCACCATCCCAAACTGAGCCCCTCTGGCCTGCGAGAGCCATTGCAGTGAGTGGTGTCTGCCTCCTGAGGTGGGAAGGATTTTCCTGGAGGATGACATTCTCCTCGTCCTCTCCTTCCCCACCTCCTGTGCACTGGGACATGCCCATCACTGTTTGGAGAGGGCCTCAGGGGAAAAGCCCCATAGGACACATGAGAACTCGGAGTGGGATAAGTGGACCCGAGACCCTGAGTGTCTGTCCCACGCCAGCCCCGGTGGGCAGGTGCCTGCCTGGACTCCCAGGCTGGGCTTTGCCAGACCCCAGCGCACAGGGACAGGGTCCACCGCGGTCCCAGCTCTGACTCTCTGCGTGTGTGCGTGCGCGCGTGTGTGCCCGTGTGGCGTGTGTGTGCGCGGGTGCGTGTTGGGCTTCCGATCTCCGCAGGAGCGGGCAGCAGCGTGCACCACAAGTGTAACAGTGCCAAACACCGGATCATCTCGCCGAAGGTGGAGCCGCGGACCGGGGGGTACGGGGGCCACTCGGAGGTTCAGCACAACGACGTGTCTGAGGGCAAACACGAGCACAGCCACGGCAAGGGCTCGAGCCGCGAGAAGAGGAATGGCAAGGTGGCCAAGCCCGTGCTCCTGCACCAGAACAGCACCGAGGTCTCCTCCACCAACCAGGTGGAGGTCCCCGACACCACCCAGAGCTCCCCCGTGTCCATCAGCAGCGGGCTCAACAGCGACCCGGACATGGTGGACAGCCCCGTGGTCACAGGTGTATCCAGCATGGCGGTGGCCTCTGTGATGGGGAGCTTGTCCCAGAGCGCCACGGTGTTCATGTCCGAGGTCACCAACGAGGCCGTGTACACCATGTCCCCCACCACCGGCCCCAACCCCCACCTCCTCTCCCCCGATGCCTCTCAGAGCCTCGTCCTGGCCGTGAGCTCCGACGGCCACAAGTTCGCCTTCCCCACCTCGGGCAGCTCGGAAAGCCTGGCGATGCTGCCCACCAATGTGTCCGAAGAGCTGGTCCTCTCCACCACCCTCGACGGGGGCCGGAAGATTCCAGAAACCACCATGAACTTTGACCCCGACTGTTTCCTCAACAACCCAAAGCAGGGCCAGACGTACGGGGGCGGGGGCCTGAAAGCCGAGATGGTCAGCACCAATGTCCGGCACTCGCCACCAGTGGAGAGGGGCTTCAGCTTCGCCACCGTCCTGACCAAGGAGATCAAGACCGAGGACACCTCCTTCGAGCAGCAGATGGCCAAAGACGCGTACTCCTCCTCCGCAGCGGCCGCGGCGTCCAGCTCCCTCACGCTGACCGCAGGCTCCAGCCTCCTGCCATCGGGCGGCGGCCTGAGCCCCAGCACCACCCTGGAGCAGATGGACTTCAGTGCAATAGACTCCAACAAGGACTACACGTCCAGCTTCAGCCAGACGGGCCGCAGCCCCCATGTCCACCAGACCCCTTCCCCGAGCTTCTTCCTGCAGGACGCCAGCAAGCCCCTCCCCATCGAGCAGAATGCCCACAGCAGCCTGAGTGACTCTGGGGGCACCTTTGTGATGCCCACGGTGAAAACGGAGGCTTCATCCCAAACCAGCTCCTGCAGCGGCCACGTGGAGACGCGGATAGAGTCCACTTCCTCCCTCCACCTCATGCAGTTCCAGGCCAATTTCCAGGCCATGGCAGCGGAAGGGGAGGTCACCATGGAGACCTCACAGGTGGCCGAAGGGGGCGAGGGCCTGATCAAGTCTGGGGAGCTGCAGGCCTGTAGCTCCGAGCACTACCTGCAGCCCGAGCCCACCGGGGTCATCCGCAGCGCCAGCGGCGTCCCCATCCTCCCGGGCAACGTGGTGCAGGGACTCTACCCCGTGGCCCAGCCCGGCCTCGGCAACGCCTCCAACATGGAGCTCAGCCTGGACCACTTCGACATCTCCTTCAGCAACCAGTTCTCCGACCTGATCAACGACTTCATCTCCGTGGAGGGGGGAAGCGGCACCATCTACGGGCACCAGCTGGTGTCGGGGGACAGTGCGGCGCTCTCACAGTCGGAAGACGGGGCCCGCGCCCCCTTCACCCAGGCAGAGATGTGCATCCCCTGCTGCAGCCCCCAGCAGGGGAGCCTGCAGCTGAGCAGTGCTGAGGCCGGGGCCAGCACCATGGCCTACATGCACGTCGCCGAGGTGGTCTCCGCCGCCTCGGGCCCGGGCACCCTGGGCATGCTGCAGCAGAGCGGACGGGTGTTCATGGTGACCGACTACTCCCCGGAGTGGTCTTACCCGGAGGTAAGACCATCGCCTCCCCTGCCCGCCTCACCTGCCCACCACCAGCCAGCACACAGCCAGGGGAAGTTCGTTTGCATGGCTCTGCCCTTTCTGGGAAGCTCTGGGCCAGGCAGACCAAGCTGTCCCCTCCCTCTGTCCCCAGGGTGCTCAAATTACCCCGTCCTCTCTCAAGCAGTGTTCTGTCCTCACTGGAGCAAGTAGATTTAAAGTCAGGGGTCTCCCTTGGAGGCCAGGGCCCCTCCAAGCTCTGCCAGAACAGTGTTTGCTGTCACCTGGCTTATGTGTTAAGATTCCACTCATATTTTGCTTTGCTTCTTTTTTTTTGAGGGAGGGAGGGTCCTAAGGCTGCTGAAAAAAATTTCAAAAATCACCTCCAGAGACCATCTGGATCCATTACCCTTGATTTATTTCACAAAACAAAACAAAAACAAATAATTCCCATCAAATTGAGAGGGAGGGTACAGCTTCCAAATAGTGACCTGTGAGATTCGGGGGGTATATCCAGCCTCTTTAAAAGCAAAGGCATGTTATATGACCCAGGATCTTACACGATCCCACCTGTGGCCTCCTCCCCCGCGAGCCCCCACCTGCCTCAGTTCCCGGGGGGCTGAGATCTGACGTTGAGAATCAGAGCTCCAAAGCCCAGGACCCGCAGGAAAACCCAAGTCTTGCCAAGGTGGCACAAGTGTTTAAGGAAGGAAGCTTTCCTTTTCCTCCGAAATAGAGTGGCGTGAGGAGGGGACAGCATGGCCTGAGCTTCCTCTAATCCCAGGTTGCCCACTAGGACAGGCTCCCTGACCTCTCCCAGCCTGCCTGCCAGGTGCTCAGGGAGAGAACATTCACCGCCGGGCCCAGATCGGCACTCTCTCCCCAGGAGCTGGCTGCCCACGGCTCCCTTGCGCCCACTGGAACTGCCACCTTCCCTGGACGCTAGGGCAGGGGCTGATACCCAGGACACCAAGGGAGGGGTGCTCCTGAAAGACCTGGAAGCTCATGGGGTACTTTCTTTCAGCGTGGGCGGTGCAGGGATGCTCGCAGAAACCCGTGCACATTCCAGACCCAGGCGCTAGCAGGCGCTCCCAGGGCAGTGCCTGAGTCAGGACGTGGTTATGGGGTTCTGTGAGAAGTGAAGCATTTCTGAGAGCCCATCTCCGCTTCAGAGTCTCCCCCAGGCCCTGGTGAACGGGACAGCAAGGCCCAGGGTGAAGGGCATGTCTCGGGGGGCACTCCTGGGCGTCAAGCGTGGCTGTGCCGTGACTTCACCTGCCTGTGACACCGGCACCCGCCTCCACGCGAGGTGTGGTGCCAGGAGTGCTTGTAAAGCCTTTGGCCCATAGTAAGTCATCAATAGTTTATGAGTATATCATTGGTGACTATTCTGTGAGCATCACAGCTCATGGCCCACTGTTCTCCTTTTTGTGTCCCCCTGCCGTGGCCGTGGCAAAGAGGCTGCTCACTGGTTGATCGTGGTGGCCTCAGAGGGGTCACCTATACTGGGGATCTCAGCATCCCAGTCTTGACCAGGAGGCTCACACCTCCCCTGCCGCCTTCCTTTACGGCAAGGCCGAGATACAGTCAGCATACAGATGTCCCCGGCTCTCAGCCCAGGTAGCAGCCCCGCCCTCAGACAGGAGCGTCTTAGAACTATGGCAGGAGTCAGAAGGGCAGCTCCGCCCGCGCGCTGCGTGAGTGCCTGCAGGCAGCGTGCTCGTCAAAGCCTCGGGTGTCCACAGGCGGCTGCCCTGCGTGGTAAGGAGCACAGGGCTGAGACTGGACAATCTGGATTCAAACCCTGGCCCCACACTGACTAGCCGGTGACTTTGGGCAGGGTCGCTGCCTTCCTGCATCTAAGATCAGGGCGATGATTTCCTCGCGGGGTTGCTGTGAGGACTGAGCGAAGTGTCTGCCTCTTCCATCCACCTCCACAGGGTCCCCAGCCCCCACAGCCCCCCAAGACTCCAGAAGATTCTGACTCAGTTTTCTCTTGGTGTGGCTTGGCATGACCCTGTCCCCCTGGGGTGAAAGGTCAGCTCAGCTCAGCAGCTTAACCCCCATGGGGCTTAAGAAAGCAATTCAGAGGGGTCTGAAGGGAGGCCTGGGACTCGGGTGCAGGGAGGTCAGAGCTGGGGGTTGGGGCTCTGCCTCTCTGGCCAGGCTCTGAGACCTGCCTCTCTGGACCTCGGTTTCCTGATCTGTACGTGGCTGAGAGGGGTGGCCTCAAGGCCCGCCAAGTCCTCGGACCTTGGAGATTGTGTCCCCGGGATGCTCTGAGGCTCCCTGGAGCCCGAGTCCTGTGGGAAGAGGAGTTTCTTTCCCCTGGGCTCAGCCTTGAGCTGTGACTGCCCATCCCTGGGCTGGTCTAGGCCCTCACTCCGGCCCCTGGGACCTACGGGCTCCAGTCAGGGACCCTGAGCAGTCCTGGACCTCTCGGTCCTGTACCCAAGGAGTGGCTGTCGGGTCCCTAACCTGAACCTCGGAGAAAGTCAGTTCAGCAGCTGGCCACGCGAGGGCGGCACAGGAACGGGAAAGGAATGGGAGGGAGCGCAGGGAGCGGACTGCCCGGCTCTTCCAGAAGCTCCCCATGCTTCCAGCCACCCAGGAACAAGAGCAGGTCAAATTCAGTTTGATTTGGAAAATGCTGGCCTGGGGCCCAACGTGGCTGCTCAGTGAGGCCTCTGCCCGCCCCTTGCTCCCCACCGTCCTCCCCTACCCGGGCCACTGTTCCCAGTCCAGCAGCAGGGGCCACCCCACTCCCAGTTCTGCAGGAGAGGGCATCTCTCCCCTGCCCCGCCCCTCCCCTCACAGCCCCTAGGTGGGCGTGGTGCCCCCTCACCCTCTCCCCTTCTCTGCCAAGAAGAAGCCTGCTTGCTGCCTCTGACAGGAGCCCGGTTCTAGCCAGGCTCTGCCAAGCTGGTGGAGGGCTCTGTGGCAAGACACGTAGGCCCCAGGGGCTCTTCCTAGTCTGAAAATATGGGGTCGGTCACCCAGCGCCCCCACCAAGCTCTGAAATTCGATGGTGCCCCGGCACCCACTTCGCAGGAATGCTAAGGTCTTGCTGTCTCTTCTTGGAGCATCCCTCCCTCCCACAGGACACTCCCATGTCTCCTTAGTTCTGTCCACCTCTTCACCTCCAGCTGCAGCTGGTCACCAACACACACACACACACACACACACACACACACATGGGAGGTGTCCCTGGGCCAGGGCCACCCTAGGTGCATCAGAAGTCCAGGTCCTTTATCTCAGGGCTCCCAGGGCACAGAGACCTCAGACAGCTCAGATCTCCTCCCCCAAGCCTTCTGCGTCATCTCCCTCCACTGAACTCCTGCCACACCAGGCCCAGGAGGCTGCAATTAGAGCTGTCAGGTGCCCGCGTCACAGCGGTTCAGCCCAGTCAGGCCGGTGTTGCCATGGAGACCATCGCCTGAACTGATGGATGCCCAGCCCCTCCCACAGCAGTTTCCATGGAGAAGGTCCTGATGTGCTCCAGTAACTTCCGCAGCCCTTTGTTCCTCACAGCAGCTCCAGCGTCATGCCAGCTGCTGTTGATTGGGGTTATTTATTTTTCTTTCCTTCTCACATGGTGACTGTCTGTGGCCTTTTGAAGCCACTGCTCTTCCACTGCCCAGGATCCAGGGATGATCATGCCCTGAACTGGCTTCTGGTGCTCCCAGGAATCCCAAAGTCAGGTTCCACGTGTGCACACCTCCCAGCCAAGCCCCCACTCCCAGCCCGTGGGCCCAAAGTTGCTGGCCCCAGTCCCGCCATGCAGGCAGAACTCCAAATCTCTCTATGTAGCTGTATATCTGAATTGAAGAATGTTGAGGCCAGGTGGGCCCTAGGGTTCATATGCCACCCAGAGAGGTTGGGCCACTTGCCTGAGGACACACAGCTTCTAAGGGGCAGACTTCCTGCTTTGGCTCCTGGTCCCGAGCTCTCTCCAGTGTCTTCCAAACTCTGGTTGTCTAGCAGCAAAGTGACTTCTCCAGGCACTGCAGCCAGAGGAAGGTAGGCCCATCCAAGGGCACAGGGGCTGTACCTTCCCGTCCGGGAGAGCCCCTTCCGTGGTGGAACCTCTCTTCTGTGCTGGGCTCTGGGGGGCCCACCTCCACCTCATCCCTGGAAACACACCCTCCTGCTGCTGATACCCAAGGCAGCCCTGGGCCAGGCCAGGCTGCCAGGAACACTGTGGGGAGCCTCAGGAGCAAGTCCCGGGTTGAGGCTGGGGTCCCTCCGGGTCATGGATGGGCCAGTGCCCAGGATGGGTCACCCAAGAATGAGCGTCTTCCTGGCATTAGGCCACAATGAGAGGGCTGGGGTCTGGTCTCCTGGCCTGGAGAGGTGGAGGAAGGAGGGTCTCAGGCCGCACTCCTCACCCTTCTGTCACCCCAGCCTCCAGCAGGTGCACCTCTCGACCTTCTCCCGCCTGGACACTAGGTGGTGCTCCCCACCCAGTCCTGGGCCGTTCTTGGCCCCTCGCTGGGAAAGGTGAGTGGAACCTGAGGTCAGCCCACCCCAGGAGAGCCAGAGGCCAGCAACCCTACCCCCTGCATTCCCAGAGCAGGCTCCCCCACAACTCGGTAACCCAGCCTTCCCCTCGGCTGTCTGAGCCCTGAGCAGGGCACCTACACCTCATTGCCCACATCAGGCAAGACAGGGTGCTGTTCATCACCAAGCGGGCACAGTGACCTGAGAGCAGGACTGCCCGGGGCACTGAGACATAAGGCTACCTCTTTGCTCTGTGGCTGCCCTGGCTGGTTCCAGGGGGAGTTTGGGGCGTGCCCATCCTTTTCCTCTGCTCCACTGCTCCTGGGCAGGATCTCCTGGGATCCTTGGGGGCAGGGCCCCCTCCCCTCCAGCTAAGCAAGGTCATCTGAGCCCCTCTCCTCCGTCCCCTCCCTCCACCCCAACTCCGCCGCCTACGGGAGCAGCTGCCCCGCACAGCCAGGCTGCAAGCACGTCAGTGGACCGTGTGTGCAGAGCGAGGGGGCTAGCAGGCTGTGTGGGCAGTGGCACAGACAGTTGCCCTCTGTGGCTCGGCACAGAGTCCAGGAGGTGATGTTCAGCCCCACCCCATCCCCAGCGCCCAGCAGGGAGCCCCTCTCCAACCCAGGCAACCTCCGAGCCCCTCCGGCTCTGAGCCGGCCTTCCAATTTTCTGTTCTGCTGTCTTTCTCTCGCCTTCTTCATCCATGTCCTGGCTTCATCCATGTCCTGGCTGTCCTCACCACACCCTTGGGATCCTGGGTCTCCCCTCATCTCCTCACCAGGACTTCCAGTCCCTGGGGGACCACCAAGATGCTCAGGCCTATTTCCACAGCTCAGAGTTCCCACAATCTGTCCACCAGCCAATGAGAGAGAAAGCCCCCTCCCCACCTCCATTTCCTTCCAGGGGTCCCACCGGCCGGTTTGCAGGGGCATCATGGGCTGAAGGGTTTGGAAAGCTCTGTGCTCCCTGCTGCTTGGAACTTGATGTTCCGATTCCATAAGGGGGTCAGGGGTCAGGACTGCTAGCCCTGTGTTGGATGCCAGCTGAGGAAGGCAAGGAGCATCTGGGGGGGATCCTCCCCCACCAGGGACTTGGGGACAGGGGTGGCAGCTAGGGTCCCTCCTCCTGCTGCAGTCCTGAAACAGCGGTTCTCAAAAGTCAGGACATACCGCAGCTGGGAATCTGCACGAGGGCTGGGAGTGCAGACCACTGTCCGAGCGGTGCCGCCAAGGAGGGCGTGTCCCTCCGCCCTCCCTGTGTGACTGACCCCCTCTGCTCGCCTCTGTTCCCTCCAGGGAGGAGTGAAGGTTCTCATCACAGGCCCGTGGCAAGAAGCCAGCAATAACTACAGCTGCCTGTTCGACCAGATCTCAGTGCCTGCGTCCTTGATTCAGCCCGGGGTGCTGCGCTGCTACTGCCCAGGTGAGAAGGCTGTGTCCCAGCAGAGGCGTGGGGCCCCGGAGCACCAGATGCCAGTCACCCTGGGGGAGGGGGTGACCCTGGGAAGTTGGGTCATTACTCTGGGCCTCGGCGTCCCCTGATGTGAGGGATTCGCTATTACGATGCCATCTGTTCTGGGCTGGTGGACCCCCTTAGCAGGCGGGACACAGGTGTGCTCAGCTGGGATTTTGCAGAGAACCTGATGGGGGACTGTTCAGGTATCCAGTGAGCCAGGTTGACACACCCAAGACGGGCCGCAGCAGGAAGATCTGACCACCCTCCGCCTGAAGATGACCAGAGCTGGTGAGAGCCAGGCGGGCGGAGGGCTGCCAGCTGGGCCTGGCATCGGGGCCATGAGGCCTCCCTCTCTCCGCTGGCCCGTGCCTCCCACGGCCCAAGCCAAGCAGAAGCCACAAGAACAAGAGAGCTCATGGAACCAGTCCCCCAGGGCACAGAGCAGGTCAGAGGGGGATGGAGAAGGTCTGGAGGAGAAGGGGTGTCAAATTGAGAATATCTGCACAACCTCCTTGAGAATTTGGTGAAGCCGTCCACCCCGTGGCCAGAAAAAGGCACCAGCTCCTCGTCCGCCTCCACTTTCAGGGACAGGGGCCCCCGAGTGCTGCCCTGTGGCTCTGGCCTTCTCCCTCCCACTGAGACTCATCATTGTCATCCATGTAGCTTCACGTCCTTATCTGGTCAACTTGTCCTTGACCTCTGGCCATTACCACCTGCCAGTGGCATGTTGGCTCCATGAGGACAGGGACTGTGTCTTTCTCGGTCACCATTGTGTCCCCAGGGCTCAGAAAGTGCCTGGCTAGATAAACAACAAGGACCTCCTGTACAGCACAGGGAACTGTATTCAGTAGCTTGTAATAACCTATAATGAAAAAGAATATATGAATATATATGTATGACTGAATCACTATGCTGTACCCCAGAAACACATTGTAAACCCATTACAGTTTAAAAGCGCCTGGCATGTCATGAGAAGGGAGAGGATATTTGTGAAGGAGTCTGTTTCTAGGGCACATGTTTTCTGTTTCTGGGGCTGGTGCTGGGAAGGCCCCTTGACTGACATCTCATGGGCATCGTTAGCTCCAGGCTTGGCCCGTCCAGCTTGCCCAGGCGGTGAGCAGAGAGGCAGGCGAGGAGGCAGGTAGCAGAGGGCCCCAGTCCATGTTATCTGAAGCTAGGGCATCTACAAAAGGTGAGAAAGAGAGCCCCCTGTGGAGGGCCAAGGATAGGGAGGAGAAGTGGGAGCAGGGGTCCCGAGGCAAGAGTAGAGCCAGTCAGTGCCAGGGGCCTGGTTCCACCCGGGGTGATCCAGCTTGAACCCAGGGCTGCCCCTGCTGTCTGCATCCACCCAGCCCGGGGCTCCTGAGCTGACATGGAACATTCTCTCTCTCCCTCCATCTCCCCACGCAGCCCACCGGAGCAGAATGCCTCTGCTCCAGGGCTGGGCTCACCTGCTTGGCCTCCACTTCATCCCAGTAGCCACGTCCCCACAAACAGCCCAGGGAGCCAGGGCTGCTGGTCCTGCCCCCACTGGCCGCCTGGCTGGCTGCACCGGACCCACTCAGCACCCTCTGCTCCCTGGCTCCCAGCAGCCCTGCTGGGCCTGGACCACAGCCACCCCGGATGGATGACAGCCAGGCTGGGCCAGCCTATCCCAGCTCAGGGCTGTGTGTGGCTAATGCAGCCCTCCGCCCACCTCTGCGGGTGAGCTGGGGGAGAGGGCAACGTGTTATTAAAGTGTCCGCTTATCACCTGCTGCTGGAACAGGACTCGCCTTGCCTATAAATAGATGCACTTCCTGTACCTGGTTCTGGCCTGGCTGAGGACCCAGATCTTGCCTGTCCTGAGTTATCTGAACCCTCAAAAAAAAAAAAAAAGACCGGCCTTTGCGTGCCCTCTGGATGGTGTCCCAGGCCAGGACCTGGCAGATCCCGGGGGCTGGATCAGTCACACCGCGCCCATCCCACATCAGCCGGTTACCTTCTGGCAACTTGGGCCTGGTGGTTGACCTCTCTGGGCTTCCGTTTCTACATCTTTCAAAACCACCTGCCAGATGGGCAGGAGGCTGAGAAGAGGAAGGTCCAGGAAGCTCCTGGCTCGCAGGCTCAATTCTTGAAGCTACTGGGCATGTGGGGCCTTGCCCTCCTGTCCTGGAGGGGAGCCGGAAGAGGGGCCCTGGGCTGTTCAGATCTCAGCAGGTGGGTCTCCTGGTCCCAGAGCATCTCTGGGTCCCCAGAGCTGGCAGGAGAGTCTGCCCAGGTCACTGTATCTCCCAGCCCTTCAGGCTCCCCTAACATCCTGCATTTTGGACCCAGGGAGGCTCAGCAGGTTGAGAACCAGGGCTCTGCTCTGTTCTACCGCTAACTGCAAATGCGGGTCCCTTTTGGACATCCATGTTTTGACGCCCTGACTGAAACATGTCATTCTGGCAGGGGGCACTGGGTGGAACAGCAGGCACTCATTCATTTCTTCATTCAGCAAACAGTTTGCCAGGCACCTGGAATGGAGCTACATCCCAGCCCCTAACACTGCCCTTGACCCCAGGGAGCTTTCAGTCCAGGAAGGAGTTGGTCATGCACATGAGCAACATCCTAGGGGGTGAGGCTGGCTGCTCAAGGACATCTCCCCTGGGTTTCCCAAAGGCTCAGGGAAACTGGAGCTGATCTAAAAGAAAGAACACTTGAAGCCAGAACCAAACAAGCCGTGCCAAAAAGGAGGCCTTGGAGGTCTGTGAGCACAGGGCAGGACACCTTAGGAGCTAGAATGACATGGGAGGGGGCACAGAGGGTGAAAATGGCCACCGCCCACCAGCCTGGTGCACCTGCCCAGGCAAAACAGATGGGGAGACTTGACCCTGGCCAAGTAGATGGTTCTTCTGGGCAGCTCCGCCTCTGTCGCTGGCCACAGAGGACACAGAGTCATGGAATCTGTCTCCTGCAAGATTCCAGAAGTGCTGCAAGATCGGGAGGGGGACGGCCACGCCGGACCACTGAGCTCGGGCGGCGCAGCGGTGGAGGACTTTGGACTTAGGAAAGGCAACCTGAGCTCAGAAGAAGATGGAAGAATTCCCCCAATGGGAAGATTTTGCTAGAAGCAGCCCCACGCTGGATCCCTTGAGGCCCCCCATGCAAATGATGCAATTCAAAATGAGATGGGCAGGTGTGCTGTGTTTTGAATCAATTTGCTCAACAAACAGGTATTAAGAGGCCATAACAGGCCAGGCATTGGTCTTGGTACTGGGCATGAAGAGGTGACCAGGACAGACCGTCTCCCCGCTCTCACGGAGCTTACCTTCTACTGCAGGAGGCAAAAAACAAACAAGGAAAGAAAAAGATAACCACGATAACTGGGGGAACCACGTCGAGACACTAGAATATGGTGATGTGATAAACTCACTTGGGAAAAGGGAGGTTCCTGTGGACAGACTGATGAGGGAAAGCCTCTGGCAGTCTGGGATATTAGGCTGGAAACTGAATGATGAAATGGAGCTAGTCATGGGAAGAGTGGGAGGAATGCCTCCAGGCAGAGGGCAAAGGAAGTGCAAAGGCCCTGAGGCAGGAACAGGTTTGGTAAGTTGGAGAAATATAAGGGTGGTGGGGGAGTGGAACGTGGCTAGGTTGGAGAAGACAGCAGGGACCAAATCATGTGCATCCTTCTAAATCTTAAGAAAGAGTTTGATTTGGTTTTACTTGCTATGGAAGCCATTCGTTTTTAGTGGGGAGTGATTTGATCTAAATTATGCCTCTAGAAGACGATTCTGGGTGTGTGGGAGAATGGATTGTAGGAGGGAAGAACAAAGCAGGGAAACCATAGGAAGGAGCTGAGCGGTGATCTTTCCCGACTCAAGGAGAAGGGCTCCCTTGGGCAACACACTCCCACGGGTTTCATGGGGTGTGGCCCTTCTGACCCATCCCAGCAGGAACAGGTAGGTCTCGGGTGTGCTGGGGTAGCCCTCAGCAGGAGGCTAGTGCAGGAGTCCAGGCATCTAGGCAAGAAATGATGGCAGTTTGGGCCAGAGTGTTGGTCATTGGGATGGAGAGAGGTACATGGACCTGGACTTGCTGATCAATTAAACACGGGGAGGAAAAGAGATTCCAGGAAACTTCCTGGGCCTGCGTGCACCAAGCTGCTGGGCTGGGACCCAGTAGACTGTGACAGGTCCTCTCTGCTCCGTCACCTGGGGAAGGATGAGATGGCTTTGCATCTGCCACCATTCCAGCATCACCGCCAGTTACGCACATGCCAGGAGGTGATACATGACGAGCAGCCAGTGAGGAGGACCCTCCAGCTGGAACATCTGGTACGGAGAAGCCTTGAGCGCCCCAGGGGCCAGCGAGAGGCAGAGGCTTACTCAGAGGCGCAGAGCAGAGCGGGCTCAGACGGGGCACACGCTGATGCCCTTCCTTCCTGTTGGTAAACCAGGCAAGTCTCCAGGGAAAGCAAGTGACCGCGAGCTTGGAGATCTGCCCAGGGATGCTGTCAGAGCCCAGAGAGGTCTGGACTTGGCTGGGGCTCCCTGCCCAGAGAGGCGCTGCCGGAATTCCCACGGGACCCACCCACCATGGAGCCAGCTTGTGATCTGGTGCTGAGGGACCCCACCGAGGGGGAAGCACAGGGCAAAAAACCACAGGTCATCCTGGGACAACAACCTCCTGCTCTGGGGACAATGGCATAACCCATCCACCTGGGATGGACAGAGGCCATGAGTCAATGAGTCGGTTTTCCCATCAGACATCCTCAGAGGGAAGCCAGAGTTTTCCTCGGCCCCGGAGAGCAGCTGACTTGGACCGCTTCCTCGAGGCTAAGCTGCTGAAAACCAAGAGCCCAAACAGTAACAGGATCCTGTGTGTGTCCTCCCTGGAAATCTGTCCCGGGGAGGCCCTAGGCACTGGTGTCTGGTGTTCCAGAAAAGCAGGGCAGAGAGCACATAACCCTGATGTCTGCGGGGTCCGAGGCCGGGCAGGGCGGAGCAGCCTGCCTACCCCCACCGGCCCCCAAGACTTCAATATCCGCCTCAAGCTCAGAAGTGAGCAGGTCCCCGCCAGGGGCGGGCTTCCCTCTTGCTGACAGTGAGGATGCCCCATTCGTTTATTCAACCGATACTTTTCGCTGAGCCCCACATTGCAGGCCAGAGCAGCTCATGAGGCCCACAAGGGTCTGTCTTCCTGAAGCTTCGCATTCAAGCATCAGAGGGACGAGCAGATTTCATGCCAGCCCCCGGCCCAGCCCCACTGGGCTCAGAGTCGCAGGCACAGCCGAAACTCTTGCCCTCACCAGGGAGGCAGAAGAGCTTCTAAAAATACACAGAGAGCCGTGCTAAGAGTCAGGATAGGCTCGTAGGAAAAGGTGAAAGAGAAATGAGCACAAAGGGGTCCAGCGCAAATGCTGTGCCTGAACCCTGGCTCGGATGGACTGGAGGGCGAGGAGCCAGCCAGCCACGGGGCAGGGTGGTGGACCAGCCTCCCATCCATTCATTCGGCCGATCAACACAGGGCTCCCAGTCCCTGTCCTCACCACAGAGCAGAGGAGCCAACCCCGAAGGGCCGTGGGGAGAGGCCAGTGTACTCCAGGCTGTTGGGTGGTACCCAAGCTAAAGGGTGCCCCCCACCCCTACCCTGACCCCTCTTCCTTTTGCTTTCAGCTCATGACACTGGTCTTGTGACCCTGCAAGTTGCCTTCAACAACCAGATCATCTCCAACTCAGTGGTGTTTGAGTACAAAGCTCGGGCCCTGCCCACGCTCCCCTCCTCCCAGCACGACTGGCTGTCACTGGACGGTAAGAACAGCGCTCGGGTCCCTTTGCCAGGCCCTACGCTAGAGGGACACTTGGGAATCCTATGCACAAGGTGTGAAAAAGGACACATCCAGGTCTCCTAACTTGCACTCCAGGCACAAGTCTCCACCTCAGGAGGACAGACTGGGTCCCCATCCTTCATCTCTGTCTCTCCCTGGGACAGAGTGAGTATGTGAGCTTGGGTCCAGGGCCTGCTGGGGGGCTCTGAGTGGCCAGGCAAGCCCCCAAGTTGCTGAGAGGACCCGCTCTCTCGATAGACCTGGAGGAGCAGGGTCCAAGCATCCTCAGCTTCCTGGCCCCCTCCCCCCACCCCCGGGGGCTCAGCTTCTCAAAGCAGGAGGACTTCCTAGAGGCCATGATCAAGCCCTGAGCCTCTGGGGCAGGGGAG
Source organism: Camelus dromedarius (assembly GCF_036321535.1). Classification (NCBI taxonomy): domain Eukaryota; kingdom Metazoa; phylum Chordata; class Mammalia; order Artiodactyla; family Camelidae; genus Camelus; species Camelus dromedarius. The sequence goes on along the minus strand of NC_087449.1, from coordinate 66,021,594 downwards.
GGGGTGGGGGAGTGGAGAAGGGCAGAGTGGGCTTCTTTCAGATTCCAAGACCTGGACTTTGTGTTGAGGGCTTCTGCCAGTTAGGGACAATAAGTCAGACCTTCTCTCGGAAGCCATCCAACAGCCGCCACCCTCTGCTTCTAGGCTGCTTTTCCTTTGGCCTCTGCCCTATAGAGCGTCTGACACAAGCCCAGGCTTGTGATCGTGGCTGAGGGTGGAGGGCCAAGGAGTCCCTGCATGCTCCAAGGGAGGAGGCAGGACGTACCAGCCAAGGATGCATCCCTGAGAGCCGCCGGCCTCGTCCATGGGGTGCTGAGTGCTGGCTGCTCCCCTTGGGGAACCAGAGGCTCTACAAAGAGAAGCTGCCAAAGACAGGTGCGGGGTGCCATGGTCCAAGGCTGCCCTTGCAGGCCTGGGCACGCCTAAGGGGAGCCCCGGACTTGGCCTGGAGGGGAAGGGTGCTGAGCTATCAGTCTGCTCTCTGCACTGGGCCAGAGTGGGAGGGGTGGCTATACACGGCCTTAGCATCAGGGCAGCTGCAGAGGGGCCTCTCTGTGGGACACCTCGCTGGAGATCTTGTCAGCCCGAGGCGTTGGGTCTTGGCTAAGCTGACCCTGGGCCCTCTGTGGGGCTCACTTACTTAAGCTCCCCTCCCTCATCCACAGCAGCCCTTTGCCTTCCCACCTCTCAGCTTTCCCCTGGCTGCTGGCTGCTGGGCCATTTCTGGGCTTGGGTACATGCCCTGGGCAGCTTTCTTGAACCACCCAGGGTGCAAACGTCAGTCTCGTCCCAGCCCCGGCCCCAGCAATGACAGGGTGCCTGGCAGCCACCCTGGCCACTAAACCCTCTGAGCTATTCCCAGAAGTGGCTCTGGCTCAACAGGCATCCGCACCCTGGCAGTTGTTGCCCGGGAGCACCAGGCTGGTCTTGGCAGCCACCCCAACCATGGCTGAAGCCAGCCAGAGCTGTAATGATGACCTACAGGATGTAACAGACAAGGGCAGGGTGACCAGGGGCTCCCGTTCAGGAAATCCTGTTTCCGTTTTGCAGAACAAATAGGAAAGGAAACAGGGAACTCTGCAGAGCCCCGGCTCTCCCTGAGTGACCAGGTCACCTCCGCAGGGTGGACTGAAGGATGCTGAGACCAGTCAGTGTAGGACCTGCTGGGGAGGTGCAGCCTTTCAGAGAGCCAAGTCCAGCCCCGCAGTGCCTGGGAGCACAGGAAACATCAGCCGCCGCCCCCCCCCCCCCCCGGAAGCCTGGAGAGCAGGCTGTACCAGGAGGTGGTGGCCGGCAGGGGAGGATGCTGTGATGGAGATCCCGGGGAAGGCAAGCCACCTTAACTGCTTCATGACAAGCACATCCCTGCGTCCCTGGCCACATGAGGCCCTTCGGGCAGTGGGCCTGCTGCCAGGCAGGACGCTTGCTCTGCGGCGGCCTCCTCCGCAGGGACTGGGGGCTCTGACCTCCACAGGCCTCCCCCTGAAATAAGCTCCCCCCGCCACCCGCCCCGCAGCCCCTGGCGGAATACACCAGAGAGATGACAGGAGTTGGGGAGAGGAGGCAGGGCTACCCCTACAGAGAGCAGATGGGGGCTGGGAAGGAGCCCAGGCACCTCTTGCCCTAGGAGCTTGAACAGATGTCCTTTCAAGTAGTGGGAGGGGAACGGGGGCCAGGGCGGAGGAACTGTGAGGCCCCACCCTTCCAGGGTAGAGGGGAAACTTCTCTCTCCTAGTTCTCGCCCCTCACCGCGCCCCCATCCTGAACCGAATACAAGCGACTTATTCACCCAAGGATCCTTTTCGCAGCATTTCACCAGCCTGATAAATAATAGCGGTGGGGGGAGGGGAGCAGGACTGCAGCCGCAGCGCCAGGAGCACAGTCCTCCCGGTGCAGAGGGGGCAGCTGGGACAGCCCGGGGGGGGGGTCCCCCGGGCTCTGGCCGTCCCTGTGGTCTGGCAGTGAAGAAGTGTGTCGGAGAAGATGCTGCAGTGGCCAGGCTGTAAGAAGCCCTCCTTTCCTCTCCGCTCCTCTCCCCTCGCGTCTCCGCAGCTCCTCACCTCCGCCCCTCCCGCCCCCACGGTTACCGGGCAAATTCTCAATTCGAGCTGCGGGGAGGTGGAGGGGCGGCGGTGGAACGGGAGGGGGCGAGGGGACTGCGGCGCCGAGCAAACTGGGGCGCGGCGGCCCGGCGGCGCGCGTGCACAGACACACCCGGGCACGGACACACACGCCTGCACACACGCACGCTTGCACGCTGGGCGCAGCTGCAATGCAGGGGGCCCCGCGCCCGCGTCCGCCGGGATGGGCCGCGGCAGGGCTCTGCGCACCGAAGGCCGGCCCCCGGCAGCCCCGGGGGACAGGACGGGGACGCGCAGCCGGGGCTACGCGCTCGCGTGCCGGCGGCCGACTCCCGCTGTGCGCGGTTCCTGTGCCTCCACCCGTCGCCCAGTTCGCAGTCTTAGGGGCGTTCCTTGCCCCTCCCCCATCCCAGAGCGGGGGGGGGGGGAAATGTTTGGGGAGAAATTCTCTGCTTTCATTTTTTTTTTTTAAAAGAATTTGTTTGCGAAACTACAGGCTGGGTGGGGGATGCGGGCATCGAATCCGCGCGAGCGCGCGTAGCTGCAGCAGAGGTGGCGCTGCCTTTGTCCTGGGCGCCGCCTTTGTCTGAGCAGCCCCGCCGGGTGGGAGGCGATCGTCCCCGCGGAGAGACATCGGCGCAGGCGCCCCACGTCCCCTAAATCTCAGCTGGACACAGCCATCCGGGCGGAGATGCAGCATGAAAATGGGGGGAAGGAGGGAGAGCAGAGAAGAGGGGGCGCTGCGGCCACCGTCTACCCACTCCGGCCGACTTCGGGGAGCGCAGCTCTCTGGGTCTCTGAAGCTGCAGCGCTTCCCCCAGACCTAGGGGGCACCCCTCGCCAACCCCACCCTATTGTGAAGTCTTGGGGTCACAGGCCCTGTCTGCTTGGACCCCCACTGCCTAGAGCAAGCTGGCAGGTTGCTGGTCATTGTACCTAATTGTCTTATGAATGATTGCATGAATGAATAAATTCTCACGGGACACATCAAGAGAGCTTAATTCAGCCCAGTGTTCAGGAAGGCTTCCTGGAGGAGGTGACCCCCTCTGCTGAGACCTCCAGCCTGGGCAGGCAACAGCCAAGCTAAGAGGGATGAGAAGTAGCAGCAGGGGCGCCAGGTGGCGGAACTGCGCGGGCCTTTGGCCAGGGCACTCTGGGAACTCCCATTTTCACCGTTTCTGCCCCCTCAAAGGCCCAGGTTCAAAACATACTTCCCCAGGCTGTTTGCACAAGGACCCCCGAGTGGTCTGGGGCAGGCCAGCCGTGAGTTTGGGGTGCAATGGGACCTCTTCCGGGCAAGAGGCAGTCAAAGCAGCCAGTTTACCCCCGAGACCGTTTTCTGAGGGCCTCTGGGGTATGTCACTTCTGCCTGCTCTGAGTCCCTGGATGCAAACACCCAGGGCTGTGCTGAGCGTGGAGAGGATGTGCTGTGTTTAGCCAGTCTGGCCCGGGCCTGCGTTTGCAGAGAATAAACCTAGGCCGTTTGACACTGTGGCAGCCCACAGGGTGGGGCTCACATCTGGGCAAGGGCACTGGGACACCTTTAAATGACCCCTGTCCCTGGAAGAGAAGAGGAGTGGAACTTCCAGGTGGCCCGTTCTGTTCTTTCTCTTGAAGCCATCTGATGCTCCCCTGGCCCCTGGCCCCACCCCCACCCACTGCCCCCTCTCCGAACCCCGCTAAGCCGCTTATTCTTAGACTATTTTGAATTGCCTCTCAGGCAGCTGAGCCTCCTACTTGGGTGAGAGGGTTGGAGGGACGGTGGATGCAGCTTTCCTGGGCTCAGCCAGCTGGCCACCTGGGCAGGTCTCCTCCCGACCCTTGGGTGGGGGAGAGACCTCGTCATTGCAGGCCTAAGAGGGGAGCCAGGACTGGAGCTCCCCCTCATCACGTAGGTGCCTACTTCGGTGTAGGAAGCCTCAGGGCAGGTTGGACACCCCTGGCAGCCTACCCTCTGGGTCACCAGAGCCAGAGGAGGGTATCCGGTAAGCCAACCTCTGGGGCAGCCTGGCCCCATGTTAGAGGTGTCGGAAAACTGAGACCCTTGCTCCCCTCTAAGGGGGTGGAGAGAAGGAAAAGCAAGATTTGGCCTCCGGCTTGGCCTTCTGCTCTGACCAAACCCTCTGTGCTCACAGACGGAAGCCCTGAAGCTGGGATGGTCCCAGCTCTGTCCCCCTCCCCCCACCTCCACGCTGCCTGTTCCTGGTATGTGGCCATGCTCCTGCCAGCCTCTCCCCTGCTGGCTGGTTTTTAATAGCAGCCTCCACCCACCAGGAGTGAGAGACCACACACTGACCCAGAGGCCACGGGTGCAGCCCTGTGGCCGTGGCCGCAGGAGAGGCCATTCCAGCTGTAAGGCTGGCCCCGCCCCTGGGAAGCTTCTGGATGGTCTCTCCCTCCCACGGTGACAGTCTGGGGCATTCTGATGAGTGTACCTTGCTGGCTCCTCCTGGCCTGGCTCCCTCCCTCCCGCAGACCCCCTCCTCCCAGCCCGCCTTCCAGTCACCCTCCTCTGGGCCTACTGTGTGGCAAACTGTCCACATGGGAGAACACGTGCACAGAGCCAGACAGAAAGTGGGAACAACCAACGGCATCACTTTTACCAAATAATGTGGGGGGAGGAGCAATGGTTAAGTAATTTTACTGTAAATCATTTTAAACGTCACTGTTTTGCTGAAACAGTTTGGTTTGTTTTATGGCATAGACTACAGAATTCACGAGAGTTTTTTCAGATCGGACAGACAGCATCAGTGAATTGTCTTGACTTTGGAGAGCTGCCTTGAATGACAGGCATCGTCAGTGCCCGGGGCCCACACCCTCCTGCCTCTGGGAGCACTTTGGAGGAGCTTCAGAAGCTCTGGCACGGGGGTTTGCCCTGTAAGTAAAAGGGGGCACTGCCAAGAACCTTCTGGCCTTCACCTCAAGTGGGGTCTGGGGCACGCTGAAGCCGGTTGGCTCACGGGTCTCTGGGTATTTCTTTGCATAGTGGGGACCTGGGAGATAAGGCGGCAGCAGAAGAAGCTGGCTTGAGCCAGTCTTACACTCGGGACTTGAAGCTGAGCGGCAGGAAGGGCCTTCTCTCCGCGCCGCAGCTGTCCAGCTAGAGCCTTGCCCCAAAGCACAGGCTTCCCGGGCATCATTGGCGTCTCTGTTCTCTGCAGGGTCCGCATCATTACCAGCTGGGGTGAGTGTCTGTCCTTAGCCCTCCTTAGGCAGAAACCAAGGGACCTGGTCCTCAGATGCCTCCTGTGGGCGTGATCTCCTGCTCTTAGCAGCTGGGGCCACACCAAATGGATCTGTGTGGAGTGCTCTGTCTGGCAGGAGGGGGTCACCTTGGGGCTGGCCTCATCCGCCTCCCTGCAGCAGTGACAAATGGGGCCCTGCAGAGAAACGGCAAGCCCAGCACCCGCAGAGGCCGAGGAGGCAGCCTCCGCATCCGCGTCCTGGCCGTCGGGGCAGGAAGCAAAGTAAAACCCAAGGGTGGAACCCCGGAGCGCCGGGCAGCATGGCTGTTCCTGCAGGGTCAGCTTCCCGGCCACCTGGGGGCAGGCAGCTCAGCTGGAGACAGGACGAGGGGAGGCTCAGACCCTCCGATGGTCCGTGTCAACCGACTTGCCCTTGACCGTGCCTCAGTCTCCTCAGCTACCATACAAGTGACCACAGTCTCGGGGGCTTGAGACAGAAATGTCTCCTCTTCCAGGTCTAGAGGCGAGAAATTCATAATCAGGGTATAGGCAGGGCCACACTCCCTCCGGAGGCTCTTGGGGAGAATCCTTCCCACCTCTCCCAGCTTCTGATCCTTGGCATTCCTTGGCTGGTAGCAACATAACTCCAGCCTCTGCCTCTGTCATAATGCAGGGAAGACGATGTGGAGTCTTGCCTCTGTGTGTGTCTCTGCACCTGTCTCTTCTCTTCTTACCAGGATGCCACTCGTTGGATTAGGGCCCACCCGAACCCATGAACTTGTCTTAACTAGTTACGTCTGTAATTCACTAATTACAAAGACCCTATTTCCTAATAAGGTCACATCCATCATCACCAGCCTCGTCAGAGCCGCCATCACCTCTTGTCTGCAAGTCATGCAAGAGCATCCAGGGTGGTCCCCCTGCAGGCAGAGGCACGATTCATTCTCCATACAGCAGCTGGGGGTCTTGGAAACATAACCGAACCTGTCACCACGACTGCTTAAAACCCTCCCACTGTTCCCGGGATAAAATCCAGCCCCCTGCCTTGGCTGACGGGCCCCCCGCCGCCTGGCCCCTCCTCATGCCACTGCACCATCCCTTATTCTGCTCGCCAGATAAGGCAGAGGGAGAAGAGAGTGGCCCGGGAGAAAGCAGGCTACAGGGACGTTAACAGAACATTCCAGGAGAAGCCAGTGATGGAGACTGAGAAGGAGCACTTGGGGAGTCGGAGGGACACAGAAGACGGGGGTCCTCAGAGCCTAGAGTCAGAGGACTCCCCGAGGAGAAGGGTGTGGCTGGCGAGGTCAGAGGGGCTGAAAGTCCTCACGTGGATTAAGGACCAGACAGGCCACGGGTGCTCTCTCCTGGGCCCCTCCCTCCCCCCTCCACCGCCCACTCTCCCTGAGGGCTCAGCCCCACCCAGGACTCTCTTTACTGGTCACAAAGGTAAAAGTGCACTGATGTGTCCTCCTTTGTACCTCTTCTCGGATCCAGATCCAGAACCATCCATCTAGCTGCCCCGAGGACAGCTCTGCTCCGATTTTCCTGGGCAAGTCAACGTGTCCCAAATGCTACTCAAGACTATTCTTTTGACCCACTCCTTCCCCACCCTAGGTCTCCTACAACCTCAGTGGGCAGTCCGCCCCAGGAAACCGGAAGTCCTCCCTGAGACTTCCTGCCCCCCCCCCGCCCCCCAGCCCATCGCCATCCTGGCGGCTTCCTCTCCCTCGCTGCTCTCCCTTCTCTTGGTCTGCTCCACCACCACCTGAACTCAGCCCTAATGTTCTCACACATCCTAACCAGGCGTCTGGCCTCTAATCTTGCCTCCTTCCGCTAGGGTCATTCTTTCTTCCCTCACCAGACACTGCTCTAGGCTCTGGGGAGCCTTCGTTTTCATGGTGTTTATATTCTAGTTGGGGAGAAAGACAGTGGACAGATCACAAAGGAACGGTCAGGGCCCTTACAACGGGCGGCCTGGTAGAGGGTGCCTGAGTGGCTGCTTTAGGTTGGGGGTCAGTGGGGTCCTCTATGGGAAAGTGACAGGACGGGAGGGAACCAGCCAAGCTAGGGTCCTTGGAAGCACATTCCAGACAGCGCGATCACAGGAACAAAGTCCCCTGGGACAGAGCAAGCCCAGTGTGTTGGAGGATCGAGGAGGCCACGGTAGCAAGCAGCAGAATAGGAAGGGGCTGGGCCACAGGGGTGCCCAGCAGCCAAGGCTGGGAGCTGGATCTTATTCTGAGGACAGTGGGAGGGTTTTAAGCAGCTGAAGTGACACACTCCGTTATGTTTCCATGAGCCCGCTCCCCGCCGCTGGTGCATGGGGCATGAAGTATGTCTTCACCTGCAGGAGGACCACCCAGAGTGATGCTGCGTCAGTGCGGGCAAGAGATGGTGGTGACTCCGACGAGGCTGGTGCTGATGAATCCCAAGAGACACAGTTTGGGAACGTTTGGGGGTAGAATCAAGGGTCCTGCTGATGGTCTGAAGACCAAGGATGAGAGAGAGAATGCTGGGTAATGCCCAGACGTGGGTCTTGAGCAACTCGGGGGCAGGGGACCACTTCCTGAGATGGAGGAGTCGGAAGAAGCAGCAAGGTGGGAGAGAGGGGAATCTAGCGTTGGTTTTGATCCCATTATGGTGGGCAGCCTTCTTAGAGTCACCGAGTAGACCACTGGGTTGAAAGTTTGCAGGCCAAGGAGAGGTCCAGAATGGAGGTAAAATTTCGGTGTCATCAGCACATCGACGGACTTTAAAGTCGTGGGTCTAGATGCGGCTGCTCCCTGAAAGAGTGTAGGTGAAGGACAGGCGAGGGCACAGGGTCAGCCCGGGGCTCCCCCAGGGTTTTGCATATCAAGCGGAAAAGCCCCTGGCACAGAGATGAGAAGGAGTGCCCAGCGAGAGGAGGAAGGCAGAGAGGAGGTGATCACAGGGAGGCCAGGAAAAAAGGGTGACTCAAGAAAAAGGATGTGGCAGCCGTGTCAACACCCGGAGGAGGGGAGCAGAGCGTTCTAGGCAGAGGAAGCCACGTGTAGGAAGACCCAAAGGCAAGACGGAGCTCCGTAAATTTAAAGGACCCAGGGAAGTGGCTGAAACTCCAGCAGCCTGTCTCTGAGCTCAGAGCCCCGACCTTACCCTGTCTGGGACAAGAAAGGAAGGACCAGGAGCCTCTCAGATGCACCTGGCCCAGGAGATCTGCGCCTCCATCCTTCCATGTGCAGCAGGAGTAAAGGACCCAGCCCTGCTTTTCCTGCCTTGCCCTTGGATGTTGGTCCAGCAAACCATCTGAAGGGTCTGCAGGCCCCAGGGAGGTGGCTTCCCCGTCCCTGGGCTCTGGGGGAGAGCCTGCACCTGCTCTGATCCCAGGGACAGGCTCCCTCCCAGTTGTCCCCCACTGGGGTGCAGGGTCTGGAGGCGAGCCCCAAAACATGCACAAACTGTGACTCACCCCTGCACATGGTGCGTGGTTGTCAGACCCTGTGAACGGCTCTCACACCTAGTGCTGGCTGTGGCTGGAACGCAGGATCCTGCAGATAGACCCGACGGCTCCTAAAGCAATGACATCGGACTCCCGTGACCCTGCCACGTCATCTGGATGCGGTTCAGCTGCGCTCCAGGGGGCATGGCCTCGAAGAAAGGCCTCTTGACAAGGCTGGGACCCAGAAAGATCAGCAGGCGTGGGGATACCTTGGCCTTCCCTAGGACCCTCCAGAATGCACCTCCCTGGAAAAGAATGGAGGTGCTGCTCTGTTGCCCAGCCATGGGAACAATGGTCCTGAGGCTGTGGGACTCAGGACATCACCAGCGAGCGAGCGAGGAGGAGGGCTGGGGGCAGAGTAGGGGCTGGTGTGGCCTCCAGGAGGAAGCGAGGTCCTGCAGGTCCCCAAGCTAGGGGAGAGGGGGCCTCCACCTCCCCCACCAATAATCCAGCGCCTCACAGGACACAGATGGAAAACAGCCTCTGGCTGGGGCCAAGCCCAAGGCCTCTCCTTTTAAAAACTCCTAAAAATACACATGTGTCTGAGCCCTTCCAAGCAGCCTGGCGACCTTGTCTCTTGCCTCTGTGACAACAAGACATTCAAAACATTCAGGCTGAAAAGCAGCTCCCTCCACGCGGTAACCTGCTGACACGTCCACTTGTGACCCCCGAGTCCTTTGTTTGAGGGGAAGAAAGGTGACAGGCAGGTGTGTGTCAGAAGCTCTACACTTAACAATGGGAGACATTTAAAAACATCAGTGGCAGAGTGGAAACAGTCAACACGCCAGAAACAGAGGGTCTCAGAGGGTTAGGACTTGAAGGAAACTCAGTTGTCACGTCATCCAACCTTCTTGTCCTTGTGGGACGAATCTGGGTCCCCAGAAGAGCAGCGACCTCTCTCCAAACCACTGCTGGAGCAAGACAGAGCCTCTCATGACTTCAGCGTGCCCTCCTCCCTCCACCCACCTCCCCTTCGCCATCCCACAGCCAGACTCACGGGCTCTGGAAGCCAGGACACAGGACGGGTGAGAAACCTGGGCGACGTGGGGAACCGTGGTTTCCTCACCGAGGTTGATGTTCGCCCCAGGTGTCCTGGAGGAATGAGCAGGTGACCCTTCCCAGCATCCCCACTGGCAAGAGAGGGAACAGCCCGTGGCTCACGCTGTGCTCCAGGCACCTGGTGCTGAGGGACCGGTTCCGACACCAGCAGATGGGAAGGTCCCCCAAGTGTCCTTTCTCCTGTCCAAGTCCAAGATGTGCTGGGATGTGAACAGGGAATCTATGCCAGCCCTGACCCCATTTGGCGACACCCACTTTTAGAAGAGCTGCTGTTGTCTTGTGTCACCCCAGTGGCACCAGAGCTGCATCCCTTGGTCTTGAGAACGAGGGAGAGCTGGCAGACCTCTGAGCCACCGTCATTATCTCTTTCTGCATAACCTGCCTCCTGGCACAGAGCTCTCCACCCAGGGGTTACAGCAGCTGACATCCACTTGCTCGCCGCCTGCCAGGCTCTGTTCGTGAAGCGTTTACGTGTATTGACTCACTCAAACTTCCCAATGACCCACAAGGTCCCCTTTCTACAGACGAGGACACCCAGACACAGCAGAGAGCAGGTGACGCAGAGAGCGTCATTCACAGGTGGTCTGACCCCATCGCCCGTTCTTGACCTCCACACAGTGAGAGTCTCCCTCTGAGCCTCGTTTCTCTGCTGCGCTTGGGCTGCATCTGACAGAGGCTTCAGAGCTAGAAGTAGCCTTCGTCCCTGCTTCTCCCTTCCCCAGCATCCTCTCCCCACGGCCAAGCAGTTTGCAAATTAGGACCTTCAAAACCCACAGGGCTTCCTCCTCCGGATCCTCTGCCATTCTCCCATCTCCCATCTCAGGCCTTTAGTATCAGGTGCCGGGGCTGGAGCCTCCTAACTAGCCTTCCCGCTGCCACTTCCTTTCCCTCCCATCCACTCCGTGTATCACAGGTGCCTTCAGAGAGGGCTGACAGAGCACGCACTGGGTGCCAGGCTCTGCACAGGGTGCCGTCCAGGGGAGAGGCAGACCAGAAGAGCAGCAACTGTAACCCAGTGCAGGACTGTGTGTTAGGGAGGGAGGCGGGGCTGCCTGCCAGGAGCGCTTGCTGGGAGGGGTCACCTGTCCCTTGGGAAGGTCAGGATCAACTCTGGCTCTGCAGCGTGGAATGAATACAAGACCCTTTACAAGCTGACCTCAGTCTGCCTGTCTCAGCTCACCTGCAGCCCTCTCTCTGTCCCTGCACAATGCTTTACCCTCTACTCTACCACAATATCCAGATTTCCCCAAACGTCCTGTATTGTTTCTCACCTCTGAGCCTTCCACATGCTGTTCCTTCTCGCCCCTTGGGTTTTTTCTCTGTGGTCAGTTTAGAGAACTCCTGCTGTATTGAAAATTTCTACTCTAAGGCCCCTCTGCATAAAAGCTGACTTCCTACCCCGTCCCATTCCCACACACACACAGGATACTTCCTTTTTTTTTTTTTTTTTTGGCTTTCCCATCATGCTTTGTAAATTCCTCCGTTAGCTGTTCTTTCTTTGTAATCTTTTATTCACTAACTGGTAATGGAGCCCCCTTTAGGTGCCAGGCAATGGGCCCAGTGCTAGAACCAAAAGAAATGGACAAGTAAAACCAGATGCGGTCCCTAGGCTCACCCAGCTTACCACCCAGTAGAGGAAAAATCAGGCCTGACCACCAAGCCTTTCCACAAACAAGTGTTTGGGGAGCTTGTAATGAAAGGGAGGAGATCTGGGAGGGATTTCTTGAAGAAGTGGCCCTTGAGCTGAGATCTGAAGGAGGAGCAGAAGTTAACTCCATGAAGAGGGGAAGGAACAGCATGGGGAAGAGCATGCACAGAAAGCCCCATGGTGGGAGGGAGCCTCGTGAATATAAGGGAGCATGTGAAGGCTGGGGAGGTGGAGAGGGAAGTGGGGATCAGACCAGACAGGATAGAGGGGCACCCAGGCACAGGTCAGGCTGAGGAGTGCTGGCTTTATCCCCAAGGACAGGAAAGCTACTGAGGGTTTGAGAGGCGGTGACATGACCAGGTTCGCATTTTGAGATGTGCTCTTGGCTGCTGCAACGAGGACGGGTTGAAAGGGGGCCAGAGAGGGTCAGGGTAGACCAGTTACTCCTCCAGCCTCAAGCTGATGCTGGGCTTGGTGGTTCTGAAAAGAAGGGGACAGTCAAGACATAATAAGGAGGTAGCATCAAAGAACTTGTAGACAGATTAAGCATGGAGGGCTCCGTGTCATTCATCCTGGAGGAGGACTGGACACGAATTGGGCTGAATTTGTAGGGCCTTTGGGACATCCACGTGAAAAGTTAAAAGCAAGTGAATAGAATTAGGCTCCAGAGCTCAGGGAAGAAAGAGAAGAGAGAAGTCTGTGACATGCCTGCATGGAGGTGGCATTGGAAGAAATGGGTCAAGAGGTGTGGACGAAATTGACCAAGGTGAGAATATAGCTGAGTCCTGAGGCCAAGGACTTTTGTCTTAATTATCGTCATGCTCCAAGAGCCAGGAATATAGTAGGTGCTGAATAAATATTTCTTCAAGAGATAGATGAGTGGATGGATGGATTTATGGATGGAGGGATGGGCAGTGGTGTCTTCGTGACCATCATCCTCGCTGCTGACAGACCCTAGCTTTAGGCTGCAGATCCCTGTTGTCCAGTGTACCCAGCCCCTACCCTAAATCCTATTGGAGGACATCTAGTGTCTCAGGTGAGCTAAGCCACTCCCATCAGGCATGACATTGCAAGGACTTAGCAATCACCTCCCAGGAGGCAAGGACAAAGGCCAGACCTCTCTTTGGGTTAAATTCTCTACTGTGCAGAACTGTACCTGCCCTCCTCCACTCCCACCTGCCCTGCCCTGTCTCCCCGACTCCTCACCCCAGCAGACCGATTTCTTTTTGCTGTTCTTGTTGAGGGAGGAAACAGTGAGTGCCTGATGTGGTTTTTGCTGTTGGCATTTCTGTTGTTTTTAACGTGTCACCCCTACACAGATGTGTAGTGCTCAGCAGTTCTTTGGGGCCAGAGAACATATTTTATTATGAAAAATGATTTGGGTGACTCCTTTGTCTTCTGCAGAGATTACCGTACAAAGCTCAAGATTTCCTGGGCAGGGATGTGAAATTAACTAGATTACAGATCGGTCCACCTAAATGTGAAATCAAATGAGAAATTCTCAGAGCCTTTGACAGCGAAGGGTTATTATTCTAACATATTATTGCAATTACCCTTTTAAATTACTCACCTGTGCCACAGCCCATGATGCTCTATAAATGAACCTGCATCTCGTTTGCATCCCGCAGACAGCACCCCTGGCTCCCGCAGTGTTCTTTCCTCACTAAAGTGTTCTCCTGATGGCTCCATTTGCTGCTGAAGGGTTATGAGCAGCTCCGTTTGGAGCTGCCTCTCAGTCTCCTGCCTCCCACCCTCTCTTCCCAGTCTCCCTCTCCACTGCTGGGGGCTGGGCGCCTAGAGGAAGCCCCAGCACCCATGCCTCCTCCTCCTACGGTGCTCCTCTGCCTTCCCCCCACATGGATGGGAAGGGAGCCGACCTTGCACATGGTGATCAGCTGCGTGCAGATGGGACTCTCAGAGACAGGCTGGGGGCCTGGGCAAAGAGCATCCCTGCTCATAATTCACCTTTAAGAGAAAGGGGAGACACAGACGCAGCACTCTGCTATCCTCTGCGATGTGAACAACGCGGTGTGATTCTAAGACATAAAAAATGCATCAATGCTCTGATTTTATAAGCTCCAATGATGTTTCTTATGACATCAGAAGGCCTGGCCAGGGCCCCCCTGGGAATAGCTAAAGCCAGGAGAGGCTCCAGTGCGTAACTCCGGGCAAGGCCTGCCCAGAAGTGCTGCAAGCGTGGCCCCACGAGGTTGGGCCTGATGCACTGGAAGCCCTCGGTGCTCTGGAACCTGGAGATGGCTGATGCATTTGTCACGGGTCTGCGTGCCCGCTCCTGGGAAAGCAGCAGGGAAAAACGAGCTCTGAGCAGAGAGCGGTCATGCAGCGGGATGCATGAAACGCTAGGTCCCCGGACTGCACTTCCAGCCATCATTCTACCCCCGGCGTTCTGGGTTCTAATTCCCACTAAGATAGTGAGCAGAGGCTTATTTTATACTTGGTGAAGGGCCCTGGCTTTGTTTTAAGGGAACTGAAAGAGAGTTAAAGCCCAGAGGATGCTGGGGTGGGGCTGCGTTTCTTGTGAGAGCATCCCTGGGAATTTCACCTTGAACTGGATGGTGCTCCCAGGCCCGAGGCAAGGAGCTGACTCGACGTCACTGGTCCAGAACCCGTGAGCTGCAGGCCTGGATGGGGATGAGGCTGCACTGACAGGGGCCACCGTGGATACAAGACCTAGGGTGTCAAAGTGAGACCAGCGGGGGGTGGGGGTTCACGTGTGTGCGTAACACATCCAAGCTTTTCCTTGGCCACTGTTTTGTTTTTCTCAGTAATGGCGTTTAGCACCTAAGGTGTCTTCCTGAACTAAATATGTCAGCTCAGCTTCTCCAAGGCCCACGAGATGGTTGTAGTTTAAAATGCACCGGCCTCTAATTGTGCCTTCCCTTTGGATCACTTTATTTTTCCTTTCAGTAACGCAGAGCAAGAGTCAACAGGCCAGCACAGCCCCTCCCCTCGTGACCTCACAGTGGTCATTCCCATAAAGCTGCTGGCTGCTTCCCTACAAGGGCCAATTTCCATGCTTGTTTCCACCAGTGCGCAAGCTTCAGGCTGTGGACAGAGTAACAGTCATGATGGTGATATCAAAGTGGTCTTCTGGCTCCTGGCCACCTTCAAGGGAGCAGACCCATTTCTCTTTGGTCAGATTCCCAAGAAAGAAAAAATGAATGTATCCACTTCGTCAGAAAGCACACCGCGGCAGGCGTAGTAAGTGCATTTTCAGTGTACCTTTTGGGTAAACACGCTTGCTCTTGATCGTGACTCCCCTGGGCCACAGGGCACACGCAGCCTGTTTGAAGGCTCACTGGGTTTTCCCGCCTCGTGGAGAGGCCAACAGAGGCCCAGTGGGTACCTGTGATGCCCCCTCAGATGCCCAAGACTAGAGCTTCCTGAGATCCTTTCTGGAATGATGCACAGGGAAGTTGGGCTCGGATTTGGCAAGAGTGGCCCCGAACAATGAGCCATCAGGTTCTGCCCTTGGAGGTGTGAGCCCTCAGCTGGGTAAAGAGCTGCATGCAGGTGTGGGGACCCAGGCTTAGACGCTCGAGCCACCATGACAAAGTCCACAGACCGGGAGGCTGAAACAGCAGACATTTATGTTCTCCCAGTTCCACAGGCTAGAGGTTTGGCTTGAGACCACGGTGTGGGCAGGTCTGGTTTCTCCCGAGGCGTCTCTCCGTGGCTTGCAGACGGCGCCTTTCCTCCGGGTGCGGGCACGGTCTCTGTGTGTCTCTGTGTGTCCGAGTTTCCTCCTCGTATAAAGACACCAGTCAAACTGGGTCAGGGTCCACCCCAACAGACTCATTTTAATTTAACCTCTTCTCTAAAGGCCCTGATTCCAAATACAGCCACATGCTGATGTAGTGAGGGTTACGGCTTCAATATATCAGTTTGCTATCAGTCCGTAACAGACCATTCTCCCAAAATGAGGCGTCCTGTATGAAGGGGACTTCCTCACTGTCCAGAGGGCTTTGCCAAGACCCCAGACCTGCCCTCTGAGGCCCCAGGGAGGGCCTGCAACTCAGACCCCCAGACTAGAGGCTTCAGCTGGAGTTGTGCTGATCTGTGTCTGAGTTTTCTGGTGATCTTGGCCAAGGTGTGGACCAGTCACCTTGCCTTACTGTTTAGCTAAGACGAGGTGCTAACACCTTTTGGGCAGCAGGCTTCACAAACATCTCACTGAGTCTTTGTGATGACCCTGTGATGCGTGCCTCTTTTACAGATAAGTACACTGAGACCCAGAGAACAGAGCCTTCCCAAGGTGTCAGGGCTGGAAACAGCGCCCAGGCCCTCGGACGCCTGAGCAGGGTGCTTCCCACTTGGCTACTCTGCCTTCTAGGGGATTTAGGCTTTTGATTCAAAGGAAGCCCAGGCACAGACTAGCTTGGCTAGCCCAGACTAGAGGGGCGCCGGGCCAGACATGACCCTGTCTCCCTGAGTACGTCTGCAGTCTGGCACCCAGACTCCTGGTACCAAAGGGTGGCCTTGCATTCATTAACAGGCACAGCTTCAGGAAGAATGCTGGGGGAGGAAGGGGCAGTGGCCCTGCCAGCCAAGCCGCCAGGCCTGTCCTTTGGCCAAGGAGGGGCCCTTCACCTGGTTGTACCATCACTGAAGCTGTGTTTCTCTAGCTCCCACATGAGGCCGAGCAAAGCTGCCAAGAGCTCCAGCTCTGGCGTGTGGGATATCGGCGGTCTGCTACTCCCCAGTGCAGAGTCCAGGGCAAGGGGCTTAACCTACTTTGCCTCAGTCTCCTCCTCTGTAAAACCACAGTTATAGGAATACCCACTGCACAAGCTTGGTGGGAGGATGAAAAAAATGAACATGTGTAAAGAATATAGTTTGTACTCAGAAAATATTATCTCGATGATGATGGTGATTATTATGGTAATAATGATGATGATGATGATGGAGATGATGGTGATGGTGGTGATGATGGGGATGATGATGGGGATGATGGTGGTGGTGATGATGATGATGGTGATGATGGGGATGATGGTGGTGGTGATGATGATGATGGTGATGATGGGGATGATGGTGGTGGTGATGATGGTGATGATGGTGATGATGGAGATGATGGTGATGATCATGGTGATAGTGGTGATGATGATGATGGTGATGATGATGATGATGGTAGCTCCACCCTCAGAGGAAGAACCAGGTCTCTCCCTCTCCAGGTGGCATCTACTTATTGAGCTGTCTTCACCCTTCTGTCTGTGGAGGTTGCACCTCCTTGTCCATGAGGACCATTTTTCCCAGAGACCTAGAGCAGAGGGGACCCAGTGAAGTAGAAAGACGTATAGACTGGGGCAGGCCTGGGTGGGACCATAAGCTACACTGACATGTACTCAGGGCTCTGGGTCCTCTTGCTCCCGTTTCTCCCAAATGACTAGAATATAGGGTTCGGTTGGAGGACCCTCTCCTCCATCTGTGTGTGATTCCTGGCCGTGCCTAAGGCATCCAGACCAGCCCCCTCACACAGTGACCGTGCACTCGGGGATGGCCAGCTCATTTTAATAGCAGAGAAAGTTAACTGTGGAGGGAGAGAAACTGCCAAAACAAAAGGCCTTGGAGACTACAATGAAGACCATCCTAGCCCTCGTCCTTGCCTTGGTCCTGATCCCCACGCCAGGTCCCAAGCTCCCACCTTACATTCGTTATCCAGTTTCATCCTCTCCCTGCTTCCAGGAAATGCTTCCATCCCCCTTTTACTGACAAGGAAGCCGAATCTCATCAGGGGACTTGTCCTGTGTCACACAGCTCTGGGCTGTCGGACCCTAAAGCCCACTGGGTGTTTTATCAACTTACATTACCACTTCCTAAGTGTATCTTGGATTATCTCAACTTTGACTCTAATAGGTGACTAGCCATGTATTTTATCAGCTGGCATGTGTATAATCCTGGGGGTGGGCGGTGGGGGTGGGCCGAGGGAATGGCTGGGCCTATGTAAGCCACCAGAGGGAGTGAGTGAAGATGGTTTCTTTCACCCAGTTTCTTTGGATTCTCTTTCCGCATTATGGTCCTTAAGAGACACCCCCAAGTTCTCAGGCTGATGGCTAATGTATCTCTTCCTCCTCCACATTAGAGCTGACAGCCTTCCTGGGCTGATATGAGTTGTTGCAGCACAGTTTGCCCTGGCAGCAAACGCCTTTTCTCCTACACCACTGTCCCCTACAGTTACCTATTGCTGTGTAACAAGCCACCCCAAAGCTTAATGGCTCAAAACACCAAGCATGCATGAGTTCTCTTGAGGTGGTGGGTTTCCTGGGCTCACCCACGCAGCTTGCATTCACGGGGCTGATCCTTTCAAGTCCAGGGTCCCTGCAGCCAAAGCACAGGGATGGTTGCTCTGTCAGGTCACACTGGACCTGCATCAGGACCACATCGCCGTGGCCCGAGACCTCATTTTGCAGAAGAGGAATCTGAGGCACAGGAAGAGAGAGGAGCTTGGCACAGGTAGTTAGCGGTGGAGCTGGAACTGGATGGAATCGGGCTGCCGAGCCCAGGCCCCACCCCTGCACCTCCTGCATGTGGAAGGCTCAGGGCACGATCAGGATATCTGCAGCTCAGCTGAGGTGGCTGAGGCACTCTGCAAAGCTCACCCTCACCTCTGAAATCAGCCAACCACGTGATGGAGAACCCCAGCCTATCAGGGAGCTCTCCAAGGGGAAGCCCAAGTTCAGGACACTGTTCTCGCCAGGATCCCTGGCTGTCAAGGAGGTGATCACAGCAAGGAGGAATTGTCAGACTCCCCCCTGGCCTTTTCACAATCCTCCAGAAGCACAATTAGAAATGAGCCCTCTTCTGACCTCGTACGCAGGGGCTCAGCATCACCAGGTTCGGCGCCTCCCCCCACCCCCGCGTCTGTCCTGTCTCCTTACTGAGCGGTCACCCGGCAGGGCCTGTCTATCCACATTCTCCCCCGGCCGCCACCATGTCCCACGCGAGGCGGGGGCTCTGTGAGCGAGCGTGGGTGGGCCCACCGGCCCAAGCCCAGCCGTCAGACCCTCCTGACCTTGGCTTTCCTTTTCCTACCACTCGGGCTTCTTTTCTGAACTAAAGCCATTGATTCCTTTGAGGCTTCGTTCTTTTTGTCTTCCTCTCATTGCGTGTGTTTTACAGGTCTATGAAGATGTAATTGACATACCATGGATTTCATCCATTTAAAGTGTACAATTCAAAGTTTTTAGTATATTCACAGGGTTGTGCGGTCATTACCACAACTCAATTTTTGAACATTTTCATCCCTCAAAAAAAAAAATTCCTCCCTTTACCCAGCAACAGTCGTGCCCTCTTTGTCCCAGGCTCCCTCCCCAGAACCCAAGGCAACAGTTCATCTACTTTCAATCTCTATAAATCTGCCTATCCTGGAATCATTCCATCTGTGGTCTTTCTGACTGGCTTCTCTCACTCGCCATAATGTCTTCAAGGTCCGTCCATGGGGTAGCAGGTAGTCAGTCCTTTATCCCTTTTTACTGCCAAGCAAATGTCCATATGTATGGACATACGTTGTCACGTCTTTGGGTATATAGCTGGGAGTGGAATTGTGGGGGCACGTGGTAACTCTGTGATTAGCCTCATGGGGCACTTCCAGAATCTTTTCTAAAGTGGTTGCACCATTTTCCATTCCCAGCAGCGGAGTATGAGGGTTTCAACTTCTCCACACCCTCACCAACACTTGCTACTGTCCATCTTCTTGATCGCAGACATCCCGGTGGATGTGAAGCGGGACCTCGCTGTGGTTTTGATTTGCACTTCCCCGGTGGCTAATAACGCTGCGCGTCGCTTCTCTTGATCTTCATGGGCTATTGGCCATTTGTTTATCTTCTTTGGAGAACGATCTCTTCAGATCCTTTGCCCATTTTTTTTTTTTTAATTAGGTTGTCATTTCATTCTTGAGTTGTAAGAATTCTTTTTATATTTGAGACACAAGTTCCTTATCGCATATATGATTTACAAATACTTTTCCCACTCAGTGAATTCTTTTTCACTTTCTTGATGGTGTCCTTTGAAGCACAAGTGTTTCTAGTTTTGATAAAGCCCAGTGTATCTTTTCTTTTTTTATTGATTGCTTAAGGT
Organism: Camelus dromedarius; assembly: GCF_036321535.1. NCBI lineage: Eukaryota > Metazoa > Chordata > Mammalia > Artiodactyla > Camelidae > Camelus > Camelus dromedarius. The sequence goes on along the minus strand of NC_087449.1, from coordinate 66,002,049 downwards.
TTTGATGCCGTATCCAAGAAACCATTGCTAAATCCAAGGATGTGAAGATTTACCTCTACGTTTTTCTTCTAAGAGTTTCATCATTTGGCCCTTACATTTACGTCTTTGATCCATTTGGAGTTAATTGTTGCATGTGGTGTGAGGTAAGGGCCCAGCTTCACTCTTTTACATGGTGCTATTCGGTTGTCCCGGTCCTTTGTTGAAAAGACTATTGGTTCTCCATTGAATTATTTTGTCACTCTTACCTGTGGTTTCTAAAAGCACGTTTACTTCCTAACGCCTTAAAGATACACTGAATATGCATCTTGCACTTATTTTTAACTTGCCACTTAGTTGGAGAGGACTTCTATTTGATTATTGTTTTGTTAGAAGTTGATAAATGCAGAAACATAATTGATTTCTTATGAGATAGGAGAGGTGAGGTTATGCTGCTGTAGCAAACAACCCAGTATCAATGACTTCTTACTCTCTCCCACTCAAGTCCAATGCCAGCTGATAGGGAGGTCCCCACTCATCACAGCCACTCAGGGACCTGACCTGGTGGAGTCTACATCTTTCCATAAACAAGATTTTCGCAGTGGCTGGGGCTGAGGAAAAGAATATGGTGGACAAATCCTGGTTCTTAAAAATCTCCCAGCTTGCTTTCTTTAACAATTGAAATCTAAGTGATGGTAAGAGTTTTTAGGCACTTGGAGAACCATTCTAGGGGCAGATTGAGGTTGGGAACTTGAAACCCAGAGCAGCCACTTCCCATCTCATTTTTTCCTCTCTATGATATCCAACTTGCAGGAGAGACAGCAGCAGTGTATGTGAGTGTTGAGCACAGCAGAAGGCAGATGTCAGGTACCCAACAAACCACAGTTCCCTTTGTCCTCATCTGCAACCAGATGCACCCCCTTGGCTCGTCCTGAGGCCCTCAGCCAGGGGTTAGGGCTGGGATAAGGACTCACTTTAAGTGCAACAGTTGCACTTGGTCTGGGGGCTGCCAAGTGGACGCATCACTGAGCAAATTTTCTTCTTTGCTATTTTAAAAAATGACCCAGGTAGACTCAAAGCCCCATAAAAACCCAGTGGAAGGATTTGCTTGAAGCACATGCCTGCCTTACCTTGTCGTTTCCTAACCTGGAAGAGCGGAACACAAATACCCACGAGGAAAGACAACCTGGACTTACGTGGTTCCAGCGTGCCGCCCGAGCTCGGCACTGGCTTCAGAAGCATCCAGCTCACCCCACCCCGACTCCATCTGACTTTCCATGCATGGGCTCCCGGAGGGCCCTTGCTCTCGTGGCCTCTACCCCAAGACAAATGTGCAGTGGGGAATGAGAGTGGCAGGTCTTCCGGGAGGGGAAGGGCCCCAGCTGAGGACCAGTAAGAGGGCTTTCCTACTGCAGAAATGTCACCTGAGGAAGCCTGAAAGGAGAGCGCCAGGCTGTTGACCCCAATTCTGCCACCAGGGTACAGCCAGTGCCCCGAAGGGTTGTGAGTTCCCCTGAGAACCCTCCTCAGGCAGCTGGGATGGCCAGGTCTGAACCCAAGACTAAACTGCCTTTTTAAAGCACATCCAAGAAATAAAAACCCGAACTTCCCCCATGTGAAAGATAGAAAAAAACTGGAGGCTCCGTCTCTTTAGCTGGAGTCCAGGTGGTTGACTGTGGGCCCAGTCACCCTGAGTTCCTAGCAGTTCGGAGTCTAAAGGCAGGCATTTCCCCTCGTGATACCCATCTCCCCAGCTGGTCTCTGCTGCTCACAATCCACTCAGAGCAATTCAACAACCATTAGCCAGGAACCTCCGGTGCTCCCAGCATTGTGCAAGGTGACAGGATAAATTAAGACTCCGTAGCTGTTCTCGAGGAGATTAGAGGTGTCTCCGTCTTAGCTAGTAACAACTAACTTTTTAAAGACACTTCTTATTAACGTGCAATATACATATGGAAATTGCGTGTATCAGAAGTATGTGAAACTCAGCTCAGTGAGTTTTCACAAAGTAAAACCAGTGTCCAGGTCAAGAACAGAACATTACCAGAAACCCAGAACCATCCCCCTTTCCAGTCACTAGCCACCACCCAAGATACCCTGATTCTAGTAACAGTGGGAGCTAACTTGTGTTGAGTGTACCTTATGCCGCAGGCACTGGTATAAGCAACTTTTATCTATTGGCTCATTTCATTCTCACCCATAGATATGAAAGGACAGTGACCGGGGCACATAGCTAACAAGTGGGAGAATCTAACACTGTCCCCGAGTGCGACCCTTACATTGTCTCCCTTGGAAACAAATAGAACCTGTTCCCTGTGTGCTGTAATGGTAATGTATAATGATGCTCCCAGGTCTGCTCTGCCGAGAGCAGCCTGGGGATTTGAGCCAGGCTTTAATGAATGGATGAAAGTGCCCCTAGCAGATAAAGGGGAGACAGTGCTTAAGCAGAGTGGGGACCTGCGGGGGTCCAGGGTGGTGAAAACAGGGTAGAGGCAAGGTGTGGGGGTGGGAGTAGGAAGGACTTGCTGGAGCAGGATTGTGTGTTGAGTGCCCGGCTTTGCCCAGGCAGGTGAGGGACTTGCTGAGGTTTAGAATCAGTGGTCAGCCCCCAGGACTGGGACTATACTCGACTTGCTTGCTTTCCTGGCTCAGAGGTGGCACAGAATGGGACCCAGCCTCACCAGGGACGTCCTTGGCTTGGCCTCTACACAACGATTCACTTTTGGTCGTATAGTCTTAAGGTCTGTGCAGAATTCTGTGGTTGTGTTTGTGTTTTGGTAAAAATAGAGACTCTGCCCCCATTTTTTGAGACTCTTAAACCCAGATGGCAGAAAGGAGACTTGACCAATTGTTAAAATAATTGACAATATGAAGGAAAAGGAGAAGATGGGCTCATCACAGGTCTGAGTGGCTCAAGCACTCTCCATGTGCAAGGCCATGGGGATGGGGGGCAACTGAAGAACCACTGGACTATGGAAGTTTACAGGGAAGGGAGACGGGGTGTAGGTGTCCATTTGGGATGCCTGGGAAAGATGCTTGGAGACACGAGTCTTGATGGAGAGGTGTGACCTGCGCTTGAGGCTGGAGGCAGAGGATATTATGCAGAAGTACGCAAGAGAGAAAGGCCAAGCCAGAACTTTCGGACACCAGGATTGGACCCTAGGAATGGGCGGAGGCCTTGGCATTCCAGCTAAGGAGGTCGGGCCCTGCGCCGCCGGAATGGGCGGCTTGGATGCTCCCGAACTCCCACGGGAGCCGGCATTCACCGTCCCTTCCCAGACATCCTGGGCTCCGCCCCGGCCGACACCCCAGACCCCTAGGCACTCCAGTCCCGGGACCCGGACAGGGCTCTGGCGGCCTCCTGGGCGCTGGCCCCGTCCGCAGCCGTCGGCCGGCTCGCCGCGCCCCGCGCCCCTCCTTCCCGCCCAGCCCTCTGCGCTCCCCAGCTCGCGGCGCAGCGCAGCGCCGGCTCCTCCCGCGGCTGCATTGCAGACGCCGCCGCCGCAGGGTGCGCCGGGGCTGCGCCGGGAGCCCTGGCTGGGGTACGTGGGGCCCCGGGGTGTGGGACTCCCGGGCGGACCCGACGGCGCCGCGGGTCCGGGAGTCGGCGGCAGGTCGGGAGCGGGGCGGCTCCGCCGGCGGGGAACACGAGGCTGGAGCGCCCCCGCCGCGGGCCCCCGAGGAGGTCGCCTGGGACTGTGGGCCCGGGGGAGCGGGCGCGGCCGTCGGGCTCTGAGTCGTCCCTGCCCTCGAGTGGACCGCGGCCACCGGACTGGCAGGCCCCTCAGAATCTGGGCGGGGGGCGGGCGGCGGCGTCGCGAGGGGCCGTGGCGCGCCGGGGGCCGCGGGGCCGCGCTCCGCCCGCACCCTCCGGGCCGGGCCCGCCGCCGTCCAGCGCGGCGCCGCGCGGCTCGGGCGCAGTTCCGGCGCAGTCCCCGCGCCGAGCGGCTCCGCGCCCCACACCTGCCTCTGCCCAGCTCCGGGTGACGTAGCGCCCTCCGATTGGCCCGCGCGGCCCTGAGGGCGGGGCCAAAGCCGGTGAGCTCACCGCCGCGCCCCGCCATTGGCCCGGGCAGCGCACTCGGGCTGTGGCGGGGAGACAGCGGTACCCGGAGCCCGAGTCGTTCCAGCTGCGGCGTGCGGAGCTGAGCGGGTCGGGGCAGGGCTGGGCTGTCGGGGCCGGGCCGGGCCGGGCGGGGCCGCGCGGGAGGAGGAAGACAGAGGCGGCTCGGCGCCAGCCCGACCGAGCGGTGGCCGTGCTCACCAAGGCCGAGTGAGTATGCGTGCGGCCGAGTGGAGAGTCGGCCGGGCGCGTGCGGGGCGAGGGCGGCGGCCGGCGGGGGCGCGCGGGGCGACCGGGCGCGCGGGGGCGGGGCCGGGGGCGAGCGCGCGCTGCGGCCGGGGCGTGGGGAGCACGCGTGCTCGTGGCGCGGGGCGCGGCGGGGGCGCGCGTGTTTACTCGAGGGGGGAGGGGTGTGTTGGAGGAGCGGGCGCGAGGACGCGCTCGTTTGCAGGGGAGCGAGTGGGAGGGAGCAAGCATGTTCACGCGAGGGAGCGAGGAGTGTGGACACGCGAGCGCGCGTGGGTCACGGTGCGTGTTTACGGGGCGAGCGTGAGGGAGGGGGGTGTTTGGATGAGTGTGCGGGGCGCGTGTCGATGGAGCGAGGGCGGGGTCGTGCTCATGTTTGAGGAGCGGGGGTGCGAACACGAGTGTTTACGGAGCGAGTGGGCGAGGGAGGGGGCGCGCGTGCTGATGGAGAGAGCGAGGGGGAACGGAGAGTGTTTTGACGCGTGAGTGTGCGTGGAGCACGGTGTCTGTTTACCGAGCGAGTGTTTCGGGGTGGGACCACGCGTGTTCGTGGAGCGAGTGGGGTGCAGGAGCCGGAGGATCGGCGCCGGAGCGCGCGTGCGTGTTGCTGCAGGGCGGTGAGGGTGAGAACACGCGTGTGTGCGCGACGGAGTGGGAGTGTTTGGGTGAGTGGCGGTCGGAGGACGCGCGTGCGGGGAGTGGCCGCGGCGGGGCGGGCGCGGGGGGCGGCGGGGCGCGAGCGGCGCAGGCGCCCGTGCAGCCGCTGGCTGGTTTTTGTTTGCGAGGCGCGTCTCGGCGGCGGGCTTTTCGGATCGAGCGCTCGCTCTCGAGGCCGGGCGCCGGGAGAGGGGCGGGGACAGGTGCCCCCTCGCTGGGGCGCGGGCAGAGGGGCGGGCACAGGTGCTCGGTCGGCGGGGAGGAGGGAGAGAGTCTTGCCCCGCTCCGTGGGAAGAGAGGCAGGGATGGCCTGGCGCTCGGCCGCAGGCGCCTCTGCGGGGCAAGGCGGTTGGAGGCAGCCTTTTCCTCGCAGGCCAATGGAGTGAATGAACGTTTTATTAATCCGTGCGTAGAACGCGGCGGGGAAAGTTGGGTGAGTTCAGACTAAAGGTTTGGAAAGAACTTCTGAGAGCTTTGCTCACCTGCAGACCAGGGGCTGGAGAGGCACCCTGACCCTTGCTTCCCCAGCCAGGCTCACATGGGCTGGAAGAGATGCTCTGCGTGGCCTTCTTGCATTTATGAGATCTCTCCTGCTTTGATTTCCTAGGTATTGCACAATGTCTGAGGCGGCCTTGATGGTGTTCACATGTTTGAGACTATTTTTGCAATCTCCGTAGACATCTGCAGGCATCAAAACAAATTTTTGAGAATATAATCCTCCTGCAATTTATTTTCGTAATCAATTGCTTCCACAGGGAATGATGACAGCTTTAAAGCCCGTTGTATATTTTGTCCACTATTGCTTGGTAAGATTTCTGCTAGTTGACATGAAGGATCTAATTGGCAACAGTACAGTACAGTAAACATGAGCGGTGCTTTCAGATAATTACCAAATGCCTCGTGTATTTGTTTGAATGCGTTATATTTCTTCCATCAGTGAGGCCAAAACCTGAAATTTAAAAATTGTGTTCCCCTAAAGTTTCGTCACATATGGTAAAATGGCTGGCTGTATATAAAGGAGTCCTTTTCTCTCTCAGCTTAAAGGAATTGTTCAGAGAGTTTCCCTACAGAATCTGTGTCCGCTGAAGAAACTTGTCTGGGAACCTGATAAAGAGAAACACATTAAGCAGTAGGACTTTCCATGGCGTATGTTTATAGAAAAATATTCTTTTAAGAACAGAATTAGGAAATAGCAAAGAAGTTTATGTTTCTCTCTCTCTCTCTCTCTTTTTTTTTTTTTTTTGTATTAGATTTAGGGAGTAATAATGTTTAAAAAAAATAGCATTTAATTACAGGATATGTGTTTCCAAATAAATTCAGCTTAGTGGGGAATACCAGCAGAGGACAGCCTCGAATTCCTAAGGGACCTCGATCCAGGCATTCTAATTAATTATATTCCAAATAAGCTAAGTGGAAACATAGTTTTTAATGCAATAGTTAATAACAACATTGTATTCTTTAAGGATTCTTGTTAACTCTTCTGCTCTCATCATAAACACACACAGACACGTTATTTTCTTCAGTCCTCTATTTGGGGCTCCACTGGGCCTCCCTGTAGGTTCCAGCAGCAGGCCCTGCTGCAGTGTCTTCCTGTTGGACTGTCCTAGAGAATGTGGCAGTCAGGTGGAACTGAGAGGTTTTTACTTCATGTGGGAAAGATGGTGTAGTTAGAGAATCAGTTGACCTTGAAAGTTTCCCGAGTGAAAGGTCTGGAGCCCTTACTGATGACAGAGATTCAGATGCTCAGCTCAAGACCCTTTGCCTTCTGACAGCTCAGGAAATGGACAGTTTGGTAATCTAGAATTTCCTTTGGGAACCGTCATGATTCTTCTGATGTTTTTGCTCCTTGCTGTTGTGAACTTCCGAAGTTGCAGTACTGTGCTTGTAGGCTGCCTTTTTTAAAATGTTTAAGGAAAACTTTATTTCTGTTTTATTTTTACATTTATACATTTATTTAAAACTCAACTTCAACAAAAACCGTTTTGTTAAACTGGCACCATTCTTTAGCCGGTGCGGTGGTGCCTGGAGGCCCTTTGTTCTCTCTCAGCAGCGCGTGCTTCCCCACCCCTGCTTGTTTTTGTGTGCCTGCTGGATCCTCTCACATTTAAAGGACTTAGCTCTCTCTGACTTCAGGTGGTTTAATATTTGTATCCCATCGATCTGTTCCAAAGAAGACTCTCTGAGTGGTGCCAAGTCTTCATTGTTAAATATCAGCCGTGGCATCCTGTCACAGTATATAAGCCGAATATTTGGGAGTTTATTTCAGTGATGTATTTCTTTGCCAAAAAGCATTTGGCATCTGCACATGACATGGCTTATTTGTGTACACCTCACCTTTTTTTTTTTTTTACAAAAGTGATTTAAGGGAGCTTCCAGAGATACACAGGACACAGTGAAGCAAGATTAAAAAAAAAAAAAGGCGAAAAAGAGAGGGAAGAGGCAAAAGGAAAGAGAAGGTACAGGAAGGTGAGATGGGGGTTCTGACAAAGTTAGCAAACGACATTCATTCCGTGAAGTCATGCACTTTCTAGAGGCAGGATGTAAACGGCATTCTAGGCTTTCTGGCAACTGTAGAAGAAGTGATACAGGGTGAATTCTGCCTTTCTTACACCTCACATGTAATACATTTTTTATATTCCCTGCAAATTCTGATAGCCATCGAAGAACTTGGAGCGATGATGGGAGAAGTCTAGGTGAGATGCACTGAATTACATGAAAGTCTGCATGTTAATATTAGTCACTGTTAACATTTAGAAGGTGCTTAGGAACCTGCTGGATGACACCTTGCGTAAGGATATTGGAGCCTGGGACCATGAGGATTACCCTTAAGACCATGGTCTTAATCCTTCCTGAGCAAACTGCCCTGAAGTCAAATGACCAACTTTTCTTTGCTCTAACTTCCTCCCCATATATTAAAGTAACATTTATCAACTACCAAAATTAACCAGTCCCTCTATTTTTTTTTTCACTTTTCTTCTTCTTCTGACTTCCCCCGCCCTCTAAATCAGACCTCACTCCGTGAGCCAGCCTCCCCCGACCGCAGCAGCCACCCAGCATGGACCCTCTATGGCAGGCGGCTTGCTCTTCCCCACTGCTCACACTCCATTTAAAATCCTGCCTCCTTATTCTCAAGCCTAGGTCAAGTCTCATCTCATTAATGAACCCCCTCCCCTCCTCTCCCAGATTAGACTAGCGGCTCTTTGCAGGGCAAGGTGGCCCTGAGGCTAGACCGTCCCCTTCTGCACCTGATGTAGTGACAGCTGGGAAGTGGAGTTTCTTAAATACTGTTAGTTGACCAAAAAAATTAAATGCGTGCTGTGACTCCTCGGATAGAGTGATAAGCCTGTAACAAGAGTGTGTTTCTTCAGGCCTGAAAGAAACCTGACTCTGATCGGATTTCCTGCATTCAGTTCTGTCTTGCCTGTTGGTAATTCAGGCACATGGTCCACACACAGACCCTCCCACTCAGGTCAGTTCCAGGTCCCCGGTGGATGTGGGTTTCCATTTAAGTGGTCTTGAAGTGGCCCTCAAAGTCGTGGCCTGTGCCGGTGCAAAGTAGGTGGGTCTAACACCTAAGGCATCTTTCGGGCTTTCTTAAGACTGGCCAGAAGCTTACTGTCTAAGAGTGCAGTGGGGACAGCTGTTTGCTTTAATGGCATGTAGGAGGATGAGCACGTGGTTCTGTTTTAGCTCCGCCTGTAAGTAAATGAGAAATCTCCGAGAGGTTACCTTCCATCTCTGGATCAGTGCCTGCCCTGTTTTCTAAACCTGTTCCTAGCAGTTCAGGAAATGAATTCAGCGGCCAGCGTCATCAGTTTTTTAAATCAGAATACATTGTCCATAGTGCAAGTAAGTATCCGCTTGGGAAGTTTTTGTTTCAGGGGTATGTGTGTGTGTGTGCTGGGTTCTGTTTTTTTCTGTGGGCCACAGTCAAAACCCTTTGAAAGCCCCTGGACCAGATAATTCCTAAGTTCTCTTTAAATCTGAGTGTTCTGTGGTGTGACTCTTCTGTGGGATGTGGCTATTGTTACTACGATCAGCTTGGCAGTAACGTAAGGCCTGAGTGAGCCCAGATATTTCCACAGGTGCGTAATTCAACAACAGAAGGTCGCCAGCTAGGAGGGAGCTCAGGGTACCTGTCCCTGTTTTCCTGATTTATTCGAGTAATCAAAATGATTCAAATGAGCATGACAGCTTATCTCTGCTGTATCTGTCCCACGTTTTGTAGATAACTTCGAATGGTTCTTACGTACTGCCTCTAAGGTGTATTGAATGATTTTATTTTATTTTTTTAATTTGTAAGTAAAAGCAGATCTTTCCCAGTATTTATTTAGTGAAAGGCTCCACATTTCAGTTGATAGATTCACCTTCGGCCCCTCTTTTAGCTTTAGATAACAGAACTCCAACTCCAACTGGCTTCTGTGAAAAAGGGAATTTATTGATACTTATGAAGTCCAGGTTTGGAGTTGTCCTCAGGTATAGCTGGTTCCAGATGCTCAAAGTGATATCACTAGGAAACTCTCTCCCTCTCTTGGCTCTGCTCTCCTCTGTGCTGATTTTATTCTCAGGCAGAGGGTCCCAAAGTGGTAGTGAGATGGCCCACTCAAAGCTCCAGGCTTATCTTTTGCCAGTTTAGCAGATATGTCTGGGAGGACAAGACTTCTTTCCCCAGAGTTCCAGGAAATGTTCTGTTCTTCTGGCTCAGCTTGGCTCATGTGTCCACTCTCTTGAATAAGGAGAGGTAGCACACTCACTAGCAAGGCCCAGCCCACCCGCCCCTGCAGACAGGAATCGAGATTCAAACTACCCGAGCTGAGCGTAGGGCAGGAGTAGCTCCCAAAGGAGAAGCGGTGCCGCAGCCAGGGACGGGGAGGGGCCACTAGCAGACCTGCTCTGCAGAGCTCCACCCGTGGCTGTCATACTCCCAGAGAAAGCACCATTTGTTCTGAAATTCTCTTATGAGCAGGCACTCACAACAAGGCTCGCCCCATGATTTTATTTTCATGGTCTCATTTTAACAGAAGAGACAGCAGAATCATCCCCTTTCAGTAGACCTTCAAATAGGTGCTGACTAACAATTCCTAGGACCATTTTCAGAACATATGATTCAAGTCCTTAATAGCACACTCTGTGGTTTGGATTCATCCACAGAGAATTTATTTAAATACCCTTTTGTCTTTTCTAGTGAAAGAGACCATTCATCCCATTCTAGCCAGAATCAATGCCCCTGGCATGTGTGTGTGTGTGTGTGAAGGATGTTTTACCTAATAATGTAAAAAACAGGAAGTGCCCAGCCTAAAACCAATGATGTTCTGAAAACTTATAAGTCAGTAGAAGAGTATTTCCCAACTAAGCAGTGCAACAAATGGTAAGTAGGTTCCCAGGCGAGACTGAACAAAAACCTTTTGAATCCATAATAGATACCCTGAATTTACAGGAGAAAAATAATTAAAATAATGTGTCTGCATGCATATAGCACATAGATACTGTAAAACATTGAACAACCTACCTACATTAATATACAGATACACAGCTTACACTTACATATTCCAAAGCAAATGGAAAAAGTGAACTTCACGTTTGAATATCAAGTGATGTTGCTTGAATAAATAAATGTACATATAAAATAACTTCAGTCGGTGAAACTTGTTGGTGAAGGTTCTGAATTTATAGGATAGAACTCAAAATGATTCTCTGAAATTACGAAGTCTTTACCTAGACTTTGTAGAAGAAGAGTGAACCTAGAGAGAGCAGAAACTTTCAGTTTCCTGATAACATAACCCTGCCATTATTATTATCAGTTATGATTACAATCATATTTTTATTCTAAAGTTGAACAAAGAAAGGAGAATGAGAGAAACCCTTCTGAGGTGTTGTGAAGAGCTAAAACAATGGGAAGGGAAGGAAAGTGTAGGTTAAAGAGGGGGTTGCACATGTCAGAGTTTGTCTGAAATGGACTTGGCTGAACCATGAGCAGCAAGAGGAGGAGTTTCCCGCGAGGAAGAAAGAAGCCGGTCAGAAGGGACGTGGGCTGGGACGGCTCCCGTACTAGTCCCTAGGTGACATTCGCTACAAACCACGCAGCCTTGCTGAGGTCTGTGGTATACAGAAGCGGACCAGGAACTCCCCACCTCCAAGACTGAATATCAGGGTTTCCTTTAGGACCCATTTTAGTTCCTAAACTCTTCTGTGGGAGTTAGTTACAGAACTTGCTTATAAGAAGCTCCCCCAACCAAAAAAAAAAAAAAAAAGATTAGATAAGTTTAGGAAACTCGCCTACCATTAGCTCTCCACCAGCAATTTGTGGTGCACATTAGCATAATAGGATCTAGAAGAGTATGTTAAAGAAATGCACGTGGATTTGGTTGTGTTGAACCTAGTGTTTCCAAAACACCTTTGACCCAACATTTTGCTTCTGTGGTCTGCTGAGAGATTGTTCCACGAACGGTCCTGATCCCGGAATTCACGAACGCCCTGTGCATCTGAGTCCCCTGAAATTAAATGCAGGATTTTAAGATTTTTTTTTTTTAATGGAAGTACTGGGGATTGAACCTGGGACCTCATCATGCATGGTAAGCACACGCTTTACCACTGAGCTCTACCCCTCCCTCCCTATAGGGTGTATTTCTCTGGGAAAGCGTTTGTAGCTTTCATCACTGTCACAAGAGCCCTCGGACACAAAGGGTAAGTGCTTGTTATGGGTTCTTTTCTAACAAGGAAAGTCCAAGTCCGGTTTCTCTTAAATCTCCCTCATCTGTTTGTTTTGTTTCAGTGGAGGGACAGGCTGTCACTCAGGAGTGCTCAGAGACGTGGGAGGGGCCACGCTGTAAACAGAGCACTGACTGGCCACTTGATTATTGTGTTTTTTATCAATAGATTAAAACATTGATGACTTCTCTCTTTCCATCTAGAATTGTGGAAAGAAATTACCTATACAGGACACTCCAGATGTATTTATTCCCAAACAAAGAAGAAGAAAACATTATTTCATTGCAGCAAAGAGACTTGTTAAAAGTTAAGGGCCTGCGGAAGAGAACTCCATTGAGTGACTTAATGATAAACAGCTAAGAACCAACTAAATGGAGAAAGTGTTTCCTTCAAGAAATGTAAAACGTTCAACTGACCTACTTTTAGATTTAAAAACCAGGGTCATGAAATACTGTTCAATAAAGAGTAAGCAGTCAAGAACAGATATACATTCCTCTGAATAGTCTAATTTGCCCTTGACTTAAATCATCAGCGGGTAAGACGCTGGACCACGTTGGACCTTGGTTGCCTTGCTAGTAGGAAATGGTGCTTTGGCGTTCTCTGATCCTACATAGTTACAAACAGTCTTTTGAAACCCACTATTGCCTGTATCCTGAGGATGCTGAAGTCCATTACGTCACAGCCTTATTAGCATCTGTGGGAGAAACTGCTTTCAGATCTCGGTACCTGGAAGAGTCATGCTGCCCCAGCTGCTGACAGAGCTCTCGAAGCTGCTTGCGTCCCTTTTTGCTTTGTTTGCTAAGTGCAGCCAAAGCTGGAGCTCACAGTTAACCATTTCGGAGGACTTAGTGTGCATTCTCTGCACGACAGCGTTACCTCAGCTTTATCTTTCTCCTTTTTTGAACCTCCATCTCACCCGATCTCTTACCAATCCTAAATGTTTTTATCGGCCGCCTCAAACAGATACTGGATCCAGGGTTGGTAGCAGCTAAATAAATGAAGGAAGGGAGTGAAGCAGAGGGGTTGACGGGGACTGGATTAGGGCTGGGAAGGGAAATGGAGGGAAGTGAGGAAGAGGCGAGAAAGGGACGCGGGGCTGTGTCAGGGATTTGCGGTGGACGCTTCCCCCAGGGTTAGTGCCCGCTGCGGTTTGCGTTGGTTATTGACCTTTCATTCCATCATTTAACGGCCTCCTGAACCTTTAGACCAACCACACTCCGGGTGGGATGATTAAAGAAGCCCAGTTTGGAGACTTCCGTGAAGATAGCAAGACAGGACAGCCGCACAGCTGTATGAGATCAGATCACATCCCCATGGAGTGAAAAGCACCGAAGCTTTTTCACTTCATCCAGTGGATGTGTGAATAGCAGCCTCGCTAATGCATTCATTCAGGCCTCAGTGATTTGGAATTTTTAAGAATTTGAAGATTACTCTGATCCTGGGGTAGAGTGCTAATGGTAGATGCAGGACCAAGTTACAGCCTCCCAAACTCACAGTGTGGGAGTGAGTGGCCTGCAGGCACAGGAGGGCAGCCCTTGATGGGACGTCTGGAGCCGGGACACTAAATCGTCCTCACAGGGTTCATGACGCTACTGAAAAGGGGCTTAAGGGTTAAAATTTTTCTAAAATTCTGGTAATTCCCTTGGAGAAATATTTTATTTCTGAAAAAAGTGGTTAAAGTAGTATAACTTAGATTTTTTTAAAAGAATATTTGTCTGTAATTTGTCAGGAAGGCTTATGACAAATTGTAAAATAGTATCTTTAAATCACTTTATCAGTTTTGATCTCCTTTATAATACGTCCAGTATTTGGAAGTAATACCACTATTTCTTTGAAAAGATACACGTTGCAGTCTGGTAAGTCAGAAAGGATTTCTTCACCCATATTTATTCCAGATTTTTTCAAAATCTTATGGCACTGTGAGAAATGGTGTTGTAGTTAGTAAACATTTGCGTTCTATGTGGAGTGCAGTGTTTACAAAATACACGTTCATGGATCATCTTGGACTTAAACTCTCACAAGGTAGCAGGAGGGCCGGGAGCGCCTGCGCAGATGGCGCCCCGACACTTCGCCCTGGGAGAGCAGCGCGGCCAGCGGCAGGCCTCTCAGTCACGTGCGGAGGGTGAGCCGGAAACGGCCGGAGAAGCGCTCTCTGAACTAGCATCCCGAACACACGGCTTCCCAGCAGATGCTGAAAACCACTGGGAGCTCAGGGCCAGTAACGTAACTGTGATTAGAAGTGTTTGCTGGAAGCGGCCAGGATTTGTTTGTTTGTTTGTTTGGACACCTTTGCCCCATGTAGCTTGGAACACATCTTACCAGCAGAATTTTTCATCGTGTGTTTGATTTTTCTCCTCATTGTCTCTGCCCAAACCTCGTGGAGCCCAGCTTCTAAGGTCAAAGAGTCATCACGCACCAGTCACAACTGGTTGTTTTCAAACTGGTCCTGGTTCATCCCCTACCCCCACCCGCCCTCATCTATTTGATGGGATTAAGAGAGTGGCCTGGCAAGAAGGGAAGGGAAGGGAATGGCCTTTAATAGCTTGGCTGGAGGGCATCATAGAAATGACTAATGGAAATGAGTATTCTGTCCTATGCAGTCTCCTCTACCCTGTCCTCCTTGACATCCACATTTTTTGTTTTGAACAGATTAAACCCCTTGTTGGGTAAGTATTTATTGAAGCCCTACTAAGAGCCAGGCCTCAGGAAGGTAGCAGTGAGCGGAGCGAAGACATGCTTGCCCCACGGAGCTAAGACCTCTCACCTTTACTGACATTAGGCAGAGGTTCTTGGAACCTTCCCTTCTCTGAGTCTCGTGTTCCCAGCGGCTCCTTCCACGGCATGAGCTGTCCTGTTCCCCGTCCGTCCCCGGAGCCCCAGGCAGCACTGTCCCAGCAGTGGGCATGCAGTTCATGGGCACAGAACGAGTGTGTTCTGGCCCCGATTCTCCCTCGTTCCTCCCAGAACAACCTGCGGGCCGTTAATTAACGCGTTCCTGCCTCTTGACAATTCCCGCGCATTCTGTAGTTTCCATCTTCGCAGCTTTAGTTCTGAAAGTCGGGGTTTTTGTTTTCCCTCTCCTCTGGGCCAGGCATTTAAACTTCCTCCCATCATCCCATGCTCACATCCAGGTTAGACGGTCGGTTCACCTCCACTTTTCCCCTTCAGAGACCCCGTCGGTCCCAGGGTGGGCTTTACTCACTTCACTGCCGCAACTCTGAAGCAGCTCGCTCCGTCTAACAGAATTTCTCGTTCTCACTGGTTTCTGAGGCTTGTCTTCCAAAGCTGTTGCTTTTTGAAAAGTTGTCAGACTTAAAAACAGTCTCCTCTTTTGCAGACGAGATGAAGGTAGGTGTCGCATCCGTGTCGGCGTTCCTCATTTCCTTTGCTCTCACAATAATTAGCTGCACTTTAACTCGCTTTAACTGCAGTTACTTTGTGACCACTTTCTTGACAGTGGAGCGGGCGCCTGCATAATCCAGGCTATGACACACCGTCCAGCTCCTTGGGCTCCCCTCAGCCTCCGTGTCCTCGGAGAAGAGGTGGGACACTTTTGCCCCCACGTGCCTCAAACTCTAGCATGGGAAGATTTCACATGAGAAATCAGTGTAGGTTTGCTTTGCAGCCCTGGTAACATTTTGTCCCCCACCCCCACCCCCATCACAGTTCATCCGCTTAAATGTTCTTTCCTAACCTGCCTAAGACTCATTTGTGAATAGCGTGCAAGACAGACCAAGAAGAAACACGAATCCAGAATCCTTGCCAGTGAAGAAATTCTCAGAAAGCACTACTCCTGGCCATTTCTAGCGTTTTGGTCCACGGAGTGGGGGAGTTTTTAAAAAGTGGAGTGGGGCAGTTTTTCTGAAGGCTAAATTTAGCCATTGCTTTGGAAAATCAGGGTGGCACGGCTTGTGACTTATCTCCAGCCGGCCCTGGCCTCTCCTCGGCACTTGGACATCTTCAGCGGCCGGCAGCTAAGTGCGCTCCGGCGGCCCCGTTTATTCCAGGAAGGAATTAAGTGACTTCATTTTCCCTGTCTTTCTGGGCTTCCTGAAAAATTCAGGAGACCTCCCGGGGACCAGTTCCAGTGTTCTACAGAAATAGCTCGAGTCATGCCTCCTTTTGCCTCGTCAGCTCTTCCTGCCGGGGCGGCCAAGGGCTGTAAACGGAGCAAGAGCTGGCCTCTCGTCCCCCATCCAAGTAGCAACAGGAGTGCACATGTGCACTCGAGCCCCAAATAACACGTTTTAAAATAGCAGATGGTATTTGACGACTGCTTCTTCATTCATTTACCTGCCAGGGCAGAACCGTTTCTTCTGCTCTGGCAGCAAGGCCGAGGTGGCTCAAGTCAAGCGATTGTAACCACAAGCGCCCGGGTTTGCAGATAATGATTCCTTGGCCAGTTTTCGGGCCATTCAAATCCAGGCACATTTTCGGAGGCTGCTCGGGAACGTGTTTTCTTGTGTCTAATGCCGCAAAAATGTCGCGTTTCCACAGCAGCTTAGCCTGGCTGACTCATTAAGCACTTTTTGTTTACTTGTTTATTTTATTGTTTAAGTTCTTTTAGTGGGGAGAGAAGGTAATTAGGTTTATTTATATTTTTAAATGGAGGTACTGGGGATTGAACCCAGGACCTTGTGCGCGCTAAGTACACGCTGTACCGCTAAGCTAACCCCTTACCCATATTAAGCACTTTTGTAACTGGTTACAGGCACTCCTTTACTTAAAGGTGTGCCACCAGCCCCTGGGTTCCAAATACCCCATTTCACCAGGGGAAGGTGGGAATCTTTAAAAGAGAAGGTTCCAGATTTTTAATACAAAGCTCAGTGGATGAAGGAAAGTGACGTTGCAGTGAAATTCCAGCTCCTGCCTCTGAAGAAGTCAGATCTCCCTCAGCTCTCCTGCCAGAGTCTCGCACCAGTACCTGGTAGGTCCATCATCTTACCTGAGCCCAGAGGAAAAGGCAGCTGGCCAGGTAAACTCCTGGAGCTTTCTCACGTGCTTTCAGTTCGGCTCCCCTGGGTCCTGATCACGTGGACCACTCTTCTCTCCTTGGCAAGTAAGTGATGAAACGGGCTAAATGGTGTGGAGCCACGTGGATCCCACAGTGGAGAGCAGAGGTCACTCAGAGCCCTTGCCCCAGCATTTGGATGACCTCATCAATCCAGTGAATAATAATAAATAAAAAATGAATTGGCTCTGGAAGAAGCTTGAATTAGAAAACAATGTTCCTTTTCATCGACCGAGCACCCACTCTGTCCTTACGGGGAGCATAAGACAGGGTCCCTGCTTTCCGAAACTCACTCTGGTAGAAACGACACATGGAAGAGAACGACTCTGCATGTGTTTGCTTAGTGCTGTTAGGACCCAGAGCAAGACGTGAAGGTTTACCAGGTGCACCGGAGTCGAACCTGGGCTCAAACCCCCGTCCCAGTACCTAGGACCTCAGGTAAGTCGCACGTTTTCGGAGCCTCAGCTTCCTCGTCTGGAAAAGGAAGAGGAAAATCAGAGTTGTTTTCAGGATTAGAAATAAAAGCCGTGAAACGTCTCGCCTGCTTGGAGGCTCAGCACAGCTGCGAGTAATAATACTGTGCAAGCCACACTGACGAGAAGAAGGTGGACACGGGGAAAGGCTGGCCTGACCCAAGGCCCAAAGGCACGTCAAACTCCTGGTGGCTTTGGAGAGCAGCAGATGGGAGAGGACCCCCAAAAAGGAGCCCGAGGCTGTTGGCTAAAGCACTTCAGGCCACAGCAAACACTTAATACTTTTTATTTTGTAGGTCATGGGGGAGAGAGTCAAGGGTTTTTGAAACTAGGTTATCTGATACAATGTCAGGAACTGCTTCACATCGTATTGCTCACTACGGCCATGAAAATCCGGTTCCAAGACAAAGCGAGTTGTACGTCACGTAGAGGAGACGCTGGATGCAGCAGGACCCCGGGGGCCTGCGACGCCTGGCTGGTCGCTGGTTCCTGACACACACACCTTTCATCAGATGCCCAAACACTTGGGATTCTCTCCTGTTTCACAGCAGCAAATCCCAGACCTGCCTAGAACATATCGTGGGCATCTGACTTCATGAAATCTTCTCCGAGTTTAAAACCTTGGTGTTGCTCAGGAATTAGAGATAAATATTAACTTGGGACATTTTCTTTGAATGAGTCCCTCTGGGGCTTAGGAATCCCTGTCAGAGAGAGGTGCAGAGACGACTCTGGACTGCCGCTGTGCTGTGTGGCAGCCCTAGGGGGAAGCTTGGGCATGGGGAGCCCAGCAAGAGAAGGGGGGACGTGAGCCCCAGCCAGGTTCGTTGACTCTTCCGCCATTGACGGCTGGACGTGTTTTTCATCTTCTCGATCTCCACAGTGCTCAGGGCTGTTTTAGGGCTCTGAGTGTTATTTTCTGTATGTTTTCTAATATTGTTGGAAAACTCTAGAACTGGAGTATTTCAGAGTGGTTGGATACACATGGTGTCTCCTCCACCTGCACTTTTGAGATACAGAAACTAGGCTTCTCTTTTTGTACTTTAATACATCAGTAAGATGTCTTTTCAGCATTTAATATATCAATTTATTATATCCAGGTAACACAGTTACTTTCACCATTTTATCTGTGTTTAAAATGCCTCCTAGATGCGGGTGGGTATAGCTCAAGCAGTAGAGCGCGTGCTTAGCACACACAAGGTCCTGGGTTCAATCCCCAGTACCTCCTTTCAAAGTAAATAAGTAAATAAATAAACCTAATTCTCCACCCCTCCCCCAAAAAGCAAAAAACTGAATAAATAAAATGCTCCCTAGAAGGGCAGGATGAACACTGCAGTGCTGGGTTTGAGTTGGAGACATCAGTGTGAACTCATGTTTATATTAACCTAGAGAATTTAAATGATAGACACGTGTGCACACGTGGGTGGTTACACTTGCAACTGGGACCCAGCTCTGCGCACTGTGGGGGCCTGGGAGCAGCGACCCTCTGGCAGCCGCGAGCACAACCAGCACCCAGTCTGGGTTTCTAGATGCCATCCTCCTGTAAATGAAACCGGGGCTCCCTAGAGAAGTTGCTGCCTCTAGGTCTGGGACAGGGGAAGTACAAGTTGAGCCTGGAGCATCCTGTAATGCCAGGAAGAAAGGAAGTGCTTGAAAAAGAAGGGAGGAGGCTGAGAGTGTGTCCAAGGGACACAGGCTCCAGCTTAAAAGAGCTCCCAGGGCCCAAGCTGGGCCAGTTTGAGCAATTAACATAGTATCGGATTATGACCAAAGTGTAAAATAAATATACATGAGTTCCTACTGATATAAATAAGTGATTGACCAAGTAAATAAACAAGAAGAACAAATCTTCCTTGTAGGTTAACTTCAAATAATAAATGTGGGTATTCCTACATCCATGAGGTAGAGCTTAGCTCTCTTCCCCCTTGGCGGGCCAGACTTAGTGACTCTCTTTGAAAGAAGAGACTATGAAAAGAGGAAAGTAGTGACTTGTCCTCGAGCAGTCTAGATTTATGGAGCAGATGGTCAGGGTCCCCGTCAGCAGCACCTCACAGCTGACCCCCAGTTGTGTGCTGGGCAGGGCACGGCACGGCACCTCTGTGATACTTTCCTAAAAGCTCACAGCCCCAGGCTAATCCTTACAAAACACATCAGACAAACTTAAATGCAGGGGCATCGGCAAAGTGCCTGGCCAGTATTCTTCAGAACTGCTCAAGATGTGAAAAATAAGGGGGTACTGAAGAGTCTCACACATCAGAGGAGAGAAAGGAGATTTAATAGCTAAATGCGACATGGGTTTCTTGGTTGGGTCCTGGAACCAAAAAAACCCCACGTTGATTCTAATTCACTTCTAATCTAACTCAGGTCTGGTATTTAGTGACTGGTAGTGATATACTAATGTTAGTTTCTGAGTTTTGAGAAATGCACCCTGATTATGTAAGATGTTAATATTAGAGGAAACTGGGTGGAGGGTATGTGGGAACTCTACTATCGTGGTAGCTCATCTGTAAATCTAAATTATTTAAAATTTACTCTTAAAAAAATGCTCCCGTAGGTATGACTGGGTGGAAGGTCCCAGTCCAATAATAGTTCAGACTTAAGAGAGTCTTACCACTTTAAAAAACGTCACGTATTAGTTTATTTCATCCTCACAGGCAACAATAAGGTAGAGGGTGATATTCCCATTTTACAGATGAGAAAACTGAGGTGCAAAGTGGTCGTTATCTTTCTAGAGTCAGGATTAAACGTGGAGCTTTTTCCTCAACTCTGGTGTTCTTTCCACTGTTTTCTTCACTGCCTCGTCCCAAAATGCTGCTTCTGAAGGGGTGTGAGTAAGGCAGGCTTGGAATGGTTAATCACTGTTGCTGCAAAGCCACCAGCATCCTTTACCTTATGTCTGGGGTCAGGTACATGTGTGCATGTGCCTTCAGTGTCGTGGGAGGAAATTGCCGCGTGATAGTTGAAAGATCTCTTTCCCTGAAATCATGCAGGTAAATAAACTGCTTTAGACAAAAACAGGAGGCAAAGACAGACACCTGGAAAGACGTTCCCAGTTAGAGAAGAAGAAAGCGAAAGAGGTAAGACCTGGTGGGAACGAGAGAGTAGTGCCTGGTGAGTTGTGGAGAGCCGTGCGAGGAGGTGGGTTTTAAATAGCTTCTGACTGTCATCAGGTCTGAATTGGTCATGTGCTTGAGAGGATGTGCAGCCCCGTGTTGTTGGCAGGGCCAGTGTCGGGGGGCCTGGCGTGATTCACAGGAGGTAACGTCTCGGGTGTCCACGTCTGGTAGGAGCCTCTGCGTCATTGTTTAACAAACACTGGGGTGGAGAGAGCGCTCCCTCTTGTGGAAGGAGGCTGGGGCCTTAGAGCAGTGGTTCTTTAAATGTGGCCCCGGACCAGAAGCGTCAGCATCACCTGAGGACTTACTCGAAATGCAACTTGTGGGCTTACTCAAGCCTACCGAAAGCAGAACCAAAAAACCCTGGGCATCGAGCCCGCCAGTGTGGTGGAAGATGCCCCCAGGTGATTCTGATGCCCACCAGCACCTGAGAACCCCTGGGACGCGCAGACGCCTCCGCTGCGGGTGGCACGGGGCCCGCAGCAGGCACGAGCACTCGGGGGGAGCACGCAGACACCGCCACGGGAGAGAGCCCCAGTGCGCGCCCAGGTTCTGCTCCAGAAGGAAGCAGCGCTCGGACCACACTGTGCCTCGTGAGTTATAATGTGACTTACCCAGGGGCCTTTAAGGGTTGGAGAGCCTTTCTGCACAAGCAGTAACTTGTTCTGTCCGTGAGCTGGACGGAGCCAAGCGCTTCCAGACAAGGACTAGGGGCTCGGAACCCCCAGGAGGGAGCGAGAGCGGAGCAGCCGGCTTCCTCTGCTGGGAGCCTGCAGGTGCCCGTGCTTGCGGAAACGTGTCCTCTGGGCTGGCTTTCGGGGCAGCCGGGTTCTCACGAGGGAGCGGTCCATCTTTTCACTCAGACTGTCCTAAGGTCAGGGACTTGCTGTCCCTCAAAGCTGAATCACTGTTGGCTCTGTCTGAACATCATGGGTGAGACTGGAGCCAAATTCATCAGCCCCTTCTATCTGTATCTGCATTTTCTCTCTCCAACCCCCCTCCCCATGTCTAACAACCCAGGTTCATTCAGGCTGCGGAAATTAATTTGTTGGCCAACAGATTAGGACGGAGGTCTTTTCACTGTGTTCAGGGAACCCCTCCCTGCCCGCCTCCTACTGTGTGCTGGCACACAGTAGGTGCTCAATAAATACTTGTGCATGAATAAATGAATCTTTAAG
The DNA here is from genome assembly GCF_036321535.1 of Camelus dromedarius. Classification (NCBI taxonomy): domain Eukaryota; kingdom Metazoa; phylum Chordata; class Mammalia; order Artiodactyla; family Camelidae; genus Camelus; species Camelus dromedarius. Next base: position 65,980,624 of record NC_087449.1, on the reverse strand, counting down.
TGTACTTTTTTCACTCTGATCAGAAATAAGATCAGAAATAACAATTTTTTTAATTGACGTGTAGTTGATTTACAGTGTTAGTTCCAAGTGTACAGCGAAGTGATTCTATTATACATATACATACATATGTATATATTTTAAGGTTCTTTTCCATGATCTTATATATAAAACTACACATTACTATATTTAAAATAGATAAACAACAAGGACCTCTACCTGTACTATATATAACAGGGAACTATATTCAACTTCTTGTAAAAACAGAAAAAAAGGTTTTTGCTTCCAAGTAATTATATTCTCTTTAACCTGTAATCAAACACAATATACAGTTAAGGTGACAGGGCTCTGAATTTGCCAAGTATCTGATGGTAATGTTTTAATTATCCCAATAAAGCTGGAAAGCCAAAACAAGCATAAAGTTGCTTTTGACATGCCAGTCGTGGTGACGTGAAGACGGTGGTCTCACCCGTCTGAGTAGCCCCGGAGAGGAAAGGAAGGGTCAGCAGGATGGCTCCGATCCGTGGTCCCCGTGGTACCAACCGCAGACCTGACTCTGGGACGCCAGCTCAGTCATTCCCACCTGAGACCATTCCTTATTTGAATCATCGCTCTCTCCTCCCTCTGTGGGGGAGGCTCAGAGATGCCATTGTGCAGGATATAATTTTCTTAAGAGGCAAATAACTGCTTCTGAGTGTCTTCATAAAGTGCTCCTCCAGGCAGCTGAATGTGGTGCAGGAGCTGATTGCACATTCAAGCTGTGTTCACACAGCCTGGGAACAGAAGCCGGGACCTGGGTGGCAGACCCAGAGTCACGGGGCCTTAGTGTCAACATGGAGATGGGCTCCGTGATGTCAGGGTGGGGCTGTCTGCAGTGTCCACACTCGGCAGGGGACTGAGCGGGGACGAGACGGCCATGGCGCTCTCAGTGCCCACCTGCCCCCTGTGGTCACCGGGCACCTTCGTCTTGGCCACTGCTCTCCACACAAGTGCAAACCGGCTCCAAGACAAGTGAACCGGATTACAGATGCTCCCTGTACAAGATGCAAGATCTGTAGGCTTGCAGAGGAAGTCATCAGTCTGTGGCCACAGAGGCTTAAGCTGCTTTAGTGGGATGCGCGAGGATCCCTGGGTGGGTTCAGAGATGAGTGGCCGTCTGGCTGGCGTGGTGAGGAATGAACGGAGGAGAGTTTATAAAAGCACCAGAAATAACTGCCGTTCTCCTTGGGGTCACACTCCAACTGAAAGGTAACATTCTTAGCCTTCAGTTGGCTCCACATGGAGGAGCCTTGCGTCCTGCAAAACTTCCGTTTTCTGCTGGAGAGGGCATGGAGCAGCAGTTCTCAAACACCTCCCACGTCGTTCTGTTTTGGATGCCCGCGGCCACGTCCAGTGCGTCACGGGCAGGTTCATTCAGGGTTGCTCCCACGTCGGTGACTGTGCCGTGCTTAGCAGGGTCCCCAGACTTTGTCAGGTCTGTGGATAAAATTGGAGCAGGGATGTTACCTCTCCCTTTTAAAGAGGAAGGCTTTTTCCTTTAGTGTTGTGCCTGGAAATAGCTTACTGAGAAAATAAAACCACAATTCTTGAAAAGCAGTCTTCCTCCTCTTGCTTTTGTGGTTTCGCAAAATGAAATCAGACATTCAGTATTGAAAATGTCCCCGTGAAACAGATATTTACTATCATTTTTTACTTGGAGGAAGAAAGTTCTGTTCCCGTAGGTAGGACTGTCTAATTCTTGTGTATCTTCTCCTCTCATAACTTTTCCTTTCGGTTGTTATCACGTGGTGGCTGAGCTCCGGGTCCCGGAGCCAGATGCTTTAGTTACCTTCTCGTGCCTCAGTTTCCTCATCTGTAAAATGAGGACAGCCACAGCACCCACCTCACATGATGACTGTGAGAGCCAATGAGTTAATATCTGTAAAGTTACAAAAACAGTGGCTGCACATAGGGAGCGTTCTGTCTGTGATAGCTCTGCCCACGGTTTTATCTCACATAGAACTGACACACTTGATTCGCTAGTGTCAGGATTTACCGTTTTACAGGATGGCAAGGAACACTGATGAAACATTTCTTTTCCGGGTTGTTCTTTCTCATGATCAGGATGGCTGTATTTTGAAAGTAGTTATGCCATTGGCAATTTGAGGGAGAAATATGTTGTCACAGCGGTTTGATCAATTTCCAAAGACATTTCATTCATCTGCCTCAAGAGGATGATGTAGGTGACTTGCACACTTACTTGCAACTTACATGTTCTGAGCATTTACAAACATTAATTCACTACATCCTCTCAACAGCCCCCTGAGGCAAGCACAACTATCATCCCCATTTAAGAGTTGAGACACCAAGATTTCATTCAAAGTTCCACGACTATTTTGAGGCACTGCCACGGGGCTTCACTGTGTGCTGTCTGGTCCTCGCTCACCTCTCCAACTCCATCTTCTTCTCTCCTCTCTGCTGTGGTCCAGTCACATGGCTTCTGCTCCTGAATGTTCTGCCTCAGGGCCTTTGCACTTGCTCCTACCTCACCCCACCTCTAATATATGTACGTGCATGTGGCTAGAACCTGGATCAGAAAATAAAATCATTTTGTTTTTTTTCAGTGTTTGGGTAAAACAGATACTACTTAAAAAAAATCTATGTCTCTTTGTGTGTGTGCATTTTTCTTTGCCACAACGATTGCTTTCTTCCACTGATTTAAATTGTATTCATTTCATTTATTTACGCTAGGGGCCTGTCAATCAGATCTCCCTTCAAAGTTCCCACTGGGGAATTTGACAGAGATGGGGTCCAGGAACCTGAAACCAGGACTTTGACAAAGAGGTTTTCTGTTGCTTTAGCTGAGAACTTGGGGCTGCTCCGGAGGCTGCCGTCTTGTGTGAGGTGTCAGTGTTAGTACCACACTGGAGAAATCCAGCCTGGACAAACCTCTGTGATCTGGTTAAGTCGGTGACTGTCTTTTGGACCCCCGTCCTGCAGGCCTGACTGGGCCACATGTTAATTGCTCATCTTGCAATTGACCTAACACAGCATCACTCTTCCTTGTTCTGCCTTAGATAACCAGTTCAGGATGTCCATCCTAGAGCGACTGGAGCAGATGGAAAGGAGGATGGCTGAGATGACGGGGTCCCAGCAGCACAAACAGGGCAGCGGAGGAGGCAGCAGTGGCGGGGGCGCCGGGAGTGGGAACGGAGGAAGTCAAGCTCAGGTACGGGTCTGGGCTGACCATTGCCTTTGGTGGGGTTGCATGTTTCATGGATCCTTCGCTGCTGCTGCTGGTGCCGTTCCTGGATGAGGCAAAAGGCGGAGGGCGTGCGTCGTGGTTCCTGTGCTTCTGAGGATTGAAATCTGTGAGATATGGAAGGAGCCTTGGATTCTCCGGCTTCTCCAGTGTTCACCTCCTTAAGCCTGAAATCACAGTTGCTGATCTCAGAATGCACTACAGTTACCTGCCAGCGGGAGGGAGGGCATCCAGTGAAAACACAGAGGCCAAGTGATGACTCAGATGTGCTTGGCTCAGAGTTCAGTTAGAATCTCTTTTGTATTTTGTATTCTATTTCTGTTTTAAGTATAAATAGAAAACATAATTGAATTCAGTCATTCATGAGCCTTTTATAAACTCAAGAGGATCAATATGACAGGAGCCCAGAGAAGCAGTTTCTGTGGTTTTTCAGTGGAGGACAGTGTTGTACATCCTGCCATCATCACAGATGCTTTTTCATCAGTTCTGTGAAGAATGCAGTATTATTGTCAAGTGCGGGGACATTACCAAATGTTGTTTTAGAGTCCCATTAGTTTTGAAGGCTTTATATAAATTTCACTTAGGAGCTTCATTTTGGGAAAGTCTCCTAGGCAGAAATTATTTTTCAGGAGGCTCTAGAGTAAATTTAAAGGGACTAAAGGTAGAGTGCATGCTTAGCATGCATGAGGTCCTGGGTTCAATTCCAGTACCTTCATATATGTGTGTATATATATGTATAAAACCTAATTACCTCCCCCACCAAAAATTATAATTAAAATTAAAAAAAAAATTTTAAAGGGACTGTTAGTGTTCCTTACTTCCACTACTGAGTTACCTAAAAACCTCAAATAATTCCCCCCTTTCTCTTCAAGATGAATGATGATTCCCTCTGAACAATTACATTCTTAAGTGAATATTTGGAGTTCTATGATTCTTGTAAATATCAAGTGTTAGTAATATTTTTAATAATAGATGAAAGCAAAGAATTGTATATACCACACCCCCAAAACTCCCCTCCTTTTTTGGCGAATTTTCTCCTTATTTCTCACCTGTCTTCAGAAATCAGTGGAAGAAGAAAGACATGACACACAGTGAAATATCACTGAGGCCAAGGCAGTCTTCCTGTTCACCTGATACTACTGTATTTTATAAGAGGAAGCGAACATTACTTACTGTATCTCATGGCTAAAATAAGAGACTCCCATGAAATCCTTTTTCTTTCACCAACAAGGTTTGCATGAAGAGAGTGGAGTATAATGTCATTTTATAGCTCGACCATTTGGCAACTGGTGTGTCGTCATCTGGTCCCCTATTAACTGCTATTGAATACTCTTAACCAGTTTAAGTTGGTTTCAATAAATATCTGTGTCTGCCTTATGGGATTGAGATGTGCTTGTTTTTGTCAATGTAAGAAACAAATTCCTTCTTTGTTCACTACCCGGTGATTCCCATGTGCCCCTGAACATGTCTGGGGTGACGGAGCGGCTCTCCTGGGCCTCCTGAGTCAAGGTCATCCCGCTGCAGGCCGGGAATGTCCAACGGTGCTCCTTTCAGGTGTTAGGACAGTTCTAGTGAGGATGACATTATATCCATCATCTGCCTTTTTATTTTTTGCAGGCATTTTTCTTTCTAAATTTAAAAGCAAACAACAACAAAAAATGAGGAGCAGCAGAATTTCTGTTGTAATTGAATTTCATGGGGTTTGTTGCTGAACAAAATACTTTTACAATAACACCAGAGATGAGAATGAGACTAGAAGGGCCATTTATTTGGGGAGAATATTAAACATAAAACTGTCATCACAGAGACTCAGATGAGCTGAGGAGGTTACTAACTTTGATTTCATTTTTCTTCCTTTACAACTTCCTTACAACAAAGGAAAGAAAGCCACATGGTTAAAATCTGTGAATTTCTCTTTCCTGTGTGCCTCTGTTGTTAGTAATAACACTTCATTTCAAGATCTCCAGTGCTTTCCCTAGTATCCTTTTTGCTTTATTTTTGGATTATCACTGGATTTTTTAAAATTTTTTTTTCAATTGAGATGTAATTGACATACAACATTACATTAGCTTCAGGTGTATAGCATGATTTGATACTTGTACACATTGTGAAATGATCACCGCAGTAAGTCTGGTTAACATCCATCTTCACACGGAGTTACAACTTTTTTTTCCTTGTGATGAGAGCTTTTAAGATCCATTGTGTTAACCCCTTTCCAATGCACAACGCAGCACAGGTAACCGCAGTCACCATGCTGTGTGTTACACCCATGGGACTTATTTTATAACTGAAAGTTTGTGCCTTTTGACCCCTTTCACCCATTTTTCCCACCTCCTACCCCTTGCCCCTGGCAGCCACCAGTCTGTTCTCTGCATCTATGAATACAGGGTTTTGTGTGTGTGTGTGTGTTTTGGGTTTTGTTTAAGATTCTCTGTCTGACTTACATCACTTAACATAATGCCCTCAGAATCCATCCATGTGCGGCAGATGTGTTACTGGATGTTTTTAAGTGCTTCTTAAGGGAGAAAACCCCCCACTGAAGCGACTTAATTCTTCTTCAGAAGGAGCAGGGGCGTCAGTGGTCCAGGCGGCCCCTGGTGGAAGCTACAGGAAAAGTTACCCAGCTTTGCTCCCTGCTCACACTTTTCTACCCACAGTGCTCACTTCAGCTGGGAGGCTGGGGCCACTTTTTTTTTTCTTTAAAGCAGTCCCCGAGATGGACCAGCATGAAGTCCACCATCGGAGTGTCAGCTGTAATAGACAGATGGGCATTTCCTTGGCGTGATGGAAAGTGACCTTGCGCCCGGCTGCGGACGCGCATTGCTGAGCTGAACACGGCACGCGGGTCTTCGTTTCAGGATGTCTCCTGATGTCCAGTTTCGTGTTTCCCGTTCTGAGCTGCTAATCATAAGCCCTTGTCCCCCGTCCCGACTTCCGAAGGCTGACCTGGCCCTCCGGGCGGTAACGCGTGCCGTTTCGTCCTAGTGTGCGTCTAGCCCCGGGACACTGGGGAGCTGCTTTGAGAGCCGCGTAGTTGTCGTGTGTGAGAAGATGATGAGCAGGGCCTGCTGGGCAAAGTCCAAGCATCTGATCCACTCCAAGACTTTCCGTGGAATGACCCTCCTCCACCTGGCTGCAGCCCAGGGTTACGCCACCCTCATCCAGACCCTCATCAAATGGCGGTAAGGCCGCGGCACATGCAGGTGGCTGGTGGGCTCCCTCACACCCCAACAGGGACCCCCCGCGAGCCTGTCCACTAGTGTAGAGAAACCTGGCCATTCCGGGAGTGTGGTGGCCTGAGAGCAGAGGGCTTTCTCGGAGGATGGGTCTAAGGAGTTCCGTGATCTTCTGCCCAAGAAGTGCTGAGTGAGATGCTCACCTAATGTTGGACTTTCTGTTTCCTCCGGGCTCCTGGCAGAACGGAGAATCCACTCCACCCTGTGAGATCTGGGCCTCCATTTCTTCACATCAGGGATGTTAGATGCCCAGTGTGGTTTCATCTTTGTGGGTTTTATAATGTTTTGTTTTATTTTTTTTTAACATTGATTAATTGCGCAGTAATTTCTGGTGCTGTCCCTTCCAGCACAAAGCATGCAGATAGCATTGACTTGGAACTGGAGGTCGACCCCTTGAATGTGGACCACTTCTCCTGTACTCCGCTGGTAAGAAATGGGTTCACCTATCCCTCGTACTGGTTTTCTAGGTTGGCCTCGGGGTCTGCCTGCTTCCCTTTGTATTATCCCTCCTTGATGTACGACATTTACCCGAGCGACCTTGTAACAGTAATGTTTTATAGCCCCATTGAGATTGCTGTCAAGGACTAATTTGTCCACTGGCAGCAATGGCAAAAGTAAAAAAATATATATATATATATATACATATACATATATATATATATAAACACAACAATATTGAGAAAGCTTGCTTTGTCTCTCTGTCTCTTAGATGTGGGCGTGCGCTCTGGGACACTTAGAAGCCGCTGTCGTGCTGTACAAGTGGGACCGTCGGGCCATCTCGATTCCTGACTCTCTAGGAAGGCTGCCTTTGGGAATTGCCAGGTCACGGGGTCACGTGAAATTAGCAGAGTGTCTGGAGCACCTGCAGAGGGATGAGCAGGCTCAGCTTGGACAGAACCCCAGAATCCACTGTCCTCCGAGCGAAGAGCCTGGTACAGAGAGCTGGATGACCCAGTGGCACAGCGAAGCCATCAGCTCCCCAGAAATACCCAAAGGAGTCACCGTTATCGCAAGTACCAACCCAGGTAAAAATCCAAAGTTACTATGTCTCGGAGCTTGGCAGATTTCCCATTTGCTTTCGTGCAGCTGTCCTCAGAAAAGTCCGTAGGATATTCACATATGTTTAAGGGTTTGGTTTTTTTTTTTTTTTTTTTTTAATGTTTCTTATTTTCCTTTTAGCTGTTAGAATGCCTAGTGCTTCCCCCACCCCCATCCCGCCCCCAAAACTGCAGGAAGTAGCGAAAATATATATCTGTGTTCATGCAAGAGAGAACTGCAAATTTTGGAGGAGGATAATCTGAATACAATATATGCTGCCGGGGAATATTTAAATGTTAGGGACGCGTCTTGAGTTCTGGCTTTGCACTTCGTGTCTCTCAGGCATAGAGCAAGTGTTAATTCTTTAGGGTTCCTAATCTTATCGCCTTTCCTGACTCTCCTTTCTACTGTACTTTTCAGAGCTGAGAAGACCTCGGTCTGAACCCTCTAATTACTACAGCAGTGAGAGCCACAAAGATTATCCAGCTCCCAAAAAGCATAAATTGAACCCTGAGTACTTCCAGGCAAGGCAGGAGAAGCTGCTTTCCACTGCACTGAGTCTGGAACAGCCAAATATCAGGAAGCAGAGCCCTAGTTCTAAGCAGTGTGTCCCCGAGACAATCAGCCCCAGTGAAGGCGTGAGGGGCTACAGCCCGGACACCTCCCCTCCCGCTCCAGAGACTGCAGGATTCCAAGCCTCTGGATCTCAGCCTGTAGTAAAGTGGAATTCCAAAGATCTTTACATTGGTGTGTCTACAGTACAGGTGACGGGAAACCCGAAGGGGACCAGTGTAGGAAAGGAGACAGCACTTTCACAGGTGCGTCCACGGGAGCCAATGAGCGTCCTGATGATGGCTAACAGAGAGGTGGTGAATACAGAGCTGGGGTCCTTCCGGGACAGTGCAGAAAGTGAGGAGTGCTCGCAGTCCATGGATGACATACAGGTAAGCTCGGAGGAGGTAAGCCCGCAGAGGCTGCTACGTCCACCACAGCTCCCTGGATCTTTACCATCAATTTCCAGAGGTCACGCAATTCTCTCGCCAGCGGAGGGTTAGAAGTCTGGACTAGGGGTGCGGGGAGAGCTCAGTGGTAGAGCGCATGCTTAGCACGCATGAGGTCATGGGTTCGATCCCCAGCACCTCCGTTAAAATAATGATAATAATAAATAAGTAAACCTAATTATCTCCCCCCACAAGGAAAGAAAATATTTAAAAGAAAAGAAGTCTGGGCTGATGTATAAGGGTGTCAGGCTGTCCTCTTTCCTTGGGCCACGCTTGCATTCATAAATCCGGCCCTGGGGACAGGCCTGAGCCCCAGGGACCCAGGTCTCAGCAGAGCCTTCTGTCTTGTACCAGCTCCTCAGAACCGCTAGGGAGACTGCTGCCTCCTCCTTGCATCCAGGGGGACTGAGCGCCCTGTTTGCAGTACTGGCAATGATAGAGTCACAGGCGGATAACAGTGAGAACAGGAGGCCTGCGGGTAGGCTTCGAACGACCTAAGTGATTTGATCAGCGCAACTGTCACCAGGTCATTGTAAAGGGTGTGAGGCTCTCATGAGGTGCAGTGAGATATTCCTAAAGGTGATACGTGACTGCTCTTAAATCTAGAAAATTCAGGATCGTTTTAGCGCAATGAACTTGTTATAGATCAGGAGAATGCGTACTGAAGTAAACGAGGTTAGGCTATTAAACCAGCACATTCCATTAGTTACAGTGGACTCCATGGGAAGGACCAGGTGAGCATCCTCAGAACACGTGTTTGACTGCCTCTCTCTCCACCTTCCCACTGATAGAACCCAAAACAAATATAAAAGGATAAAACTCCCGCAAGCAATTGAGTAGGCCTGTAGAAAGGATGGCGCTCTCGTGTCCCAGACGGCCTTCCTAGGGAGAGGTCTAATTGCAAAAGCACTCCTGTCCGTTGCGCTCCAGGGTACCCTTCCTAGCAGCCCCCTCGCCTCCTAGTGCAGCGTGAGAACCATGCCTGCTTACCAGTGTGCTTCCCGCCTTGTGGGCGGTGGGGGACTCCACCACTGATCTACCGACCTCTGCAGTTGTGGGGAGGCCTGCCCGGGAAATCAAACAATATTTGAGATGAGAGGTTGGCAAATTTTTCCTGTAAAGGGCCAAATAGTAAGTATTTTAGGCTTTGGGGGCATCATCGTGACTGTTCAGTCTGCCTTTCAAGCACAAAAGCAGCCTTAGACAGTATTAAACGGATGGGTGCCAGTAACACTTGATTTACACAAGCAGGTCACTGGCTGGATTTGGCCCTCCATAGTTTGCGAAACCCTGTTTTAAGCAATTTCCGATGGAACCCATACTAGATACGAATACTAAGCCATCTGGAATAATATTTATAAGTATAAACGTGTAATAATAAAGCACCAGACTATGAAAATCAGCTCAAAAGAGGGGAACCAAGTTGAACATCTAGAACAGTGCTGTCCACTAGAACTTTCTGCGGTGATGGAAATGTTGTGTGTCTGCACTGCCCAGCATGGTAGCTGGTGGCCACATGTGGTACTGAGCACTGGAAATGTATCTGGTGTCACTCAGGAACTGAATTTCTAATTTTATTTAAGTTTAAATACCCATTGGGTAGCACAGCTTTAGAACAGCTGGACCTTACTTGGAGTTGATGCAGGAAATACTAAAATAACCTGAAAAAAAATCTACTTTATATTTTCACTGAGCCTTTGGAAAATAAATATTTTGGTAAATAAAGAGCACATACATATGGAAAAAGCAGCAGTCTAAAGAAATATTTTAGCCAAATGAGAAAATAACAGTTAAAATTAATGAAAGAGTTCAGGAAATGGAAAGGCAGAGTCCATGGAGGAATGAACAGCCACACCAGTAATACTGATATCTCTGTGTAGTTATTGATAGTGTGGTTGCATGTTCAGCAGTTCTTTAAACAGAAGAGGAATAATGTTTCAAAATAACGTAGAACTAAGATTCTCAATTGTTTTAACAAACTCAGGAAGGTAGTGGATTGAAGGTAAAGGTGTACTAAAGCAGCCCTTCTGTTCAGGGAAAATCAGTTTGTTCCAATCGTGATATTGATGGATAGGTAGAGGAGAAATATGCTTGTTAGAAATGTCAGTAGGTAGCATAAAAACAGACTACAGAATTTCTAAGTCCTTTGAAGGGGAAAGAGAAAACTTGGCCCACGTGGGAACAGTTCAGGAATGGTAACAAAGGAAAAAGCAACAGCAGAAATAATACGCAGTGACATAACATTATAGAAATATTTTCAAACACGACTCATGTGCACTTTGGTAACTGGTAATTCTATGGAAAGACTCTCAGATTGGGTAGCAAAGGAAGCAAAATATACCATTTACTGCTTGTAAAAGGCAAAATTAAAATGAAATGAAAAGGAAGTCATGGGTAAGGGTAGATTGGACAAATGAATATAAAAAGAAAAGAGATAAAAAGTACAGTTTAAAGCAAATTGTGTGTGTGTGTGTGTGTGTGTGTGCATAAAATTTATCAAGAAGACATGATTGTAATGAACCACTGTGCACCTAACAACATAGCTTCTAAATAGTATAGCAAGTAAATACAAAGAAATGTGGAACCATAACCATGATCATAGTGTGAAAGTAACAACAGCTATCTAAGAATCTGTCAGCTGAAGTGGATATGAGAAGGATATGGGCAAACTGACAGTACAGTTAGAAAGTTTGACTTAGTATATGCATTTAATATATGCTATACTTGTATATAACTATGCAGATGTATGAATACTCATAGGAAACATCCATGTCTGTATTCTTTTTAGATATCCAAGCACATTTATGAAAACTGCCCATATACTAGGACTCAAAGAGAATTTGAATAAAAACCCAGCATCATTTAAATAAAAAACCGAGGGGGTGGTGTGGGTCAGTGTAGCTCAGTGGCAGAGCGTGTGCTTAGCATGCACGAGGACCTGGGTTCCATCCCCAGAACCTCCATGAAGTAAATGAATAAATATCCAAAAGTCATTTAAATTTCGTTGCTTTCTGTAGCTATCACAATAAAAAAATTGTGATTTCTTTCCCCTAAATGTTTTCATTTTCATTCCTATTACAATAATAATTCTTGTTCTTTGTTGAAAATTTAGAAAATTACCCAAGATAGGGGTTTTTAACAGTTTTACTGAGATGTAATTTACATACATCAATTCACTCGTTTTAAGTGTTCAGTGCAATGAACTTTTGTTAATTTATCCAGCTGTGCCATCATCACAGTCCAATTTAGAACACTTCCGTCACTCCTCAAAAGTTCCCTGTGCCCGTTTCCACTCAGTCTCTGTTCCCATCCCAGCCCTAGGCAACCAGTGACTGATCTGATTTCTCTCCCCCAGAGTTTTGCTTTTGCTAGAAATTTTACATAAATGGAATCATAAACTGTCATATTCTCTGTCTGGCTTCTTTCACTTCGCATAATGTTTTTGAGGTTCATGTTTATTGTAAGATAAGCATTTTGTCATTTTTGAATAGATCCTTTCAGAACGTTTTCAATTCACTTAAAAACATAAATAGCTGTATTTCAACTTCTATTTTCAAGAGACGTGCAAGAAGAATTTTAAGAATAGGATCATACCTCTGATTCTGACGAAATATATCTACCCTAGACTAGTTTTGAGGATTCCTAAATGTATCCATTAGGAGCATAATTTGGGTGCAAGTATCCTCAATCTAGCGACAGTGGTTTAATGAGAACATGATTCATTTCTCTTGTAGAAGTCCAAAAGGCCAGTTGCTCAGTAATGCCATCAGGGACCGAGATTTTTCCTGCATTTTCTATTACTTTGGCTTTCCTCTTTGTGTTGGTTGCTTTATGGTCGTAATGTGGTTTCTTGAGCTTGTCTGTGGTCAAAGCAGGAACAAGAGGAGAAAGGGCCAGGTGCATTGATACCTTTCATCAGGAAAGCAAAAGCCTTGCCCCCGGCCCTCTCAGCAGACTTCTGTATAGTCTCATTGTCCAGAAGTGGGTCACAGATCCTCCGCTCAGTACACGGGAAGGTGAGACACCAAGAAGAGGATTGTGACAGTTGGCTTCTATCAGTCATGGGCTGCCCCAGGGGTTTGGCTCATTGCTGCTCTCTACAAAACTGGGGTTCTCTAGGCAAGGCAAAATGGGGTGGGGGTAACCAGCAGTGTCACTGCATTAGTAAGACACCATACAGTGGAACTGTCCAGTCCTTGTACCATTAATTGGTTGATCCTAGCTGAGAGTGGAAAGTAGGCACAAACCAGACATTCTCAAAGACTTAAGGTTTGGGACCGAACTATGGCTTGGAGATAATCAGGCCTGGGATCTTCGCATCTTCAGGTGATGGCGTAAAACCTTACGATACTGTAGTGCGCGGGATTGAGGTGTCAGCCCACCCTCTCTACTTTCTTTTTTTCTAAGGTTGGTGGTAGGGGCGGAGGTGTGGAAGTGATAACTTTCCGAGGTTCCACTCTAACCTGAGTGTTCTGGGAACTCCGGGTTCCAGGTGAACATGATGACCTTGGCAGAACACATCATCGAAGCCACCCCTGACCGAATCAAGCAGGAGAATTTTGTGCCCATGGAGTCCCCAGCTTTGGAAAGGACAGATGCTGCCACCATCAGCAGCACAATGAGCTGGCTGGCCGGTTACCTAGCTGACGTAGACCACCTGCCAAATGCTGCCCAGATCAGGTCAGTGAAGTCTGTGGGCCACCACCCAGGGTAAGTCCCTGGATTTCCCTGGAGGCACGGGAGGCTCATTGGATCTGAGGAGTTCTGTACAATGGAAGACCTTATCCCGGAAAGAAGGAAGCATTAGCACGAGTTCCACAGCCAACCTCCAGGTCCTCCTGTGTCCTCACCTCTCTGTGATTTTTCTCCCCATATCAGAGCGTGTGAGATAACCTATCAGAATGTTTTCCCTCAGATTCAATTGAAGGGAGGATCGTGTATTTCATGGGTTTAGTATGTCAACTGGAATAAAATGCATGGCCTAAAAGTCGAGAGCAATGTTTTATTCAGCGGATTTCCGTGGGACTCGAGCCCGGGACGCAGCATCTCGGATCACTCTAAGAGGCTGTCCCAAAGTGGCGAGGTAGAAGCCAGGATATGTGAATTTTTGCAACAAAGACCAGATGGTGGGAACATCAAAGGATTATTATTAACTTAAGAAAAGCAGATGTCTCAAGTTAAGGGATCTAGCTCTTTTCTAGGTATGAGAGAAAGTACACAGGTCTGGGCTCACTGAAGTCATTGCTTTGATGTGCACCTATAGCTGGTATTCTGTTCCTTCCCGTCTGAGTTCCCTCAGGGAGCACAGTTGGGGGTGGCTCCAGGGGCCAGGCTGCCTGCTCATCTGCATCCTGAGTTCCCTCTGCTCACTGTCTGGGCGGGGGATGGTGCCCGTAGCAACTGATGACTCTATGGCCACAGCATCCTTTGTTTACTGACATGGCTGGCAGTGTTTTTCATCCACAAGTACTTAGCGTATTACTGTGCTCAGTATGAGGTTCCAAACCAGAGGACCTAGGGAGTCCGCTTGGCACCTCACCTGACTGAGTGAAGGCATATTCTTCATGGTCCACAGTGGCTTCTGGTGGATACCGCCGTGTGTCATTGATCAGTGTGTGGTGGATCATGCGAATCGATCACCAGTCTCTCTCCCTGTGTCTCCTCTTGTTTCAGAAGTACATATAACGAGCCTCTCACCCCTTCTTCTAATACCAGCTTGAGCCCTGTAGGCTCACCAGTCAGTGAAATAGCTTTCGAGAAACCCAGCCTTCCCTCCGCAGCAGACTGGTCTGAATTCCTGAGCGCGTCCTCCAGCGAGAAAGTAGAGAATGAATTTGCTCAGCTCACCCTGTCCGATCACGAACAGAGAGAGCTCTATGAAGCTGCCAGGCTTGTTCAGACAGCTTTCCGGAAATACAAGGTACAGTTGAGCAGAGCCCTGAGGTCGTGACGTGCGTACGATCCGGGAAAAGCCGGAGTCATTCTGGCTAAAGACATACGCCATTTCTTTCTTCTTTTTTTTTTTTTTTCTCTGAGTTGATAGCATTTTAATTTGAAATGGTTAATTGTGTCACATGAAATGATTAAGAACTGTCAGAAGCTTTAGTGAAATAAAACAAGCAGTGCACTGGTCGTCACCATCGGAACCTACTGTTGGTGATAACGATGGGTATTTACTGTTTAGTTAACATGAAGTATGTTGACACTTCTGCTGCAAGGGACTGGGGACCTGGAGCAAGGGTTTCTAGCTGGAGGCCTGGGGACTGACTGTAGGCAGCCCATGAACTCCTAAAATTTTATAGTAAAACGTCTGTATGTGTGTCTTTGGTGGGAGAGGCTCCACGGCCTTGCACACTTTCTCTGAGGAGTCTTGACCTCCCTGAAGAGTGTTAAAAGCTGTAAATCATTGATCCGCAAGTAGAGGACTTGAGGTTTCCCAGGAAAGACAGTGGAGAGTGGCAATTTATAGGGACAAATAGTACAATACCTAATTCTTTAAATTCTTTGAAAATGAAGATTTTTTAGGTCTCCTAACATCCAAATGTGATGGTTCTGTTTAGAAGCAAGAATAGTCAGAGACTGATTCTGTAGATTCACTTTTCTTGGTTTATCCTGATATTAGCTATCACTGTGTTTTGATAAACGTCAGGGCTCAGTTCTGAGAAAGTTAATGAAACGAGCAGTGATTTCATTTAAGTCTTAGGAAAGCGACCTTTCTTACACTGGATTGCTTTTCCTTTTCTTTGCTCGCTTGCCCATTCAGGGCCGACCCTTGCGGGAACAGCAGGAGGTGGCTGCGGCTGTCATTCAGCGTTGCTACAGAAAATATAAACAGGTGAGCCACGTTCTGGGTCGCCATGGGAACGCGCCTCATTCACACAGCATCCAGACAGGCCCCACTGCCGAGAATTCCCGGGCGGGGTTTGGGCAAAGAGCACAGCACCCCACACCTGATTCAAAGACTGGCTTGGAGTCGCCTTGATTAAAAACCGGAGGGAAGTGTTCCCGAGCAGGAGGGAAGCAAAACGAAACAAAACAATGCCATCTGCAACTAAACATACGCCACAAAATAATGTTTGTGCACAATGTTGGCCTCTGTGTGGCATCCCCAGCCTCTCGGTCTGGCACAGAGGAACTTACTTGTGTTTGGAGTGAGGATTGATGTGCCAGCAGTTTCACCTGCAAACTCAATAGCAATGAAAGAACGTCTAGGGGGTTAGCTACGGTGATCGGAGAGACTGATGCGGTGACAGGGCCGGCTGGCGTCTTTGCCCTCGAGGTACATAAGTTACACAGTCAGCAGCCATTTTTCCTTTCAGCTTCTTCTCCAATTTAAAATGAAGAATTGTGAAAATCTTCGAAACTCTAGAGAAGCCCAGAGCATCTTAAAGTGTTTTGCTCTCCTTAGTTAAGAGCTTCAAGTGGGAGGGTGGGGGGGAGTACCTGAGAACTCTTCCACGCGGTGTTACTGTTTCCCAGATGACCAGAGGGTTGCATGGCTTCCATCAGGCAGGACAGGGAACTGTTGGGGAGCACCTGGCATGTCCTGCATCTTCTAGGCTTACCATCTCATTCCTCCTTAGCAGATATTTGAAGTGAACAGTTCCAGTTCCATTTTACAGACGAAGAAGCTGAGGCTCAGAGAGAGTCAGTACACACCAGACCTTTTCTAACCACCCCGGTGGTGTGGTTGGCAAATGTTAAAAATTGTGGATCTGAGTTTTGACTGATTCGTACGATCCTATGATAACCTGTCAGTAGATTCTCGAACCTTTTATTAGGTGGTACTTTCAGTAGGTCTTAAGTTTTTACTAAAGGAATAATAAATGCTGAGATGTATAATAGCCACTTAGAAATTCGGGGTTCTGCCCTGTTGATCTGAGCTAGGACTCACTTTGATTTCTGATACGGGTTGCCATTTTCTCAAGTTTCTCTAGGATTAAGCCCTACTGATGAGGGTGGCGGGGGTTGGTAGGGTGCCTTCAGCTTGTAGCCAGTTGAGTTCATGATCCCAGAAAATGAAGGTTTACTGTGTAAACGCTGACACCATGATCCCTGTAGCCCCATGGCAGGGAACCATCCCAGCCTCTGTTTGGAGAGCAGGCTTCTTGTGAGCACGGCAATGCTCAGAATCAAAGTTTCAAGTCTGTGGTTATAACAGGTATTTATTCCAAAATGTGAGTTTGATTTTTTGTTGTTTTTTCTTTAAACCCCCTCCCAAAGAAGTGTTGCCTACAACCAGGAAGATGGAAGGCTTTTTTTTTTTTTTTTTAAGTACTGACAAATATAAGACAAGTATTTTGGAAGATGGAAGGCATGAAGATAGCCAGGTTGCCTTTTTTTTCCTTTTGGTTTTTGGTTTTTGGTTTTTGGTTTTTGGTTTTTTTTGGTTGGGAGTTTTATTGGTTCTGGTTCTGGCTTTTCGCTTCGTTGTATTCAGCAATCTAACATTAATCTTGTATTTTCTGTTTCTCCCCCAAGCTGACATGGATAGCCTTGAAGGTAATGGTGCACCCAAGTCCTCTCACAAACCATTCCACCAGAGTCACAAACTTCACACCCATCGCCAGCTGCAAGAAGGGGCCATTAAGATGGCACGGTCATTCAGTAGGCATACCCCCCTCGCCAGGCCACCTAACCACAGCACATCTCTCCTCTGGGGACCGTGTGGTTATGCCGTTGGAGTGGGTTTTGGCAGTAACAGTCATTGGTCAGCCTAAACAACCCATCCAGGACAATTACCGTGAACCTGGGAGCCACTAAATAAATTTACCTTTTTCCCAATACGCTTCGCTGTGGCCCAGTAGGTTCTGAATGTACGGAGGGCACAGACTGATGTAATAATAACCACAGAAGCACTGAAGGATGCAGCGTGCTTGTCTTAGAAGACTGGGACAGATGAAAACGTTAAGCGAGGCAGATAAGATTAAAGAGGATTCTTGCAAATGGCCCTGTGTCTTGAACCTTCCGAGAAGTCAGTTCCCTTCCCTCACTCTGCTTTGTAGAAGCAGAGGGACGCTTAGGTCCAGGGCTCTGAGGAATACTTGTCCCCGTGATGGTAAGTTCCCTTCTTGTAAGCCAAGTGCTTCATTGTGACATCTTGTCCCCAGAGTCATATTCTATTTCATGAGCAATCTGGACCTAGCATTTTTAAAAATCTGGAGAGCGCTGCATTTTTTTGTGCCTGGAGACTGATAGGGAAGAGAACGCATCCTGCCCAGACCCCCCCCGCCGCCTCACACCTCACCTCCCAGCTCTGCTGCCGGCTGGGCGGGGGTGCCGGTCCCGCCTGCCAGCGGTCCTGGCTCTGTGACTGCTTCCCAAGTTTCATGGCTTCACCCTTGTGTCAGTCTGATGAGTGTTAATCTTCTGCAGGTTAAAGCAGCTTAAAGGTGTCAGCGTTTCACGATAAGCCTTGTATTTGGGACCTTGCAACTCAGAAATGTGTCACGTGGAAGGAAAGTTAGAAATCAGATGCTGACTGCAGAGTAGACTTGTGTTTGGCAGGGACTGGGAGGCGTGGAAAAGGTTGATTCAGAATGTTTCCAAATTGGATAGGAAATATGAATCTTAAACATTTAAAATCTTACTTCCTAAGCACTTTTTTTTAGAGTCTTAAGTGCCTCCCTTGATGGTTTTTAAAATCTTTTCTTCAAGAAGGGCAAAAGAGTTTGATTTTTTTTTTTTTTTTGATGGGGAGGGGAAATCACATTGAAAGCAATACTTTGTTTGAAGGGGACCCTTAAAGTAACCTTTTGCATTCTGGAAAGGTAGGTGAACAGATGCTGAGAAAATGACATAAAGGGAAAAAGCGGTTTGCCTCCTTCCCCTCCCGGCCCGTAGGCTCAGGGCTCGCGCCGGCCCCGGGGCTCCGTTGTTACTGTCTTGCCTCTTCCTGTCTCCCCTGCAGTACGCACTTTATAAAAAGATGACACAGGCCGCCATCCTTATCCAGAGCAAATTCCGAAGTTACTATGAACAAAAGAAGTTTCAGCAGAGCCGGCGGGCTGCTGTGCTGATCCAGAAGTACTACCGGAGTTATAAAAAGTGCGGCAAGAGACGGCAGGCGCGCCGGACGGCTGTCATCGTCCAGCAGAAACTCAGGTGGGTTGGGACACTGGTGGTCCCGAGAGCCCCAGCTTCGCTGAAGAAGTTGCCCTGTGCCGGCAGGGGGTCTGCACAGGGACTGGAGCGCTTGGGAGCTACCATCTTCCCAGACCACTCTAGACGTCGGGCTTCGTGTGGTCGCACCTGCACTCGCTGCCAGCATTTGTCTCCTTGCTCCTGCCTGTACCCCCCCCCCACCCAATTATTTGGCTGTCACCACCCAGTTTCAACTTGTATCAGAATTTGGCAGGACCACAGTTTCTGCTAAAAAATGTGGCACTCTCATGGAGTCATTGAAATCACAACACACAAGACCCCGAAAGAGGAAGCAGAAACCAGCCAGTTCCATTCTGGGGAGTGTCATAAAAACTTTTCACACAGTAAAACACACTGACAAAAGACATGTAGCAAACAACAGCCCAGATTGAGCAGCAGACCTAGGCGAATCGACTTCAAAACTGAGAAAGCCTGTCTAGTGCCAGAGTGCCTTTTTCAGCAAAATGAGCTTAGTGGCAGCCGGGGGAGGGCGTGGCTCAGTGGCAGAGTGCACGCCTAGCATGCAGGAGGCCCTGGCTTCGACCCCCAGTCCCTCCATTAAATAGAAAAGTAAATAAACAAATGAACCTAATTACCCTCAAGATTAAAAAAAAATAAGTTATAAAAAAGGAAGCACCTCTGCATCAAATTTTTTTAAAAAGGAAAAAATAAATTTAAGAAATAAATTCTTAAAAAAAAAAAAAGACGTGGAAGAACAGTTCCGGGACGTGTTATTTTCGGTCTTTATGTTGTCGCCCTTCAGGCAAGGTGAAACTGCTTACGTGCCCTGTCCTTCCCTGTCCCCCCGCGACACCTGGACTCAGTACCATGAGACGCGTACGCTTTTGCCGTTGGCTTTGCTGGCTGAACTGTGCGCATTAAGCTTCACAGCGCCCTTCTTGTGACAATAATTCATATTCCTGCTTTTCCAGGAGCAGTTTGCTAACCAAAAAGCAGGACCAGGCTGCTCGAAAAATAATGAGGTTTCTACGCCGCTGTCGCCACAGGTACATTAACCCTCTCTCTACACTTTACTCATCCAGAGTAAGAAAACCACCCTCGTCTCCTTAACCACTCCTGAGTTCCTAGGTGAAGCTAACCCCCCGCAAATAATCAGGGTAAGCGTCCCCAAGGACACTAGCCTCACAGAACTCTTTAACTAGGGACTGTGACAGTCCTGGTGCCTGTCCCAGACTACACTGTACATGTGTTGAATCATGGGGACTCAGGCCAGTGAATTTGTTTCAATTCAGGTGCAAAGACAGTTTAGTTGGACTAGCTCTTAATCCCAGATTTTTCTTTAACCTGTTATTGACATGCCACATTGCAATATATTCCTCACTCTGCACCATCACTGTGCTACTGTGTGTCCAAACAGAAGAGAAACAAGTTACTATTCCAAAGGAAAGGACAGAAAACCGCTCAGCCCGCCCAAGTTTTCCACTAAGTAGCTGACGCCCTCTGCTGGCCACGCGCTAGCCAGCACACCCTGTCAGAGGACCCGTTGCTGCTGGTCTGCGGTGAGGACCAGGAGAGAGAATCGGGTGGAAACTGTGCAGGGAAGGAAGGGACTCTGCGATTGTAGGGGCATTGGGAGCCAGAAGTGGGCTCCAGTGACCCCCGCGTCTTCCCTGGAGCTAATCCAGAGGAGTTTCTCTTTGTTTTCTCAACGTTTGAGATGTCTTTGTGAAGATGAGGTCCTCTACTTAGATTTGGGGGGCTGGTGAGCAGCGTTTGGTTTTCTTTATTTGGGTTAATATTCCAGCCTGACCTTTGTGACAGTGGCCATCTGAGCTGTGTTTAGATGACTTTCCATGTGGTTTTGTTGGTTTCCTGTGCAGCAGGAGATGTGCAGTTTACAGAGCCGAACTTAAAAGCAAGCTCTCTAACGTCTTATGTTTAATTGTGCCCAATTGAAGCCCGAGGGTCCAGATTCAGTTGGATTCCCCAGAGGTTTCGCTTTAGTTTTTCTTCTTCCTCAAATTGCCTGCTTGCTAACTTTGAAAGTGTTTTGACTCAATAGGCTTTAGCTGGCTACTTGTGTGTGCTTTTACTTAAATTAACAAAATAATTCATTTACATGACAGTGGAAGAGAACGTGGACAGAGCCACTTGGGCACAGAGATAAAAGCTTTGAAAGGAACCTTCCGTATATATATACGGTGTTCTCTAGCTAGAATGTACCCCTTACCGTATTTCTCAGAAACTCATTTGCTCTCCACCGCGCAGGGATCAGAGCTCTCCCCATGATTAGTTAACCAACAAGATTTCAATACCAACACTCTGAAATAGGAAGTCTTGTTAGGGAATGCACACCAAAATGTGGGGCATGGCTGTGACCTAAAGAAATTAAGCCTCCACCCTTACCAAAGTCAGTCTCTATTCTTATGCAGTCACACCTTTGACTTAGCATTAGGGGACCTGCGACCCAAGAGAGTAGTTGATTTTTCCCCATTTTGACCAAAAGATCCAGGACTTACCTGGGCCCTTTTCCGCACATCCTCACATGGGCTCACACCCCTTCCCCCTTTTCCTCTCCCACGTGCAAAATGTAAACCCCAGGAGGACCCTGCCCAGCACGGCTGAGCTGTCGTTAACACTTACCAACAGATTTATTCTCAAGGAAATTGCCTACCGTTACTGTTCTTAGGCCGCTTCGAACAAACCAGAATGTTCACAAGTGAAATTTTCCTTGGTTCTTCTGGTCTTATTCTCAAACTCTGAACACATGTATAGATCCTGATACCTTGGGGATTATGAGCAAACCTGTATCAGTTCCTATGCTCATTTCCTTTTGGGGGGGGGGCGCGGTGAGGCCAAAGCCCTACCCTGCTGACACTGGATTAATTGAGAGGGTAAGATATTTCAACAAAAAATAGATGCATAGAATGCTGCTCCCCCAGGAAGCTGAACAAAGGAATCATCTCACTCGTGCTTTTAGAATTGTCCCGTCGTAAACTGGTGCAGAAGAATTTCATGAAGACTGTGCCTTCCTTAGGTCTACATTTTCACGAGCATTAACCTCAGAAGGCTAACCAGGAGGTTCGCTAGGAAGAGAGCGTCAGATGATGGAGTCTGAAGTTCTGCTTGTTACTTGGGATTAAACAACCACCCCTATTGGCTTTTTTCCGTGTTTGCCCTTTTATGTCCCGGATGTTAGAAAACCATGCAGGCAGACTTTAATACCCTTTGTCTGCCGACCGCGTGAGATCCCTGCTCACTTCCGCTCCTGTATGTTCAGTTAAGAAACAGGCTATCCTGGAAGTGTGAACTCATTTCCCCTAGGACGAGGGTAACCCCGTTGCCATCCTGGGTTGTTGAATATCCTTTTAAGAGAAACTGCCATTTGTATTGTCCCTCAGAAGCAGAGAGAAAAATAGAAAACCTCACAGGACACCCTCTCAGAAAAGGTAGGTAGGTAGTGGCTTCAGGAATCAATACGAAGGGTCCCATTTCTTAAGGATTTTGCTGAGTCATGTGACCCCAGCTTAAAAGTAAGCTGGTGAGTTTTCTACCTGCTCATTTCACATCCCTACCACCACCCTCCCTTTCTTTCCAAAGAAAAGAAAAGAAACCACTTGATCTTTTTCTTTTTGGTTGAAATAAAGCTATTTATAAGATTTCTGTCGTGACCCTCACATGCTAATAGCTCTTTGGTGTTGTTTTACTGTCTAAAGCCCCCTGGTGGACCATAGGCTGTACAAAAGGGTGAGTTTAGCTGCCTGCTAGCCAGTTTATCTTTATCTTCCGTTTTCAATATTTTGCTTTTTGCTTGCTTGCATGGGGCTGCAGTCTAGGTGTGCCAGTAAGTTTCACATCCATTTTGAATGAAATGAGAGAAAATAAAAACTAACCCGAATTACTAACACTGCTACTTTATACGAGAGGTGAAAACAGTCACGTTCAACAGCAGACCTGTTAGTGCATGAGAAAGTGAAAGGGAGGCCCTTTGACACGGCCACAGGGCGTGCTTAGAACTTGGTGGGAGACGCCTTTGGCGTTAAAAAAAAAAAATGCTGGTGGTGCAACTTTAAATCTAAACGAGGCTGCACTAAAACAAAACACGAAGCAAGGGGTTATTTGCAATGGAAATAATTTGCCACCCGAAAGTCTCTCAACGGTTGCGGTGTAGAAACTTCTAAAGCAAGAAGGCTCACTGGGTGCTGCCGACTTTTTTTTTTTTATTAACGTATCTCTTGCATAGAATTATGTGGTTTCATTTTCTAAATCTCCCTTCCCCCCAGTGCTTTGAGGTAAGTCAGTACCCAGAGCTGCCCTTTCAGAACCAACCCAGGACATTCATTTTCAAATAGTGGGCAAGCCTGACCTCCAGCACTGAATGACAGGGCCGGATAAGGAAATTGTGGTGCAGAGTGTCTTAAATCTGTATATGCTATTTCGCAGTTAAGAGTGGATGTTCCCAGTAGTTTGTATTTTAAAGAAATGGTAATGAATGGGTGTTCCATGGACACTGTTAATGTTTGTGAGATTTTAGAATATGATGCTGATTTGTAACTATGCAGACACAACGATCACATATCTTAAGTTATAAAATACATAATATATAATAAAGGATTTAATATATAATAAAAGATGTAATATGTAATACAGGATTGGATATATAATAAAATATTTAATATATAATAAAGGATTTAGTAGCAGAAAATTGGTTTGTTTTTTTTTTAGGCCAGGAATAGAATTCATCAAAATCAGACTTGAATTTAGGTGAACTGGACAACTTCTGTCCTATAGGTAGTCTTAAGGGAAGCTGCATTCACGATACAGCATGGCAGCTGCCTGTATCAGTACGCCCACCAACCTCCGTCCCTAACCTTACACTCATACCAGATCTAGCCATTTGCAGGATTGCTGGGGAAGGACCATACTTGACAAAATCTAGAACTTCTAATGTCCCTGGAGGTGTTATCTCCCATCCTAACTACGTTTATGTTGATGTTAATATTTATTCACTCTATTTTAAGCCAAGGGTCCACACACGTTTTCTTAAAAGGCCAGATCCTAAGTGTCTTAGGCTTTGTGGGACATGCGGTCTCTGTTGCAAGTTCTCCTGTCTCCACGGGGGATACGTTCCGAGACCCCCAGTGGGTGCCTGAAACTGTGGATTGTAATGAACCCTATATATACGTATATACCAGATTTTCTCCTATATAGATAGACAGGTAGCACACACAGCGTGGATGCTGCGCTGGACAAAGATGAAACCTCCAGGGCAGGGCAGAGTGGGACAGGGCGAGATTTCATCATGCTATTCAGAATAGCACACTTTGTAAAACTTATGAATTGTTTATTTCTGGAATTTTTCAGTTAATATTTTCAGACCTCAGTTCATTGTGGGTAGCCGAAATCCTGGAAAGCAAAACCACGGATAAGAGGGGACCACCGTACTTAGTTCTGCCATCCTAGCTTGAAAATAGCCAGAGGCAATCCGTGAACGAATGATTGCGGCTGTGTTCTAATAAAACTTTATTTACACAGAAATGCATCATGCTAGGTTTGGTCCATGGGCCGTAGTTTGTCAACCTAGTGTGATAGGAGAACTGAGTTTTTCTAAGTTCTTCCTAAATCAAGACCTTATCCCTCTAAAGATTTAAAGTCTCACCGATTTAAAACTGAGTAGTCACTGAAGGAGAGATTTGCTTAAAAAAATAATAATGCGGCTACACTCCTTTGTAAATTTAACTAGTTAGACCTCTCTAGAATTAGGCAGTTGTTTACAACTGAAATATTTCAGGTCCCATGTGGTAGAGCTGGCTCAGAGATGTCTGCGTTTGAAATGCAAGAGAAAAAGAGAACTATAAATAGAAAAAGAGGGAAGTGGGGACTCCCTATTCCCTCTCACTCTCTGCATACGTAGATTTTTTTTTTCCCATTAAAAACAGAAGCCTCCAAGAGAACAGATGCATGCCTCAGTATTCAGTTTAATCTTAAGTTGTAGTGTCTTGGCATGTTATATGCAATTTATATAGTCTGCTGCAAGGAACCAACATTTTAGTAAAAGTGGTTGCTTATGCACTTTTCAAGCTTGTCAGCTTCTGGTATGTTAATGATCATTTCCAGGAGTACATTTTCTAAAAGTGCTTTTCAGTGCCAATCAGAGTCCCTAGCTTAGTTTCTTGAGTGCCTGCTGCATTCTGCTATGAGTTCCTGAAACTTCTCATGGTTGGAATTTCATAACATCTCTTATGCCTCTCAGTCTTAGGGAGTTTGAAAGATAGGAACTGAGCAGCTTTCAGGTTCCTTCCAGGATGATCATATTTCTCTAACATATGAATTGAAGAATAGTTTATCTGTGTCTTGTCTAATTCCCAGGAAGATCTCTCTTCCTCTTCGTCCATCGGGGAAGTCACGGTGGCACTCCCACTAATAGTCCCCAAGTTGAAGTGACTCTTGGGAGGCAGAGCATCTTCTGAGGAGGGTTTACATCCCTGGAATTTATGTCAAAGATGATAACATACTTATTTTATTAGTGTATAAAGTGTACCATATTTAAGATATTTAAGGTTTACACTTCCAAAGATATTTGAAAACTCAAAGAATTAAGTTTTATGGTACAGTGTGTGGAAAACACAATTTGACCCCAACTCCTAGGTTAAAGAAGCAGAGGGTTATTTAGGTAGATGGTGTCTGTCATCAGAATCAGGACACAGTAGGCCAATTCCAGCAGCACAGCAATCAGAAAATAACAATTGTGTCTTCAGATTTTTAGTCTTCACTTGGGGAAAGGTTAAGAAAAGGCACCAAGTAATCTTCGCTGAGTCCAGCTGATTTTCACTCACTCTTGCCTCCAGACTTAGCCTCTAATTTATCCAGTAACTCAAAACAGTTATCCGATTCCTAATGCTGTCCGAGGGATTTGTTTTGTCTTGGACACAATAACTGCCTATTTAAAACATTGTACACAGAGAGAGACCGTTTTTCTTAGATCATGTAGGTGTTACACTACTTTAGCAAATGACTGAAGGGTTTCTAAGGTTAAAGAAACTTTTCAAGTGCACGGGCTGGAAATACTACTTTCCAGTTGGATTTTGAGTATCGCGAACAGGACATTAGTTCAGTCTTACAGCAGAAAACCAAGATGCCTCAGATGGTCAGTAATTACCTAACAAATTTATCCTCAAGATATGGAGACTAATGCCTTAGACAAATTCCTTCTTACCCTAATGAGCTCAGATTTTTGCGAGAGGGCTTTATAACCTGTAACAGTCACTGCAGGTATTGTAAACAGTGGGAATTCTGCCCCGGAAATTATCTACTTCTTGTAAATTGCTGGCCTAGTTACCCCTGTTCTATAGAGGTGGGTGAAGCCATCCAACCGAGATAAAAGAGCCCTGATGGGAGGAAGAAAACACTTTTTGGTCACAGATTTTTAAACAACGAATTTTGTCTGTATTTGACAACTGGGTTTCCAAACACTTAACCTTGGTCAGGTGCTGCCGGTTATCTGGTAAGTAGCAATGACAGCGCTGATTCTTGGGAGCAGCCCTGCAAAATATCTTCAGGGGGTCACTAGCAAAGTCTGCAAGTCACAGTTAGACTTTCTGCATCGTTCTGTGTGCTTCCACCTGAGGGACAGTTCTCTAACAATGCCTGCAAGTGCCCTGTTTAACTGGGAGGAGTAACCGTGCACTGTCAGCCACCGGGACGTCACACTTCTTTAGCTGACCTGAGGTCTAGTTTCCAAGTGGCCCCGTATGCTCAGTGAGGAGTGAGGAATGAATGTGGGGTGCGTCATCGTGGATGTGATTTAAATCTCCAAAGTAACTCTGTCTTACTTGCCTCTTTTAGGAAATGAATATTTTTGGAACACAGTGGTGTGTGTTAAATTGCAGACAACATGCTCTGTGTCATTCTTATTGGGCCTCTCTGTCTTTTTTGTTTTGCAACCCAAATGAGATTTCTGGAAAATGGCAAGACCTCTCTTTTCCTAAATCCCCCCACGAGCTGTTGCAGCTCTCAGAGCAACAGGTAACTAATCAGAAAGCCGCGTCTGGCTGCCCTGTACATTTCTGACGTCCAGCATCGCGAGACTATACCTGCTGAAATCCACTGACTCATGACACATTTCTCTGGCTGAGCATTACTGAGTAGATGTAATGAAGCAGCTTTGCCTAATGCTTTTCCCATGGAGCCATTGTTTGCTACAAGTTTCGGAAGCAGGCCTCCTTCATGTATTCATAAGTTATCATGGGACGTCTGACGGAAATAAACCCCGTGGGCTTTTGCTGGCTTTCAGTGCTGTTGCTTATTACATCACTTCAGTACATTCTGATGCAACATGTTTTTTGTTTTGGGTTTTGGTTAAGACTGCAGTGGTACCCCAGAGTGGTGATTGTTTTCAGCCTAGAATGCTTAGGGGGCGGAAATCCTGGGATTATCTTTAATGTCAACAGTTGGATGGTCACAGGTCAAAGTCTTACTATTCCAATTCCCGTAACTCCAAGCCAGTAACACGGGTGTCAGTCTCCAGGGTACTGATGCGAGGTTCAGAAACACGGTCCTTGCAGCTTTCCTCACGGTGGCCCTCGCCTGGTACCCACGGAGGCTCTAGTTCCTATCTTGTATTAATGGTCTTTATAATCTCAAGGAGAACGGCTACGCCTGTCTTCTGGGTGATGAAATTCAAGAGGAAGTGTAATTACTGTGGGACTTATTTATAGATAACCTGGACATTTTTAGAGTCAGTCTTAGCCCTAAACGAGTCTGATACTTACAATTCCTTAGGAGAACCAAAACCTCAGTAACCCTTAGCTGAGTATGTGTATAACGTCACAAAGTTGATTGGACATCCGTATTCTAAGTTCCGTAGATAAGGTGAGTGACAGGTACTGAAGTTTCAAGGATAATTCCAATTTCGAAAATTCTGCTCTACATTTACCAAGTTTTCATACTGAAAATATATGCTGACAATACAGGTAATATCACTGAAACGAGTTCGGTCAGTTGAGTTTGGCTTTGGTCTATAACACAGATTTTTTTTTCCTCTACTGCCTTTTGTCAGTGTGTGTATATGTCATGTGAATACCACATTTGTGAGACACAGTAGCAGTAACAGATGAATAGAAAAACATAAACTTTTTAAAAGAATGACAAGCAGAAATGATTATTATGTAAGAAGCACACATTTGTAGTAGTCCGTTTTGGAAATACAAATAAGCAAGGAAAATCACCCGCAGATCATAGCAGACTTTTGTTGTGTCAGGTTCTCAGGGCAGAGGTGTTTTTAGTTACCCTGTGCCCTGTAGTGATCGTCCATGTCTTGAGTGGCTGAGACAAGGCAGCAACAACTTTCCGTGTCTGTTTGAAACGTTTACCTCTTAGAATTTATTAACAAAATTTCTAGTATCAGATGTCATTCTAGTTCACTTCAATGAATATAATTAATTGTTTTCTTTCTCTTTGGAGGCAGTATAACAATCAAACATTTTATCCAGTTGACATGATTTAAAACAAAATAAAAAATTAGGCACCTCTATCTTATCCTAATACTCTGCCCTCGAGTAACACACGACTCCATGTGTGATTTTAGCAGAGCCGACAGTAAAAGTCTCTCAGTTCCATCCAAACTTTGAGAGGTAAGTTAACATCAACATGGCCTGAAAATTGGAGAATGAGGCTAAACGTCTTCTGTTGCCTTGATTCTCAGACACTCTCTTTTCACACGTTTCACATCTGTTTCAGTCCTAAAAATCATTAAGCACATTTTATGTGGAGGTATTTTTTTTCTCCAAAACATTGTAGCAAAATCAACATTGGGTCTTATGAAGAATGACATCTTAGAACTGAGAAAATGTAGTCGTGGTCATCAGTTTTCGACAACATACTCATCTCATGCCATGAACACTTTCCAAACACATGTTTTCTCTATGGTCTTTGGGAAAAGCCAATAAAATAAGAATTGAGTTTAAAAAAATTGCAGTTGGTGTTGTCTTGAGATGACAGACAGAAGAGGCAGCAGAGAGTAGTGAAGTCAGACAAACCTGGCTTTAAATCCCCACCCTGCTGTTTATTAACTCTATAACTTGTGGTAGGTTGCTCAATTCCTGTGAATCTCAGGTCCACATTTACAAATTGGAGATGATGGTGATCTTGTGAGGACTAAGTAAGGTAACACACCCTGAGTCACCTGTCTAGCTATTGAAATATGTGTTCGCTTCCTTTTTCCCCCTAATTTCTCCTTTAACAACTTTCTGTAAAAAGAAAGAAAGAAAGCAAGCCAGCCTGTGCCATTTGATTCATTCCAATATTATGTATTTATCAAAACTGTATTATAATGTTAAGAGACTGAAAACTTCATCATTAGACTAAGAGCTAAATTCTTGAGTTCAGGAGTTATGAAAGGCCTGGCAAAGGTATCTGAGTATTGGAATGTCTCATTCTTCCCCGCGAAGACAGTCGTGGTCATTCTGTATGTGAACAAGCATCTCTCCTCGTGGTGTGTGAGGCTCTCACTAGTTTTACAGCAGATTATTTACACAGGAACTTTAAACCTTATGAAAACTTAGTTGACTTTTTAATCAGTTCAGAAAGAAACTTCAAAAAACTGTAGGAACAAATGTGACCATTTTAACAACAACAACAACAAAAAAAAAACCCAGACAACTTTAAGTTATATTCACTGTGACCAGCTGATTGCAGATTCTTTGGTACAAAACCGTATAAAACACTTCTGGTTCGTAATTCCTTCTCCTTTTTATTTCATCCCAATGATGAACTTAATTTTTTTTTTAAAAGCATTCCTGTTCACTCTAGAAAAATCGTGAATGGATATCTTTGTGTTTACGGTGTCAGATTTTGAGTTCAGAATTCCTCAGAGTCTAGCAGTCTCGTCAGCGATGGAGTCTCTGTTGCACATCTGTGAATGAGGCCTGTACTAGGGCAGAAATCAAGTGCCGTACCTGACGTAGCATGCACACTTTGCAGCAATTCAGCACCTAGGTCTGCACAAGCACAGATACGTTGCATGCCCAGAGGTAAAGGTGGCATCAGTGCATGCCTTGCATTCTTCCAGCCAGAGGGCTGTTAGTATAGACGTTGCATGTTTAAAAATTGAACACAGAATATAGCATGTTTCAATTTTTAAAAAGCCATTTATTTATCAAGTATGCATGTCCAAAACTAGAGATCTATAATGATGCACAATTATGTACTGTAATATGATCCAAATTACCCCCCCCAATTTAATAGTCCGTAGTATACTTAACTATAGAGTTTAAATAATAACCTAGATCTAGTTATGAATATAGCAGTGTATTCTGAATGCACCTGTTCAGAAAGAAGGATCTAATAGTTTCGAAGGTAACACTATTTGATCACGATGGGCTTGGTATATTTAGTAAATAAATCAGACAAATAAGAACGTTTTCAAACATGACCATTTTTTTTAGTGTTGATGATAAAATGATAAAGCTTTTTTTTTTTTTCTGGAAGAGAGCATCTTCTCTTTGAAGAGATTGTGTCAACTTTGCAGAATACTCAGAAATGATTCTGCTCGGAGGTGGTAAATATAACTTTCCTAAATTGCTATTACAGCGTATATGCCGTTGCATTGAATGCCAGCTGAGGTGCTACGGCAAAGACTTATTCCTGGTTTTTCAAAATGTTTTCTTTCTGCCTGAGTGTTATCTAGCAAGTAGACTAGCATTTTTGCTTTAAAATAAAATTTTAATTTACTGGTGTAACTTAAGGTAACAGGAGAGGCCCTGCTCTCAGAGAATCAGAAAACTGTATTTGGCGATTATTGCCCTCTGTATAGGCCCTTGTTAGGAAAACAAGTCAGTTTTTTTTGTTTTGTTTTGTTTTGTTTTGTCATGCTCTCGAGGTAGAGTATATGCCTCCTGAGAAACTGCCACTTCTGTTGGCTAACGTCATTGTCGCACAGCCACTTTTAGTAAATGAATGTTATCACATGGTATGTGGTACTTCCAAACTGTGACTTACACACCACACACGACTTCAGAAGTTAGACCCTAAAGTCACACTTGCATTTGATCATTCTGATCATTAGGCAAGCTCTGAATTATTTGTCAAGAAAGAGAAATATTCTTATAGCTTGCACCTTCTTCCCGGGTACCCAGTGGTGACATTCAAAATCCAAGGCCGATTTTTACAAAAAACACAGACTGAAAGTGATCACTAACAAAGAATTTGCTGATGTGAAGTTTCCCTGACTCTGTAACAGTTGCGTTTAAATCTCTTTACTACAACATGTTTGAGTCTGAGAACAAAGTACCTTCTTGGTATTGCACCCCGGCTCCTGTCTATCCGGGAGCACTGGGGGTATGACCTGAGCATCTTTTAAAGCCACAGTGTGGAATGGGGAGGAAAGTACGCAATTAGGAAAATCAAGAAGACCGCACGATACATGAGCAAAATCAGAGTTGTGCAGACTGTCTGAGCAGATTCAACATAGCTCATCCCCATCTTGAGTCTATTAGCAAAGCAATAATTCACTCCCTAGGTGTATCAAGAGCTAAATAAATGTGTGTGCAGTTTCCCTAACTTGCATCATATGGAATTACAGGGCATTAGTGGCGGTCCACCAGGCTAAAAAAGAAAGTTACTTGAGCAGTTAACGTTTTCTAAGATGAGCATGTTACTGCCGCACTGGATTTCAGGCGGTCACCTTCGGTTTTGCTTCGTGTTCAGAGCTCTCGACGGAGAGCAGTTTCAGGGAGGCTTGGGTCTCTGTCTTCAAATATTTTCCCCAGCGGTTCTGCAGGTGTTTCCTTTGCCATCAGTCCTCAGAAGGGCCTCTGTCTTGGTCTTTCCCTCCAGGGGGGATGGCAGTGCCCTGCCCTTTGTCTGGTGACAGTTTCACTGTAATATAGTTATCACCTGGTGTTCTGTTTTGTTTTTCTTCCAGAGTGAAAGAATTGAGAAAGGCCAAGGAACTTGAAGACATACAGCAGCACCCCTTAGCAATGTGACACTGCTTTTCAGACTGTTTTCATTTCTGTTTTTAGCAGAGACATGCAACAATAACAACACACACACACGCACGCACATGCACACACACACACACACACACACATACACATAATCCCTCTGCAGTTTTGGGGAGATCAGCTGCAGGATTTTAACAGGAATGTTTTGGTCATTGCATTTGCACTTTCATGGACAACTTTTAATTTGATCAGCAAGACATCTTGGAACTCAATCTTCTGTTGGATCATGGGAAAACAAGACACCACGAGGATTTGAAAGAGGCTTCCTCTTCTTAGGAAGAAGCCGTCTTCCTTCTCATATAGGGCTGTATTCAAACATCGTGTGGAACTGTACAAATATTTATACCAAAAATATAGATAAGAAAAGGTGCGGATGCACTAGCGACAAAGAGAATGCTGTTCCTGCACCTGTCAGTTATTTCCAAGAAGCTGAATCTTTGGGATTGATTCTCAGTGGAGGGCTTAGATCATACAAATCTTTATTGGGTCCGTGTGTTCTCATTTCCTTCACTGTTTTTCTTTTATCTTAATGTGTTTGTTTGTTTTTGTTTCGACCTCTACAGCACACTTAATGCAACTTTTAAAATCTGCAGGTTTTCAATGCCTTGTGGAAATTTGCAGAGGGGCGGGTGCGTGGTAAACGGGTAATGCATGGGAAATGATGAGGAACGGCGTACAGAGTTTAAATTTATTTTCTTGTCCCCACCACCTCCCAAGCACCTGCGAGGATAGTAATCATCTTGTCCCTTTTCTCATGTTCAGCACTTTAATTTTTTGGCCTTACTTTCATGTGCAATGAGAATTACTTAGAGAATTGGTAAAGCATGTAGCTTTTTTAGTAACCTTGGAAACTGTAGTCATTCTAAGGAATCATAAACCTTGCCTGGACACTTGCCACCTAAAAGATCAGTGTGGTGCTGCGTTCTGGCCAGTAAATTCCATATTTTTGGCTATATCACCCAAACTGAGCAGTTTCTGTGTATATATAGAAGGTAGAAATGGAAAGTGAGAAAATATTTGAAAGGGATTATATTAATTGCTAAATATTTTATTCACAAAGGTCAATAACATGGCGAGATAAAATTATTTGTATAGTTTTGTCTGAATGAGCGAGAAAAATGTGGATGTATTGTTTGTATATATTGTATATAGTAAAACAAAGATGTGCATGATTCAAGAAAAAAAGAAATGAACAACAGCAAAGCATTCGTGGCTATGGTCTGTAAAATGAAACAAAAAAAACTTTATTTCACTATAAGAGTACTTTATTTTAAATGTTCTTTAGAAGAACATTTTGCTAAAGCATGACTAAACAGCAAAAAAAAAAAAGAGCTACTGTATTAAGACTTAGGAAAAAAAAGGCAGAGTAACATTACTTAAAAAAAAAAAGGATATGTTTACATTTAATTTTGGCTACCAGGAGTTTATTTTATTTTATTTAAAAAAATTTTTTTGCCAATGGTGCCAAGTAATGTGAATGCTGATAAAGAAAATTAAGTTACTTTTGCTAAACAGATAATCATAAGGTGAATCCGTATAATAGCTTAACACCATCCACTCACGCCAACAAAGATCACTTAGAACAATCAAAACCTGACAAAAGAAATAGTATGCAAAGCAGAACCATGTCTCACGTTTTCATATCTCCTGCTGGAAATCAGAACATGTAATAAAAATTCCACAGAAAAATAACTAAAAATTATAAAGGATGCAAACTGGTCTTGTAGGGATGTCATAGTCTTACTATTTCCACATAATGAGGAGCCAAAGAAATCTGATGCTTTTAAACAATTAAAAAACTACTAATGTTAAATTGAGAGAATAAAGTTTGCATTTGCTGATGCCAGTTTAAAATTCCCAGGTGATGTTTCAGGATCAGTTGGTGTAAAGCTGAGATAATTTTTTTTTTCTTTTCCCTTGGTTCTGGCTGCCAACTGTAAGTTAAAACTCAAGGCTTGTTGTGAAGCCTAAAAATACTCACAAAGCTTTTAAACTGGCGTCTTTGAAGGAAGGCAGATACAGAGAGATTGTGGTAACAACCGGGGTCGGGGCTCTTGGTGCCTTTTCTATAATCGTACTTGTTTTTTAATTACGTCCTTTCACTGCCAACCTCGAATTACTGTACAGTATATGTCTTACTGCTTGTGATCAGCTTCGACAACAATGGCAGCCCCACAACTAGTAGCCACCTGTACATTTGTAAACGGACCTGACTCAATTTTGTTTTTAAATGTGTGGGTTTACGTTGCAGCTGTTGCCGTCCCCCAGATACCTATTACTTTACACAGTTTGACCTAGAGGAGGACACTGAGTAATTTACACACACACGCAATTGCATTCATAAACGGGAAGAGAATGTGAAAGCCAGCTCTTTCAGAGTATCCTATATTAATACCGAATTTAGATATTTTTGTTCCATCTCTTGTGGTACAAATAACCGATCTCTTGATAAGAGTAAATGACCTCAGTGGATTTGCTTTAACCTTCACTTTTTTTTTTAAATTTGTATTTTTTATGTTTCACATGCTACATTATTAGCTGAGGAAGTTAGAAAATCTGGAAGATAAAGACTGATGTAGAGGAAGGAACGTTCTTACAGAGGGAATAGGAAGTAGGTTCAAAACCTATGGGTGTAACCTACCAGTACAACTGTGAATCCTGGGGTGGGGGGGTACGGACGAAACATTTCTGACCGCTTTTTCTTGGTTGTGAATCTTCCTTTTGAATATAAGATGATAGGTAAGCGCAGCTTTCTTGGATAATCTGAATTCCCAAGTGCCAGGAGTAGGATTTCATTATAAAATTAATAGCTAATCTTATTCTGTCTCCTGAAGATTTAATTGCTATTCTTGTTACCCATTTGAAATCAGCTGTACTGTGTGAATGAAATAAAGACAATAATTCGAACCCCTCTCTGGCTGCACGGTCGCTTATGGCAGTTCCACACAGTAGTTGGCGCCCAATGGGGGGTCCCTGAGACTTGCATGTAAAACTAGTCTAGATGTCTTCTTTTTTGTAAGTTTTATTTTTGTAATTGTGCATGTAAAGCATCATTGAATCAATGGATCTGTTGAAGAACTCAGCTGCTGGAAACCATGCAAAATGTTTTGAATTGCCCTTAAAATATGGAAAATGTTTTCTGAATGCTTTATATTCTTTCTGCTGTAAATTAAAAATGAAGAAAATTTCCCCATACTATGTGTGTTTTGCTTTAACTTTAGCTAATATTGAAATCCCACGGTGATCAGCATGTTTCAAACCCTGTGAGCTCATTTCAGATACTTCCTCCTATCCAGATACAGTGTTTTGACATCAATCGTTATATAGTTTCAGATCTGTCCAGGAAAGAACAACATTTCATAGTAGAGCCACTGTTCCTAGAACACTTGCTTGTCAGTTACCTTCTCAGGCGCCTCTCAATCTATCAATCATCTAAGTGCAGTTATTGGAAAGATAAAGACACCGATCTAAATCTACCTTTTCAGTTGAAATCCTCTGCAATTTTTTAAAAGGCATTTTTCAGCTGGCTACTACTGGCAGCCTTCCT
This sequence comes from Camelus dromedarius, assembly GCF_036321535.1. Taxonomy (NCBI): domain Eukaryota; kingdom Metazoa; phylum Chordata; class Mammalia; order Artiodactyla; family Camelidae; genus Camelus; species Camelus dromedarius. Next base: position 65,945,456 of record NC_087449.1, on the reverse strand, counting down.
TTCTGAGAACTCGGGCATCAGCCTCATTCCCTTCCACTGCAGAGCCTCATCTTGTCTCCCTGGTGGGCCCTCTTCCATCTGATCCATCCCAGCACTGCTGCTAACCAAGTTTTCCGTGATAGATCTCCCAAGTCCATGAGGCCTCAGTGGTTTCTAGTGCCTCCTGCATTTAAACGACATTTTCCTTTCTTGTTTATCTTCACTCTTTATTCAGTTTTATTTTCACCATGCCCCAACCTGCGCCTTCTGGTTGGTCTGTGCAAACCATGTCCATTTCTACTGTTTCTTTGTTCATGATGTTTGCACCTCCCATGCCTAGAAAGTTCTCTTTTTAGCTATTTTACTCAACTCAAATCCCATCTCCTCTGTGACACCCTCTTGTCTATTCTAACATACACTAACACTTCCCTTTTCAAATTATTCTACTTAGAGCTGGAAAAGACAGTTTGGTGTTCATTTTTTTTCATTTCTCATCTAATCTGCCAGTTGACCTGCTGAAGTTCTGTGGTATTTTGTCTTTTGTTGGAGTTGCCTTTGTTGGTAGGAATACTTTCAGCATCAAATACCTCGCAGAGTAACTCACTCATTCAGATTTGTGCCTCGGCCTCAACCCGAAATCAAAAGTTGAGGACCCGCTCTGTGCTAGGGCCCGGAAATACAGGAACATATAAAGTACAGTTCCAGTATGGTCTGTGCAATAACAAATATTTGGGTCACGAATACACGAAGAGAGGGACCCTAACCCCATCACTGCCTGTGACAAATATCCCAAACGAACATCCCCCCTTATTTTAGCAAGTTTCTTTATAAAATGTGGTGTCTCCAGGACCACTGGGTTAATGTGGCACGTTAACCCATGGGCTGTCTCCAATATTGTCAGAACCAGAGAAACGATCCACGGGCCCAGAATAACGTAAAACGCCCCCACCCTCATTTACCTGCACAGTCCCTTCCCAGTGCCTAACGCACCACGTCGCCTGGCGCCAGCACCGGCGGCGGTGGGGAGGCGGAGCTCACGCCCCTGACCCGCCCCAGCGCTGTCGAGTGGCCTCGCCCCCGAAACGCCCCGCCCCCTTCCGGCTCGCCCCGCCTACTCCGTCGGCCCTTGCTGGTTACGTCATCGACCCTGCGCCGCCGCCGCCCCGCCCAGGTCCCTGGACTCGGGTCCCGCTGCGCCGCTGCGCCCCTCCGCCGAATCCTCGCCCGCTGCCGCCGCCGCCAAAATGTGAGTGACACGACGCGACGCGGAGCCGCGTTGGGCCCTGGGGGCGACAGCCTGCGGCTAGGACCCCCGCCCGACCCGGCTGCCGTCCGCCGCCTCTCAGACGCGGGCCAGAGCCTCGCGGCTGTGTCCGGGGGCTCCCGAGGCCTGGGGTGGGCGGCAGCCCCGGGGGTGCAGGCAGCAGAAGGGCCAAGTCGGCGCCGAGGCGCGGCCGGCCGCCCTGGAGGGCCCGGCAGCCGTCGGGCGAAAGCGGAAGGGGCGAGGGCGGGGCGGCCGGAGTTTCCCAGAGGTGATGAGAGCCCCCCACCGTGTCCCCGCCTCTCTTCCCCTTTCTCCTGCTCCTTCCCCCTGGCGTCTCAAGTTAACTGAGAGGACCTGTGACCACTGCCCTCGTCCTGGAGAGCCTGCTCACTGCCTGGTGTTGGGCTGGGCTCCGGAAGTTGCGAGGGAAAGGACTCGGCCCTGTCTGGAGGCACCTGCGGTCAGAGTAGACTCGCACACACAGTTGTGGGCCGTCTCTCTTTTTAAGCAGAAGCATTCATGCAATGGCCCTTGAAAACGTGGGGTTTGTCTTGGTAACATTCAGAGAAAGCAAAGTGTCAAGAATCACAAGGACCCTCTTGTCTCCCCTCCAGCCTGCTCATTGCTCATCTACAGAGGAGAAAGGAATGGGTGCTTTCCCTGGGTTCCTTCTAGGAACTGGGGACGCCACTCTGGAGTGTTCCTGCTTGAGACTGCTCCGCTGGTAGATATCAGTGGTCAAAGTTTAGATCCGTAGAATTATACAGAACCTGGTCTAAACAGTCTCCACTGCAATAATGTGATGTTGACTTTCTAAGCCTTGCTTTACTCATCTATAAAATGAGGCTAATAGTAGTGTCCCCGTCAAAGAGTTATGAGGAATAAGTGAGAAAGTGCTTGGAAAAATCGCACAATATATGGCCCTTCGCTATTATGTATCAGGCAATAAATAAACTCTCTGCGGGCAGGGATGGGATCTGCTGCAGCTCTGGTCTTTGATACATAGTAGGTATAAAGTAACTGTTGGATCAACGTTTCTGTGGCTGCTGTATGCAAGACAGACTCGAATGTTAACCACTATATATAAAAATAGATTAAAAAACAGATTTCTTCTGTATAGTACAGGGAACTATATTCAGTATCTTGTAATAATCTTTACTGAAAAGAATATGAAAATGAATATATGTATATATATGCATGAGTGGGACATTATGCTGTACACCAGAAATTGACATATTATAACTGACTATACTTCAATAATATAATAATAATAATAATAATAATAATAATAATAATAATAATAGATACATGCTCAGTGCTGTCTTGGGTACAAGGACAAGACCTCTAAGACACAGGTGTCTGTGATCTATTAGAGAAGACAAGGCTGTGTGTGTGGGTGGGTGTGTGTGTGTATGTATGTATGTGTATAATCTGAAAAATCAAAGCATTGCCAACCAAGTAATAGAAACAATTACAGAACTTCAGACCCTGGGGGAAAATAAAGCATTTAATGAGGATTTTAAAAGAAGTATCTTTTAAGAGAGGAAGCATTGTTTCATCTTACTTTTATGACTCACACTGCCCCCTTCCCTGCATCTTGTTCCTGGTGTTCTCTAAGCTCAGTCTGTTTCTTTCTTCATACTGGAAAAAGGGCATTCTATAATTGTTCATAACTATGAAGACAATTCTTGCTGCAGGGAAAAGGTCAAAAGAGTATTGAGTGCCTTTAAGTAGATTTTTGCCTTAAAACAAAAAATGGGAAAGTAGAGTTTACCTATCTTAGGATCAGGTGCTTCATTGATACAGAATAGGTCCTGTTAAACCTTCACTTTAGACCCTGATCACTTCTAACACGTGGGTGAATCTTTGAAATTATAGAGGAATTAGAAGAAATGTCATGAGAACCTTTGTTCATTACTGCAGGGAGGATTGTCTTATTCTGCTTTGGTTCTGAAATTCCTGACCCTGAGGGCCCTGGAATACGTCCTTATACTTACAGAAATGTATTTGGAGGCATAATTTACTCATGCTTGTGCTTTTACATGTTTCAGGTCTGCAAGTGCGCCTGCAGGTTCAAGCGCTGCCTCTGGCAGTAACAGGAGACTTCAGCAGACGCAAAATCAAGTGGATGAGGTATTGCTCTGAAATGAAGAAAACGTGAATTTTAAGCCAACATGGGAACACTCTGGAAATAGTCCTGTGTAGAAAAAGTCTCATTAAAGTGTGAATGTAAAGTAAACTTCAGCTATCATAAATGTAACAAAAATGTGTTCCCTGCTGTTTTGAAAGCCCTTATCTAAGCCTCTGAGAAGTCACGTTCTTCTGGTTTCAAGTTTGTTTTCCTGTGGCCGAATCACATACCTAACGTGTAGACTCTTCCTCCCTCAGAACACTCCTCCAAGAATCACTTTATAATATATATTTTGCCACAGTAAACGAGAAATCAGAAAAGAAAAAAGAACCATTTTATAAAATAAGGTGGTAATGTTTTAAGGATTAGGCCTATAGCTCACTCAAGCCAGGACCAATCCTTCTGACCAGATTTTTCATCACAGTGCTTTTTCCAGTAGCCCAGCTTACTAGTTACCCAGCCTGGCAAGTCTGTAGAATTCAGCTCCAGTTGTTGACAGTTGATGTACAAAAGGCAGATGCTGGCAAACGGCTGTAGCCCAGCTCATCTGTATTTGTGGAATTCTTGAGTTAGAAGACCCTCACAGCATCTTTTGTTCTGCCCTATATATGCAGACCTACAACAGAAGGTTGTTTGAGAAATTCAGACTAGTATTTCCATAGTCTTATTAAAAACTGTCACTGATGAACAAGGATATCTTGGTTTTTCTGCTTTGGCTGCCTTAAAAAGCAGAGTTCAGCTAACGTTTGCTTCAGCTGTTAAATCATATGGTAATATTTTGGTCTGATGGGTCTCTTTTTGAACTTAATTCTGAAATTCTTATATTTTCATGCTAAGAGTCCCATTCTAATTCCATCCTCCATGAAACTTTTGTTTACTTACAAAGTCAAATTGGATCCTTTTCTTAACCAAAGGAGTTTTCAGGAGAGTGTTTTTTTTTTTTTTTTAATTGAGCTGAAATTCACATAACATACAATTAACCATCTTAAAATGTACAAGTCAATGGTGTTTGGTGTATTCACAGTGTTGTACAACTATTACCTCTGTCTAGTTTCAGTTTTTTCACCACCCCTGAGGAACACCCTTATGCATTCAGTAATCACTCCCCATCGCCCTTTCTCCCATTCCCTGGTAACCTCTAATTGTCTCTGTTTCTATGGTTTTGCCTCTTCTGTATGTGTCATAGAAAAGGGGTCATACAATATGTGGTCTTTTGTGTCTGGCTTCTTTCACTTAGCATCATGTGTTCAACATTCATCTAAGTCGTAGTGTCTATAAGTAACTCATTCCTTTTTATGGCTGAGTTGTATTCAGTCGCATATGTATACCTTAACTTGTTTATCCATTCATCTGTACATGGATTTTTTGAGTTGTTTCCACCTTTTGACTATTATGAATAGTGATGCTGTAAACATTAGCATACAGGCTTCTCCGTGGACATCTGTTTCCGTTTCTCCTGGTTATGCATCTAGGAGTAGAATTGCTGGATCACACAGTAATTCTATGTTTAACCTTTTGAGTAACTACCAGACTTTTCCACAGTGGCTGCACCATTTTACATACTACTCACAATGTCCAAGTTTTTCCACACCCTCACTAACACTGGTTATTTTCCTTTTTTTTTTTTTTTTTTCAGTTATAGCCATCCTAATGAGTATGTGTTAGTATCATTGTGGTTTTGATTTGCATTTCCTTAATGACCAGTGATGCTGAATATCTTTTTATGCACTTGTTGGCCATTTGTATATGTTCTTTGTAGAAATGTCTACTTAAGTCCATTGCCCATTTTTTAAATTTGAGTACTCTTCATTTCTCATGGTGATTGATAAGCATTCTTTATATATTCCAGATCTTAAATCCTTGTTGGATATGTGATTTGCAAATATTTTCTTCCATTTTGTGGATTGTCTTTTCACATCCATCGTAATGTCTTTTGATGCAAAAAGGTTTTAATTTTTATGAAATCCAATTTATTTTTTCTCTTGTTGCTCTTTTGGTGTCAAATCCACAGCCAAATCTGAAGTTATAAAGGTTTATTCTTATGTTTACTTCTAAGAGTTTTATACTTTTAGCTCTTATACTTGGGTCATTGATCCGTTTTGAGTTAATTTTTGTATAAGGGGTAAGGTAAGGGTCCAACCTCATTCTTTTGCATGTGGTTATCCAGTTGTCCCAGCACCATTTGTTGAAGAGATTATTCTTTCCCCTACAGGATGATCTTGGCAATCTTGCCAAAAATCAGTTGGCTATAGATGTTCAGGTTGGTTTCTGGACTCTCAGTTCTATTCCGTTGGTCTGTATGTCTGTCCTGAGGCCAGAACCGCACTATTCTGATTACTGTAGCTTTGTGAAAAGTTTTGAAATTGGAAAGTGTGGCTCCTCTAGTCTTGTTTTTCTTTTTCAATATTGTTTTGGGTATTCCAGGCCCCTTGGAATCCCATATGAATTTGAGTTTTGCCTTTTCCATTTCTACAATGACAAACAAAAAAGGCCCTTGGAATTTAGAAAGAGACTATGTTGAATCTGTAAATATGTGCGTCATTTTGAGTACTGCCATCCTGGCAGATCCTAACCGTACTGAGCCTTTCAGTGTGTGAACATGAGGTGTCTTCTCGTTCTGTTGGTCTTTAACTCCTTTCAGCAGGGATTTGTAGTTGTCATCGTGCAAGTCTTCAGCCTCCTTGGTTTAATTTGTTCCTGGGTGTTTTATTCTTTTGGATGCTACTGTATGGAATTCTTTTCTTCATTTCCTTTTCACTGCTAGTGTGTGGAAACACACTGACTTACGGGTGCTGATCTTGTACCTTAAAACTACTGAGTTTGTTTGCTAACTCTAGTAGGATTTTTTGATGGATTCTTTGGGATTTTCTGTATATGGAATTATCTGCAAATAGAGATCATTTTACTTCTTTTCCAATCTGGATGCCTTTTGCTTCTCTCACTTCCCTGACTCCTCCGGCCAGAACTTCAGGTGCCGGGCCGCACAGCAGTCGTGAAGGCGGGCCTCCTGGTCCTTCATCACTGAGCACGGATGTTAGTCGTGGGTTTTTCCATAGACGCCCTTCAGGATGTTAAGGACGTTCCCGTCTGTTCCTAGTTTGCTGACTGTTTTTATCATGAAAGGGTGAGGTTTTTTTGTTGTTTTTTTTTTTAATGAAAGCTTGGCTCAGAGTAGTAAAGTGCTAACCTGAAAAAAAAATGTGCCAGTAAACTTCATTGGGAAGTTTTGTTCTTTTGTTCCTTTGTGTGTAACTTAGTGTGATCACATTCATCAGGTGGTGGACATCATGAGAGTCAACGTGGATAAGGTGCTGGAGAGAGATCAGAAGCTCTCTGAGTTAGACGACCGTGCAGACGCACTGCAGGCCGGAGCCTCCCAATTTGAAACGAGTGCTGCCAAGTTGAAGAGAAAATACTGGTGGAAGAATTGCAAGGTAATGCTCTTTTAACCATCTTTACAGGAGGTCACCCTCTGTATTCTCAGCAGACAGACAAAGGCTGCAAATGTTGGACTTTCATGAATCTTGGAGGTGAGTTTAACTTCCCACACGTGGGAATTTGGATTGACTGAATCCAGTACCCTACTGCATACCCTTTTCCTGTCTCCACAACCAGAAATTCTCCATGCTCTGTGGCTGACCTTAAGAAGCATGTAGAGCAGGAGTGTCCAAAATCAATCACGGCCCCTTCCAGCCCTCCAGAGTCCTGAACACAGACTGACAGGCGTGGGCTGAAACTGGTAGTCGGTTTGCATGTGGCTGTGAATGGTTCCAGCAGCCAAGGAAAGAGCCACTGGAAAGCCACAGTGTGCTCCATAGAGAGCAGGAAGCAGCCGCAGGAGCACGGCCCAAGGCAGATGTCTGCAGCTCCCAGAGAGAAGTGCTGCCTTCAGATCCCAGCTGCATCCCGCCCCTTCCTGGGCTGGAAGTGGCACTTTTTCGTATGTGGGACAGGCTGAGTAGCCCCTCCTTATGTGGAAAATGTGTATACAAAGACACATGCCTTTCTAGAGACCACAGGTCATTTGCACATGTTTGAAAAAGCAGATAAGTAATCTTCAGGCCCTCACTGAGAACATTAAATTTAGGCTTTAAAAATTACGAATATTTCAGATTGTAGTGCACCTTAATTTCTCTCTCTGTGACTAGAATGGTATTATGTGATGCTCTTCAGCAAGCACGTTAATCTCTGTTTCTGAGGTGTGAGGTGGGGCTCTGTGTCATTGCAGATGTGGGCCATAGGGATTGCCATCGTGGTCATCATCGTCATCATCATCATTGGTGAGTCCTCCTGCTCCACACTCATGGGAAGGTCTTCTCTGTCCGCTCACACTTGATTTCATACATGAGAACGCAGAATAAAAATTCCCTCAGAGGTGTTGGTTTATGCCAAACATTTTTGTTTTATTATTTTAAATACGTGGGTATTGTATGAATAAAGTATAAGATTTTTGATGTAAACATTAATCCTTTGAAATGAGAGAAACTTTGTTCGTTTCCACTGACCTGTAAGTTTTCTCTCAATATATTTTCATCAGATACTTCCTTTTATGAGAAATCATATAGTCTAGTGATTAAAAGTGGACCACCTGTGATCCATCCAGCTCCGCCGTCCAGCTGTGTGGCTCTGGGCAAGTCATTTAACACCGCTGAACCTCAGTCTCCCCATTTATGAAATGGGGGTAATAACAATACCTACCTCCTGTGTTTGTTACGAGGACAAAACTGTTTAATGTATAAAAAGTGTTTAGGATGGTGCCTGGCATTTTATAATAATCATGACATGAATAAGTATGTGTGCACACACAACTATTGTTGCTGTCATTACTATCTTAGCATCTATGTGTATATTATTATATGTAACCCTGGAATGACCAGTGCCATTTTTAGCCCAGTACGTGAATATTTGAAGAAACACGTCTTGGATCCTCTTTTCCGACAGCCTCCTGTAGCCATCCACAAAACGTAGAGAAGCCGCTAATAGGAAATTGGCCAGAAGTTGAATTTCTGTTCACAGTTAGGCTGCAGTGTTTAGTGTCAGTTCTGTCTTTGCACTGAAAGACTAAACTGCTGTTTCCCCGCTTTTTCTCATCCCCCTGCTCCCTAGTGTGGAGTGTTTCCTCCTGAAGAGCCTGAGACCCCAGCCTGCTGTTCGAGAAACCTCTTCAACACTCTTGACTTAGAACCTGCTAGATTCAAGCTCACCTACTGTTATGTCTAAAATGATTATTTTCTGTTAGTTAATGTAAAGTTTGATTTCTAGGAAATGTGCCTTTGTTGTTTAATATGCACTCCAAACTGGAAGTGCAGCCAGCTCGGCCCCCGCTTTGCACGGTGCCTCCCCAGGTTTGCACGTGGGCTGGTGCGGGGGGCTTCTGGACTTCCAGGCTGTTAGAACCTGGACGCAACATTCTCTGATTAATCGCCATTGATTCCAGCTAAGGACGTTTGTTCCAAGGTAGCTATCCTCGTCATACGACGTTACCCTTATTTAAGCCTTTGGGTAATCAGATTCCAGCGTGTGCCTTCCAGAACGAACACTACTGCCTGCCCCAAATCTGACTAAAACCGACTGTGCCTTGTTTTGCTCTTTTTCTGATTCCCTGTAAGAGGACTCTCTCCTGGTCATAAACACTACTGACACTCCCGCTGTGTGTAAAATAAGATGCTGGGGAAGAGGTTTTGCTCTTACATTAGATATGAAGGTGTTTACTTTCTTGTTACTGTTATGTATCACTTTCTAAAAATACTGTTTTAATCAGAAATAATAATTTCTTTAAAACATTTTTATAGAACTGTGGCTATGACCAAAGTTTCTGTTTTGCCAAAAAGTTAAATCCCAGTCAAATGTCAAGTCTGTTCCTATCAGATAAATTCAAAAAAGTGACCAGTAGAACTCAAGGTGCCCTTCAGAATTAAAATTGTAACTCTGTGTGTGAACATCCCAACAGGCCTTTCTTGCCCTTGAAATGCTATAGGTCTTGCGACTCCCCTTCCAATTCCGCGTTTTTCCTGGGGGCTAGAGAACGTTTGAGCTACACTCTGACCGTCTCATCCTTTGCACAGTTTCACCCAGCAGTTTGCAGATTATCAGCTGTAGAGCCAGGACGCTTCTAATAATTATGTGAACAACAATTTTGTAGCCTGCAAGTGAGACCACCTGTGAACTGGTCATTTTCTGGCCCAGGCCCCTGGACTATAGCTTTTTGGAATTTGTTTCCTATTTTTGTCCATATTCCATTTCCTAAATCTGTCTTCTAACTTACGCTTTCAATTAGGCATTGGTTGGGTGGTTGACTTTTTCACAGAGGATAGCTAACCAGAGCCACCGTCTTTCTTTGATGTCACAGTCTGCATAAGACGCTGGGAATAGCTGTTGTCATCTGAGAGACTTTGGTTGTGTACATGAGACATTCAACACCAGGGAGTGTGAGTTAAGGGCAGGAATTCAGGCAGGAATGAAACAGGCAAGGAGGCACTGAGGGAGATAGAAGTTATACAAACGGCCTTGTTCACATGCTAGTTTATGGCTTACACAGCAACAGCAGTTAGGTGCCCCAGGACACGGGTTCCCTGTCTGTAGTATCTGTTCCCCTGACGTGAGTGAAGTGATGGGACGTTGAAGACGTGCCTCGCAGCGTGCCCGGCCCAGACAGGAGCAGCGTCCGCGTCGGGACATTGGCTCACCCCGGCTCGGGTCCCCAGCCGGGTCTGACTGTAACCTTGGTGCTCTCCCCTCGGCCTCGATGCTCCGTCCCATGTAACCCCCTGATGCCTGCATTAACCCAGGAATACTCTGCTTGTATCTGTGCATTTAGTTGGGAACTTGCCCACTATAATGAACTGAATAAAGTGTTTGTAAACGTAACTCTGGTACCTGTGTCGCGTGTAGAGGAATGGTTGTACCTGGTCCTAGTCCTCAAGCAGCCTTCCTTGCTACTCCCCCACCTCTCCCTTATAAACCCCCAAACTCCTCCCTCTCTTCTCCTTTCTCACTGGTCCCCTCCCTGAGTACTCCGATGTCCTCGCACACCCTACTGAGCAGAAGCATGCCGCTCCCCCCGTGGAAAGTGCTTTTTCAGTAGAGGAGGTGAGTGGGGAACTGGCTTGCTTGTGATTACCAAAATGTTCAGGATGTGGCATTTGAGTTTCTTAAATACACGGCCTTTCAAAAGAGTTGAGCGGAGCTGGCCCCTCTGTGGTAGAACAGATGGCTGCCCGTGCGGGGCCTGGGGAAGCTGACTTGGGCGGGGGAGGGACACCTCCAGACACGTGGCTCTTGTTTCGAGGCTGCATCCCTTTCCCCTGGGATGTACCTCGCCTCTTACTCCACGACCCCGGGGGAGCAGTGTGAAATGGGCAGAAGCAGACTTGCTTGTGTTTACAGTAAAATGCCAGTTAATAGAATCCTGGTGGGAGAAAGCTTGACCTTTTCCCATTGCCTCAAATAGACGGTCGCTGCTTCTCATGTCCGGCAGACGACCGTGCCCTGGACGAGCACTAACTAGAATTGTGCCTTTTGTTCAGGACCTTCATATAATGAAATACGTATGAACTTTTGGTGCCATTTTCAAGATTTTAGATGAAAATTACCATAAACAGTCTCCTCTTTCTTCCCTTAAATGTCAGGATTCCTCAGGGCTGCGTCCCCCGCTGACTTCTCTTTCCCCAGGCAGCCTGATCCATTCCCGTGATATCTCTATTCATGAATCCACTGATAACTCCTGGCTTGTTGGACAGAAGCCTCTCAAACTCGCGTTCACCAAACAGAATGAAACATTCTCCCTCTGCCCTCCCTCTCATAAACAGCGTCTGTTCAGAGAACGGCAGCCTCATCCCCCAGGGACCACGCTAGGCACTAGACAAGTGCACGGACTTGCTGACGCTTGTCGTCACCACAAGCATCACTCGGGATATGCTGGAAGGATGCTGCATACCGAACACCCCCTAGTCTCAGTGGCTTCAAGTCCGTCCTGGCTCGAGCGCTGTCAGTCAGGAGGGAGGCTCTATCCTCAGTCCCTCCGGGAGGAGCTTCCCGTAAACATCTGCCTCAGGTTATGGCTGCAGAAGGAAAGGAAGATCAGGAGTTGTGCGCTGGCCTCCAAGCGTCCACCTCGACGTGGGGCCAGCAGCTCTGCTCACATCTCATCAGCCAGAGCAAGTCAGGTGACTGTGGCTAACCTCAGAGGTGGAAGGGGATCCTGTCCGTCACCCAAAGGAGAAATGAAATGTTTGTGAATACCTTCCTTTGCGTCAGCAACTTTAGTCAAAGAAGGGAGGCAGAGTCCCGTTGTCTTGTTAAGTTTTTCCTAGTAAGTTGTGTTTCCTATAACTTACTATTATTATTGTGTGATACTTTTATATTTGCATCACCAATTAACTTTTTTAAAGTATGGTAATTTTTTTATTGCTTTTGAATGAAGATTAATGATTTGCTTTCAAATTGACCAGACTGCTTAGTGCATTTAAAAGGAAGCATCCTTATATTTACAGCTAAGCTGCTTTTCATACTACCAGAAAACTCAATCTGTAAAACTAGAATTTACTAAATAAGCCAATTATGGCATACTTACTAGAAAATAATAATTTTTTTCTCATCCTTTAAATAGCAAGCTAAGTGCATGTAAAAATCTACTTGTCTTTATCCTGCCAAGACTGCAGACGGTCCCCTGCTGGCAGAAGCACCTGCCTCTGGCCAAGGCTCTGGGTCCCCAGCCTGACAAAGGGCTTCTCTCCGCACCTGCCTCTCATCTGCAGCTCCTCCCTCCTACATCATTCACTTCTCCCTTCTTATTGGATCACCTGGTCCCTTAATAGTGATGTCCACATCCCTCCCTTCAGCTAACGAATACTTGTCTATAGCCCTTCAAAGAAAAATTCCTCCCTCCAGGTCCCTGCAGTCACTGCCTCACATCCACTTTTTCTTCAGTCCATGCCACTGAGACATCGTTAACCAAAGTCACCAAGGACCAACCAAGGTCACCATCTTGGTGCAGACCAACAGGAAATCCTCTGCCACAGTTTCTCTCTGCTTGTCACCAGCATTTGATACAGTTGCCAGCGCCCTCCCTGAAATAAGTTCATGATTTAGCTTCCCCGACCCCACACTCCTCTGGCTTCCCTTCAGCCTCAGCTACTGCTCCTTGTCGCTTGCTTCTCTGCCTGACCTCCGAATCTCCGTGTGCCCCAAATCTTGGCCTTTGGCCCTTTTTCTCCATCTGCACTCTCTCACTGACACCATTTCCCCCATCACTGCAAACTCCGTGGAGACTCTGACGACTCCCAGATGTAAGCTGTATCTCCACCCCTGGCTTCTCTAAGTTCCCAGCCGGCAAATCCAGTTGCCTACTTGGATGTGTAATGCACCTCTTAAACATAACATTGCAGAAAACCACTCTCTATTCTCTCTTCACCAAAACCTGCCACCCCCAGACTTGCCTGTCTGAGTGCCCATCCCCTCGTACGCAGCTCTGCTTAAACCAGTGCCCCAGGAGTCCCCCTGGGTCACACTCTTCTTCTCACACCTTATATTGAATTCATCCCCCATGCTCTGTGTCCCCCAAATGTATCCCAAGTCCAGTCTCTTCTCTCACCATCTTTACTGGCATCACTCTGGCCTAAGCTATCCTCAGCTCTCTTCTTGTAATTAGCAGCCTCCTGACTTAACCTGTTTCCTGTGCAGCAATCTGACAGGTACAGATCACTATCTTGCTGAAAACCCTCCTCTTTCCACTACCATTAGGAAAAAATCCAAATCGCTTTCCCCAATTACAAGGCCCACTGTGACCTGTGACCTGTGACCTGTGACCAGGTCCTTCCGAACTTCCTGACCTCATCTCACCTTCCTCCTCCCACCTTTCTGTTTCTCATCAATAAAGCTGCCCTGCTTCAGGGCCTCTGCAGGTGCTGTTCCCTCCATGGGTGCGCTTCCCCAGCCCCCCTCACCCGAGTTTCAACTTCACCTTTTCAGAGAGAACTTCCCTGGCCACCAAGAGGCCATGCGCCTCTTGCCTCCTTCACCCTCCACGTTAGGGTGTTTCACGTTCCACACGGTTCTTTCTCCTTTCTGAACTTTACGGAGACGTTCGTGTTTTACCCCTTAATCAAATGCAGACTCTCTGAGTGGCAGGGGGCTTTTGCCACTATTCTGTCACCAGGGACCACAATCGTCCCTGCCCAGATAGGCACTCAATAAATATTTGTTGAATGAATGCAGTCTAACAAAACAGAGCTTCAGAGGATAGTAAGATCTCATTTGGAAAAATAAGGTGCTGTATCCAATATGTAATATGAACAGTTGCCACACTTCACTCCCCCTCCCCCTTTTATTTACAATTCTTTTCATTCATAAAACTAATGGCGAAGATATCTGATGTACCCGTCACTGGACAGGGGCGGAGTTCTGCACGGTACCTTCCATTTCGGATGAGTGAAAATACAATTTTTAGACAGCCTCCAGACTGGTGTTTTTTTTAAGGGCTTCCCTACACCTTCCTTTCCCGAAATAGTGTCTTTCACAAACACTTGTCTTCCTCCAGTTACACATGAATCTTTAACTCTGGGAGGACCAGGGACATGTTTAAGTTCCCCGTCAGAATGCCGCTTCTGAAAGCCAGGTTTGATTTTTACAGCGCTGTTATACTGCCCGGGGCCTCCGAGCCCCTCACCTGAGTCCGCGGGAGTGAGAGCAAGAAGGTCGTTAAGAGAGATGGAAATGACAGGAACCCAAGATCACGCAGAGAAAGCGCTCGGATATCCAGCACCTTCCTCCTGCTGCCCAGCGGGACCCCGACCTGAGTCCCCCGCCCGCCGCTTGCCACGGCTCTGCGCAACTCGTGCGGGGCAGCGGAGGACACCTGCTCGGCGCTCCGGGGAGCAGCTGCCTCTCACGTGGAGGCCGCGCCGGCCCCGCCCGCCCGGGCCCCGCCCGCCCGGGCCCCGCCCACCCTACCAAGGTCCCGCCTCCTCATGACTGGCGGCTCCAGCACCCTATCACTGCCCCGCTGGCTCCAGCGGTTCCCGGGGCTCATCCCCACGGCACCGTGACAGGGGCGGGGCCCTTGACGCTGGCGGCTGGCGCCGGAGCCTCCTCAGGGCTCCTCCGCCCCCTGCCTACGCGCCAGCCTGCCGGGATTGGCCAGGCGCCGTCCTGCGGCCGACCCCCGCCAGCGTTACGTAAAGTGCTCCGGAGCCTACGCCCCAGCGCACTCGCCTTCGATTACGTAACCCTGTCGCCCTGGCACGAGCCCCGCCCCCGAGCCAATGGGGCCCGCAGAGCCCACGGCGGCAACCAATCGCGCAGCCAGGGGGCGGGGCCTCGACACCCGGCGTGCTGGGGGCGCGGCGCCGGCGGCCGCCCGGCCAGCCACGAGCCTCCAGATTGCAGGGGCGGCGACGGCTGGGCGAGCGGCCGCAGGTGTGTACTCCGCCCCGGCGGGGAGGCCATGGAGCCCGCCAGCCGCGATCGCCCCGAGCCTGCCCTGCGCTGTGGGGCCGGGAACCCGGGGTTCCTGGAACTTTGCGCTGCAAGTTGCCCCTTCCCCGGTCCGGTTTCTGGGTGCGCGCCGAGCGGCGGGCGGGCGGGTTGGGGGTCCGAGCCTGGCTTTGCGACGACTGGGGCGGGGTGCCCCCCCAGGGCTGAGTCTCCGGCATAAAACCGTGCTTCTCTTGACACTAGTCACCTTTGTATCCACCCTCCCCTCTATCTAGGGTGGACCCCCTGGGAGCGGAGAAATCTAAGACTGTATGGAAATACCGGGGAGAAAAGTGCCTCCGGATGAGCAGGGATCAGGAATTGCTGGCTCGTGAGGACTGATAGTTTTCTCTAACGCGATGACATGGACCAAAATGAGAAATAAATTTCCGTCACTGGTAGCAAAGTAAAAAAGAAGCAGGCAAGAGACGGAGGGCTGCCAGGTGAAAGATGGAACCTTGTGAAGATCTGGAAATGTCCCGTGGTGAATCTCAGGACTCCAGAAGGAACCAGCGTCATGAACTGTAAGGACCCCAGGCCAGCGGAACCGAGGCCCTGGAGAAAGAATCTGCTGAGATGTGGAGCCAGAAATCCCAACTGCAGAGCAAACACAAGGGGAGCAGCAACAGGTGATATAATCTGGTTCTTTGCTGGAGCAGCAGAAGGGAAAGGAGGGCTTAAATCATTTTATGTTTTCTTGGTACGCCTAGGAAAGAGTTGAAGGGGAGACTCAGACAACTTAGAATGAAACACATTGCAGAAACTGAAAAAATTTCTCAAGAGTACGGAAAGTAGATAAAAAGTGGTGGAGGGCTTTAGCTGACTCCGGGCTGAAGTGGGAGCGAGAAAGTGGCAGGATGTTTGCTGTTGACCAATTTCTGTGCCTGGGATTCCCACCTGTAAAGCAGGGATAATAAATCTATGAATTAAATGGGCAAATTCACAAGCAGGCAGAAACCTCGAAAGCACTGTTCAGTGAAAGTTAACTTATTACAGTTGCAAGCAAGTGGGGATGTGTAGTTTTTTATCTTGCAGGAAACAGCAGGATCCAAACAGAGTTTCTGAAGAACTTATAACAGTTGTCCAAGAAATGAAAAACTATTTCTGGTCAGAGAGACGCTGTCAAAGTAAACTGAGCATTCTGGATGCCCTCAACTGCGCCCTTCCTTGTGTACACATTGAGCAAGGTAAACGACCTGGAGAGAGAATCCAGCCCTGCTTGGACAGCACCGCCCATAAACCCCAGCCAGGCCAGAGGTGTCCGCGTGGTTTTAGTTTCAGACAAGCTTTGAGTTTTTAATGCTGCTTTATGTAAGGTGAGCAGAACTGCACTGATGCCGTTAGCATCTGAGTTTTGCAAATGAGCGCTCAGAGAGCCTTTATTGGTGTGATGTGTGACAGTTTAGTAACTGCAGGATTTTGCTGGTTTGTTTCAGGAGTGTAGAATTTGGCATAAGCCCATTTTGAAGATTCACTTTTTGAAGGTATATTGTCTTTTGTGACTATTAGGGGAAAAATACATTTATCTTTCCCTGTCACAGTTGTACTTCTAAAATGTGGTCATGATGTATCAGGAATTTACCAAATTAAAAGCGAATGATTTTAAACACTTTCTTCTTCTTAAGAATTTTTTGACTTCTTCTCGAGGGATTTTAAAAGTGCACATTCTCTAGCACAAACCTTTCTGGCTTCATATATGATATTTAGTTCCTGAATACTGGAGCCCTTTGCCATAAAAATTTCCTGTGTAAGGGGGAGGATATAGTTCAGTGGTAGAGCACGTGCTTTGCATGCACGAGGCCCTAGGTTCAATCCCAGGTACCTTCGTTAAAAAATAAATAAATAAAAATAAATATACCTATTTACCTTCCCCCTCCCAAAAATTTTTTTAAAAATTTAAAGTATATATATACAGATAAATAAACCTAATTCCTCTCCCCATCAAAAAAAATTTTCCTGTGTGTGTGTATTTGGAATTTTGTTTTGTTTCAGTACCTTAAATGTATCTTGTTCTTGTGATCTAGAACACGCAGAATTCATAAAATTCGAAATCTTAAGTTGTACGACTCTCAGTATTTTAGGTGAAAGAAGAAAATGATCTGGTTTTAAGGGAGACGTGCTGAGGTGTCCTCATCCTAAGAAAGAAGCCAACTTGAATAGTGATAAAAATTATTTCCTAAAGATATTGTTGTCACCAATGTATTTTTCTATGTTTCTTAGCCAACAGTGAGCTTTTCCAGATTCTCAGTGAGAATGGAGCACCTCAGGCAGATGTGAGCAGGTTCAGTCTTGAGGAGCTGGCCTCTATTGCTTCAGAACACACTTCCAAAAACTCAGTAAGATTTCACAAGTTTTGCTGTATCAGCCTGGTGACTTTTCCTAATGACCTTATCGAGACATGCATTTTTTTAAAGTTAATCACTGAGTGTTTCAGTAACCATTATTTGAGGTAACCGATAGGGGGAAACTGCTCACAAGGCATTGTGGGGGTTCTCCTGCCCTTGCCCAAGAAGATGTCGAAAAACAGGAAGCAACACATGAGTAGCAGTTTGCTTTGCTTTAGTACCAGTTGGCTTTGCTTCCGTCGTGGAGTGCCTCGTCTCCTTAGCATCCCTGAGTTCTCCCAAACTAAGGAAAAAAAATGACACTGCAGAGTCATTTCCTGCATCTGGTTCTAATCTCCAAATTGTTCATCTTGATTTATATCTTTCTTAGTTCCAGTACCCACAACTTCAAGTCGTGACAACTGGATTTTATAGAACAGGTGAGTTGAGATGCTGCCGTTTTTTTTTGTAAAATTTTGGAAGAGACGTTTAGTGTATCTTTTTCAAATCTTCATGTTGACAGAATATTGAAGCCGCATGTATTGCTGAGGTGGTGGAGATGACTTCCTTTATGTTCAGACCTCGACGTAATTGTAACTTACAGATTTTGTAACGAGCTGTCCCTAATGTTTCAGCACTTACGATACTAACAGCTGTGTTCATGGTCCTGCAGCAGCTGCTCTGGAGGTTTAAGAAAACGTTTTCCCTGTAAGATCTTCAAAATAAAGCTAGAGAGGAAAATAGGTCAATGGTAGCAGGTACAAACAGTGGCTGATTACACATCAGTTATGTTTGTTTCTAATGGAACAAATTAGAGAACTGATTCTTATGTAACGAGGTCTGTCAAAGAACATCTTGAAGGAGGTGAATCCGAAACTTGGTCTTGCACCCTAGGTGATGCACTAGTGAAGAGAAGACAGGCCTTCCGGGTGAAGGGCACAGTTTGCAAAGGAGAAGGTATCCCAAGTGGACACCAGGTCTGTGTGTTTAGTGGGTATGGAATGAGCTGGTGTATTTATTGGCATAGAACTTAAACCTTTGGGAGGAAACGTAGTTTTACAGTGGTAACTAAGAAGTATGTTGGAGAGTTTTGTTGCCTTTGCAAGGATGTGTGTGTGTGTGTGTGTGTGTGTGTGTGTGTGTGTGAGTGTGTATATTAGTGACTGTGTGTGTGTTTTAAGCTATTGATCGTGGTAGAAGTCTAGAGGAAATTTATTCAGGGAACATTGCCAGTAAGTATCTTAATATTTGCATTTATTGTAAGTGTTTTTCATAGGATACCTTAGTGGCAGTTCTTTCGTTTCTGTCTGGACGGTTAGTGCGCACGTCTGAACAGCCTCCTGCGGTCCTGAACTGTAAGGGGGCTTTCTTGGAGTCCTGTCGCTTTGTGGAACTGCTTGCCCCTCAAGATGTGAAGGTGTTCGACACGCACGGCTTCCTTTCTGGAACAACTGGACCCAAAGAGGTAATGAGACCAATATTCGGCTGTTTATCTTGCCTGGTAAAGATCGGTTTCATTCTTCCAGAAATAGTGCCAAAAATTAATGCATTATTAAGAACGTGCAGATGATATGATTTGTCTTATTTATTTAAAAAGACAGACTGAGAAAATAGCACTTTAAGGGCTTCTAGTAACATAAAGATCCAACAAATTTGCTTTCATTCAGTCAAGTTAATGCTGCAGAGTTTACATATGTGATCTACGTATGTAAATATGGTTTGATTACAGCATGCTGCGCAGCAGTTAATTGCTCCAAAGGCTGTTTCTTTCAAGTTAATAAAATTAGATGTTTTCTCTCTTACACTGTCTTTGTTATTTCTCTGCTTTGCTCTGGAGGTAAACTTCTCTAGGTTAGATCCCTTTTCCAGTTTTTCTTCTCCCTGAAAGTTTTGAATCTCATCGCTTTGTTTTCCTTCTGAACTGCTGCGTGGAGGTGGCGAAGGGCTCAGGTCTCCCGCTGGGGCGCAGGTGGGCTTCCCGTGTTCCAGGCCCCCGGGTGACTGCCGTGGAGTTCAGGCGGCTGGTGTAATGTAAAAGTGGTGCGGGCAAGTCCCCCTTACAGTCGAGTCGCGGTGTTGTTTTCATGCTGAGTTTAAGCTAGGGGGCTGAAAGTCTGCGTTTTCCATTGAATTCCGTCCCTTCACGAACCTTGGAGGCCACTTAGCTTCTCACTGTAAAGCAAGAGCCATCGTTTCTGACGCCCCTGTTCACACAGGCTCACCGCAGCGCTGCAGGCGAGGAGAGCACTGGAGACGCTCGAGGCCTTCTGCAGCACGGAGGCTCCGCTTAACTGGTATCTTCTACTGGCTGGTCACTGTTTGCCAGGGACCCTTCTTAATGCCTCAGTGGATTAACAAAGTTAATCTTCATGATAACCTTGTGAGCAATAGATAGTGTCATTATCTCCAGCGGACAGATACAGAAACTGTTAGTGGGGGAGTGCTGAGATGCAGGTGCCAAGACGGGGTTAGCTCCCGAGAGACTTACTGGGGAGCGGGTGGTGAGGGGAGCTCCCAGTGCTGGTCTGGCTGGAAGGAGCGAGGATGGTTGGGGGCAGGGGTCTCGGCCTGCAGCGCAGCTCAGAGAGCAGCTGGGCCGGGCAGCCGGAGGGGAGTCCCGGCCCCACCGCGTGCTGGGGGAGCCCAGTATCTCTGCGGAACGGTCCTGCCTCGGGACCCACTCTGTGCACAGTCAGGTCCCCCGAAGCCTGGGGCTGTGCCCTGTCTTAGCTGCCAGTCACAGAGGCGCCGGGCTAAGTGATTTGCCCAAGGTGACACTGCCAGGAAGTGGCAGTGGGAATGCAGAGCCCCTCTGACTGCAGGGCTGCTGGGGCTGTAACTCAAAGCAGGAGAGCTGCCATCAGACCAAGGCGTGCCTTTGAAAGTGGCACCAGGGTCCAGTTCCCGTCTGCACAAATCATCTCAGAAAATCAAGGGTGTTTTTGAAACATCCTTATCTTGCCTTAATTCCTCCGTGAATTTATCTAAGCCTTTCCTGAAACAGTTTCTGTGTTAAGACTTGAGCATGTCTTAGAGTAATTCATTTCTTAAGCTTACTTTATCAAGTGCTGTCCTTTATTTCTCGCAGACATTCCGTAAGGACTTCTGGTTTCAGAATTCCGGGGCGGTGACCTTCATAGTTTTATAAATATGAGAGTTTGAACTGGAGTTGCTTCTTTCACTTCACTTTCAGAGTGGAGGGGTTTCTTTTTACATCATGTATGTTTTTCTTGATCGTTCAAAGGCACATTGTCTGATTCTTCCTGTGATCCTGTCCTTGGGAGTACAGACCTGGACCGCATTCAGTGTTCTGCTTCTTTAGAATTCCTGTTGTTTATGCTTCTTCAGTGTATTCTTCTAAAAACATCTTCTTGACTTTAAACATTTCCTGGGTTTCCATAACTGAGGACTTTTCACTTCAGGGAGCAAGTGCCCAAAAGATACATATTCCGGGAGCTCTACCGGGAGATAAAAGGAGTCGGCAAAGATGTGGGATTGATTCCATTTCCTGGTTTCCCTTAAGATGGGCAAATTTAAACGTTTCTGAATTACCACCTCCCAGATCAATAAAATAAATGCAAAAGTCAACAAACCTGAAGCAGACTATTGGCATGGAGGCTTTGTGAGAAAGTGTTACCCGTGACACCGTGAACTGGTACGATCTTCTGGAGATTAATTTGCCAATATGTGATGAGTGTCAGGAGGCGATCGTATTATCTAATCTAGAAACACAACTTTGGGGAATTTATCCAGGGAAAGAAAAAACCATGAAAGAAATGTATATGTCCTGTGGCCCAAAGTTCTCAAGTAGTCTGATTCCCAATTTTTAAGGCACGCCCAGAGTGCTGCGATGGACTAGAAAATCAGCACCGAAAGGATTGTGTCGCAGGGTTATCACCTGATATCTGCAGTAGTGAGTACGGGCAGGTGAGGCAGTACTGGAAGGATGGTGGGCGGTCGTCGGGAAAGACCCGAGTCAGATGAGGGTTGTTGCTTGGACAGGAAAGCCCTTGGGAGACACTGGATGCGACTGGATCTCAGAGTGAGGGCGAGAGTCCGACTTCGATCGCGAGTAGCTCCCTCTGAAAAGAGTCGGCAATGGGGGCGATGGTGGACGCCGTTTGCGGGGCGCTGGGCGGTGCAGGACACCGACGCCTGTCTTTGTTTTCAGCAGCGTCACAGTCCGAGTTCGCTCCAGTGAAATCCTTTTTCTGCAGAATCCGGTGAGTTTGGAGGCTCGTGAAAGCCAGACATGGTGGATGAGGCTCTGGTTTTATTTTGCACTTGTTTTGATTCTTTTGTATTCAGCTAGATCCGGGGAGATCATGAAAGACAAGACTTGGTTCTTGCTAAAACAAAAGTTTGTACTTTGATGGAGGAGAGGATACCTGTTCTCATGAGAAAAGAAGGTAACCGTGCACTAGGAGAAGAGACCAGAAGGATCTTTCTTAACCCAGGGGCATGTTAGAGTCACTGGACGCTAAGTATACTTTCAGGTGACCGTTGTCTTTGGCTCTTTTGTTTTTGTTTTTCAGTCACGTTTAAAGTTAATTTCTGAAATTTCGAACAACCTCAAAGAAAGCAAGATAGGTATATTTTGTGAGAAGGACTGAAAAGGTCCAGAGATAGAGAAATAGAAGAAAAGAGATCAAAATTTTAACAGTAGTTGGTTTCTGGTAGATTTATTAGTGTTTTTTTTCTCTTCTAAAATTTACTGTGATACGTTAATGTTACTTTCACAGTAAAAAGAAAAATATTTTTTAAATGCCATGATGGGCAACATCAGTATTGGAGTTACTAAATGCCCGCGGTATTTGGGGGAGAGAAAGCCTTGTAACGGACTATTCAGACACCCCGTGGGCCGGGGGGCTCGAGCTCACAGTACGTAAATGCCTGGGGAAGAAGCCTCTGCAGAGAGGCGGGCGGGGCGGGTGGGAGGCTGTTGCTTTTTTCAGTCATTCGAAGATGAGCTGTTGTTTACTGAGAGCAGTGCCTGCCGTGTGGTAAGTGCTGTGTGTGTTTGTCACGTTAGTAAATGTTTTGGGGTACCTTTCTAGGTGCTGTTATAGGTGCTGGGATCAAAACGAAGTTCTGCCCTCATGGACCTTACGTGTAGTGGGGGAGACCAGTAATAAACGGCTATCTAAATATATGTGGGGTAGCTTGCGCTGCATTCTGGGTAAAGCAGTAAAGCAGAGTCAGCGGATTCTGGGCAGTGGAGAGATTGCTGGTGAATTCAGGGTGGCCAAGGAACTATTCTCCAATTAGAAGCCTAATTAGGACCAAAGCCCTGAAGGAGGTGAGGGAGTAAGCCATACACATGCCTATCAGAGAGAAGAGTGGCTTCAGGCAGGTGCAAAGGCCCTGGGGCAGAGCCTGCCTGGCCTGTGGGAGGAAGGAGAGGGGAGGGTGGAAGAAGATGAGGAAGCAGGGCCCAAACCACAGGGAGCTTAGACTTCTGATGAAATGTTCTGTTCAGGTTAACCGCTTAATTATTTTTAAGACTTTGCTTTGGAGATTTTCAAAATAGTGTAAAAGTAGAGAAGATAGTACAGTAAACTGATATGTAGTGATCATTCTGCATTGATAACTCTCATCTGTGGCCAGTCTTGTACCATCTGCACCACCACGTACTCCTCGCCCACCCCCCACCCCCCGTTATTTTGAAACAAATCTCAGATCTCCGTCACTATTTCAGGATGTCATCCTAAAGATAAGGTTCTCAGTGCGCCCCATGATGCTCCAGCCATCCCTCTTTGGCCAGCAGGAGCTACTGGTTAACTAGGTTAACTAGCTAACTAGGTTAGCTCCTGTCCTTTCCAGTGAGAGCACCCCGGGGTGCTTTCAGACTTGCCACCCCAGGCTCAGCCCCGACGTTTCCTACCCACGACCAGTCAGTCCTTCCTTCGCGGCTCCCTCGCTCCTGGTGCTGGGAAACAGCACTGCGCATCCGGAGGCCGAATCCGGGCTGTCGGGTGGTGGTTGCTGTGGGAAGTTTCAGGGGATAGAGATAGGGCATTTTTTTTCATTTTTCAGAAGGAGAAATCACTGACATGATCAAAGGCTCGTGTTAGGTGCTGTGCTGAGGGTCCTGCAGAAGGAGGGGAAGGAAGCAGGGAGACGGGTTTTGCAGGACAGTGGGGAGGTGACCGGGCCTGGACCAGGCCGAGTGGTGGACAGGGGACATTCTGGATACTCTGCATATTTTTGTAAGGGACGGTTACCAGGATATGTTAATGGGTTAGTATGGGCTGTGAAGTAGGAAGAGGGTCGGGTGATAGGCGAGTCTTTGCCTTTTATTGGGGTGCAGGAGATTATAGGGGAGCGCGGAGGAAAGGCCATGCTGCTTAGTCTTAGGTGAGGCAGGTGTGCAGCGTCGATTAGAAATCCACAGCGTGGCGTTGATGGGGCGCTGGTGCTGAGCCTGGGGTTCAGGGGAGAAGTCCAGGCTAGAGCCAGGAATTCAGGCCACAGGGAGTGGGAACGAGAGTGGCCATGGGCCCTCAGCGCGGAGGAGTTTAAACGTTGCTGGGAGAGGAGGGGCGTGGCCGGCAGGGTTGGGGAGTATGAACGTTAAGGGAATAACCACACATCTGAGCAGAATCACCCTCCGGGCAGCCGGGGGTATCGCACAGGATGGAGACCTGAAGCCGTGGGACTGAGGCAGTCCTTTGAAACAGGGTGGAGGAAGGACTGACGGAGAGCTGGTTTTGGGAGCACAGTCACAGGGGACGCTGTTTTCTGTCATTTGGTGCTTGGTTTAGATGCACGGGACAGGACAGGTAGTGCCGGTGCCTCTGCGCAGTAGAAGCAGAAAGTTGCCTGGGAATTTGGGTGACCTGTTCCGTCTTCCACTCAGTGGTAAGCCAGTTCTGCAGAAAACCTCTCTCTCGTTGAATAACAAATGAGTATAATTGCCCTTGGGTATTGAAAACATAAACCAACATTTCCTTTCTTTTAAGAGTCAGTATGTTTAAACATTTTGGACTTGGATACGCCTCCCTTGGAAATCAGCTATAAAACACGTTTCCAGGCCTTGCTTCGTGGTGGACCCAGTGAGCGCATTGCATCAGGACTAATGGTGTCTGTGCTCTGCAGTGGAGCTGAAGCCAGGGTGCGCGGGCAGCCTTCCCGCCCCTTCCGGATTTTCCCGTTTGATTCACGTGCTCAGCCTCACCTGCCCCGAGGCCGAGCCCTGCTGTCTGGTCTGGTGGAGGAGACTCATTCTGGTTATGAAGGTGAGTCAGGAGCGTCTGCTTTTAGATGGAGGGTCACATGTCAGCACATCAGAAAGGGGCCCGAGAAAGCCCGTTTACTGCAGGGGCAGGACCAGAAAAGGATGCTCGAGTCCAGCTTGGCCCTGAGCTGGTTTCCCTGACGTCTCTGTCTGCTGAGCTTGACTTCTTGTGCAGTGGCCTCCTTCAGGGGCAACGCAGCCTCGGGGTCTGAGCACAGGCGGGGCCGCAGACACCCGGTCTTCCCGTCCTTTCTCTACCGGTGACCATCCTTCGGCCTTTGCTTCTGCCTCGTGTGACGTAAGAGCGTTGACGCGGTTGCACAGAGAGATCACAAGGATGAATTTTTGTTTCTAAGGTGTTTTGAGAGCCCCTGAATAAGAAGTATAGTTTCCACCTTCCGTATGGAAGCCGCTTCCATTTATTATTTGAAATTACAGTCAGTTCTGCTGTAATGTGACAAGTACTTTCCTAAAAACTACCATCCAATGCAAAAAAATTCGCACAATGAAAACCACGGGAAGCTTCAATTGCGTAAATAGTTTTGGTAACCGCTCCTCAAAAGCTTTCTCCAAAGATCTGAATAGAGCACAGAAGCACAGACACTTACTGTATTTTCCTATCTCTTATGGACAAAATTATTTCTCATTGTTAATTTCATTGTTTCTAAAAAAATTAAATATATTTTTAACAAATGGCTGATCTTGTCCTTTAGATAATGGGCCTATTAAAATCAAAATAATTGATTCACATTTAACCCAGTGGTAGGGAAAGATCCTAAAACACAATTTCATTATATGTTTTTACCAGTTTATTTTATAAGGTATTTTATACTGACTAGTGAAAAACTAGAATATTTAGCTCTTTTGATTTTCTATACTTAATTCAAATTTAAAAGTAATTTTATCTTTGAAAATAACTCACTTTTCTTCTCTATGTCATCATTTTGTATCATCTTTTTCCAGAATGTTTCAAACAAAAAAAGTATATAATGGCCTAAAATTGAAAAAAAAAAATACGTTTTACAAATGATATCACCAGTATCTATGAGAAAATAGATATTAAACAGTTATTTTGTTAGAAATTTTAAAAACGATGCTTTCCTTCTCTCGATTTTGTATCTCATCTTTTTGTACAGTTGAATAAAATAACGTACTGTGAAATCCCAGTTCAGTAACACTTTCTGTCAGAACGTCATCCTAAAAATAAATCCAGATGATTCAAGTGAAAAAAAAAATAAAGAACCACAGGGCTCATGGGAAAAATGAGTTTAGGGAAACAGCACTCAAGTAACCATATGCTCATAGTAAGACAGGAATCTGATAGAAATGATAACACAGTTTCACACATTAAAGGGTTCATAGACGCACAAAAGATAGCAAGAAATAACAGCTCCGGTCCGTGGAAAGGGCCGCAGTTTGCTGTGGCCGTGGGCGCTGGGAGGGCCGCAGTGGTGAGCTGCGGTGGGAGGGGAAGGAAGGTTGGCCGGGCGTGGCTCAGAAAGCGCACTGGTGCATTGAGGCAGCAGGTCCGTGCTGCAGGAGTGGGCGTGTTTCTCCAGTCTCATCAGTGACCCCATCAACTCGATGCTATTTTCTGCATTCATCTTACGCCTCTTGCAAATGAGATCGTGCATGAGCAAGTGCGAAGTTAGCATCGCGCCCAAATGGTCCCGACTGTGTTCATCGCTGCATTTTCAAGCAAGCTGCCCCAGCACTGACCATCCCAGTTTTACTGCACAGATTAAAAATGCCCGTATCCTACTGACATCTCAGATCCTGTTTGCATAGGCTGCTAGATAGAGCAGACGTTTTTGCCCTGAGCTCTGAATCACTCCAGCTTTGACTGTTAGATTATTTGTGGTGAGTAAGCTCTTCAGCGTAGACAGACGTTCTCTTTTGGTTTAAAGTTATCTTTAGTAGGTATCACGTTTTTGACCTAATTAAAATGTAGTTAATTATGAAAATTAACAAAGGCCAGGCCCCAAGTGAGATTTCTGTCATTTCATATAGAGAGTTTGTTCCCTTTTTGATAATGATCAGCGGTTAGTTAAGTGGATGTTTAATTAGATATTTACCTTTAAGCAGGTGTTTGTTTTCCATAGCTCCTCAAATCCTAGTGGATAAAATAACTTTTACCGCAACACACACACCCAGGTGTGTTTTTCTTGAGGTAGGTGAAAGATAAGTACTTCTTTAAAAGAAATTTGTTTCTGAAAATAAATAAAAATATTGAACGGTTTAATACTTCCACGTTATATAACTGACATCGACCCATTTGCCCATTTGATTTTTGTTGGTTTGAAATTTATTTGAGTTGTCTGAATTTTTAATATAAATATCTTGCATGTTATGCTTCTAAGATTTACAAGTTGTCATATTTGATTTCACAACTTTAGGTAAGTCAGGAATTGTTCCATTTTGCACAGGAGGACAGTGGGCCATAAAGTATATGAATGTGGTCAGCATGAAGCCGAGACTGGCCTCCTAGCCCTAATCCAGTGTTATTCCCGTTTGACAGGTGCTTCTGAAACAGTTTATGGTGACATTTTTATTAACCTGAAGTGAGGGGCAGGCAGGGAGAGAAAGAAAAACAAAGCAAATTTATTTTTGGTAAAGCTCATTTTGTTTCATTTAAAGAATTGTTGCTTATTTTAAACTTACATCTTTCCTGCTTTTTTTTTGGTTATTAATCTTTCTTATTTAAAGAGTAGTGATAGTAGTTGTTGCTTACTATTGTTCTTTAATATCTTTATTTGGAAAAATAAAACATTGTTTTCCGCCTGACCGGTATCTTCTATTTCCCCCCACATTTATTTAAAAGTTTTACTTATTTGTGAAATCTGACAATCTGAAAACCAGTCACCATACAGCACACACAAGCATAAAGCAAAAATGTCAAAAACCTGGCACAGTTAACGATAGGTATTGATTTTGATTTTAGAAAATCTTAACATCTGAAAATGGGTTTATTACCCATTTATTGCCATTTAATTACCTTGAAACAGAATAGTAATTGATGAGATACTTTGTATAATATAATCTGTAGGAAGTAAGAAAGTTTAGCTGAAGATACTCTGAAAATAGCTTAAATTTATTGCATTAGAAAGTATTTCTATGTAAACATAGAAAATGTTTAGAGTCAGTTCTTTCAAATAATCCTGAGTGTCTTGTCCGGTCATTATAATTTTCCTGTTAACCTTTATCCTGCAGATGTCTTTGTGACTGGTTGTCTGTGTATTTGATATTACCTTTTGGGAGACATTATTTTTGTATACTTTCAATTATTCTGTATACGTTTGTAGTCTGCAAGTCATTTAACAGCATAAACATTCTTCTATGTTAAAATGTGATCTTTGTGGGCTTTTTAAAAGACTTTTTAAAAGACAGCAAAATGCAGGGCATGGGAGACCCCCAAGGAGCTTGTTAAAAATACAGACTCCTCGCCTGACCGCACAATTCTGATTTAGTAAGCTTACGGTGAGCCCCGCGAGTCCGCTGTTCAGAAGTTCCGTAGACGGTTCTGATGCAACGTGCCAGGTGACCGACACTTCTTAGAGTGTGCGGCTGTTTCCCCACAGTACAGGTGTTTAGGATGCTTGTGGTTTTTATAAATGCTGTAACAAACGTCTTTTGCATCCCTTTTTTCACATTTAAAGTCAAAAAGTATTTTTAAAGGTACGTAAGATGTGACAACCACTCAAGGCGTGTGACACGTTGCCTGTGCTGTGTCCCCGCTCAGGGCAGTGCCTCTGCTGGGGCACCTCCCTCAGGACCTGATTGGAACGTCCGTCCTGACGTATCTGCACCCAGAGGATCAATCTCTGATGGTTGCCAGACACCAGAAAGGTGAGGACTGACTTCTTGCTAAGAGTAAATTTTTTTCATTGGTTTTTAAAATTTTTTTTCATTTCATTTCTTACTAGAGCTTAAATCATGAGAGCTTAACCTTTAACCAGGTGAGCAATGTATTGAAACTTGAAAAACAGTTTTTTTTTCCTATTTTGACCTTCTGAAACATTTAAAAATACATGCCTAAAAACGGATGCTCATAATAAATGTCTGTGTTAAATAAATTCTGACTTTGTCTTATCATTTCACACGGTCTTGAAGTACGCAGGCCACCCTCCCTTCGCACACTCCCCCGTGAGTTTCTGTTCTCAGAACGGAGATTACCTCATACTGGTTTCCAGCTGGTCCAGCCTCGTGAGCCCCTGGGGCCAGGAGGTCTCCGTCATCATCGCCAGCGTGAATTTCGCACGTGAGTCCGTCAGCTCTCATGTTGCCTAAAAAAATCTTTTTTCCAGCCCATTGACTCCCCTTTGAGTCAGTTGACATGTGAACTAAACAAAGGACAGGGTTTAGGAAACGTCAGTTATTCCTGACGTATGTTAGATCGCTATCACGTAGAGGGTCCTATATAAATGTCAGCGTCCTCTCCTTGCCACCCTTTCTGTACACGCGCCTGCCTGTCACTGCGTTCAGGGGGTCGGTGTCAGATGCTCTGGAATTGGGGGTGCTGTGACAGCCACATTTTCACCTCTGGGGTGGGTCGCAGCATCATGTTTATGAAGTTCACTCTCTCGAGTGATCAGGTACATTAAGCATTAAGTGTTGTTTGGCAAACTTAAGGTCTTAAAATTTCTCGTTAACAGTAGCTCCTCAGCTAACGTGAAATTCTGGGACCAGTGGTTGTTGAGGCTATTTTAGCAGCTAAGGAGGTCCCGTGTCACTGATTTTAAGTTTATCCAAATCTAGTGCTGAGACAACTGGAGAAGATTAGAGCCACACAGAAACCAAAGTCGCCCGCTGACATCTGTTTCTTCAGACCCCCTCGGCCTCCCTGAAGAGCATTTGCACTTAGTTTTTTTTTTTGTATCTGGAGTTGATGAGTTGCTTCATGAAAACATAGGTTTATTGTTTGAATATTCTATTAAAAAGCACTTTGAACTTCATTGTAAATGGATTTTAAATTGCTTGACTCAGTCTTCCACGTGGCATTTTGTAGGAACCCACTGAAGGAGGATGTGTTTGCCACCAGAATAAAAAAGATGAACCGTAATGACAAAGACGTAACAGAATTGCAAGAACAAATTCAGAAACTTCTCTTGCAGGTAAAGTGAGAGGTTTTTAAAAACAAACACAAAATGCCCATAATTGTGTTTTAACATTCAGTCCTAGTAAAGTCACTTCACAAAACTAAACTGTGAGGAGAGAGAAATCTTTACCTTCTGCACTCCAGGAATTTTTGTCTTCTTCTCTTTATTTTAAATTAAGTTTCATTAATCCTGTGTTCTTTTTTCTGTGTTAAATACAAAGAAAATTTTTGTAAGAACCCATGTTAAGACAACAAACTGAGTCACAGGAAGCAGTAAGACAGAGAAGTTACTTTTTTTTTTTCATTTTTCAGTTTTATTAGGTAGAATTGTTACAGTTTGACTGTACATAAACAATATATTGCATGTAAATACATATACACGATATACTACACTTATTTTTTTTAATTTACATATATGTACTGTTCATTGTTTCTAAGAACATTTAGAGCTTTAGCTTTTTAAACTTACATAGTTATCAAAGGAATAAAGCCAAACACAAAATAAGAATTCAAAAAAATGTATACACCCCACTATTAGCAGCAAAATTATTTATAATTGCCAAGATATGGAAGCATCCTAAAGGCACATCAGTGGATGAATGGATGAAGCAGATGCAGCGTATATATGTAATGGAATAAAACTCATAAGAAAGAAACCTATTTTGCCATTTACGGCCCTTCATTCACTTTTTTTTTTCACTTCAAAAATCAGAATTTTGTAACTGGCATAAACATTTCCATTGCACCAAAAACAATACCTAGAAATAAAGTTAACCAAGGAGGACAGAGAAGCTATTTCTAAATGAGAGAATCCTCCTTGCATTCCAAATACAAGTGTTTTGGCTTCGGTAGTTTTAAGATAATTCCAATTTTAAAAACGGAACGGGGTGGCAGGTCTCAGCATGTCTGGTTATTATAAGGCAGAAGCAGGAAAAACCACCTGTCGAAAACAAATGCCAAAATGATTTCTCCAAGAGATTCAGTCAGTAAACTTGTTAAGTATTTACTGATGGTGTCACAGGGAAAAGTGTTGGCCAGTAGTTTTCAAAATGTCTTTCATAAAATCTCTAGGGTTCAAAAAATACCTGTCGCGTTCTCGGGGGAAAGTAGGGAATATATTTAATTTGTTCTGTCTGTTCTAAACTCGGCATGAAGAGGTAGAGTTTATTTTCATGTTTTGTTAAATTTATGTACAGTGGCTTTTTTAAAAATGTGCTGTTCTAGAAATACCCACCTAGACTAGAAAAGCAGGCTGTGCCCTTGAGAATTACTGAAACGAGAGAGGAATGCCTTTCACGTCAGCAGCAGGGTTAAAGGAACAGCCTTCGCACGCCTGCGTTGGGAGTTCAGACCTTTCTGTCTTCCTTTGGTG